>NC_134270.1:38576978-39293228 GCF_031893055.1 Leptodactylus fuscus | reverse complement strand
GCAGTTATTGTGTATCTTTTCCTGCTGTCTCCTCCATAGTCTTCTATGTAAAAAGTAACTTGGCCTTATCAGTGGAGATGGAAATATTTTTAATATGATATGTTACAAAGAGTGTTGTTATATGGTATTTACCTATCCTATGTCTTATAATTGGAAGTATAATTCAGCTGATCTTCAGTTTGGTTAATCATTGGGATTTCTCATGAAACCAATTAAACCCAATATCATGTTATGCTAACAAAAGCTTAATAGGCTGCAATTAACATGTCTCCCTTCAAATCCCCCATAAGATGGTCACATATCGACACATAAAGGATCATTAGCAAATCCACTTGCGTTGTCTTAAGAAAAGTTGCTTAAAGGGCTTTTCCTGCAAAGTAAACTGGAGGACTTTCATTTACCCTGACCACAGTCAGGCGGTATGTGGCTGGACAGGTGACATTCACTTCAATGGGAGCGCTAGAGATAGCTGCAGTATGTGACTTGGTTATCTCCGGCCCCCCTATTGAAGCGAATGGGAGCATCAGAGATAACCGAGTGCCGTACTTCAGCTATCTCTGGCACTTCCATTGACGCGTAAGGAGCACTGACCATCACCAGTCCCACCTAGTTCCAACCACATTCAGCCTGACTGTAGTCAATTTGAATGTGGGAGCCTAAGAAAGGTTCTCTAGTTTACTTTGTGAGCCAACCCCTTTAACTTACTACACATATCTGACCATATACAGTGCTCACCATTAAACAGGGAAAACTACCAATCACAAGGACCACCCACTGGACTCCAAAGCATAGAAAGAACAGAGGTTTAAATGAATTAGGAACATGTTTTACTGAACCTTCTCCCTGACCTTATATATCAAACAGCTCAGTTCCACCTCCTCTATAACATGTTACCCGCAGATCAGATACCATGGTCCACGTGTAATGTTCCCTTTAAAAATTCACCCAACGATGGCTCGAAGACATTTTTATTGTGTTCCCATCCAAACCTTTGACTCTTCATTCCTTGCATAACTTTCCCCAGCACATCTAGAACATCCAAGTCACATTCTAAGTGGATTAAGAGATTATATAAATGAGGTACCTCAGCTTTGATTTGGATTCAGGTCTATTTTAAGGAACGCCTAGATGTCTGAACGTGAGGCAAGCAGACACTAAGTGGAACAAATGCTGAAAACGCGCTGTCATTAATTTGGCCTAGGACAATTACCATTTTTAATAGCATCTCCTCATTCTGCTTAGCGAATTACACGGGACTCGGGAAAATGTAAAATATTGTTGAACAATGTGATGATCCTAAGCTGATGGAGCCGTCGGTGTTTGGTAAATGTATTAACCAAGTGATGTTGTATTCCGTCCGAATCTAAATAAAAATTCAATATTTATCTAAGAAAATAAAGTTCTGCATAGTCAGATGATGATTTGACATCAGTGTTGATGAGAGTAATAGGTTGGGGAGCGAAGTGTGATAAAAGTTTGAGCTGTCAATGCGCTGACACCTTTACATTAATTGTATCTCACTTTTCTGCATGTCATAATCTATCAGCCTGATAGCTTTATATTTTCTTACTGCCATGTCAAAATCGCTGCAAATTCTTTTGCTTTATGTCACCTCCCATCTCAGTAAATGCTGCTTGAGAAAGACATGGTAAGATTCTCCTCATTGTCTCTCTGTCTGCCTTCAGGCTCATTCACTTTCTTTCCTTGTTAGTCTGAAAGGCCCGCAATGCACAAGGTAGGGGTTTACCATTAGATTGGAGGAATTTCAGTGCATATTTAATCTGCTAGGAAAAGGTGATGATCTGATGTTCTAGAAAATGTAGTGAAAATTGTGAAGACCGGGTCTAGGTATTATAATGAGAAATATGGTGTAATCCAGAAATGATGACTTCTAATTAAGGAATAGGTATACCCCTTAAGCTGCTGTAGCTATGTATTAGATATAGTGCTGCTAGAAATGTAGTGTACAACTTGCACATTTGGGGTCTATACTAGAGATGAGCGAACACTAAAATGTTCGAGGTTCGAAATTCGATTCGAACAGCCGCTCAATGTTCGTGTGTTCGAATGGGTTTCGAACCCCATTATAGTCTATGGGGAACAGATACTCGTTAAGGGGGAAACCCAAATCCGTGTCTGGAGGGTCACCAAGTCCACTATGACACCCCAGGAAATGATGCCAACACCTCTGGAATGACACTGGGACAGCAGGGGAAGCATGTCTGGGGGCATCTAACACACCAAAGACCCTCTATTACCCCAACATCACAGCCTAACAACTACACACTTTACACACTCAATACCACCTCTCTGACAGTAGGAAAACACCTTGAAACATGTGTATTTGGCACTTGCAGTGAGGAGAGCTTGTCACCAGCAGTGAATTTGGCCCTTGTAGTAAGTTGAGGTTGGCACCAACATTTGTTTTGAAAATCAGGGTGGATTGAGCCTCTAACCAGCAGAGTTTGGGCAAATTCATGGTGGAGGGAGCCTCTAAACACCCCAGTTTGGGCAAATTCATGGTGGAGGGAGCCTCTAAAAACCCCAGTTTGGACCAATTCATGGTGGAGGGAGCCTCTAACCAGCCCAGTGTGGGCAAATTCATGGTGGAGGGAGCCTATAAAAAACCCAGTTTGGACCAATTCATGGTGGAGGGAGCCTCTAACCAGCCCAGTTTGGGCAAATTCATGGTGGAGGGAGCCTCTAAAAAACCCAGTTTGGACCAATTCATGGTGGAGGGAGCCTCTAACCAGCCCAGTTTGGGCAAATTCATGGTGGAGGGAGCCTCTAAACAGCCCAGTTTGGGCAAATTCATGGTGGAGGGAGCCTCTAAACAGCCCAGTTTGGGCAAATTCATGGTGGAGGGAGCCTCTAACCAGCCCAGTTTGGACCAATTAATGGTGGAGGGAGCCTCTAACCAGCCCAGTTTGGGCAAATTCATGGTGGAGGGAGCCTCTAAACAGCCCAGTTTGGACCAATTCATGGTGGAGGGAGCCTCTAAAAAACCCAGTTTGGACCAATTCATGGTGGAGGGAGCCTCTAAACAGCCCAGTTTGGGCAAATTCATGGTGGAGGGAGCCTCTAACCAGCCCAGTTTGGACCAATTCATGGTGGAGGGAGCCTCTAACCAGCCCAGTTTGGGCAAATTCATGGTGGAGGGAGCCTCTAAACAGCCCAGTTTGGACCAATTCATGGTGGAGGGAGCCTCTAAAAAACCCAGTTTGGACCAATTCATGGTGGAGGGAGCCTCTAAACAGCCCAGTTTGGGCAAATTCATGGTGGAGGGAGCCTCTAACCAGCCCAGTTTGGACCAATTAATGGTGGAGGGAGCCTCTAAACAGCCAAGTTTTGGGAAATTCATGGTGGAGGGAGCCTCTAACCAGCCCAGTTTGGACCAATTCATGGTGGAGGGAGCCTCTAAACAGCCCAGTTTGGGCAAATTCATGGTGGAGGGAGCCTCTAAAAAACCCAGTTTGGACCAATTCATGGTGGAGGGAGCCTCTAACCAGCCCAGTTTGGACCAATTAATGGTGGAGGGAGCCTCTAAACAGCCAAGTTTGGACCAATTCATGGTGGAGGGAGCCTCTAAAAACCCCAGTTTGGACCAATTCATGGTGGAGGGAGCCTCTAACCAGCCCAGTTTGGGCAAATTCATGGTGGAGGGAGCCTCTAAACAGCCCAGTTTGGGCAAATTCATGGTGGAGGGAGCCTCTAACCAGCCCAGTTTGGACCAATTAATGGTGGAGGGAGCCTCTAAAAACCCCAGTTTGGACCAATTCATGGTGGAGGGAGCCTCTAACCAGCCCAGTTTGGGCAAATTCATGGTGGAGGGAGCCTCTAAACAGCCCAGTTTGGGCAAATTCATGGTGGAGGGAGCCTCTAACCAGCCCAGTTTGGGCAAATTCGTGGTGGAGGGAGCCTCTAAACAGCCCAGTTTGGGCAAATTCATGGTGGAGGGAGCCTCTAACCAGCCCAGTTTGGACCAATTAATGGTGGAGGGAGCCGCTAAACAGCCCAGTTTGGACCAATTCATGGTGGAGGGAGCCTCTAAAAACCCCAGTTTGGACCAATTCATGGTGGAGGGAGCCTCTAAAAAACCCAGTTTGGACCAATTCATGGTGGAGGGAGCCTCTAACCAGCCCAGTTTGGACCAATTAATGGTGGAGGGAGCCTCTAAACAGCCAAGTTTGGACCAATTCATGGTGGAGGGAGCCTCTAAAAACCCCAGTTTGGACCAATTCATGGTGGAGGGAGCCTCTAACCAGCCCAGTTTGGGCAAATTCATGGTGGAGGGAGCCTCTAAAAAGCCCAGTTTGGGCACATTCATGGTGGAGGGAGCCTCTAACCAGCCCAGTTTGGACCAATTAATGGTGGAGGGAGCCGCTAAACAGCCCAGTTTGGACCAATTCATGGTGGAGGGAGCCTCTAAAAACCCCAGTTTGGACCAATTCATGGTGGAGGGAGCCTCTAAAAAACCCAGTTTGGACCAATTCATGGTGGAGGGAGCCTCTAACCAGCCCAGTTTGGACCAATTCATGGTGGAGGGAGCCTCTAAACAGCCAAGTTTGGACCAATTCATGGTGGAGGGAGCCTCTAAAAACCCCAGTTTGGACCAATTCATGGTGGAGGGAGCCTCTAACCAGCCCAGTTTGGGCAAATTCATGGTGGAGGGAGCCTCTAAACAGCCCAGTTTGGGCAAATTCATGGTGGAGGGAGCCTCTAACCAGCCCAGTTTGGACCAATTAATGGTGGAGGGAGCCGCTAAACAGCCCAGTTTGGACCAATTCATGGTGGAGGGAGCCTCTAAAAACCCCAGTTTGGACCAATTCATGGTGGAGGGAGCCTCTAAACAGCCCAGTTTGGGCAAATTCATGGTGGAGGGAGCCTCTAACCAGCAGAGTTGGTGGAAATCAGGGTGGAGGGAGCCTCTAACCAGCAGAGTTGGGGGAAATCAGGGTGGAGGGAGCCTAGTATTAGCAGAATTGTGCAACGCTTATGGTGGATGAGTATGAGGATGCGGAGGAATTGGAGAGGTTGAGTACAGACATGGAGTTTCATGTTGGGGTGCTTTACACAGGTGGGCACAAAAATGACGGCTCTACCCAGTGGTGGTTCATTTTTATCAAAGTGAGCCGGTCGGCACTCTCAGCTGACAGACGGGTGCGCTTGTCAGTGATGATGCCACCGGCTGCACTGAACACCCTCTCAGATAGGACGCTGGCGGCAGGACAGGACAGCACCTCCAAGGCATATAGGGCAAGTTCAAGCCACAGGTCCAACTTCGACACCCAATACGTGTAGGGCGCAGAGGGGTCGGAGAGGACAGGGCTGTGGTCGGAAAGGTATTCCCGCAACATGCGCCTATACTTCTCACGCCTGGTGACACTAGGACCCTCCGTGGCGGCACTTTGGCGAGGGGGTGCCATCAAGGTGTCCCAGACCTTAGACAGTGTGCCCCTCGTTTGTGTGGACCGGTGAGAACTTGGTTGCCTACTGGAGGAACTGCCCTCCCTGCCGCCAACGTCACATGCTGGAAACATCTCCATCATATTCTGCACCAATTGCCTGTGGCAAGCATTGATGCGATTGGCCCTCCCCTCTACCGGAATAAAAGACGAGATGTTGTTTTTATACCGGGGGTCAAGGATAGCAAAGATCCAGTACTGGTTGTCCTCCATGATTTTGACAATACGCTTGTCGGTTGTAAAGCACCCCAACATGAACTCAGCCATGTCTGCCACAGTGTTAGTTGGCATGACTCCTCTGGCCCCACCGGAAAGTTCAATCTCCATTTCCTCCTCATCCTCCATGTCTACCCATCCGCGCTGCAACAATGGGACGATTCGAAGTTGCCCGGAAGCCTCCTGTATCACCATCACATCATCGGACAACTCTTCTTCCTCCTCCTCCTCCTCCTCCTCCTCCTCCATTAAACGCAGTGAAGCGGACAGATGTGTGGACCTACTCTCCAGCTGTGACGGATCGGATGCTATCCCTAACTCCTCTGTGTGATCTGAGTTATCCCTGATGTCAATCAGGGATTCTCTCAGAACACACAAGAGCGGGATTGTAAGGCTCACCATCGCATCCTCAGAGCTCACCCTCCTTGTGGACTCCTCAAAGACCCGTAGGATGTCACAAAGGTCTCTCATCCATGGCCACTCATGGATGTGAAACTGAGGCAGCTGACTTTGTGGCACCCTAGTGTTTTGTAGCTGGTATTCCATCAAAGGTCTCTGCTGCTCAACCACTCTATTCAACATCTGAAACGTTGAGTTCCAGCGTGTGGGGACGTCGCACAAAAGCCGGTGTTGTGGCACATGCAGGCGTTGCTGGAGAGATTTTAAGCTAGCAGCGGCTACTGTCGACTTGCGAAAGTGGGCGCACATGCGCCGCACTTTCACCAGTAGCTCTGGAACATTGGGGTAGCTCTTTAGGAAACGTTGCACCACTAGGTTGAAGACGTGGGCCAGGCATGGAACATGTTGGAGTCCGGCAAGCTCCAGAGCTGCTACCAGGTTCCGGCCGTTATCACAAACGACCATGCCTGGGCCCAGGTGCAGCGGCTCAAACCATATTGCTGTCTCATCGAGGAGGGCATCCCTCACCTCGGAGGCAGTGTGCTGTCTGTCCCCCAAGCTGATCAGCTTCAGCACAGCCTGCTGACGTCTACCAACGCCAGTGCTGCAACGTTTCCAACTCGTAGCTGGGGTCAATCTAACAGCGGAGGAGGAGGCGGTGGCGGAGGAGGAGGCGGTGGCGGAGGAGGAGGCGGTAGAGGAGGAGGAGGAGGGGGGTGTTCTTCTCGTGTCCCTGCCAGGAATGTTAGGCGGGGAGACGAGGTACACCGGGCCAGTTTGGGAAGCAGTCCCAGCCTCAACTACATTCACCCAGTGTGCCGTCAGTGAAATGTAGCGTCCCTGTCCGCATGCACTTGTTCACGCGTCGGTGGTCAAGTGGACCTTTGTGCAAAGCGCGGAACTAAGGGCCCGCCTGATGTTGAGTGACACGTGCTGGTGCAAGTCGGGGACGGCACACCGGGAGAAGTAGTGACGGCTAGGGACGGCATAGCGAGGTGCCGCAGTTGCCATCAGGTCCAGGAAGGCGGGAGTTTCAACAAGCCGGAACGCCAACATCTCCTGGGCCAGCAGTTTAGCGATGTTGGCGTTCAAGGCTTGCGCGTGTGGGTGGTTAGCAGTGTATTTCTGCTGCCGCTCCAATGTCTGAGAGATGGTGGGTTGTTGTAAAGAAACGCCTGATGGTGCCTTTGATGGTGCAGGAGAAGGAGATAAGACAGGACCAGGGGAGGATGAGGTAGAAGTCAACAAAGTGGCGGAGGCAGATGAAGTGGTGTCCTGGCTCGTCCTCTGGAGTGCATCGCCAGCACAGTCAGCAGTGGCAGTGGCAGAGGCAGTGGCAGAGGCAGTGGCAGTGGCGTGAACGGCAGGCGGCCTTTGTCCTGCCGTTGCTGCCTGCCACTGATTCCAGTGCTTGGATTCCAAATGACGGCGCATTGAAGTGGTGGACAGGTTGCTCTTCTCAGAGCCCCTAATCAATTTCGAGAGGCAAATTGTGCAGACAACACTATATCTGTCCTCGGCGCATTCCTTGAAAAAACTCCACACCTTCGAGAAACGTGCCCTCGAGGTGGGAGTTTTTCGGGGCTGGGTACGAACTGGAACATCTTGGGAGATTCCGGGTGTGGCCTGGCTTCGCCTAAGCTGCTGACCTCTGCCTCTGCCTCTAGCTACCCTTTTTGGTGCTGCACCTGCCTCAACATCCACACTACTTTCCCCGCTTGACATCCCCCCTGTCCAGGTCGGGTCAGTGTCCTCATCATCCACCACTTCCTCTTCCAACTCCTGTCTCATCTCCTCCTCCCGCACAATGCGCCGGTCAACTGGATGCCCTGACGGCAACTGCGTCACATCATCGTCGATGAGGGTGGGTTGCTGGTCATCCACCACCAAATCGAACGGAGATGGAGGAGACTCTAGTGTTTGAGCATCTGGACACAGATGCTCCTCTGTTAGGTTCGTGGAATCGTGACGTGGAGAGGCAGGTTGAGGGACAATGAAAGGAGCGGAGAACAGCTCTGGGGAGCAGGGACAGTTTGGGTTATTGTTCTGTAAAGCTTCGGAATTTTGGGAGGAAGGAAGACAAGACTGTTGGGTAATAGGAGGAGAGGAGGCAGAGTCTGACTGGCTGCTGGACAATGTGCTGTAAGCGTTCTCTGACAGCCATTGCAAGACCTGTTCCTGGTTCTCAGGCCTACTAAGGTTTGTACCCTGCAGTTTAGTTAATGTGGCAAGCAACCCTGGCACTGTGGAGTGGCGCAATGCTTGCTGCCCTACAGGAGTAGGCACGGGACGCCCTGTGGCTTCACTGCTACCTTGCTCCCCAGAACCATTCCCCCGACCTCGCCCACGGCCTCGTCCACGTCCCTTTCCGGGAGCCTTGCGCATTTTGAATTCCTAGTTAGAAATTGGCACTGTATACCAGTAGTAAAAATTGTGGGTGCACGTAACCCCAATATATTCTTTGAATTACCAGTCAGAAACTGGCACTATATGGCAGTAGCAAGAAATGAGGGTATTTGTATTCCCAATATATTCTTTGAATTCCCAGTCAGACAATGGCACTGTATACCAGTAGTAAAAATTGTGGGTGCACGTAACCCCAATATATTCTTTGAATTACCAGTCAGAAACTGGCACTATATGGCAGTAGCAAGAAATGAGGGTATTTGTATTCCCAATATATTCTTTGAATTCCCAGTCAGACAATGGCACTGTATACCAGTAGTAAAAATTGTGGGTGCACGTAACCCCAATATATTCTTTGAATTCCCAGTCAGACACTGGCACTATATGGCAGTAGCAAGAAATGAGGGTATTTGTATTCCCAATATATTCTTTGAATTCCCAGTCAGACAATGGCACTGTATACCAGTAGTAAAAATTGTGGGTGCACGTAACCCCAATATATTCTTTGAATTCCCAGTCAGACACTGGCACTATATGGCAGTAGCAAGAAATGAGGGTATTTGTATTCCCAATATATTCTTTGAATTCCCAGTCAGACAATGGCACTGTATACCAGTAGTAAAAATTGTGGGTGCACGTAACCCCAATATATTCTTTGAATTACCAGTCAGAAACTGGCACTATATGGCAGTAGCAAGAAATGAGGGTATTTGTATTCCCAATATATTCTTTGAATTCCCAGTCAGACAATGGCACTGTATACCAGTAGTAAAAATTGTGGGTGCACGTAACCCCAATATATTCTTTGAATTACCAGTCAGAAACTGGCACTATATGGCAGTAGCAAGAAATGAGGGTATTTGTATTCCCAATATATTCTTTGAATTCCCAGTCAGACAATGGCACTGTATACCAGTAGTAAAAATTGTGGGTGCACGTAACCCCAATATATTCTTTGAATTCCCAGTCAGACACTGGCACTATATGGCAGTAGCAAGAAATGAGGGTATTTATAACCCCAATATATTCTTTGAATTCCCAGTCAGACAATGGCACTGTATACCAGTAGTAAAAATTGTGGGTGCACGTAACCCCAATATATTCTTTGAATTACCAGTCAGAAACTGGCACTATATGGCAGTAGCAAGAAATGAGGGTATTTGTATTCCCAATATATTCTTTGAATTCCCAGTCAGACAATGGCACTGTATACCAGTAGTAAAAATTGTGGGTGCACGTAACCCCAATATATTCTTTGAATTCCCAGTCAGACACTGGCACTATATGGCAGTAGCAAGAAATGAGGGTATTTATAACCCCAATATATTCTTTGAATTCCCAGTCAGACAATGGCACTGTATACCAGTAGTAAAAATTGTGGGTGCACGTAACCCCAATATATTCTTTGAATTACCAGTCAGAAACTGGCACTATATGGCAGTAGCAAGAAATGAGGGTATTTATAACCCCAATATATTCTTTGAATTCCCAGTCAGACAATGGCACTGTATACCAGTAGTAAAAATTGTGGGTGCACGTAACCCCAATATATTCTTTGAATTCCCAGTCAGACACTGGCACTATATGGCAGTAGCAAGAAATGAGGGTATTTGTATTCCCAATATATTCTTTGAATTCCCAGTCAGACAATGGCACTGTATACCAGTAGTAAAAATTGTGGGTGCACGTAACCCCAATATATTCTTTGAATTACCAGTCAGAAACTGGCACTATATGGCAGTAGCAAGAAATGAGGGTATTTGTATTCCCAATATATTCTTTGAATTCCCAGTCAGACAATGGCACTGTATACCAGTAGTAAAAATTGTGGGTGCACGTAACCACAATATATTCTTTGAATTACCAGTCAGAAACTGGCACTATATGGCAGTAGCAAGAAATGAGGGTATTTGTATTCCCAATATATTCTTTGAATTCCCAGTCAGAAACTGGCACTATATGGCAGTAGCAAGAAATGAGGGTATTTGTATTCCCAATATATTCTTTGAATTCCCAGTCAGACAATGGCACTGTATACCAGTAGTAAAAATTGTGGGTGCACGTAACCCCAATATATTCTTTGAATTACCAGTCAGAAACTGGCACTATATGGCAGTAGCAAGAAATGAGGGTATTTGTATTCCCAATATATTCTTTGAATTCCCAGTCAGACAATGGCACTGTATACCAGTAGTAAAAATTGTGGGTGCACGTAACCCCAATATATTCTTTGAATTCCCAGTCAGACACTGGCACTATATGGCAGTAGCAAGAAATGAGGGTATTTGTATTCCCAATATATTCTTTGAATTCCCAGTCAGACAATGGCACTGTATACCAGTAGTAAAAATTGTGGGTGCACGTAACCACAATATATTCTTTGAATTACCAGTCAGAAACTGGCACTATATGGCAGTAGCAAGAAATGAGGGTATTTATAACCCCAATATATTCTTTGAATTCCCAGTCAGACAATGGCACTGTATACCAGTAGTAAAAATTGTGGGTGCACGTAACCCCAATATATTCTTTGAATTCCCAGTCAGACACTGGCACTATATGGCAGTAGCAAGAAATGAGGGTATTTGTATTCCCAATATATTCTTTGAATTCCCAGTCAGACAATGGCACTGTATACCAGTAGTAAAAATTGTGGGTGCACGTAACCCCAATATATTCTTTGAATTACCAGTCAGAAACTGGCACTATATGGCAGTAGCAAGAAATGAGGGTATTTGTATTCCCAATATATTCTTTGAATTCCCAGTCAGACAATGGCACTGTATACCAGTAGTAAAAATTGTGGGTGCACGTAACCCCAATATATTCTTTGAATTCCCAGTCAGACACTGGCACTATATGGCAGTAGCAAGAAATGAGGGTATTTATAACCCCAATATATTCTTTGAATTCCCAGTCAGACAATGGCACTGTATACCAGTAGTAAAAATTGTGGGTGCACGTAACCCCAATATATTCTTTGAATTACCAGTCAGAAACTGGCACTATATGGCAGTAGCAAGAAATGAGGGTATTTATAACCCCAATATATTCTTTGAATTCCCAGTCAGACAATGGCACTGTATACCAGTAGTAAAAATTGTGGGTGCACGTAACCACAATATATTCTTTGAATTACCAGTCAGAAACTGGCACTATATGGCAGTAGCAAGAAATGAGGGTATTTATAACCCCAATATATTCTTTGAATTCCCAGTCAGACAATGGCACTGTATACCAGTAGTAAAAATTGTGGGTGCACGTAACCCCAATATATTCTTTGAATTCCCAGTCAGACACTGGCACTATATGGCAGTAGCAAGAAATGAGGGTATTTGTATTCCCAATATATTCTTCGAATTCCCAGTCAGACAATGGCACTGTATACCAGTAGTAAAAATTGTGGGTGCACGTAACCCCAATATATTCTTTGAATTACCAGTCAGAAACTGGCACTATATGGCAGTAGCAAGAAATGAGGGTATTTGTATTCCCAATATATTCTTTGAATTCCCAGTCAGACAATGGCACTGTATACCAGTAGTAAAAATTGTGGGTGCACGTAACCCCAATATATTCTTTGAATTACCAGTCAGAAACTGGCACTATATGGCAGTAGCAAGAAATGAGGGTATTTATAACCCCAATATATTCTTTGAATTCCCAGTCAGACAATGGCACTGTATACCAGTAGTAAAAATTGTGGGTGTATATAGCCCCAATTCTATTGCTAGGGGACTTGCAGGGTATTTCTGGGGTGAAGGTGGGGGGGCACACCGTTGGAACGGGTATCGGGGTATATATCGGGTATACGGGAATACACTTACAGTGTATTCCATTCAGGATCCTGGGAAAGCTGGGTTGCGGCGATTGAGCCCGTCAGTGCCACGTTACACTGACAAGCTTCTCCCTGGAATTTAGCTCTTACAAGAGCTGTTGTGGTTGTCTTCTCCTTCCTATCCTAGCCTGTCCCTGCCTACCCAGAATCTAAGCCCTAGCTAGCTGGACGGAAACCTCCGTCCTCGGTGAATTGCAAGCTCAGAATGACGCGAACCTGGGCGGCGCTGTTCTTTTAAATTAGAGGTCACATGTTTTCGGCAGCCAATGGGTTTTGCCTACTTTTCTCAACGTCACCGGTGTCGTAGTTCCTGTCCCACTGGCAAATAAATTCAGTGATTTTTCATCTTCTGACAACCTTCGTAATTGTGATGTTTTGAGTGTGTAGGCCCTTCCCGGGGCAGTGCTGGGTAGTTATGCTGTGTCAGCGCCGCACCTCCCATGAGGCGACCTGAAGCGACCGTTTCTGGCGGCGCTATGCCAGGGCCCTGGGGGGAGGGGGGGCGGCATTTTTGCTTACCTAAGCCAGTCCAGGACAAGCTGTCCTGGACTGGCTTAGCGTCACCATCTCGGCAGCCCGTCATGGGAAGCGAGCGGTGGATTGGGGAGGCCCTGTGGATGCAGCGCTGCTCCAGCGGCCTCCTCTCACGCTCAGGCAGAGAGCAGGTATTCTCCCAGCCTGCTCTCTGCCTGCTAATGCCGCTCCCCACGCCCCCCTTCACTCCGCTTTCTGTCTCAACTTTACCATGGATCTCTTACCTGCTACGTAAGATACTTTAGCTTTCTGCTGCAGGCTCTACTGGGTCAGAAAGTGGAGCATAATCTGCTGTGTGGTCTCTGCCTTACTGCTCCATCTCTCCTACCAGAGTCTCACACATAAGCCAAATAACACAATTGGAACTTGATCCTCCCTCCTCCCCTTTTACAGCATGAATCTCACATGGTATAATTGGGAGATTTTACGCATCTTAGGCGAGCATCCCACTTCATGTGTGTTTTTATTGCTCCCCTATCTTGGTATCTATTTCTATGTATTTAATAGTGGGTTCCAAAGAATGCCATAAAGAATTCCATAGCCCGTAATGCTGTCACCACCAGCTTGAGTCTTCCAGCAACAGTTACTGTATTTGTTCTCTGATGTTTCACCTAACACATTAATGTCCATCCATTTGATGAAGCGGAAAATGTGACTCTTTGGCAAAGAGAACGCTTTGGCAATCGCAGTGATCCATTTCCAATATTACTGGGTAAATTGAAGCCTTTTTTCAGATGCGCCGAAAAATGCTGTAAGCATCCGTATACAGCCCCATACACAGCATGGTTCATTGAACTGTTGTCACATGTCTGGTAGTGATTGTGAATTGATTAATTTCTCACTATAACTTGCTGCACAGTAGCGTGTTGGTCAGCCCTGGCACACCTTCGTAGCCGCCCGTTTACTACTATATAGCACTACAGGTGCTCTACCGTTTCCTCATTGGTTACCCCTAATACCGCCATTTGCCCACTCACAATACACTTTCACTACAACTGCTCACAAACTGCACTTTTTCAGAACTATTGCCACCCTTGGCCCAAAAGTCTATAGTTTTGCAACACTGATAAATTTTCCCTTTTACCTATGATAACAAAGAGTGATGTGTATTCAGACAGCCTATAGCACAACTTATATACCCACCGAGTCAGCCCATGGTACGTCACCCTGTTTATGGGCTACACGATGCCGACCTAGGAAATAGGACATAGTAATGGCTATGTGACCTACTGTGTATTTTGTATCTACATTTCCCAGTGGACACCAGGGAGACTTGTCTATTACCACTCGTTTTATTTGGATCCAATACATATGCAGTGGTCATACACTCGCCTAGCTATTATAAGGCATCTCCCATAGACACTACTTACTGGCTATTTCTGTATCATCCATCTCCTCTTTTTCCACTATTGACTGTTTCCCAATAGATTGAACCGATTTCTGAACATTTACAGATAACATCCAGGTGCCGGCATCTATCGACTGCAAATAGGTAAAAAAAGATGTCACTTAAGAAAAGTTCTTTTGGTGCCCAAGTCAAGTGTTTTTCAGTGCAGCCTCTTGACCCATGACGTTCAGACTTGTAGCTGTCTAATGAACAATTATTCCTCTAATTTCGCTAAAAGGAAGCATTAGCCAGACCTCAGAACTTACAACATTATCTTATTAGCTAGACAGAGTGTGACGGCTTTCACTGTTATCCATGGGGTGCCAATGGGATGACACAAGAGCTGGGGCGTAATGAGCTAACATTAAACAACATAATATACTGCCAAACAGATGCAAACCGTGCAAATTCTAATATAGTAGTGGGACAAAAAAAAGTACAAAAAAATTTACTAAAAAATAAAAAAAATTACATCTGTTTACCAGTTTACAGGAAGAGACATAGGGCACCGAAACTCTACATAGTCACGGAAATGGTGCCACCAATGTATAATGTTGTATCTATACAATACAACTATAAACATTTCCTCTGAAGCCTAGAAACATGCCCATGCGTCACCGTACATCTGTGATATTATTTTTATGACTTCTATGGAAGAAAAAACCCAAAAAAGTTATGTAAAAATTAAAAACCAACTTTTTCTGAAGTATTTTTAAAAAAGCCCTAATATATAAATTGGTAATACAAAATCAACTTGTCAATTTAATGTCAATTTTGCAATAAACTTTAAAAATCAAATTTGGTGGAGAAATCCTTCACACTGCCTTAGTATTTTTCTGCTGCTTAAGTTGAGTTTTTTTGCCCTCAGACAAATTTACTGTAGCTGTCAATGCTATAGAGATCAATGATAGTTTAATGATCCCGTTGTCAGCTCCCTGAAGCCAAATCATAGCAGTCAGGCTGAAATCACCAATGACGTTTATAATGTTTACAGCAACATTTCAACAACAAATTTTGATTCACTGTCTGAACACTGGTACTATAAAAATCAATGGCGCTGTACATGGCAGCGAACCAAACCTTTACTTTCTTTATCTAATTTCCTTAGGTAAGGTAAGGTAAGGTCGTGCAACACAACTACTCCATGATGATGTAAATGACCTACTGCGAGGGCACCTGGACTGTATGAACAAATATTAATCATCCCCGATCATGCACAAATAGAACATGCTGTCTGCAGATATAGTGACAATTTGATATTTTATATGATCTTGTGTATAGTGTTATTAAATATATTGCAGATTCTACATGATCATACCGAAGTGCAGTGATTTGGACAGGAGAACAAGGGCCCAAACATCGCTCATGTTTCCTCCATATGAATGAAAGCCAAGTGCGTTCCATAATGGTGCTCCATTCACTTATATAGAGCTTACGGGATTTCAATTTCTTGAAACCCCATAAAAACGAAGGAAGTATCAATTGGGCGAGGTTCATTCCAATTGAAGAGGCATGTGGAGCTTTTGCCCCTACAGTAGGCTCCCTAGTGATCTGTGGATAGGGGATAAGTGTCTTTGATGGCGCACCCCTTTAAGTTGTGTAGATAGACGGTAACTATATCATTGCATTTATTCTTATTGTTACTGTTGTGACCATAGAGTCACGGATATAGGGGCGGACATACACATTGTTGTGAACTTAATCAAAATGAAAATTTAGTGGAAAACAATCATTTAGTATGTTTAGCATTTTCATCCTAAAGTTGTTACCTATAGACCACAAACTCAGCAAATTAAAAAAAAATAAGATAACGAAATCTGTTGGGATCCTATATACTCCTATAACCAGATCAGCTTGATACTCAATACTTAAAAAAAATAAAATTAAAACATAACTTTCATTAGGGTTAAAAGGGTCAAACAAGGTCATACCAATAATCTGAGTTCAGTTTCTGGATTGCCGTAGATCTACTCTATATCCCCTAATGAACACCCTTATCTACGGGCCAAAACGCGTTGGGTGTATAACACATAATTACGGTTATTTTTAGTAGTGCCATTGTGAAAGTGTGAGTATTTGGATTCTGGGGGTTTATAGGTCACCCTGGGATCAACTATCTTATATTCCACCCCTTTTTTGTGTGATACATCCAACAAGACGGATCCAATTGTTTGAGCTTTTAATTTTATTTTACTATTAGTTATGTTTTCATTTTTTGAAGTATTGGGTATCAAACTGATCTGACTATAGATCATAAACCCTCTTATGTCCAGAAATATTGAGATTATTCATCCTTTGCCTATAAGTCATTGAATGTACATGGCCAATCCAAACTACTGTGAGACCCAATATAGACTAAAATGGTAGCCATTTTAAAGAAATGGGGGCCTGGGAATTGCGAAAACTGCACCAGAAAAGTTAAAAAGGAGGGCGGCCATATTGTATCTATGCATTTATTGTGAAGGTCACTTTAAAAGGGTTTTCCCATGAACATAATCAATATTTCAATATAAGTAATTAAAAGATTTACAGAATTTTATCATCTCTAACCATCATCTGTTGACAAGATCTTGTCTTGTTCAGTCGCTGATAAAAGCAACCACGAATATAGAAACTTTACTGACTTGTCAGAAACTTGTGCAGGGGCTCTCCATCACTGAGGTCCGCCGGCACACATGGAGAGCCGGACCGCTAAAATAGACTATAATGGGGTTTGTGGGGTTTCTGTTGATTTTATAATGGAAGGACTTTTCTCTTTGGTGATTTTCGGCAGTCTGGGTGGCGGCACACATGTGAAACCTTGCCTTAGTGGCTAGAGTTTCAGAAATTTTAAAAATATAGATAATATGGAAAATTTTTGAAAATCTCACCAAAAATTTTGAAAAATATGTTTAATATAAATCTAAATTAAAGTGAGATCAACCCCTGTAGCACATGTGGCACTCCCTCTTAGGGTATGTTGACACAGAATTTTTTGGCAGCAGATTTTGACGGGAAATTCCGCTGCCAAAAATGGCTCCCATTGACTTCAATGGGAGCTGCTCGTTTTTTTTCCCCCTAGCTAGTAGCGGAAAAAAGAAGCCATATGCCCTATCTTGCCGCGGTGCGAGACCCCCCATTCATTTGGGCCTAATCCGGAGCGGAATGCTGCGACGGGATGCCGGTGCACTGCATTAGTATTCCGTCATGGCCAGCCACGCGGTATGTTCACATGTGGAATCCATTTTCCGACGTGTGAACATATCCTTAAACCTCATGGGCTTGAAGTGGTTAGATCCTGCTTCCGAGTCAGAGTTGGTAACACTTGCACAGGGTGGGCAGCACTCTACTGGAAATAACAAAAAAAAAAATGACACACAAAATTTACACCGTAAATTAAATTTTTTATCTGAAGGATATATAAAAAGATCACTCAATAAAAAAAAAAAAACATTGAATGAAAAATTAGTTTGAATGTTGAATAGCCGTACCTGCCAGAAATTGGTCACTACCGGCAGTGTTATCAGAAATGGAAGTGGAACCTTTAGAAATTCAGTCCCTGGTGTACTACGGCTTTGTTCACATTTGCGCTGTAGGCTTCATTTGGAGTCTCTGCCACAAATTTGACAAGAGGAAAAGCGCTGCATGCATCTCTCTTCTACCTGTCACAATGAAGGACACCACCTGGAGCCCTGACAGACTTCATTGTAAGTTAAAGGGGTCTGTCAGGTGCTGTTAGGATCCGTTATATGACAGATCCAACATTGCGGAGCGGCTTTAAGTATAAACGCAGATGTAAACAGAGCTTTAGACGGACATATTCATCTTTTTGTTTTTTGATACTTGGTGTATTTCAACGCCCCTCTCATATCTGGCTTTTGTAATCATACTGTACATCTATAGGGTGAAATACGATCAACTTTTTGTGATTTTATCCCACAAATCACAGGACTTTCTAATATATTCGTCCTCCAGTATGGCTCACAGTGTGCAAACAGTGATATGTGATTCAGCTCTATGATTCACAGCATGTGATTTAGGGGGTGTATAGAAGTCTCAGTATAAAATAAAATATGGATGTCATTCTACAATAAAATACACAGTAAGTCGTAAGTGCGCGCCAACTGAGATCTTGTCATACTAACAGAATTCGTCTTCCTAAATGTTCCATCTTTTCTTTTTGGTCTCATTTTTCTAGGATTTTATGTAATGTTCTTTAATAACATCTAAATATTAGAGATGAGCGAGTAGTACTACAGTATTCGAAATACTCGTACTCGATCGAGAACCACTCGCTATTCGAATGGAAAAGTTTGATGCTGAACCAGCATTGATTGGCCGAATGCTATACAGTCGGCCAATCAACGCTGGTTCTTCCCCTACCTTTAGAAGTCTTCTCCGTGCAGCTTCCCCGCGGCGTCTTCCGGCTTTTCATTCACTCTGCCAGGCATCGGTCTTGGGCAGAGCAGACTGCGCATGTCCGCTTGTAGTGCGGACATGCGCAGTCGGCTCTGCCCAGGCCCGATGCCTGGCAGATTGAATTCAGAGCCAGAAGACGGGGGACACTGCATGGAGAAGACTTCTCGGAGGATCCAGCTCGACCC
The DNA here is from genome assembly GCF_031893055.1 of Leptodactylus fuscus. NCBI lineage: Eukaryota > Metazoa > Chordata > Amphibia > Anura > Leptodactylidae > Leptodactylus > Leptodactylus fuscus. Next base: position 39,274,400 of record NC_134270.1, on the reverse strand, counting down.
TCACTCGTGGACTTGGTAAGTATAATTTGATCGAACGTTGCCTACCCCTGAAACGAGCATTCTCCCCCCATAGACTATAATAGGGTTCGAGATTTGATTCGAGTAGTCGAATATTGAGGGGCTACTCGAAACGAATATCGAACCTCGAACATTTTACTGTTCGCTCATCTCTACTAAATATGAAATCAATCCAAGATGATTACGATTATGGCGACATTCACATTCGTGTTGGAGGCTCCATCATAGTGTCCATGTGAAACTGGCAGATGAAAAAGTCCTGCACGTACAATTTTTTTTCATCTTAAAAGCAACAGATACCCCACTCTTGTCAATGGGACCTGACGGGTTCTACATGTAACCAGTATTTTAGCAGTCTGCCTGTCCGTTGTTCTGGTCCTCCCACTTGAAGAGTCAGGAATTGTTTGTTTTTCACACTGTAGTGTCCAGAAGAACACCTACCAAGAAAAATCCAGACAGTTAGAAATGACCATCGCTGACCACCAGACCAGCCATGATATTTTGAGCCTGGCAAACAACAAATATCAATGAAAGTATTATTGAGATATTAGCAATGGATATTATTTAATTACAAATGCTACAATATAAGATCCTGCAGCTACTCATGTCTCGACCTTCCTCCTAGTTCTCTTTATTATATTATACTAGATTTTTTTTTAATGACAGAAGACTTGTATGGACTTTTTTCCTATTTCCTGTTTTTAGAGTTACTTTTATAGCCGATGTCCATGGAGGGAGGGGGGGTGGAGGCAGATGGCAGAGGCATACATGTTGCTGCTAAGCTCTGCTATACTTAGTAAGTAATATAAGCTTCTGTCTCTACTTTGTTTAATTAAAAAAAAAGTCTCACTTACCCTGCTGTTCCCCTCCCCTCTCCATAGACTTCTGTGTGGCTGTATACAAATACAGATTCTATTAATGATAATGGGCTGACTCAATGGATGGAGAATGAAAGCAGCCTGATAAATGGAGAAAGAAGCATTTTTCTTTAATAAGATATATTACAAAGTTTGTTATATTAACCTGTACTATTCATTGTGAAGGGTCAGTTTATAATTAAAGGTACACTTTACAAACAATTACATGTATATTACCATGCCACTTATGAAGGCCACTGATGGCCATGTTGGACATATGACTCTTTATCACTGGTCATATTGGGACCAGAGTGTCATAAACCAGTGGTGTATCTAAAGTCTTGTGGGCCCCGGTGCAATCTTTTGTCCGGGGCCCCCTACCTCGTCCTTACAGTGAATTCTTCATAGTGATGGTTACGGGTACTAAGGACTATAATCCACCTTAGTGTGGTTAGGGTAATCTTTGGGTCTCCTTGGCTAATGGGCCAGACGGAAGCTGCAATCTCAATACTGATGCCAGTGCCCCCTAAGGCTCCTGGGCCCCTGTGTGACTGCACCCTCTGCACCCGCTCAAGTTACGCCCCTGTCGTACACCCATCTATATAGCTTGATGTGCAGTAAACTAGCATTCGGAATATAAACAGGGTTTTCGTGCATACACGATCTCTACCCTCTATAAGTAAATCACTTATTGTGCTGTTTCCAGAACATTTTTGGGAAAAAAAAAAGGTGGTCAACTCCTTGTAAAGAAATTATGTTATTATCCAAATTTGTTTGCAGATGGTCTCGAATTTATCCCAATAATCTCTGCACACAACTAATCTCCTTTTAGGACTAATATTACCCTTAAATGTATTCACTTTATCACACATCACTCCTTATCCCCAAGCATCATGGTAACTCACTCACAATAAATATTTTTATGCATTGGAGAATGACTGCTAATGCGAATTTTTCCCATTAGGCATATTTTATTTTGAGAATAACAGATTGTTGTACAGTTTTAATAGTAGTTTGGAGAGGATATGTTTGCCTGTAAATTTATATTTCAAAACTAAGAAGCCATTTAAGCTGTGCTTAAGCAACGAAAATGTTATTTCTTAAAACACGTCGGGCATATTAATAAAACAATGGCAGAATTACATTACTTTGGTGGATTCACGAAAGAATAATTTCTCGCCGGTATTTTGCAACTTTTTGTGTCCCCGGCCCCTGTGCAAGTGCATAGAATATAAGCCTGCAGCACAGTGTAGTCTATGGACCCATAGGAATTGGCCTGGTCCTGCATGTGCCATAGGCTGCCTGGAGAAAGCTTTAGAAGTGGGGGCTGCTGGGACAATTTGCAAACCTTTCTATAGATTAATAGTGAGAGGAGAAGCCCCCAGGGGCGGCATTGTGAGAGGTTTGTTTGCAAATGCTTGTTTTATTTAAATTAAAAGAAAATGTTAAACTAGCAGCCGGGAATCCGGTGGGAACGGATAATCAAATTCTGCCTTTTAGGCTGAAAAGAGGGAATTCTAATCAACATATAAATAACTCTTATTTTAATATAATTGTTGCATTAAAACAATTCCCATGTGCTTTAGTGAAATAATATCTGTCAAATCTGTGTTCTCCCCTTTCGATTTTAATTTTGAATTCGCTTTGATTCTAAAAGTAGGAGTCAAAGAAGGCGCAATATATATTCTGTACTTCAGCATATATTATAATACCAAGGGCCTGCTCTCTGAAACAGCTCATTACATCTGCCATAGAATAGTAACAGCCGCAACAGCACTCCACTGAAAATACAACTGGAAAAAAATTACTGTGTATACTCGAGTATAAGCTGAATTTTTCAGCACAGATTTTGTGCTGAAAAAGTTCCCCTCGGCTTATACTTGAGTCAGCGCAATTTTTTAATTTTTTTTAGGGGGGGGGGGGTCTATGACCAGCCGCAATATCAATGTATAGAATCTCCCATAAAATAGCGGGGGAAAAAAGAAGCTTTAAAAAAAATAAAAAAATAAAAGTTCTACAGTATATCCCTCCTTTCCCTAGAATATATACAAAAGAAAATGACTGTGATACACAAACACATTAGGTATCCCTGTGCCTGACAGTGCCCGGTCTACTGAATATAGGGGATCTGCAGTGCTCCTGTTCCATCGGGAAGGGGTTAATAGGAGCACTGCAGATACCCTATATTCAGCCAGGCTGAATTCCAAGTGGGGGAAGAAAAAAACAGTCCTCAAGCTCAGGGAAGGGGCAGACAGACAACCAAAACACCCCCTCCCCTTCCCCAGCACCCAGCAACTACTGCACCCAAAAACTCAGACCATTTTAATTTTTGAAATTTTCCAGTAGCTGCTGCATTTCCCCCCTCGGCTTATACTCGAGTCAATACGTTTTCCCAGTTTTTTTGTGGTAAAATTAGGGGGGTCGGCTTATATTCGGGTCGGCTTATACTCAAGTATATACGGTAATAAAAAATATCATCTCCACCCCTACACCAGTTTTCTCGCATATAAAATAATAAAAAAAAACTGGACAAAAATATTTTGACATTTTTGAGCCATTCACACTACCTTAGTGACAAGTGGATGGGGCCTTTTGCGGCCTGTCTATTATATGATAAGACCTAGCATAAATTATACCTTAAATCTATATTAGCTATTAGAGGTGCCAGGAGGGACAAAAATGTCCACAATGTATTAAGATAAATGTACCTCTTAAGTGCATCCTATGATGAAGAGGTGATCAAGAAGTGCCAGTTATTGTAAACCGTAATATCATTAAACCCCCTTTTTTAATTTTTAATACTTTACTCCCAACTTTCCAAAAACTATTTTTTTTCATTCCCAGAGCTGTATCAGGACTTATATTTTGCAGGACAAATTGTACATCTCAATGACACCATTTTATATTGCATATAGTTTACTGGAACCTTGAGACAATTCAGAATGGGATGAATTTTTTTTAAAAAAAATGCAGTTGCACCATTTTCTAAAGAGTTTTGTTTTTATGATGTCCCCTTTATTCTGCAGGTCAGTATCAAAATCATTATTATATTTTAATAGCACATTACAGGTTTGTTTTCATATATAAAATGGTGAATTATTAGTATTTTTTTTTTTTTGTCGGTTGTCCAAATGGCAATTCTGGTAATATTGTAAGGTGGTGGAACCAACCCAAGAGACTTTTTTCTTTTTGATTGCCAACTGTTCTGGAAGTTAACAAGCTTGGTTGAAACTCAGTAAAGAGTAAGAGTAAAGTGGGTAAGTTCACATAGAGTTTTTTGATCAGGATTTTGAGGCCGTATCTGCCTCAAAATCCAGACCAAAAAGACAGCTCCCATTGAAATCAATGGGAGCCTGTCAGAAACAAAACGGCTCCTGGAAAAAGAAACAAGATGCTCATTCTTCAGGCCGATTTGCTTTACGATTCCCTCCTCCCAACTAGGCCCATTCATTGGGGCCTAATCCAGAGCGGAGAGTGCGACTGGATGCCGGTGCATTGCACCAGCATTCAGTTGCGGCTACCCGTATTTTAGACCGGAACCTGAGGCAGCCTCCGTCTCAGGTTCCGGTCCAAAGAACCCCATGTGAACTTACCCTAAGGAAGCACTCTGGCAGTCTTAGGTAGGAGCAGGCAAGGGGTGTGATTCTGAGCTCTGACACTGGCTGCCTCTGACTGGAGTTCTGGATCACGCCCCCTGCCTGACACCTCCCACCTGACATTACAGAGCTTACATGGCACATCAGGCTCCAAAACTTACTGTGCTTGTTGCTCAGGAATGGTGGAGGCTAGAGATAAAATTCCATTTATTTATTTATGGAATCAGTGGTTCGGCAACTATTAACAGATTAAGAAATAGAGCTGGTGGAGGTGGTGAAAGGTCCATTTTTAAAGAAGACTTGACAAGACTATTTTAGTAAATATGTGTACTTCTTATGAAATAACATTTCTGGTTCCGCTGTCTCATAAGCCTCCTTGAACATTACCGTGTACGGAACACCGGTCGTAATTGAACGGTATTGCTCCATGCATTCAATGAATGGGGACCACATGACCACAAAACACGTGGGGAAGCAGGACCACAAAACTGGACAGGAATAAAACCTGTCCTAGGACTGTTGGCCCACACACAGATAAATATAATATATAATACACGGTCATGTATGTTGGCCAACAGAAATGCATGGGTCATTGTGCTGTCTTGGAAAAACCCAGGTAGCAAACAGACCTATCCCATGTTTGTCTCCAAGGAGCCTAACTTTGTGTTATGCTGTTCCTTGGTTATTGCTTCTATTTGCTTCTAATTTAAGAATGAATTGGTAACTGGATGTTACTATTCCTTTTATCAAAGGGGTGCGTGTCTACCCAACCTGGTATCATTTCTGATTGGGCCATGTGAAAATAAGAAAGAACACACCCAAACATGGGTACACCCAGGTACCAATTTATTCATACATTTTTAGGAGGTATAACAAGGAAACAGCATAACTCAGATTTATAAGAGATATGTCCCAGAATTGTCATTTCACATGGAATATTATTTATTAATACGTTGATGTCAGGAGAGGTGATGGGTACACTTTACATGCACTCTTCATTTATGTTAATGCAGTGTAACCTGATTTTGTAGGTCTATCGTGTGCTTTGGCATCTTTTTCCAACTCACAATAAGAATTATCTCGCTATCTAGCTGCTAAGTGGTTGGACTTTCTACGTCATGTAGTTATTGAGGCGCTCTGCACTCCGATGTCTCTTCTCCACTTTCCTCTTCTCTCCTTGTTACTGTTTCACAAAATATCTGAGAAACCTGAAAACTGCAGCTGTCTCCCCCTCCTCCCCCCTCTGATTATATTTTGAGGGATCAAGATGGTGATAGAGTATTTCCATAACAGATATAACAAGTCTTCTTGTATTCACACATACTGTGCACTAATGTATGCAAAACAAATTGTAATTAATCTACTTTTAATTTCAATATATACTTCTTTATAGCAATATAACACTATTTTTCTCTGAAGTCTTTACGACTAACATATAAATCTTCCTACAGCATTATCACCTATACACAGATTGCTTTAGATTAGAATTACATACATCATTTTGCAGCGATTTTGCAGCATTTTCACTGGTGTTCGGGTGTACTGGTTCTCCTTGTAAAGGCCACCAGTTGGCGTAAAGAGTCTATGACACCAGATTAGCTCTCCACCATGAAGAAGAATCTATCTAGTCCCATCTATGGGCGATATCTACCCTATAACTCAATGCTTGTGCATTTAAAGGGAGTCTATACCCCCCCCCCCCAAAGCATATCCAACTGCCCCCATATGATAGCCTACTGCAGTAGTAAACAGTATAACTTTGTTATATCTGTCACTTTTCTAGATTTGGAAAAAATAAGTTTGAAGTGATATATAAAGAAATAATTGCATTTTTGGAAACAGGCCTTCAGTTACCTGGAGCATTGCTCTTGCACCTGGATGCCTACTATTCCCTGCCTGTGTAAAACATGGAGTGCGAGTTGATCCTCCTACTGCTATGATGTCATCTCTCTTTCTCAAGCAGCAACAGTGGTGCTCCGGAAGCTGAATGCTCACTCTCAGTGCTCCAACAGAGGAACGGGATAGACTCCCTTTGACAAGCCTTATGATATGACCAATGGTATTATCCAAATCTTCTATTTTGAGATTCTTCTCCTTTGTCATTACAGAGTAGGGCACTGGTCTGCTAGTTGGGGGTCTCTGTCTTGGGGTCTGGGGGTATTATTTGGTTGTCTATGGAAGGAGAAACTGTACCCCTCGCGACACGATTATTTATAGATGGGTCTCTTTTCCTTCTGGAGACAACACTGGTTTACCTTATATCCTTAGTCATATTGCAAGGTCAGATATAAACTTTTAGGGTAGATACCTCCAATAAATGGCATCAAAGAGATAACCTTCATCCAGGAGAGTTACACTCTCATAGACTCACACAACTTCCAGCCGGTGTGTGAATTGGCAGGTCAGTCTGGAGAATAACGTTCAACGTCTATAATACAAGAAGAATCTGCCATGAGTAAACTTACCATTTATTGTACAGCAGTATGTCTTGTAGGACAGGTCTAACGATAAGGCTAAAAATATTCGACTGCCACTTTAATTTAAAGGGGTCTGGGGCTTATATGTTGATGACCTATCCTTATCATAGGTTACCAATATTCAATCAGTGATGGTCTGACACCTGGAACCCCCACAGTTTGAAGCAATTGGAGTCTCTTCCCTTTGCCGATGACATCCCATCCATCATGGTACAACAGTTCAGTCCCATTCAAGTGAATGTAGGGTGCTGTGCTCAATAGTCAATGAAGAGGTCACAACACTCATCTGAATGCTACAGCCTCTTCAACTGTAGAGGTTCTTGTGTTGGTCCAAATTGGTTTCCTTTCCTAAAGGAGAGGTTAATGTCAGGCAATAGACCACAAAATAACCAAAATCTAAAGTCGGCTGAATTATTGGATGTGAATTCACAGGGATTATTTCAATTATTTTGTATCCTCGATTTAGGTCACAATCCCCTAGGATAGGAAATTTGTATATATGTCTCAATAACCCTTTAGGTCGTGGCCCCATGTGGCATAAACACTGTGGTTTGCCATGGTGGACACGACGTAGAAAAAAACGCGGTCACTGCAAAGTGGATGGGATTCTAGTGCATCTCATCCACACATTGCAAAAAATTCTGCGCAGCGGACAAACTGCGATTTCAAAAACAGTCTCCGAAGGTTTGGCGGTTTCCCTATAGGTATAATTGAAGGTGAAAGCCCTTAGAGCAGGGGTAGGGAACCTTTGGCTCTCCAGCTGCTGTGAAACTACAACTCCCACCATGCTCCATTCACTTCCATGGGAGTTCCCAGAACAGCAGAGCAAGTATGCATGCTGGGAGTTGTAGTTTTGCAACAGCTGGAGAGTCGTACGTTCCCTACCCCTGCCTTAGAGGAAACTTCTGTGGACTTTCTATAAAAAGCGATGCGGGGACAACCATGATGCATGGCTGCTGTGTTTTTTTCCGTGGCGCTTTATTTTGCTATGGCCTGCTATATGGGGCCTTAGCCTTAATATGCACTGGACTAAGACACCCTGAATTTATTAAGATGCCTCTTTATAAATCGGGCACACCTTTCCCCTGTCCTGAAAAGCAACTTTATGCAATCTACATAAATTACAGTAAATTTCTCAGGCCGTGAGAAGTCAATTCCCCTCCCGCCCTCTCCGCAGACGTTTTCAAAAAGTGAAAAAAAAAAAAAATGAGCCAATTTTCTTTTTTTTCCACCAAAGACCCGGCTCAGTTGGCAAGACGTATGCGCGAAGGAAGCTTTACAAAGAAAATGTGTAATTTCTTTGATATAGTTTAGTTTTATTAGGCTGAGCCGCACAGTTTTGCCTCTAATCAGTACAAAGGAACTTCAGAGGCGACAATAGTCCGGTATCAGAGTCACATATAGCATCATTAAGCAGGAACAGCAGGGAAGCAGAAGGTCATCTATATCTGGACTGTTTTGCTTTGCAGCCTGTCAGTCGACAGCAAAAAAAAAAAAAGCTGCGGAGTTAACAGTAATCTAAGTGTCCAAAGTATTTAATAGTTCTTCACGTCACTTATTAGGCTCGCGTGATGCCCGTAATGAGGCGCGTCGTCTCGTCTTCCTCCCAAACCAATGCAGCTAAAATTATAAACCTGTGGCCTTTAATGCCTGAATTTTTTAATTTTTTTATTTTTTTTTTATTCCGAGTTATTCCAATGACCTGTTTATTTAGAGCGGCCGCTGAAGAGCGCGGTGATGAAAGACAATTACCCCGGGTTGTGTGAGCTGAGCTTGGCATTTTCTCTCTGGAGCCGCAGGGAGCGGAGCATTTGTTACAGATGGATATCACGTAGAAGCTTGCAGCACCTACAAATGTTGCCAATTCAAGCTTATCTAATAAAGATTCTGATAATCTAGACCAAACAAAAAGCACTGAAGTCTGAAACTAACTAATCCAATTTGATTAGCTCTCCTCTGGTCCTGAATTCACCATCCTTTATAAATTTAATTCAGAGAGATGTTCTTACCCGTCACATAGAGACACCGAGCGCTGGGTGAGCAGGAAAAGGGGGTCAGGCACCGAGCGATAATAAAAATCTAATGGCACGCTGGTATGTGATTTACAACGACGGCAGCCTGTGGTTGTCTGCGGCATACTAAGGGTTCATTTATATCGTGGATTCATTTCTATGTCAATGATTATACTACTACAAAAAAAATCCCTATCTATCTATCTATCTATCTATCTATCTATCTATCTATCTATCTATCTATCTATCTATCTATCTATCTATCTCATATGTATCCTATCTATCTATCTATCTATCTATCTATCTATCTATCTATCTATCTATCTCCTATCTATCTATCTATTTATCTATCTCATATCTATCTATCTATCTATCTCCTATCTATCTATCTATCTATCTATCTATCTATCTATCTATCTCCTATCTATCTATCTATCTATCTATCTATCTATCTATCTATCTCCTATCTATCTATCTATCTCCTATCTATCTATCTATCTCCTATCTATCTATCTATCTATCTATCTATCTATCTATCTATCTATCTATCATTTATCTATCATCTATCTATCTATCTATCTATCTATCTATCTATATCCTATCTATCTATCTATCTATCTATCTATCTATCTATCTATCAATCTATCTATCTATCTATCATCTATCTATATATCTCCTATCTATCTATCTATCTATCTATCTATCTATCTATCTATCTATCTATCTATCTATCTATCTATCTATCCTACATATAAATTCGATACAAGAAGTGCAATAATAAAGTGTTACTCTTTGGCTCAGTTACAATGTATACTATTATTACTGCGTATTAGGCACATGCAACGTGTGCACCACTAGGGGGAGCCAAAGTAAAATAAAAATGTAAATCACCGAGCTTTTAATTGAGCCCTGGGATGTTATTTTATAATGTTGTTAAATAGCGTTTTATGTTCCGCTAACCTGGGCCTCTCATTACACTTCCCTGCAGAAACAGGGTGCGCGGCGTAAAGCTGAATTCAGGGCATTGTCAGCAATATGATTAGCAGATACAGCATACGATCCTAGGATTTGTGTTAGAGAAAGAAATGGAAGGGATGTTAATGATACCTGTAGGATTTAGATTTTTTTTCTGAACCATTGCAAAAATTTTACACATCTGAGGGTAAGGCCGTATGTGGGGGCTGTGATGCAACCGCTGTCAGCCGCCAACTACCCTGGTTTTCTGTTAAACAGGTATGGTTTATGGCTTGCTAATGGTTAACAGATGCAGATTTTGTGGGCAAACCTATAAAACTGTGGGGCTAATAAGGAAGAACAAGCAATGAATAATATTTTGTAACAGTCTAATAAAGAATGACAGCAAGCACGACAATATGGTTGGCAGTCGTGTTACAACATTAGCTTAAATGCAGGAAAGTATATTCACCCCCGACATCTGTGGGCAACCTCCCACCACTGCTTCCCACTTTTAATCTCTTCCAGCCTCTTCCTTTTTTTTCCACCCACAGAGCCATTTGACGGCTTATTTTGTATGGGACAAATTGACTTTATAAGGGAACCATTTTATATATAGTACTGGGAAATTCAAAATGGGGTAGAATTGGAGAAAAACCACATTTGAGCAGTTTTGTCATGTTTTTGTAAAATGCAAAAAAAAAAAATATCAGTCGCCATATTCTGACACCTATAACTTTTTTACATTTCTGTGTACTGAGGTGTGTAAGGGGTTGTATTTTGCAGTATAAGACTAAGTTCACATCTGCATTGGAGTGTCCATAGGAAAATCTGCCGCAGATTCCGCCTAAAATCGGAGTAGAGAAAAGTCCTGCAAGAAGGATTTTCTCTGCAGTGGTTTCAGTCTATGGGATCCACAGGTATCCGTACAATGTTGCCGCATGGGAGTTGTCCAGGAAGATCAAAGCACAGGAGGAACGAGAGCGCACAGGAACTCCTCTGCTTTGATGTTCCCGGACGACATGATTTATCAATAGAGAGTTCCATTCGATGCAGAACCAGTATTGATTGGCCGAATGCTATACAGTCGGCCAATCAATGTTGGTTCTTCTCCTACCTTTAGAAGTCTTCTCCGTGCAGCTTCCCCGTGGCGTCTTCTGGCTCTTCATTCACTCTCTCAGGCATCGGGCCTGGGCAGAGCCGACTGCACATGTCTGCTTGTAGTGCGGGACGCTGCAAGGAGAAGACTTCTCGGAGGATCCAGCCCGACCCTCACTCGTGGACTTGGTAAGTGTAATTTGAACGAACGTTGCCTACCCCTGAAACGAGCATTTTCCCCTCATAGACTATAATAGGGTTCAATATTCGATTCGAGTAGCCGAATATTGAGGGGCTACTCGAAACGAATATCGAACCTCGAACATTTTACTGTTCGCTCATCTCTAGTAACAAACTTTGACTTCTATCGCTCTGTGATGTCATCCTGCAGCAAGTTATCAGTGTCAAGTTAGAGTCTGCTAAATCTGTCATCACGCTAGATCCAATGACATCACTGGATTAATGATAAATATTTCATATTATAGATCCTCTTGTGTAGATCATTGCTGTTACACGTAATGCCATAAGATCACGCTACATGGTTCACACTACATGGCTGGTCTCTTTTAATAGACAACTGGGCTAAATAATGTAACGTCAGTCAGGCATGTCCTTACAGATGGACGCATGCTAATGTGGGTGTAGAGGCAGTCACACATATGTGACCACAGTCTGTTGGAGGTACTGAGTCTGAACATGTCATGCTTTAATGTTACTACATGTATGCCATTAAAGAAGCAACTTGGGCAGATTTATCATATTATCTCTATTGCCATGCTTAAGGGTGTGCGGCATGATACTGAGAATGTATGGAGAGGACGAGAGAATGCTTGGGGTTGATTTAAATGAAAACCCATAGATTTCTGCAAGTTCCATTTAGATCAGTGATTCCCAAAGTGGTCCAGGTGGACCCCCAGGGGTCCACGGGAGACTCTACGGGACCATCGCTAGATCTAATCTTCACATTTTTTGACTAGTTTTGGGAATATGGTAGAAATGTAGCAGCAGGGGGTCCACCAAAACCAGTAAAATTTTGAAATGGTCTATGAGAAAAAAATGTTTGGGATCCTGTGATTTAGATGAATGACATTGATCTGTATGTTATGATCCACAACTGGTTCTGGCTTCAAAAACAGCATCAGAAACCCTAACCATGTGTCCTTACTCTACTATACCATTTCTCCCAAAAGTGAATCTGTCAAGTGACTGAGTTTATAAGAGAGAGACAGAAGCTGAGCAGTGGTATATAGGTTTCCCCTTACATCCAAACAGCAGCACAACACATGAGGTATTCCCGCCCCTGTTTTATGCTGCTGTTTGGACTAAGGGAAAACAGATTATCTACATTATCATCCATTATATGCAGAAGTTACTGCCAGAGCAGCCATAATGGCTACTATAGGGTCCGTTACCTTAAGGGAGGCCTAAGTAGTTTTTTTAAAAAAAAAATAGGCTATTACCTTCAGCAGGTAAAGACTGCTATTTACTCACTGCTCTCCCTCCTGCCCACAGTCACCTCTACTCCCCCTTTAACCCTTCAGTGGCCCCCGTGCATCCCATATCACATTGCTGACACTGAACAGAGTCAGGTCATTGCTGACACTATCCAATGTAAAACTTCCAAAAAGAAAAATGATTTAACAGCTCACTGTTTCTCGATACAAGGTGCACGATCTAAATCTTCCGGACTCAAAGAAGACAGTCTGTATCCATATGCAAGAAAAAGGTAGATCCGCAGCTCTTGATCGTAATAAAAATTAACTTTTAATTCTTCATGTTAAAAAAATGGTACAGAAGACCAAAAAACAAACAAGTGAAAAGATAAAAAATACAAGTGTGTAAATAAAAAAACGCTGATGTTACATGTCTGGCTGATGCGTTTCGGGACTGCGGCGTCCCTTAATCATAGCCTTTGGGGTGTTATAAACAAATGAAACTAGCGTCTTTTCTTATATACTTCATATCCTGGTTACCCCTCCTGGTGTTGACAATTACATTTATTAGTGAGAGCAACAGAACAACACTGATTCATGGACAACACACATGACCCTAACTGATTCAAACCTACTACAACATTCCACTTGATCCAAATAAACAAGATAAGCAACAAAGTTGCTAAACTTCTCTAACATTTCGTATTATTGTGGAAAGTACACCTCTACATGAAGTACCTGTATAAACATACAAATATACATATATCTCCACCTCTATTCATACTTTCACTACTGGTACGATGTTGTTACATCCTAACGGGGTGACTCCATTCAGAAATTTCAATCCGATCACGCGACCTAAAAGAACCAATCACAATTCACTATTGCCAAACAGATACATAGCCATGGATACTTCATTCACAACTTTGATCCGGTCACGTGACAAGACCGAACCAATCACGAGCCGCCAATTCAATCCATACAGGATTTTGGACCAAGACTGAATAGAATAGACTGCTACCCACATTTTAAGATCTTCCATTATGGGTAACTAAATTCCCTTACTTTTATTTGTGACTGGACCCTCGATGTTAAATGTTAAATTTCTGTATTTTCCTATAAAGGGGGCTCTATTGCATGGGGCCAGTAAAGGGGAAGTATACTGTGTGGGGGTTCAGTAAAAGAGGCAGAAAACCATATGGCTGCCAGTAAGAAGGTAACATGCAGTTTGGGGTTAAGGAGGGACGTTATACCATGTGGGATCAAAAAAGGGGATGTTTTACCATGTAGGGGCCAGTAAAGAGAGTGTTTTAGCATGCAGAGTACAGTAAAATGGACGCTATACCATGTGGGCACCAAGAAATATGGTGATATACTATGTGGGGGCAGGGAAAGGGGTAAGTAAAATTTTTCCTATGGGGCCCAGGTTTATAAGATAGAAGGAAAGAAGCTGAACTCTGTGTTATATAGATTTATAAGATAGAGGAGAGAAGCTGAGGTCTGTGATATATAGGTCTATATGATAGAGGCGAGAAGCTGAGCTCTGTGATTTATAGGGTTATATGATAGAGGAGAGAAGCTGAGCTCCGTGATATATAGGGTTATATGATAGAGGGAGAGAAGCTGAGCTCTGTGATATATAGGATTATATGATAGAGGAGAGGAGCTGAGCTCTGTGATATATAGGGTTATATTATAGAGGAGAGAAGCTGAGCTCTGTGATATATAGGGTTATATGATAGAGGAGAGAAACTGAGCTCTGTGATATATAGGGTTATATGATAAAGGAGAGAAGCTGAGCTCTGTGATATATAGGATTATATGATAGAGGAGAGAAGCTGAGCTCTGTGATATATAGGGTTATATGGTAGAGGAGAGAATCAGAGCTCTGTGATATATAGGGTTATATGATAGAGGAGAGAAGCTGAGCTCTGTGATATATAGGGTTATATGGTAGAGGAGAGAATCTGAGCTCTGTGATATATAGGTCTATATGATAGAGGTGAGAAGCTGAGCTCTGTGATATATAGGGTTATATGATAGAGGAGAGAAGCTGAGCTCTGTGATATATAGGGTTATATGATAGAGGAGAGAAGCTGAGCTCTGTGATATATAGGGTTATATGATAGAGGAGAGAAGCTGAGCTGTGTGATATATAGGGTTATATGATAGAGGAGAGAAGCTGAGCTCTGTGATATATAGGGTTATATGATAGAGGAGAGAAGCTGAGCTCTGTGATATATAGGGTTATATGATAGAGGAGAGAAGCTGAGCTCTGTGATATATAGGGTTATATGATAGAGGAGAGAAGCTGAGCTCTGAGATATATAGGGTTATATGATAGAGGAGAGAAGCTGAGCTCTGTGATATACTGTATAGGGTTATATGATAGAGGAGAGAAGCTGAGCTCTGTGATATATAGGATTATATGATGGAGGAGAGAAGCTGAGCTCTGTGATATATAGGGTTATATGATAGAGGGAGAGAAGCTGAGCTCTGTGATATATAGGGTTATATGATAGAGGAGAGAAGCTCTTAGGAGAAGTTACCAGACCTGAGTCCTTATCGCCCCCTTCACCGCACATACAGTGATTGACAGTGAGGGTCTTGATTATCCCACCCACAAAAGATGATTGACAGCTCTCCCTGTTTCCAGGCTGTCAGTCACCACAGTCTATGAACTCAGGACTACTCAGCATTTTTCATTTTTTAAGCATATTTTATTACACCAGACTTGGATGTTATTGAAGGGATATTATATTTTCTTCAGAAGAAGAACTATGACTTGGTGTTCTTTTATTCTGTATATTCTTTGTTTGATTTATACTGAAATAAATCTTCATGTCTCTTCTTTGATCCTTTCCCCTAAGCCGTATCTCTTAATATTAACATTTTTAAAAGCAGAACAGAGCTGTGCACCTGGATGGGACCACATTGCCATTGAACAAAATCCCTTTTTGGGGGTCTGTAATATTAAATAGGACTGTTTCTTGGTTCTTGGATCAGAAGCAAAAAATATATTTTTAAAGGCTCTTTAAGGCTTTGTTTGTGGGACAGACATGCAGCAGGTTAATGGAGTGGCCAGCAGCTACAGCTATCTATTGTGTAGACTGCTAAGGTGACCTTACACAGAGTGGGGGAAGCTTATGGGACTTTAGGGATGGTTAGACTGAGTGAGGCTATGAGAATATGTAAGGAGGACATTGTAATACGTGAGACCACTTAGAGGACATTATGCTGTGTGGGGCCACTAAGGTGGCATTTTACTGTGCAGGGATGTTATGCAAAATGGGTCCACTTGGGGACATTATACTGTGTTGTGGGAACTAATGAGACACCGTCATATATTGATATCACTTTGCCGGAGCACAAAGGGACTCAGTAGGAATGGTTGGCGTTAGAGTCATGACTTAGCACAAAAAAATGTCACAGGAAATCTATGTTTTCTGAAAATTGTGAAGTGTGCCTTAAAGGGGACTTTTTATGTCCTCAGGAACATGCAGTTTTATATACCGCTAGAAAGTCGACTGAATTCAGTGCGCTGTTTGCTTTCCCGTTATGTGCCCCAGTGTTGGAGATATTAGTGTAATTACCAATAGTTCTTCACTGTCAGAAGGGTGTGTTCCTTACTGCCCAGCCATGATGCTGAGTGGTGAGGAACGTCCCCCCTTCCTCCTGACAGTACTTGTCTATAGAATAGTACTGGGGGAAGTATTTCTCACCGCTCAGTATCATGACTGAGCAGTAAGGAACGCCTCCTCTGACAGTACAGAGCTACAGACAGTACTATCAGGATGGGCATTCCCAGCTAGACTGTCAGGAACGCCCTTCTGACAGTGAAGAGCTATCGGTAAATGCACCGATATCTCTTCTCCTGGGGCAAAGATTGGGAAAGGCAACAGTATGCTGAATTCAGCGCACTGTCAGCTTTCTAGCAGTGTATAAAAACACATGTACAAGGTGGTCCTCTTTAAGTTGTGGTGGTGATGGTGGAAGAGGAACACTTTTGAAAAGTTTGCACTTGGCCCACCAATGTGTTAAAATGGCCTTGTGAATGAGGATAGCGGCGGATCCATAACACGAGCTTTACGCCATTTGCCTTTCAATAACATTGGTAACAGGTATGACATGGAAGCTGTCTCACAGGAACCTATGTTTCGGGTATGGTACTAAGGATTAAATTTATTCACACAATTGGTCCATGTTCTGTACCTTTTTCAACTCCAATGTTCATCTGAAAGCAATCCACTTTTATGGATTCCTCATAGAACTGAGTCCAATAACCCGAGACATAGAAAGTTCTATCAGTTATCGGATCAGACACACAGACCATTAAAAATTTCAATGGGGCATTATCTATTGAAAAAACGGGAAACCTTTTGTGTGAATGAGCTAAAACCAACATTCTGCAACATCAAGAACTCACAGTTCAGTTTCCCATCTAACTGGGGTTCGCTTCGTTTGAAGTCAATTATCCTATGGTATATGGGAGAAAACCATATACCAGGAAATATCCTACAAACACAGTGAGAACATACATACTACATGCAGGTATTACGATTGCAGGTTTGATCCCCAGTGCGGCAAGGGAACAGTCCTAACCCCTAGGCCACCAACTAAAGAAGTGCAACAAAGCAGGATATTGTATTGCAGTACACTATAAGAAGTAAGAGCTGGGTTCTCGGATTTGACTTGTAAATTTTTCCATATATTTTACTTTTACTTCCCTTTAATAAACAAAAAATTGTAATTAGCTCAGAGCATTGCTCGATGTTTAATAAGTTACGTGCTGTCAGCCCAATTATTTGTCCTAATTTGGCTATTTCTAAGTCCCTATAAATGAAAGGCAGCAAAAATCAAACTAAATACAATTATTGCTGTTTTTGTTATTTTTAGCCTTGAAAATAATGACAATCTTAATGATAAAATCCAAGTTAACATTGTGACATGTGACATACAGAAACACGCTCAAAGACTTATTAACAAGCAATTTCCAAGGCTTTAGTGAGACATTTCTTCTAATCTTCTACATGTTCAAGCTATTTTGTGATAACCTTATAGTCTCATATCCCTTTTTGGTGTTCCTGTGTTACGTTCTCTAGTAATAAACTTCAGCTATATGTACTGAGCATGCCTAGGCAAGGGGTAGGGGGCAGAACTCACTAGTTTGTGGAACGGAGAACATTTTATGTTTCTAGAGGTAATAGAAGCAATTATGAGACTCTTATGAGGAAGGTTTCATGCACGTGGCAGAAATATGAGCACAAAACCTGTATAGCAAGACATGGAGTCATGTTTGTGATATCGTACTATAGGCACCCTATGCCCTTAAGCAGCACTATATAATGACGCTTCTAGGAAAGAATACCATAACATTCTGACTCATCCACTTCCCTATGGCATCAACCCCTGCCAGTTGCGGGTGCGTTGGTCCCTCTAATGGTGCTGGTAATGGTGTCAGGCGACATATGTGCACTACACAAGTATTTGGCCAATACATGCAGTTGGCCATGAATCCGATGGCCCAGCCAGTTGGTTTTGACCATTTTCTTGGATTGACCCTGAGCTACCTGAACTGAATTTTGCTCCTGAACTGTCTGACTACCCATTTTCCTGTAGCTCTGAGAGTGAAGACTACTCTGCAGATGCAACATGGAGATTCACAGCAACAAGTCCAGATCCCTTGCAATCCATTAGATTCTGCAAATCAGAGTCAACCATATCCAATACGACAGATGGGGGCCTTGTTAAAAATAGACAAGGTGCTGGTACAAAAACCACTGTCATAAAGCTTCTGGTAAGTCAATATTGGATTATATTTGAGTATTTATGAAGACTTTTTGTAGTGGGACTTTTTAGTCTTAACTATGGAGCTATAGATGCTGTCAAGAGGAATATTATGAGATGCATCAAACTCAATATACTCCTCTAAACTGGAACTCACTTGATCAGTACTAGGATACTGTCCATGGTGAGCACTATGCAGGAGAATAACTCCCATCCCATGTATGAGACTGTGATAGCACTGGGCAGTATTATCAGTGACCGATTGCTTCACCCCAAGAGTAAGAAGGAGTGTTATTGGAGATTCTTCCTGCGATCCATGGTCAGGCTGTATAATCAACATCAGGCTAAGCAAAGATCACTCCGCACAGAGAACTAAATGATCCTGAGTCTTTCCTTTTCTTCTTAGTTGCTATGACTCCTAGTATCTTTTTATGCTATTCTGAGCTTGCATATGTTCTTTCTTGGAATATATTACTGTATTATCTATGCTGCTGTAACACACTGAATTTCCCCAAGGTGGGACTATTAAAGGATTATCTTATCTTATCTTAGACTGTGGTTGTTGATGCATGCCACGTTAAAAATAGTTTGTTCTACTGAGATTTTAGAGACCACGCTATAGAATTGTCTACACAGATACTGTACTGTAATATATATCTGCGTAGCTGCTTCTTTACACCTGAATAACATAACCTCTATTTATGCAAGTGCCTTCAGTAACAAAGCAGTCTGGATAGGTGTCTAAAGTCACAAATATTCTGGCTCGGTTGTCACCGTTCCTCCTATTTCGCTGCATTTTTTACATGAGAGCACTTTTTGTCATTCAATTAACTGAGAGTCATTTCTATAACAGCACCGTAGGACGATGATATTGGAGAATAATATCTATGTTATCACCTTTCACTCTCTATAGAAAATTTTGGCTCTTTTTTTGATAGAAAATAGAGCAAATAATACATGTAGGTGGCCTAATGTTAGACTAGACGGTGTGAATATACACCATGCTTATCATTCATCAATCAACATCTTGATCAATCTTTTGCAAGCAAAGACTGTGTAGACTAAGATTTCAGTGTCTTACATTTAGACATTGTGTGAAATTGTGTCCCAATATCTCTCGGTAAAACCAGTGAGCGAAACATGGTGCTGATCAGGTCAAGCTTAGCTTTGTTATTAAAAGTTACTATTACCTGCTTTATATTTTTCTATAGATACCAATACAAATGTTAAGTAGGTATAGATGTGTCCTCGTAGCAGAACATATGCAAATACTGTATGTGTATGTGAAGTTAGGCAGCTGTTATAGACATGACGTGGTCTTGTGACAAGTTACAAAGTGATATCTTATTCATCCTATTTGTGTCTATGTTGTGCTACAGCCATCTATAACAACATTATAACCTAAGTATCTATGATACAACTCCATTATTGGTATAAATGAATGATTTAGGGGACATATGGAGGCACATTAAGGGGCCAGGGAAGGAGCCCCACTCCTCGAACATAACATCTTCTAGACACTGACAGCTGATACAATATAAATTCTGTATTTTTCCTGTCTCTACCTTTATGAAAACTTCAATACAGTTTCAGCTTTGAATAAGAAACCGCTAGACCTCCTGATATACCTCACAGGCCACATGTTGGCATGAATTACGAACATCATTATTATTTTTCACAGTTTGACCGCCCAGTGGGGGAGGTGTGAATCATAGCCTTTGTTAGCAAGTCGTAAATTATGTAGAATTAGTTTCAAGATAAATTGGAAGTTTTAATCAAACTGGAGATTAGTTAAGTGTGGATACATTTGTGCCAATATGTTACACTCTTGTACTAGGTAAGGATAATTTTATTTGTGTCAAATGTGAAGATTTATTGCCTTGTACCACTTCATATGAATGGTATAATAGCTATATATGAGTGTCAGGACTTGAACCAAGGGACTTCAGTGTCCGAGGCTACAGCTCTTCCAACTGAGCTATTCAGACTCGTGGACAGCTCCTATGCTGATCTGAGCCTAGTTCCCAATACTTCTACTTTCAGTTCCCGCCTCTCTGGTTTGCTCCACCCTGTTCTCTGATTGTACTTCCTATTTAAACCCAGCCTTGCACTTCCTGCCTTGTGAGATTATTGTGCTCTCAGCCTGTAATCTAGCTGGTTTTTCTTGTCCATTGACCACTGGCTTGCTCCTGACTACGGTATTTGCCTCTTCATCCAACACTGCTGCTCATCTTGTCCATCAACCACTGGTTTCCTCCTGACTACGTTACCAGCCTTGCAAGTAAGTCACTTTCCAAGTAGTAGCAACTTAAGACTCAGAACCAGACCCAGACCGTTACACTGAGGTATGTGCCATAGAGGGAAGGTTCATGTATCAGCAAGTGTGCAGGGTCAAATAGCCATGGCTCGAACTTGTTTTTTTGCCCATAGGAAAAAAACAGAAATACGGGATCCCTAACATTACATTAATTGATGGGGAAGGGTGGCAATAGCATGTTTCAGATAGAGGGGAGGTGCCAAAAGAAATGTTTGTTCACCCTTAGGGAGGACCCAGCTACACCACTGGCCATGTGTTTGATATAAGTATTGTCATTTTGTGTAGCTGTGATATTAAGACTACATCTTGAAAGAAGCATGATATTAAGTGTTCACTAAAATTTAACCCGCTCTGCATCTCCCATGCTAATTTTTATGCATTCATGTAGTTGTGGCAGCCATGTCCACCATGTTGGCCATTAAATCTGCAGAGGCAAGACCTCTTTTGCACAGCCCCTATGCTAATCAATAGGATTTATGTAGGGAAACTTTGGTCAGCCTACTGTATTATTTACTTAAAGAGCACCACCTCCAATTCTAGCTCTTTAAACTAAATAATAGCTGCTGCTCCCACCATTCTTGAAGAATAAATGCTGTTAGTTTTGGTGCCTGATATGCCCCCCCTGCCTGACTCCACCCTTCTGACATAACAGAGTGTAAATAGCACATCAGATATCAAAACAACCTGCACTTGCTGCTCGGGAATGGTGGGTGCTAGATAAAAAATTCCAACTGTGCTGGAATTAGTGGGGAGGTGCCTATTTAGATATTTTAAGATCTTGAATTGGTGGAGTGATTGAAAAGTCCTCTTTAATGTGCCAACTGTATCTCCTCCAATCATGCCAAACTTTATGTTGGTAATGCAGAAAAGTTGAAGTTATATGTCACTTTTAATTTAGTTTCCTAACACAATTTTGTATTGTTTTGTATGACACTTTGAAAAAAAATTCAACAAGTTTTCAGCAGCCATTACCCCTGGCTAGAAATCCTGTAATGAATGAATCTCTATGGACATGGGCATCTGTCTCCCAAGATGTAAACAGGGAGACAGTGCCTCTGTTATGCTGCCCTCTATAGCAAGCACTCTGAACAACATGCCCGACTTCCCAGAAGCCTTTGCTGCATGATGCGAGGTTATAACCAAATCAATTTCTCAGCTACGGACGGCACCGTTTCTGTCTCTTTGGACTTCATCAGCGCAGCCTAGAGAGAATTGATTTGGTTTAAGTGAGAGGCTGTGAGACCAGATTGTGGGGATAACGTCCATCCTTAGGGAGAGACCACCTTCTCAGGTGTGTGGAGACTTATACAGCCATAGTTGCTCCACTGCAAAGGAACATGGGAAGAATATGCAAATCTGTCTCCCAAGATGTAAACAGGGAGACAGTGCCTCTGTTATGCTGCCCTCTATAGCAAGCACCCTGAACAACATGCCCGAGTTCCCAAAAGCCTTTACTGCATGATGCGAGATTATAACCAAATCAATTTCTCAGCTATGGACGGCACCTCGCATCATGCAGTAAAGGCTTCTGGGAACTCGGGCATGTTGTTCAGGGTGCTTGCTATAGAGGGCAGCATAACAGAGGCACTGTCTCCCTGTTTACATCTTGGGAGACAGATTTGCATATTCTTCCCATGTTCCTTTGCAGTGGAGCAACTATGGCTGTATAAGTCTCCACACACCTGAGAAGGTGGTCTCTCCCTAAGGATAGACGTTATCCCCACAATCTCTATGGACACTCACTGAAGTCAATAGTCAAGAGGGGTATCAGAAGCCCCCATGGCTGTTCTGGATATCAGACTATAAAATAAAAAGACTGTCAATAGGGTCATCACCACATGTTTTGGATCTAGTAGCATTCACCATATTCTCATCTATATTGCATCTTTTTGGTTTCCATGGAGGACCAATATACACAGCATATTTTCTCATAAGTTTATGTTTATCAGTTCAACACAGTAAGTTCTATCTCTCCTAGAATATAAGTTAAAACAAAGTTTTAGTGAGCAGAACTGGAAGACTCCACTGCATAGTTTTGACTCTGGTGGGTCTCCCTATCAGATAATGGATGTTAGACCAGGCCATCTGATAGCGATAACCTTTTCTAATGATAAGTCATCAATATCAAAATCCCAAAAAACCCTTTAAGGGCTAGTTCACACGTGGGCAAAGGGGAGGTTTTTGACAGCGGAATTCGCTTCAAAAACCTCTCCTTTAACATGGTGGTCTATGTAAACCACTAGCTTTTTTTTTCCTCCTAGCGTTTTCCGCCTGAAGAAGCGACATGACCTTTCTTCAGGCGGAAAACGCCTGAAGAATTGCATAGAAGTGAATGGGAGGCGAAAACCGCGCGGTAAAAAACCGCGCGGTTTTTTGCACAGAAAACCGCGCGGTTTTTTGCAAAAAACCGCGCGGTTTTCGCCTGCAGTTTCTATAGCACATATAGGAAAAAAAACCCTAGCGAAAACCGCTAGCGAAAACCGCGTCAAAAACCTCGTCAAAAACCGCGTGGAATGCAAAAAACAGCGTCAAAAAAACTCCCCGAGGTTTTTTACCTCGCACAAATAAGCTAGGCGGTTTTCACGTGTGAACTGACCCTAAAATTGGTAAAAGTTAGGGGCAACACGGTGGCTCTGTGGTTAGCACTTCAGTCTTGTAGCACTGGAGTCCAGGGTTTGAATCCTGCTGAGGACATCTGCAAGGGGTTTGTATATTCTTCCTTTGTTTGTGTGGATTTCTTCCCATACTCCAAAGACATACTGATAGGGAAAACTGTAGATTGTGAACCCTATAGGAGGTTCACAATCTACATAAAAAAATAAAAAAAAACTGGTTAAAGGCTGATCTTAATAATTGATTTTGATTAAAATAATGAAGACAACAGGTTCTCTTTAAATACCACAATACTAATGTATTCATCACAATTACTTTGGCCAAGAAATTAAAACTTTTTTTCTTCTTTGCATGTCTAACGGTATTAAAGAGAGATTGTAGGTGCCTCAACCATGTATAATTATTGTCAAGCATCAATGCTTAATAAAAGAGGAGATTGTTTTTTACGGACTGGAACAAACTGATCAAACAATAGTAAATCAACTTAATAAAGCTTTTCCCTGCTGATGTTTTTCCTAGACTTCAGAGATGTTTTGTCTCTTACTGCTCCTCAATCCAAGCTATTCTATTCTAATGCTAATTTATTTCTCTCATTGTCTAACAACTATGAAAAAGAAGTCAAACATAGTTGATGGATGTCAGGGTCAGACTGGCCCACTGAAGGTTTCCATGGTGGACCCAAGCTCTGAAATAAGTAGCCCCTAAGGTCAAGGAGATGGCAGTCCTATTAAAGTCAATCTTTGGCCCCTTGGGTCTACTTATGTTATACACTGATGCATGAATAATCTCCTACATGCATTAAGAATGGGTCCCCAGAATCATTTCTTCTGTTGGGTCCAAGGATTACTTATCCTTTACTGATGGTGGTAGTTCATCCAATATGTGTTGTAATAATATATAGAATTTTTCCAAAAAATATATTCATCATGTTAAGTTGTAACAACATCAATTAGTATTACAGATTTGAGAGTGTCCTACAGTAAATTCTAGAATCATGTATGATGACATATATTTTATACATGTTCATAGTGTTCTCCATTGAACTTAATAGGATATCATGTAGTAAGTTATCATTTTAAGTGGTTGTCTGACTCTTAAAGAGGACCTTTCACCTCCTCAGACACATGCGGTTTTATATACAGTTAGAAAAACGTTATGTGCCTCAGGGGAAGAGATATCCGTTCCGTTACCGGTAGCTCTTCACTGTCAGAAAGGCATTCCTGACAGTCTAGCTGGGAATGCCCCTCCTGATAATCTGTCTGTAATGCTATACTGTGAGGGGGCATTCCTTACCACCCTACCATGAGGCTGAGTGTTTAGGAACGCCCCCCTTCCCCCCGTACTAGTCTATAAACAAGCACTGTCGGGAGGAGCGGGGTGGTAAGGAATGGTCGGGCAGTAGGGAATGTCCCCTTCACAGTATAATGCTACACACAGTACTGTCAGGAGGGGCATTCCCAGCTAGACTGTCAGTAATGCCCTTCTGACAGTGAAGAGCTACTGGTAAATGTACTGATAGCTCTTCCCTCGAGGTACATAACAAAAAAACTGACAGTGGGATGAATTCAGCGCACTGTTGGCTTTCTAGCGGTATATAAAACTGCATGTGCCTGAGGACATGAAAGGTCCTCTTTAAACCACCTCTACCAATTCATGTTTTTGCCATCTGTTACTAGGCTCTGCTCCACCGATTCTGGCACAGTTGAAATTTTCTTATTAGACTCCACCATTCCCAAGCAGTTAGTTTGGATGGCTGACAGCTTTTTAGGCACCAAAACTAACAACATTGTTTACTTGGAAACGGTGGGCGCTAGAGAAAAGATTCCCACAAGAAATCAGTAAAGCAGAAGTTATTAAATGACTCAAAGAGCTGGAATTGGTGGAGGTGGTGAATGGTCCTCTTTAAATATTATGTTAAGTAACATTAGGCATAACAATCTACTGTCTGTAGATGACGTGCCTTTGTCAAATTAAATTTGGTCTGGATTTCCTAAAAATATCTTATTCTGGAAAATCTAACATTTATGAGATTCATTTTGGACTAATTACTCTAAATGATTAATGAAAACTAACTTAGTTTTAGTTTCTGAGAATAACCTTTCAAGCCACACCATCAAATTCGTATTTAGCATATAGTTGGCATAGCCTCAGATCAGTAACTCTCAATCATTGACGAGAGTTACTATTTAGATATTTTTGAAAATGTAATATAATACACTCACATACAAAAAGTCCAATAAACTTCTTTTCAAGACAATCGGACATTTTTGTTTTGGACCAAATAAATTTGATCCAAATCAAATCGTCAGCCAATTTCAGTATGTTTTATCTGAAAAAAAAATTAGTTTCATTCTCTTCTAATAAACATAACACTCCCTTGCATCTAGTAATGAAGAGGTATACAAGAAAATATGAACAGAGGAAAAGTCTGTGAAAAGGTAAAAAAAAATCATGAAAACACAACCACTGCAAGTTCTAGAAGCATCAAAACAAAGGTGCGGCACAGAGGTGAATAATATAATAAAAAAGAAAAATAACTACTTCTGATCTATGGAGACATCACCTGGTGAGTGACCATTAAGCAAACACATTGTATAAGTACTGTACATACTCGAGTATAAGCCGAGGCCCCTAATTTTACCACAAAAACTGGGAAAACTTATTGACTGGAGTAAGCCTAGGAGGGAAATGCAGCAGCTACTGGAAAATTAAAAAAAATTAAAATGGTCGGAGTTTTTGGGTGCAGTAGTTGCCGGGTGCTGGGAAAGGGGAGGGGGTGTTTTGGTTGTCTGTCTGCCCCTTGCCTGAGCTTGAGGACTTTTTTTTTTTTTTTTTTTTTTCTCCCCCCCACCCCCCCCCACTTGGAATTCAGTCTGGCTGAATACAGGGTATCTGCAATGCTCCTATTAACCCTTTCCCGACGGAACAGGAGCACTGCACATCCCCCTATATTCCGTAGACCGGGCACTTTCAGACACAGGGATACCTAATGTGTATGTCGCAATAATTTTCTACTTTTGTATGTATTCTAGGGAAAGGAGGGATTTTAGAACTTTTACTTTTTTTTTTTTTTTTTTTAATTTTCTTTTGCACTATTTTATGGGAGATCCTATACATTGATATTGTGGCTGGTCATAAATTTTTTTTTTTTTTTTTTTTTTTTTTTTTCTGACTCGAGTATAAGCCGAGGGGGGCCTTTTCAGCACAAAAACTGTGCTGAAAAATTTGCCATTTGCTATTCCCTTTTAATTTCTATTAAAGCCGCTTTGTCTCTGATCATTCACCAGATCTAGAGATTTATATATCAGAAAAGCAAACTGACTAGCATAAAGAAATATTAAAAAATAAATTGATGCAGAATTTTAGACCTCTACGACATGATAATAAAAAAGTAGAGACTCCTTTTAAGGCTGGATCATGTGACCAAATATAGCCATGTAGCGCTGTGAAGCCTGCACTAATGCAAGTGAGTAGGGTTACATTGTAACCCTGATGTTGCTGCAAACCTGAGTCAAAAAAAGATTGAGCAAGACTGAGTCACGAATCACAATTTGACCTCTTTCACTTTCATCAGTGTAGTCTGTAGCAGGATGACACCACGATCTTTGGCCGTGTTACATGTGTCGCGACCATGATCTAAGCCCTTTTTTGCTGCAGACTTTGTACTTTTGGTGACTTGTGACCTCCTTAGGTCTTGCCTGTCTCATCCTAGTATATGTTCATTTTTAAAAATATTGCTTGACAGGGGAATTTACTAAACCATTCAAGAACTGGGTCACTGAGGAATCTTCATAGGCAGAAATCTTCCTTATTGCTGCAAAAGTTAAAAAGAATATATGCACAATGGTCATTTGCATTTCAAAAACTAACAGCAACCATAGTGTACGGGACAGAACAAACAGATGATTTGTAAGAACTCTGCCTTCTGTATGTAGATCTGTCCTCCCTTGCCTATCCTTCCTTACCAGATTTGTGCATCAGAACTTAATGAGGACCTTTCACCATGTCCACCGAACATCTACTCTTTACATCCTTCAATCAGTGCCATGCCATTGATTCTGGAGCAGTTGGTTGTTTTCCCTCTAGCCCCCTACTTACTGAGCAATCTGGGTTTAATTTGATTATCCAATATGCTAATTAGTCTCTCTACTGTCAAGTGGGTGGTGCTGAACTCGAAGACAGACAGATGACAGTAAAGAGATTACTTAATATAATGGTTGCTGAAACTAACTACACTAATTCCTTGGGAATGGTGGACAGAAAAAATTGAAATCAGTGGAGTGTCACCTACTAAAAAGCTGAATTTGCTGGAGGAAGTGAAATGTTCTCTTTAAGTTGCTTTGTAGGTACATGTTTTTCACGCATTATCACATTCACTGTAACATTTGTATCTATGTGTGAGCACCCAACAGAGAATTTATTATTAACACAAATTAGAATTCTTACCCAAATTGGAGATCAGTTTAGTGTGGACACAACTTTAGGATGTAAGTTTAATTTCACGATTTGAGCAAAACTGTTTGCTTGGTGAGAATGAGTAAAGTAAGTGAATTGTGCTAGAAGATTATTTTGTTATCTTCTAAACATGCCAAAAACAGAACTTTAAGGTGGTATTCCAGTAGCAAGAAATTATTCCTTATTCAAAGAAAGTTACTGCTCATACAGCAACCAGCCACCCCCACCCCCGATAACAAGTGCTCAATCCTAAACAGTATGGTTAGTTTGGGGAGAGTTTCTGTTGCAAACCTATCAACATTTAGAGAGGTTATCTTTGACTATGTTGAGCTAGGTGTGCCTTTCTGTAGAAAAACAGTATCAAATTGTACCACCACATGGCACTTGTCAGGAATCTCAGTGTAGCTACTGTTTAAGGTTACCAAGCTGGCCTGTAAAGCTTCTGCAGTGTTCAGAGTTTTCCTAGACTTATCCAATTTGCACTTGAGCAGACATATTTAAACCCTCTTCCTCCTCAGCCATGTCTCTGCTATTTAGTTGTATCTAGTGTGGCTTCCATATTCTGCTCATTTGTGCTGATCGCTATATATTGACCTTTGGTTTGTCACTGGAAATCCACTTGTCTACTGATTGTAGCTTTGACATTACCACTTGGAACTGATCTTTGGCTTGTTACTGGAAAAACATTTGTCTCCTGATTGTGGCTCTAACGTTACCTCTTGGCCTTACTTTTGGCTTGAAAGTTCACTCTCCTCATTTATTCTCCTGGTTCTGATCTATCTTGTAGGGTATTATGGGTTCTGGCTTAACTTCAATTTGTGGGGGTGGGGGGGGGGGGGTATTTCTTGTACTAGTTTCTGTGGTGATAACTTGGGACCCAAATTCAGCACAAGTCCATTTGGTTTCACAAATGGTGCTGGTAAAGCCCAGCTGTGGAATCTCTCAGTGCTGTATAAGGTTTAAGTAGTGACTTCCTTTGCTGTCTGTTGTCAGCCAATTCCTAAAATTTGTATTTGCTCTAGAGGCTCTATTATAACAATACTATAGGATGCTCCTAGTTTCCTGATGATTCCAAAAACTGAAGTTCCCTAACGCCTCCCTACTCTGTTCAATATTTTTTTTCTTGTTTAGAAATTGTACTCCATTAAATTGGTATGACCAAAATAAAATATACTATAAAGAATACATTGTTATAAATGTCACAACTTATCATTCAAAACAAGTTGTCATCCACCTACTTTGATAGAAAAATTACAACATTTACATTCGAGAATGAATTTTGTATTATTTATTAGTACACTTTTGGTGGTGCCCATACTGATCACAATCCTTAAAATATAATACGTTCAATTTATACTACATGGAAAATATGAAAATTCCAAAAAAACAAAACAATGGTCACAATTCTGTTTTATTCACCTTGTACACAGTCCAGTCATATTAATGTGACCACCGCCTACTTTTGACATCAACGTTAAATAACCAATCGCAGAAGACATGTGTCATCAGCCATCTGGGTGCACTCATCATTGGTGAAGGCACGATGGATCAACACAAGTATGCATCTATCCTTGTGGACCATGTTCACCCCTACATGCGAATTGTTTTTCCTCAAGATGATGGCATCTACCAGCAGGACAATGCGACAGGTCATAAAGCTCATAGTATACGTGCGTGGTTCAAGGAGCACCAGGATGAGTTTACCGTACTCGGCCAGCAAATTCCCCAGACTTAACCCCAATCAAGAATTTGTGGGACCACCTCAATCGGGAAGTTCGCGCCGTGGATGCACTGGAGTTGACATAGCTCAACATCCCAGTGAACATCATCACAACATCTCCTCTTTTCCTGCACGTCTCGCAGCGGTCCGCTCTGCGAAAGGTGGTTATTCTGGATTTTGACAGGTGGTCATATTAATGTGACTGGACTGTGTATAACCAGTGATTGGCTGCAGTGCCATATATTTTCTCTGTGTCAAGATCAACTGTGACCAAGGCAACATAGGAATTAGAGTGGCAGGGACACAGTAAAGTGCATTAGTTCTTTTTATCTTGTTTAGAATACTTTTTTTATACAATTGGAAAACTCTTTTAAATAAAAACCTAATGCCTTCTAAAACCAATGCTATTAACTGTGGTTATTCCAGTATGTCTAGTAAATTATGCAGATATGCCTATCGTTTAGAAAACGCCAGCAACAAAATGTTCCCTCATCAATAATCTAGATCAATCTAATATGGCTCTCGCCGTAGAGTCACTTGACTCAAATCAGTTAAGCACACGGACCCCATAGCATATAATAGGCTCAGTGTGCTTAAAGCGCACTGCTCGCACAAATGATTCATGCTTAACTGTCCAGTGCTTGCAGTTGCGCTAATATTCTGTTCGGGGGGGGGGTCCTCCTGCGGACTCCTTACGGACGGGAGGCAAGCACTAATGTGAACCAGCCCATAGTCTATGGGGTCCGTGCGCTTTAACTGCACCTCGCTCCTCCTAAACACTCTCCTCCTGCTACTCGTGGACTTGGTGACTCTCCTTTAGTCGAATAGTGGTTTCCCCTGAAACGAGTATTTTTTTTCTCATAGACTATAATGGGATTCGATTTTCGATCGAGTAGTCGAATATTGAGGCTCTACTCGAAAAGGAATCTCAAATATTTCACTACTCGCTCATCTCTAGTGATATCTTACTCTATATAAGGTGCTGAACGTGTCATCACAAGCTAGTTACAGTAATGGTGG
The DNA here is from genome assembly GCF_031893055.1 of Leptodactylus fuscus. Lineage (NCBI taxonomy): Eukaryota > Metazoa > Chordata > Amphibia > Anura > Leptodactylidae > Leptodactylus > Leptodactylus fuscus. The sequence continues at coordinate 39,244,043 of NC_134270.1, read as the reverse complement.
AGATCTGTAATTCATCTCACTGCATTATACAGAGAATAGTTCTGAAAAGTTTGCAAACAATAGTTAGAATAGTAGAATTTTGTCAGATTCAAGCAATTACAAGGCAAAACTGTGCTGTTTGAGCTTAAGACTACTGCATTCCTCCTCTAATACAGAATTACAGACACAAAGACAGGACAGTTAACCCTTTAATTGACAGTAATCTAATTGTGTCTATATAAGTTGTGCAATAGAGTAGTTTCATTTAATTCACTGAAACTGCTGTTCTAACAGCAAGCGCTGATTCTGCCTCCTCAAATCTGAGGCATTTTGTTGTTGTTGTTCCCGCAATATATAGTCTAGCCTGTGGTAAAAATTTCTCTCTCTAATATATATATTATATATATATATATATATATATATATTATATATTTTTTTTTTCTGCTCTGCTAACTAGAGATGAGCGAACAGTGTTCTATCGAACACATGTTCGATCAGATATCAGGGTGTTCGCCATGTTCGAATCGAACACCACGTGGTAAAGTGCGCCAAAACTCGATTCCCCTCCCACCTTCCCTGGCGCCTTTTTTGCACCAATAACAGCGCAGGGGAGGTGGGACAGGAACTACGACAACAGGGACATTGAAAAAAATCGGAAAAAGTCATTGGCTGCCGAAATCAGGTTACCTCCATTTTAGACGAATAGTGCATTTCAAATCCGGGTCAAATGAGAATGTGAACTTTGTGACTAAGAGACAGGGATAGCTGTACAGGCAGGGATAGCTAGGGATAACCTTTATTTAGGGGGGAATGTTATTAAAAATAACTTGTTGGGGCTCTATCGGGCATGTGATTGTGATTTTTGTGAGATAAACTTTTTTCCCATAGGAATGCATTGGCCAGCGCTGATTGGCCACAGAGTACAGAATTCGGCCAATCAGCGCTGGCTCTACTGGAGGAGGCGGAGTCTAAGATCGCTCCACACCAGTCTCCATTCTGGTCCAACCTTAGACTCCGCCTCCTCCGGCAGAGCCAGCGCTGATTGGCCGAATTCCGTACTCTGGCCAATCAGCGCTGGCCAATGCATTCTATTGGCGTAATGAAGCAGTGCTGAATGTGTGTGTTAGCTCAACTACTCCACCGGCGTAGTTGAGCTAAAGCACACAGATTCAGCTCTGCTTCAATCAGCGCTGGCCAATGCATTCTATTACCTTGATGAAGCAGAGTGTGCACAAGGGTTTAAAGCCGAGGGTGCGCTTGAACCCTTGTGCACCCTCTGCTCTGCTACATCAGAGTCGAGGGTGCGCTTGAACCCTTGTGCACCCTCTGCTACATCAGAGTCGAGGGTGCGCTTGAACCCTTGTGCACACTTAGCTCAACTACGCCGGTGGAGTAGTTAAGCTAAGCACACACATTCAGCACTGCTTCATCACACCAATAGAATGCATTGGCCAGCGCTGATTGGCCAGAGTATGGAATTCGGCCAATCAGCGCTGGCCAATGCATTCCTATGGGAAAAAGTTAGCTTGCGACAATCGCAAGCTGACAGGGATTTCCATGTAATAAAGTGATTTATATGCTCCCAGACATGCTTCCCCTGCTGTCCCAGTGTCATTCCAGGGTGTTGGCATCATTTCCTGGGGTGTCATAGTGGACTTGGTGACCCTCCAGAGACGGATTTGGGATTCCCCCTTAACGAGTATATGTTCCCCATAGACTATAATGGGGTTTGAAACCCGTTCGAACAGTAAGCGACTGTTCGAATCAGATTTCGAACCTCGACCATTTTGGTGTTCGCTCATCTCTACTGCTAACCAAATACTCAGTGTGACAGAGTGTTGTTAATTTAAAAAAATATTCAAACCATTTCTGCACATATATACAATATTGCAGCCTCCGGTAATCTGAAAAAAAAAAAGCTCAATTATTTAAGCATTGAGTGTACCGTGCTGCCAGTAGCATTGTAAAACCTAAAAAGATAAAACTTTCAAAAATTACCATGGAAAAAATAACTTTTGTCGAAATGAATCAGGCAATGATCCATGAGGATTTACAAAAACCTTTGGATGATGCCTCCAAATAGTGGTGTCACTGGTCCCCTTTATCATGTTTCCTGTTGCCTGCTACTCCAAAATAGCCACAGCCACTGCCACCATTCATCCAGACATCTTCTGCAGCCTGGTCCACTGCCACACAAGTTGCCAAAACTCCCTCCTTCCATCAAGGGATAATTTTTGGCTTTTTTTTTTTTAAAAAAAACCCAAAGCCTATTCTTCACCCCAAATGTATCTCCCAGATATCAACAAGCCTGTAGCACTTACAAGTCATCAAAACGGGCTAATTTTGCAATATAACCACCATGTGTGTCTAAAAAAAAAAACACGGGCAAGCACTTTTTCCCCTAATAATGTTAAAATGCATAAAGGCAACTGAGTGCAGTGTATGGTTAAACTTGGCGTTTGTATTTACTGCTTACCATCTGTTTTTCCATAGACATACAAGTCACTTCACTTTGACATATCGTCAGCTGTGTTTGTTTGAAAGCTGGACATGGGATAAATAGGTTCCTGGGAGTCCTGACTGTGTTCTACACTATGTGTTAAGCCATTTTAAAGTTTGGTTCATACTAAACTTGTTTAACCCAAAACGCATCTTAGACCCAAGTGATCCAAACCTGAAACAAATGTTGAGTGGTTCGCCCACATGTACTCAGGAACTGGTGCCAACGTAATGAGAGGGATCTTGCTGTGTTGGTGGTAGTACTTTCCTCCAGGACACATGCTATGGTGAGTCTCCTGCTGATGGTGGTTGGGGTGCCCTTGAAGCTAGTGCAGGATTGACAAAGAGAGTGGTGCAAACAACTCTTACTATTTGTCTACTTGTCAGCAAGGCTAGTGAACAGTTGATACAATAAGCTTTCATAAAAAATAGTTTTTCATTATTGTCATAGCTTAGAATACCACTGGGCTGGAACGGAGGCACTCTGGCATTCTCTCACTAAAGGGAGCCCTTTTCTGTTTATCTTCAACAAAATATACCTGTAATTGTCCAAGATGGGGGGTGCAAATTCCTATAAAATGCCAAGTCTGTAGGCTGCACCAGAAGATCACTTTCTACTTAGTGCGGGTTAACACCTGCGCCTGGTCTCCGCTTTGTGGGTCTCTGTCTTCTGCCGACAGGAGATGGAAACCAGGCAGTCAGTGAGCGCCCGTGAGCATTTTGTGGTCTCCGCGACAAAAACATTTTTTTTTTTTAACTGGACACAAAGTCCTGCATGTCCTAGACCAGAAGACGCTCACGGGTGCTCATGGGCAGACAGTTTGCAAACCCATTCATATGAATGGGTTTGAAAAGTAACTGTAGGTTTCCGTCTCCTGTCCAGTTTCTCGGGCAGAAGACAGAAACCTGAAAGCAGAGACCGGGCGCAGGTGTGAACCCACCCTTACCTGGTAACTAATGCAGCTCCCTATATGGGTCTGTTCACATTATGGAAAATTTTCCGCCGCTGGCATTTTCTCTGCGGTCTAGCTATGGGATGCTGATGCAGTGAACGGAATCCTGCTTCTGATCGGACCCAGATGAATGGGCCTATTCAGGAGGGAGTCTCGAGCCGCGGACACCGCAGCTGAATCAGCCGTGCAATCCACGGTGAGATCCAGCAGGACGCTTCTTTTGTAAGAAGTGTTATTAAGAAATGCGTAGATTAATTCACACACTTTATGATGACAAATGGACCATCAGTAAAAATATTAAAACACATTGATTTCTACTGCTATATACTAACACATGACCTATACAATATAAAATCTTATTTCACTCTTGCATTGATGATATAATACAGGTTGGTGACTAATTCTTACTGTACTATCCTGTACTATCCCCATTATTAATGTCTTCCAGGGTCCAGTGTTTGCTTTCAGCCAAGGATTTGCATAGACAACTCAAAGTACTTCATTTTTCATCCACTCATTACGTGTTTTATCCAGATAAAGTATAGTCAAGCTTGAGTTCATCATCTATGAAGCAATGCAATAATGTGCAATAAACATCATCCCCTTGCCAGGCTGAGGTACAGTCTCCTGGTTTCCATTTTTGTGCTAGAAATCAACTCAATATTTCAATTTCATAGATTTAGCCATGGTTTCGTTATTTAGTGGGTGAAAAGGCCAGAGCAAATGCTTAGTATAACCATACACAATTTCACTGCTATTTTCAGGTCAAGTGATTTTTCATCCAACGTTGCCTCAGTTCAGAGCTTATGGAACCACTGAGTATATATTACGTTACTAAACCCAATCATATCCTTACAGTGGATAAAGGCTTAGCGGGAGCTTCTGACATATGGACCTTGCAATGCAAGAGCAATTATATTCCTGAAAAGTAAAAAGCAGTCATTGAAAATCCATTGATTATTGATCGTGTTGCATATAGCAGGGAAGGCGAGAGACAGGCGGTAGCGATATTGCATTTATGAGTGCTTACTGGGGCTGAACTCAACCACTTGTTTCAGAAAATGAGCTTTCAATACGTGAAGGTATCTGGGTCAGATAAATAAAGGGCCTGTACTTTTCCCAGAAGAGCGTCCTTGGCTTGATGATCAGTCTTTCTAACTTCAGCATTCATAGTGATAATCAACTCCTATCCGCTCCAGAATCCACAGCAATAATCAGTGTTAGACACTCCAGAACTCGCCGACATAATTAGTCTTTGTATCTTCAGAATCACATATTGTAATGAGTGTGACCATCTATCTGTAAGAGCCTCTAACGTCAATGTAAATCTAACAGCGCTGCAAAAACTGCAGAGACTTCACGCCCCAGACAGGCTTCATTCTGCAGACAGATCAGGTGGACTGTGAAGAGAGTCGAAGTGAAGTATACGTGCACGATCTGGTTCTGCAATCCCAGGACAGGTACAGATATATGATATGTAATAGCAAGACACTCCAGTATCAAGGCTGTATTTACTGGAGAGAGTGTTTCTGGAGATATGGATAACACTATTTAGGGTCTACTAGTGCAATCCCTATAGCTATAACAGTTTAGGGGGGTGTTGTTGCAATAATTTAACTTTCCTCCTAAGTAAGTTTCTGTAGCCGATGAGGTTTATACGATAAGGAATAACATGAGCCCTAGTTCAAGGTATTAAAGCGAACTTGTGACATTGTACAATGTGATTGGTCCCTTTAAAGAGCACTTTTCATGTCCTCATCAATGTGCTATTTTATATAATGTACAGCGCACTGTTGGCTTTCCCAGTATGTGCCCCGATGCTGGAGATATCGGTGCTGTTAAGTTTGGCACCGATATCTCCCCACTGTCAGAAGGTGAGCCTTAGAGTTTAGCATCATCGCTGGGTAGTAAGTAAAGCTCCCTCTGACTGGACTCTTTCATAGAATTGTTCTGTCATAGTGGGCATTCCTTGCCACACAGCAATGATGCTGAGCTGTACGGCCCGCCCTTCTGACAGTGGGGAGATATCAGTGCTGAAATTAATGGCAGCGTTGTCTTCAGATCCAGGGCACATACTGGAAAAGCCAACAGAGCACTGAATTCAGAGCACGGTCGGCTTTCTAGTGGTATATAATACCGTACATTGATGAGGACAAAGTCCTGTTTAAGTCACATAATGTTCTATATACATATAACAGACCCTTGTCTATACGACTTAGAAATTATTTTTACAGTGCTGCAAATAGCAATAAATTAATAAGCAAAAAATAGATGAGACTGGTATTAAAGGGGTTGAACCAAGTTAAAAAGGGATCACCTATCCCCAGCCTGTTGGGAGACCACTAATCCCCTGCTCAGATTATCTGGGTGCTGGAAACTACTAGTGGATGGGCGGTGAGTGGAGCCATTCACCGGAAACCACCACTATGCAGTGGATGGGGCTGTCGTACCACTTTGAATACTTGAATAGTAAACGCGCAGCATGCACCGCCCAGAGGCTGATAGAAAAGATCTATGCAGAGTTTGAGCATCTGACCCCAACAGATCAGATACTGATGAACTATTTTGAACATCCTTTTAACTAAAACCCATAACTAAGATTGTGCTAAGTATGATTTTTAACTCAGATTTTTCAGGATGCAGCTAGGCCCTGCTATGTTGGCTGAGGGTTGACGGCGTGCTGACTCTCATGGGGTGCATGTATATACAGTAGGTGCTGGACAGCTCGCCTGATCTATTTGTATGAGGTCATTAATAGGCTACTAGACAGCATTCTGCACTTCCTATTGTCATGTAAATGGCACCTTATATAAATCTTACCTGTGTGGATTTTTAATATTTGCATCCACCCTCCTCATGCTTTGGAGGTGTGAGTGACATTTATGTAGTTCTCACCATATAATATTTGGGCCTGTCTGTATACTGCCGTTCGCCATGGCTTCATCTGACAACAGGTAAATGTGGCCTCTTTTGCGGTAATATGATATACACTGATGTGTCCTGTTGGCATATATGTGACTTTGAGATTAACCCTTCCCTGGCAGATGGGTGTGACAATATTGGATAAGGGGGTACATAGTTTCTAGTATATCAACTGATCTATATACAACCTTGTGATGGCTTATACAGTTATATTACAACCAGTTATTATTACCACAACCCTCATTGTGTTTCACACTGGATGAGTGTTTGTTCCCATCAGCCTCCTTAGGGTGACTGGCTTTGAGACCCACCTTGCAGTGTGTTGAGCCTTACAATCAAGACAAATTAATTTTCCTTGATGGAAAACTTACTCTAGCACCACCTTTTACTTCTCTAAGGATCAATGCCTGATTTTTTTTCTGTGAAACCTAGAGGCATTGACTGGGTTTAAAGGAAGAGAGACCCATCCACAGACAGTTGTTTTGGGGTTGCTGACCCTCCGTCCCCTGCTTTGGCTGGGTAAGAGGCTTTTTTGGACCAATCACTCTCTGCAAAGCTGAACAGCTTTTTTAACTCTTCACTTGCTGGATGTGACCAAGTCTGTCTATATTGGGGGTTATAATTGTCAGGCTAGCAATATCGTTTCTTTTTCAAAAAGACGTCACCTGTGAATTATTGCATTTTTACTGAATTGCAATCTCTTATGTGTTCTGTACAGTTCATTTGAAGAATATGTGATATATACCATGCTATAGGCACTGGATGGACATATTAGTTCTATGGTCTATGATGTATAGTATGTAAGTATTATGCAGTAGTTGCCCATTTTAATAGGGGCTGTTCAAGTGCATTTTTACACTATATACAGATTAACATATGTACCAGTCACAGCACCCTATAGACCCTCCATAGAAAACGCTGTATTGTGCAAGGATTTCTATAGGGCTGGTCTGAGCCTACATGGATGTTACCCATAGTGTTTGTAGTCAATATGATCAATTACGGCTCAGAAATGAAAGTCTTTACGTTCAGTGAATTATATGCTACTAAAAACGGAAAAAAACTGACTGCAAATCAATAACCGTATTACCGAGCCTCCGCTATAGAATAATGACTCTTTGTAAGCTTCAAAGATCACACTACATTTTTTCAGTACTTACGAGTTCCTGATAAAACAGTATAAGCCATAATTTGTTCGCTCTTCCAACACTTAGAAATAAGGCATTACCATTAGCCTATAGGTAAATCATATCACTGTTATATACACTGAATTAGAGAAACCTGCCATTTTACGATCCCCTGTATGGATAGTAGACCCATGGCCCTGTAATTCAGCATAAGATAAAGTGAATGTACATCACAATGGGAAAATCAAGTGATCTGAGCGATTTCGAACAAGGCTTGGTCATTGGTGCTGGAGTAGCCTGGGCCAGTATTTCACAAATCTTGCAGGGTTTTCTCAAGTAATGGTCTCAAAGGGTTCATGGAAGGATGTCTAAAATTCTAATATATGATATTTTTCCAATATGGTTCCATGTCCTTAGTGTATTCCTCCTTGTGCATCCGGGGGAGGGGGTTAGGTGCTCTCTTGCAGTTATCTCTCTACTCACACTGTCTAATTATTTATTGCATGTACATTGTATGATTTTTATTTTTTTTTCCACAGACTTTGTTGGCTTGTATATTGCTACCTAGTCTTACCATTGATTATTTCCATCCTGGGATCCCTGTCAGTAGGCTGCTGCCTGACTCTTGCCTTAAACTAGGGCTGTCTTCACTCTCTGAACCAGGAATATGTGCCCACGTGGAAGCAGAAATTTACTGTAAGATGATTGGGGCCCCTACAGAATGATTAAAAGGCCAAGGCCCAATGATGAAGGATACGTTTGGCCTGACCCTGCTCTTAGGGTCCCTTCACATGATGTAACGCGGCATTGATTATGACATGCAAACTTGTATCAGAGTCAGTCAGAATCCCATTGACTTCAATGGATTCCCTTTATCACGCGTAATACATTGACATCAATGGGTTAAAAAACCTTCCATTGATCTCAATGTGTTACGTGCGCTAAACGGAACCAATTGAAGTCAATGGGATTCTATTTTGCAGTGTTGACTCTGACACGAGTTCACGTGTCAGAATCAATGCCGCATTACAGCATGTGAACGGACCCTTAGATGTAATCTCTAGAGATGAGCGAGTAGTGTTCGATCGAGTAGGTGTTCAATCGAATATTACGGTATTCGAGATACTCAAACTTCGAACAGCTATACATTCTGCCAATCAACGCTGGTTCTTCTCTTACCTTTAGAAGTCTTCTCCGTACAGCGTCCCCGCGGCATCTTCCAGCTGGAATTCACTCTGCCTAGGCAACCGGCCTAGGCAGAGCCGACTACGCATGCGCGGTCATGCCCCCGCATGCGCAGTCGGCTCTGCTCAGGCGTCAGGCCGGGCAGAGCCGACCACGCATGCGAAGTCAGCTCTGCCTAGGCCCCGATGCCTAGGCAGAGTGAAATCCAGCCGGAAGAAGACGCGGGGACGCTGCGCCGGGAGAAGACTTCAAGGAGAATCCAGCCCGACCGTCACTCATGGACTCGGTAAGTATAATTTTATCGAATTTTGCCTACCCCTGAAACGAGCATTCCCCCCCCCCCCCCCCCCCATGGACTATAATGGGGTTCGAAATCCGTTCGAACAGTCGAACATTGTGCGGCTGTTCGAATCGGATTTTGAACCTCGGACATTTTAGTGTTCGCTCATCTCTAATAATCTCAGCTATGCATTGTGTCTACAGTATGTATAAATAAACTGGGTGGTTTGTATATCAGGTACCTAGTATTTAGTACTGACACATAGCCTTGTCGAGATGCAGTATAAGTATGACTAGAAATTACAATGAGTGTACTGTACAAGGCCAGGGTGTGCTGGGGGCCAACATGATTAAGGAGTCCAGATACTCAAAGAGTATCATGTTCTGAACCTTCTGTGAACTGTAGCCATGGTATACTGGGACCAAATTGTTAGCAAATTTTACTATGGGACCACAAGGTACCTTGCTAGGCCCCTGATTAGAACATGGCAGTACCTTGGAACCAAATTCCTTGTTTTTGTCCTGTTTTTCTATTGGGATGGTATTCTAAATTGCAAAAACAGGTTGTGATAAACTACACCTTGCTAACAGGAAGCAAGACGAAAGGAACATCATTCTCTCATGGCATATCTTCTCTTTGATCACAATGGTCTTATATCCTACTAGTGATTCCACTAATGGATACCTATTAAGGAATTGCTGTATATGCAAATCCCTAATTTAACCACATAATGTCTGATTTTGAAAAGATATTGAAGACTCGCTGACGGAAAGCACGGAGGGACCAGAGCTTTCATTAGAATCCTTGGATCGGAAATAGAATCTTTACACACAATACACAGTGGCTAACCCCGAAGATATGCTTTTATGCACACAGAACGGAAGACTAATACTGAGCATGAGTGACCTGCTTTATTGTGGATGGCTGCATACATCTCGCCTATTAAACAAATTGCGGCTTAGCAGAGAATTATTCACACACCCAAGGCCACTCCTGTCATTCAAACTGACTCACGTCTGAGAGATGGGAAATCATTGCGCCCCATGAATGAGACCTATTCAGATCAGGATGTGGCTAGATAATGGATGCTCTCATTCCGCAAGCTCGACGCATTTCCGTGAATCAATCTTCCTACTTGTTTTGTTTCATTTTCATCTTGTTTTCAGGAGTCTGCGGAACTACAAATAGGTGACATTGTATTTATCCTAGTATTATTATCAATGGCTATTACTGTGAAATACAGGAATATACACAACGTCACTAAATATGCAAAATTATTATTCCCGTATGAGTGACTGAATCAGACAACTAAAGTGTATAGCTTATAACCTTTCAAGAAACTTAGCATAGATCAATGGTAAAGTGTATGTATAGGAGGAATAACACTGTTTCCAGATCTATATATCCTGCATTGTGTATTTATAGCACCTTTCTCTCTGCAGACTCTGTCTCTAATTTTCAATTCTCCCTGAGCTCGTGGGAGGAGACTAGCTGCTATAGTAAATTGTTTGCCATAGACACATAAAGTAAAGGATAATCTGCTCTGTAACAGCTTTCTTTGTCTCATTCAGTGCTAGGAATCCTCGTATTTTCCATTCACAATCGTCACTGCTATGTCTACAAGTCAAACTCTGCCTGGGTCGGCATCCACTCAGTGCTCTGAGCTGCTGATCCAAAAAGTGTGCCCAATCCTGACCTGAGGTGGGGTGTATAGACACTACATTGAGACTACTTAAGTGCCTGCTATGTAATATAGTTAGATTTGTGTTCTCTGAACTTACCTGTTTATCTGCTGATACACTGGTTACTGATTTTTGGCTTGCTTTACTGGTTATCCAATTTCTTACTGATTTGGCTTTATCCATGAACTCCTGGGCTTGACCATGGCTTATTCTTCCGCTACCGATTTGGATAGTCTTATGCTTTCCTGGTTTTAATTCAGTTTGTATGTTTTAGTGTAGTTGTCTCCAAGTGCACCTATTTCCTGATATCAGATTTGGTCCAACCTCTCTTGCAGGACGATGAACATCTCATGGGTAGGTTTAGATTCTACTAACCAGATCAGAGTTTTCTTGCTATTAGGGTTGAGCCGATCTTGACTTTTCAGGATCGATTTTAAAATCCGATTTTCGGTCATTTTTCATTCGATCCCAATTCCGATCCCAAAGCAAGTCAATGTGTAGTGAATCACTAAAGTATCCAGAGGATTTTTTTTTTTTTTTTTTTTAATCCTCTGGCTACTTAGTCCCCCCTGGTGTCCACTTACCTCCAGAGATGGCTGGTCCTGTGCCCCGTGCCTTCATTCTTCACCTCGCTGCTGCTCCACGCTGCTTTTTTTTCCTTCGCTGCCCCCTCCCTGCCAGGTTAGGAGAGTGTGGGCGTATTAGGAGAGTGTGGGCGGGTCCTGGGAGGGGAGACATCACGTCTCCCCGCCCTGTACCCACCCACACTCTAAGCCACAAGCCCTGCCTACCTAACCTGGGAGGCAGGGCAGCGAGGCAAGAAGGAGGGCACCGGAGCAGCCATCTCTAGAGGGAAGTAGCTGCTAGAGATTTAGTTTAGCCTTCCATTCGAATGAATGGAGGCAGCCGGCGCGCAGGGGGTTAAGGCTGTGTCGGCTGCTTCCATTTATTCCTATGGAACTGCAGCGGAGCCTTCACACTGAATATACAGTGTATACTCAGTGTGAAGGCTAAGCAAAGCATTGTGGGAAAAATCACAGATCTCAATCCCACATAAAAAGATCGTGTTCGGAATTCCGATGGCGATCATGAAATTTTCTCGCTCGCCGATCGGAATCCGATCTTTTCTGAACACGATCGCTCAACCCTACTTGCCATCTTTGATCTGCCAGGTTTTTTTCAGTCAGTTTTGTTAATTTGTAACGTCTCTTGTCCTATTGATTTATGCAAGGCTTACTGAAAAGTTACTGACAATATAAGATCACATCTGGGTTTGAGTAATTTCTATACAATAATAGTTGGCTTCTTTACCAGAAATTCTTTGGTTTACAGTTATTGATAGAATCGTCCCTGTTGAAGTGCTGTACATAAGCTGAAAATTGATGACTGCTGCAGAGAGAAATTACAGACAGAGGTATTATGGTTGCAGAACCATTTATTCTTTCGATAATGAAAAGCTCTAAATTTTTCCAATATACTTTACAAGCCATTGAAACCAGCATATATGTAGATACTCTACTGTAAGTTCATGCATTGTCACTCATGGGCTAGCCTTGTCATGTGCATCTCCATCTCACGCAGCATGCTGGACAAAATCAATGTGACAGCAGGTTAAAATACTTTCTTTAGGCAGGGGCATAGCTCTAGAATGAAGAACAAAACTGTAGAATTTATGATAAAGATGCATTAACACAAGTTGTTGTTTTTTTGTTTTTTTTTCCTGCCATTTTCAGTTGGATCAATGTCCATATAAAATGTCCAGCACCTTTAACCTCTTCCTGCTGCAGTGACAGGGCAGCAGACTGGGACATCCAAGTACCAGTAACTGGTGCTACAATGATATGATATCCTAGACAACCCCTTTAACTCTGGCCAATAGAGGGAGGGTACCAAGCAAGGCAGTACACATACACTGGTAATATGCTCCAATATGGCATATAGACAGGTTGTTCTAATTGAACAACCATTTTAATGAGTGGGATTCAGAGATGGCTGAATACAGCTCTTGGCCCCTGTTCTAGTGATCAATGGGGCCCCTACAATCATATTTTTTCATGTTGACTACTAGAGATGAGCGAACACTAAAATGTCCGAGGTTTGAAATCCGATTTGAACAGCCGCACACTGTTCGACTGTTCGGATTTCGAACCCCATTATAGTTTATGGGGGAAATGCTCGTTTCAGGGGTACGCAAAATTCGATAAAATTATACTTACTAAGTCCACGAGTGACGGTCGGGCTGGATTCTCCTTGAAGTCTTCTCCGTGCAGCGTCCCCGCGGCGTCTTCCGGCTGGAATTCACTCTGCCTAGGCATCGGGGCCTAGGAAGAGCCGACTGCGCATGTGCGGTCATGCGCGCAGACATGCGCAGTCGGCTCTGGCCGGTGCGACGCCTGATCAGTCGACTGCGCATGTGAGGGCAAGCCCGCGCATGCGCAGTTGTCTCTGCCTAGGCCGGATGCCTAGGCAGAGTGAATTCCAGCCGGAAGACGCCGCGGGGACGCTGCACGGACTTCTAAAGGTAAGAGAAGAACCAGCGTTGATTGGCAGAATGTATAGCATTGTGCTAATCAACGCTGGTTCTGCATTGAACCTTAAACTTTGAACAGCTAGTAGTGTTCGATCGAGTACGAGTATTTTGAATACCGTAGTATTCGATCGAACACCTATTCGATCGAACACTACTCGCTCATCTCTATTGACTACGACTGAACAAAAACTAACAATATATGCAACAATGGTTATAGAGGAGAGAAAACTGACGGCAAACCTCAGGGTGACCTACAAAGTGAGAGGGGAGTGCCCCTTTAATATATATAAAGCCTATTTGGGTGCTCTCATCTTCGTTTCTAAGGCACACAATTAGGAACAGCCAAACAAAACCAAATGTTCTGCCTGTCTGCATACTTGGAGGATTGTAAATGATCTTTAATAAATAGCTGAAGTTGATGGATACATCGATCATCCTAACAACTTTCTCACCATGTAAATGTACGGGTTAACTTCTCCCCCGCCTAACGCTGCAGACAATGACAAAAGTGTCTCACATGCAACTTGACAAATGTGTCCGCATAAATATATACATATTTTGTACTTTCTGCCAGCAACGGTACAATAATAAAAGAAAATGCTTAACTGCAAAAGCCTCGCAATCTATCACACGTGTGACACATTTTACAAGTGCAGGAGTACACAAGGACATCAGCTCCCCGGTACATCTGCATTACACCGTCACGTGGAGAGAGAGGGGCCTACTAAAATTACTAGGACTGAAACAAAAAAGACTCTATTTCACTAAGACGGGCGACTTCACATGCAATAGAAATATTTCATTTGAGAGCAAAAACTGCTTGCCTTAGGTGTTCGCGAAATAATGAAAAAGGACATTGGAACAAAACCAAGTATTCACCGATACAGTAATTAAGTGCAGAGCATGCAAATATTGCTCTCAATTATATTTTTTTCTGTTTCACATAGGAGAAAATTGAAAACCTTTTATTCGAGAGAAATTATTCCATCCAGCAAATTCTTGTTTGAACAGTTAAGATATCAGATTGTGCAAGGTTTCTACGCCGGTAACAGTCTCCTAGATCTGACCAAGCATCTTCTAAGCAATCAAAGCTTCTCCCTGCAAATGAAAACATCTGGACAGGACTTTGTCCGTTCCGGGTTCTGCTCAGATGACTGATGCCCTGAGAAAAAAATTCTGCCTTATCATAAATTCTGCTAACTCATGAACTTTGCAATCTACTCAGCTCGGCAGCACATGGTCAAGAGCCACTTATCTTATGCTGGAAGCAATATGAAAACAGATGGCATGAACGTCAGATGATAAATCAGCCACGTTTGTACAAGTTGTGCATTGTAGGGGCTGTCAGGCACATCCCTGTCACAAGGACTACAGATCTAAGAGGCAGGTTGAAGGGCTCGATTGCTCTCTGTGCCCTTGTATTTTTTTTTTTTTCCTGCTCTTGGAAACATGTATCTCAATGTTAGAATAATGCTCACAAATCGTGACCTTCGTGGGGTTAATACATTGTTATTGACACTATACGAACACTAAAAATGTACTAAAATGGCGCAAAAAGAGCTGTTACTTTGTTGTTTTATGTATTGGAAAGTAGTGTCTAATGCTCTTTCATAGATACTAGAGATGAGCGAGTAGTACTCGATCGAGCAGGTATTCGATCGAATACTACAGTATTCGAAGTACTCGATCGAGTACTACTAGCTGTTCGAAGTTAAGATTCGATGCAGAACCGGCGTTGATTGGCAGAATGCTATACATTGCCAATCAACGCTGATTCTTCTCTTACCTTTAGAAGTCTTCTCCCTACACAGCGTCCCCACGTCCTCTTCCGGCTCTGAATTCACTCTGCCAGGCATCAGGCCTGGGCAGAGCCGACCGCATGTCCACTTGTAGTGCAGGCATGCGCAGTCGGCTCTGCCCAGGCCCGATGCCTAGCAGAATGAATTCAAGGCCGGAAGAGGACGCGGGAACGCTGCGCAGGGAGAAGTATCCAGCCCGACCCTCACTCATGGACTTGGTAAGTAGAATTTGATCGAATGTTGCGTACCCCTGAAACGAGCATTCCCCCCCCCCCCCAGAGACTATAATGGGGTTCGAAACCCATTCGAACAGTGTGCGGCTGTTCGAATCGGATTTCGAACCCCGAACATTTTAATGTTCGCTCATCTCTAATAGATATGTGGCATTGTTAGACTGTCCTGTCTCACTACACCTCGTATTAGTTGGCATAGATTAGGATAAACTAGTGCCCACATTTTTGGACATCTTTTTAGAGAATCGTGATATAGCTTAGACCACATCCACTTTCTGTTAAGTCACATCCATTTCCATACGAGCCATAAATGTATCGAAGTGTTTTTTTTAAGGCTAAGGCCCTATGTGGTGTCCCGCAGCAAAAAAGCCCTGCAGGAAAAAATGTGCCCGCAACGCATTCGCAACGTTTACACGTTCCGAATCAGCCACAGTATCCTCCATGTGAAGGGGCCCTTATACCTATGGTAAACCACCAGCTTTTCTGTAGGTACAATTGACATGCTGCGATTTTCAAAACCGTGCCAGTTTTGGAAATCGCGGTGTGTTCGCACTGTGGTTTTTACCGCAAAGCGGGTATAGGGGTATATGATTATCGGCAAAATTTTAGCTGATTTTGACGGCGTAATCCATCTAAACATCAGCTTCAAATTCCTCTGTGTGAACCTAGCATACTCTAGGCAAGGTTTTGTTGCATTTGGGAATGCCCTACAATACAGAAGTTGTAAATGCCGTTCATGAGAACCTTGGTAGAAGCGACAACAATTTAACTAAATCCAACTCAACTGTAAAAAAAACTAACCAAGACCAGCAGGGAAAACATTTCATTTTAAAGGCCCTTCGTCCAATTTGACTACAGACTGCCGTGACCCAGGCAAAGGCTGAAAATGTCAAACCTAGCTAAAGGGGTAAGGTTGGGCACAGATATTAGAGAAGAGCCAGAGAGTTTGTGGCTGTCTGTAGTCACATCTGGCACCTTATAGGCTGATTTGCATATCCATAACAAGTTGATTATCTCTGCATTGCTTTATCATGGCAATATTATCAGTTTGGGAGGCATTCCTGGATCTGAAAGACTCCCTTTAATCCTACATTGGGTATCCATACTGCTAAATGTATTCCTACAGGTAACAAGTGTAGACCTAGTATATTAAACCCTACATGGTTTACAGCTATGGCTAAAAAAATTGTAATTTTCAAAGGCTACAGCTGACCCTTCAGATTTACTAAGTGCTTAATACAATCTGTAATAAAGGAAATGGAATCAGTTCAACTAAAAAAAATCCAAACCAGATCCCCATATACAGTAAAAAAAACCCCATAAGTGAGACAGGTAGAGCCCTGAAATACCAGTAATAGGGGGAATTAGTTACTAGGAATGAACATAAGGCCTCGTTTACATTTGCACTGATATTCCGTCTGGGGGAGTCCACATGAGAACCCCTCCGAACGGAATACCGAATGCAACTGCAAGCGGTGTGCAGTGACAGCACACGGACCCCATGGACTATAATGGGCTCCGTGTGCTTGCGCCAAATCTATGCAGTTAACATGTGGACAGGAAAGTAGTTCACAATCTACTTTTGTGCCCGCATGACTCGTGCGGGCAGCGCGCGGCAAGTGAACAGACCCCATTATAGTCTATGGGGTTTGTTTACTTTCACTGCACAGTGCTTGCAGTTGCATTTGATGTTCCATTCCGAGGGTCCCCATGCGGATTCCCTTCAGGGAATCCCGAACGCAGATGTGAACGAAAGGTCAGACAGAGCTACTAAATGAGATCTTTATATATAACAAATGGAGAGGGAGCAGCTGATCTAGGTGGTGACAATACAATTAATGCTTCCATTAACCCAATAAGGACAGTGTAGTTTGTACAGCTTTTTTTTTTTCAGTCGATATAGCTATGTGAGGGCTTATTTTTTGCATGACAAGTTGTACTTTTATTTGCCTTAATTTTGGGGTACATATAATATTTTAATGCTTTTATGATTTTGGGGGTTCCATGTGAAATAACACCAAATTCTCATAATTTTTTGCATTTAGTTTTTATGGCGTTCACTCTGCATTGAAAATAACATGGCAGCTTTGTCTGAAACGTCACTGAGTACAGCCATAGCATAATTATATTGGCTTTTATTATGTTTTACTGCTTTTATAAATGTAATTTTTTTTCAAAATGAACGATTTTCCTGGGTCATCGTATTCTGACATGTATAACTTTTTTAATGTATTGTTGCCGGCGCTATGTCAGGTCTCTTTTTTTTTTTTTTTTTTTTTATTGTACTATTAATTGGTACCAATATTTGATATCAATTACTTTGCGAATATTTTTTATTGACCAAAATACATTAATTTGCGAATTGCAGTGTATATATAGATTTCTTTACGGTGTTCAAAGTACGGGATAAATAATGGCACTTTTGGATAGTGGAGGCTTATGTGCACATGGGGATGCCTAACAAGATTGTTATATATATATATATATATATATATATATATATATATATATATATATATATATATATATATATTTATATTATTGTTATTTATATGTTTATTAGTTCATGTTTTTACTATATTTGTGGGTTTTTGTTTTTGTTTTTTTTTACTTGTTACATCTCCCATAGGGGCACATGATGCTGAGATCTCAGATCCCCAGTGAAAAGTACTGCAATACATAGTATTGCAGAACATTACACATTAGTTCCTCCTGTTCCACGGCATTGCTGAACCACTCGTATTATAGTGCTGAATGTTAAAGGGGTTTCCCATATCAGCGTTTCAGCAGTTTGCCTGCAGTCTCTTCTTCTCACTTCTTGTATTTGTCCCCCTATACTAGGTATCACAATACTTATGCAGATCAGATAATAAGCAGATGCTTGTACAGAACAGACTCAGTGTTATCTGTGTGTTTACATAGAGAGACAACAGACTCGGCTTATCAGCTTAACTGATTGTCCTGCCTGGAGAACAGTGATTGACATCACTTGTCCTATAGGTCCATGGTTATAGGAATGCTGTGTAAACAATGGAAAGAATAAGTTCACATAGCAGGCAATCAAAGCAGCATCTCTAAAGCAATATATTTAAGTCTTCAATTTACATAAGCTACCAGTATAACTAGGATCCTTGAGATGGGACAACCCCTTTAACTATACACTCAGCACAGTGTAATAGTACAGTGTAAAGCATTAAAGGGTCAATATATTAAACTGCTGAACGTTGATTTGGTCTGAGCACGAAAAAAATCAAATAAGCATGAAAAAGACTCTAGAGCCAGATGGATTACACCCATAAGCTAAATAATTCATTCATTGCTGTGCCCTTGTTTATAATTTTTAGAGATTCTCTAGTGACTGCTACCATGCCATTAGACTGGCACAAGGAGATCGTGGTGCCCATTTTCAAAAAGTTCTTCCCCAGGTACATAATTATAGACTGATAAGCTTAACATCCATTATCCGAAAATGTTTTAGGAGCCCTTACGGGATTATAGACAGGAGTATGTGACAGTAAATGGTATTATAAGTGACAGCCATCATGGTTTACTAAGAACAGGAGTTGTCAAACTAATCTGATTTATTTTTATGAAGAGGTGAGTAGAAGCCTGGACAGATGGACAGCTGTGGATATAGTGTTTTTGGACCTTGCAAAGGAATTTAATGGGCAGGGTAAGGTCTTTTGGATTTAGAATGTATTCTATGTAATTGGATCGTATTCAGAGAGTTGTAGTGAATGGCTGGTACTCAGACTGGTCCTCTGTTATAAGTGGTGGACCCCAGGATTCAGTATTGGGTTCACTATGATATAAATGAATTATTTATATGGGAAATAGGTATAACACCATTTAGTATGGCGCAGTCTACCGAAGATTTTTTTTTTTTTTTTTTTTTTTTTTCAAAATGTATTTTTATTAAGTTTTATAAAATTTTGCAGACACAAGATTTCAGGGCTCTAGAAATAATTCCTAAGAGAATATAAGAAAATAGCTAAGGTAGTGAAATGTAATGGAAGTCATATAAAAAGCATTGAACTAGGGGAATAAAAGAAACAATGGATTGGTTCAGGAGGTCACCAATATGATCACATCTAAGTGGGCAAGAGTCGGTAAGGGTAAAAATAAAGGGAACAAATAGATGACATAGATCAAAATATGAAGTGCAGGCTGTGGGAAAAAGAACCCGTGTTCAGGACTCCGGTAATAGAATGGGCAAGGATCCAAGGTTTAAAGTCTGAAGGAGGAATCCATAGGATAACCATCTCGGGGCCCAGGAGATATCTGTGTCAGACCCTCCAAATGTCATCTTCAATTGTCTTCCAGGTCTAGTTTTGGGGTGAGAGAACCAAATGTACGAAGGAAAGCTCTCAGAATTTTTTAGATAAAATAGTCCTGCACCATTGTGTTAAGAATTTTCTTGGATATTGAAGCATCTTGAGAATCCATGAGATCGAAAGAGCATGAAAGTCAGGTGATATCACATGTAACCTATTTTCGCACTTGCCTACATAATATAGCATTGCAGAGCAAAAGTGCGCTAACAAGACAGCCTATATGTTAGAAATTGAGTTTGTGCGCGGATTAGGGGACATAACCATCTTTTCCAGACAATTCAAATCCCTCATGGGGAGCTTTATAGAATGTAGGAAATCCCTTGCCGTAAGGACGAAGACTGCATAAAAGACAGATGGTTTCTAACTTGTGGAGGTGTAAGAAGAGGGAGGTTTAGTTAATGTTTGCAATATTCTGCAGGCATTTGTCGAAAATTGCATTGTGAGAAGGTACAAACAAGGAAAGTGAAGGGTACAAGTCAATTTAGCTTCCAAACAAAGGATTAGGCCTCTTGGCATAAAGGGTGATGGTTGACCATTTGGACCAAAATGATTTGCCTACTCTATAATGATAGATTATATGCCAGCTACAGCTCCTACAACTTGTCTGATGTATCATGTCTTCTTTCAAATCATGTTAAAGGGGTTGTACCATTATATTTACTCCTGTTCTATGGATAAGGAATATGTGTCCATAGTGGCATAACCCCTTTAATAGTTGGGTGTGAGATGGCCCCAGGATGTGCTATAGACAGAAGACAAACTACAGGGTGGCAGTTTGATTTCCAGAGATTTCTCTTCACTCCAATGACATAATGCAATCTTGGGAGCTTGTCTTCCCTGATGTCACTTGCAAGTTGACTGTTCTTGCTTACTGTAGTTGGATGACGTGGCTCAGCATGCATTTGCATCCAGATGATATGCAGTGCATATATGTCCAATATCTGATCTTTTCAAGGAATTCCAACCCCAAAAAATTTCTCAAAAAGTTGCCTTTGATTGGAATGCACACCAGTCTGCTTCCATACAGAATATTTGGAAGAATCACTATCTATGCTTCTCAGTTTGTAGCTCGTATATTCATAATTTATAATATTTATTATATTCATATCAACCTTTTCAAGCACAGCAAAAATGGTCTTCTGAAAGTTTTAGCCTTCCCCATTGCTTTTGGCTTTTCTCTTTACTTTTAATTGGTCTTTGAAGAATTTTATTACTTTTGTTAACTTTTTTTACTGTTTCTACCTTTCGATATTATATTAGTTTACTCGAAGCAATTGCCTTTGTCTACAGTCTCATAGTTAATTTATTACATTAATGAGCTTGGAATAAGCACTAACTCAGATAACATCTAATGAAAACCAAAAACTCTGACATGACATTTTTCTCTGCAACATCAACATGAATCTCCTATCCTGAAAATCTAGGTGAGCGTTGCTTTTTCTAAAGATAACTCCAAAAACTAAAAAAATCTATAGCGGCACAAAGTAGATGTAAACAGGGACATTTCGTTGCAGTGTACTATATTGCAGTTCACATTTTTCATGTTTATAAATGAGACTGAAGAAGCCTAAAAATATTTATAAAGGGAATGTCACCGACAATGGAGCTGAGGAATTGAACTCTTTATTGTTCTCAAGTATAAAACTGGGTATAAATAAAAATCATAGTCGGTCCAAAAAAAAGTTTCATCTATGACGATAAAAAATATGCAATATCAAATATATGATAACAAACGTAATATCTAGTCATGTAAAATCTCATAAATGGTTATATAATAATAATATATTAACCAGTGACATATATTGGAATAAGTAGAAAAATGTCTAAAAATAGTATAAAGAGTATTTCTTGATGATTAAATATGAAGTCTTGTATTTAAAGGGATTCTACCACTAAAATGCTGTTTTTTTGTACTTTAGACGTCGGAATAGCCTTTGGAAAGTCTATTCGTCTCTTACCTTTAGATGTGATCTCTGCCATGCCATTCCTTAGAAATACTGCTTTTTACTGGTATGCTAATGAGTTTTCTGCAGCAATGAGGGTGGGCTCCAGCACTCAAACGGTAATGGAGGCATCCCCACTGCTGCCCGAGAACCCACTCCAGCGACACCTTCTTCTTCAGCTACATCTTCCCCTTCTCTGTCGTCTTACTACTTCGTCAGCTCTGACGCCTGCGCAGTCTTGCCTTGCGGCCTTGAAAATATGGCCGCCGGCCGGCATGCGCAGTCGGCTGTACCAGTGTCTCGCTGGCAGAGCCGACTGCGCAGGCGTCAGAGCTGATGAAGAAGGAAGACGACAGAAAAGGGGAGGATGCAGCTGAAGAAGGAGACGTTGCTGGAGGGGGTTCTCAGGCAGCAGTGGGGACACCCCCATCGTCGTTTGAGGGCCCACCCTCATTGCTGCGGAGAATTCATTAGCAGACCGGTAAAAAAACGGTATTTCTAAGGAACGGTGCGGCGGAGACCTCGTCTAAAGGTAAGAGATGAATAGCCTTTCTAAAGGCTATTCCGACATCTAAAGCACAAAAAACAGCGTTTTAGTGGTAGAATCCCTTTAAAGAGGA
Source organism: Leptodactylus fuscus (assembly GCF_031893055.1). Classification (NCBI taxonomy): domain Eukaryota; kingdom Metazoa; phylum Chordata; class Amphibia; order Anura; family Leptodactylidae; genus Leptodactylus; species Leptodactylus fuscus. Next base: position 39,221,957 of record NC_134270.1, on the reverse strand, counting down.
TCTTTCATGTCCTTGGGCACATGCGGTTTTAGATATCACTAGGAATCTGACAATGTGCTGAATTCAGCGCACTGGCAGCATTCCCGTTGTGTGCCCCGGGAATCAATTACCGATAATGGCACTGGGTACGTAACTTGAGGTTCACAGGTCCTGGACTGGTGAGAACTCAGGAAGGGCCCCCATGTTAATCTTCTCCTCTTAAGGCTAGGCTCCCACTAGCGCTCACTATATGTTCGGGGTTTCCACTCCCGAAACCACTTAAAAAATGCAGAGAGCAAAGTCCTGCAAGCAGAAGTTTGCTCTCCGCATTTTTCCACTGTTTTCAGGCGAAAACCTGGTGGACCCCATTATAGTCTATGGGGTCTATGGGTTTCCAGGGGTAGCCACTTTTTAAGCATGTTTAGCTTTCTTTTTTTTTTTTGGTACCCAACTGGACTCAAAGAATTGAAACCCAAATGCTGGTGTCAATCTAGAGTAAGCCAGCCACATCAAATCAGTACATCAGGCCACCATTTGTGCCGCAGCCTCCCCAACAGAAGCCCTCCTTAAAAATTTGCTGACCAACCGCTACCTATGGCATTAATAGGTTAATTTTCTCCTACTTAGTGAAAAAAACAGGTATCCTACAGTTTTCTAGTTTGAGTTATAATAAATGTGTTGGGTCTTGGCATCCCCACTCCTTCGGCCACTTTTGCAGAAAGTGATGAGCAAAGTACAGAATGGAGAATGTGTTCCATCTTCAGCCTCGGTGCTAGAGATATTGCATATTTTCACTCATGTATGTCAGAAAATAAGCAAAGATGGGTTAATAAGTATATACATATTTGTGCTAATTTATCACAGTGGGTCATACTGAATTATATCTTTGGCTCACCTTTGGAAACTTTTAACATCACACAAACCACTTGCAGTTTAGATATGTTACAAGGTAGTTTTAAGAAGAGAGTCTCGGCAAGGGGGTTTGGGTTAGATAAAATGTTGTGTGGCCAAAAATGCATCAAATTGCATGAAAATAATGATTCAAAATATTGGCGTAAAGTAAGTGATCCAAGACCGACTGTAATGTAAGGAAGACAAAAATGTCTAGGCTGATCTATCAAACAGCGTGAACCGATGTGACAAATTTGGCGCCTCCTCTGCCTGTCCTAATTTTACGACAGTAATGATAAATCTTCCGCAATATTTAAATTTGGAAAGCACTTTGTCTTATGGCACAATAATGCTGATGGTTATTACAATGGAAATTCTCTTTATCCTTTAGTTAGGTTCAGTACACCATCAGCACAATATGTTGGCATCTGAAGCAGAGTTACAAATCTGTTCATCCTGATCTCTCAACCGGGGTTCCAATTCTGATGACACAACTGGAACTCTTCCCAAGTTAACTTTTAACAATATTTGCAATAATAGTCAGTATATGAATTATATATTCGCTGCCTATAAATTTGTATTCAGAGGACAAAGTCACTATCAAAGCCTACACCAATTGATGGTCCCTTCACGCGTACAAGGAAGATTTAGCACTTGATTACATGAAGGAGAGAAGAATCAATGGTGGGGAGCCACGGAGAAGGATGAACCCCCCCCCTCCCCCCCCCCCCCGAAGGGGAATATCTAAAGAGGGCGAACATGGTATATACTTCAAACAATTCTCTGCAACAACAACCAGACCAATATCCCAATGCACAGCACAGCACTAGAGCCATCATGCTTGACTAGAGGCACCCCCGAAGTAGCAGTCTGCAGTGAACCATAGAGAAAATATACATTTTATTTTATTACTCATGTTTTACAAATCTTATAACTCTTACAAAGTAATGGAATATAATTTATAACATGCTAGGTGTTTCCATTCTCCAGACTTTTTAGGATTTTTGCTTAATGTCAATGAATTGAAACATCCATGCTTGCACGGCTTGACCTGGTCATGTACAGCTAGCATGGCTGCAGTACTTCTTGCATATCAGAACTCTTTCCGATGACAACACACAGACTTTAAGAGCAGGTACTTATGAGATCCATGGCAGTTTGGGCTTGTACTAGAGTGGGGGATTTGCTCCGGTGATGGTCATGCTGGTGTTTAAAGGGTTCATGTGATGGAAACACATGGGATGGGATTAATACAAAAAGTGTATTGGAAAAATTATATAACCTTTTAGTATATAAATTAAAATTGGACAATCCCTTTGATTAGAGCTGTCCATCCGATGACAATGGCAATTTGCCACAAGGAGCAGGAACTCCCACCCACCCATATTCAATTAAAAAACATCTGTCCAGGCCAAAATGCCTCCAAAACCAATAATAGTGTCCTGAAGGAACTTTTTATAGGAGCATAGAAACATACCACTAGGGACACACATGGCGACGCAATGCAGAGATATCTTTGGTGGACCTGATCTGCCAGATTTGCCTACAGACATTCTGGCTTTTTTTTGGAATCTGTTCCCGGTGTCTCCCCTTTAGTCATCATTGACATTATCAGCCTGTGTCTGTATTCCAGCTGTCTGTAGGCGACTCTGGTAAACCAGGTAAATGATTACCCATAATACTACAACATGGCCATTTCTGGGTCAAAAGTTTCTGGTCTTGTCTTTTGTCATCTCTCCTGACATATCTGTTTTAGCAAATGCTTGCAGCCATCATGAAATATCAATTCTGAAGATACGGTTCCTCTGTTATTCCTCCTGAATATTTATGGAAAGGTGAACTTTTTTGTGAACTGTTCACATGGTGCGGTGCTGCATGGTGTCTGCCATTGCTGTGGTGCGGTGTCTATGGGGCAATGTGTCCAGAGTCTGGGGATTAGCCTAGTGCTAAGGGTCACTCTCCCTGTGGGTGCTGTATTGTGGTAGTGGTAGTCGCTGTGCAGCGCCACACCCAGTAGAGTACGGACCTACTATAAAGAGGTCGCTGTGAAGTGGCTAGTGGGCTTACATACCTTGATCAATATGTATACTAAGAACCTCATGTTCAGTATTGTAGAATTAGCTGAGAAGCACAAGATCAATGTATAGGATTGGGATGTGCGGTCCATGTTGTGTTCACCCATCGTGCTCCCCCATCTCTATCTGCTACAGCCACAACTAATAACACCCAGATGTCAAATTATTCTTATATTTCTAGTAGAAATAACTTGAAAAGAGAAATACAGAGTTATGAGTAAATGGAATGTCAGAAATGGTGACAGGTCCCTTGTGTAGCATGTGTGCAGCCTATGACAGCATGAGTCCTGTTCCAAAGGGTTCACATGTACATAGAAGGCTCCATTGTATCAAAGGGCTCCTAATGAACCAAAGGGTGCTGTCAGATGGCGTACCTGGATGTGGTTATAGCTTTTTTTTTTTTTTTTTTTTTTTTTTGAGGGGGGGGTGTGGGGGGGTGCTAATTAATGATTTGCCACAACTTTATATCCTAAAGAAACCCCTTTTAAATGGATGTTCCAGCCTCAAATGGAATTTTCATACTGATGACTTAGTTACAGGATAGGTCATCAGTTTGTGATTTGCAGTGGTCCGATATCTGGACCCTGCACAGGTCAGATGTTTCTGCATTATCTAGGCACTGAAAGCAGTAGATTACATGCAAGTTGCTTCTATTCAAATAAAAGGTCTGGATAGTGGTGGTTCCAGGGAATTGCAGTGCAACTCCTATTACTCCTGTCTTGTGGATAGATCATTGAATTTAGGATAAGAAGAACCCCTTTAAGGGTCTTTGTACGTAGTGCGACACGGCCACATGCGTTTGCAGTAATGTTCCAGGCAGTACATGTATTTTCCATAGCAGGTGCATTCGGTTAGTAGTAACAGAGTGTGGGCGCTGCTGTACTAGTTGGGGTGCACTCGTACATTCAGATGCACGTGCAACATGACATGCTATATATGATCTCCCAAAGTGTTATAACAGTGAGAATGGTCTGCTTTGCAACAAACTCTCAATGTGTTCATCATACAGATAGAGCATTGATTTTATTTTTTGTAAAAATTGTTGTAGTGAAGTCGGCTCCTTCCGCTACTGTGTGCCAACAAGTACAGCAGGAGATGTTAGTCCTCCGCACCGTCATTGGCTTTGGGAGATGAGGGGGTGTAAATTAGAGCTATTACTCTGACTAGTCTCTTCAAAACAATTACTTGCTAATCATGACCGCAGCATTTTGTACCCGGGAATGCTGTAATATCCATCATTCCGCTCGGCGTCATTATCTCCTCCGGTATTTTACCACTTAACTATAAATAATCTTTTATAACATTGTGTTTGCTTTAAGTAAAAGAACAGACTGTACAGATTTAATAAGATAACACGTTGACTGCATAAAACCAGGAATTACATTTCTGCTTACCTGCGAAACATTATCCTTGACTTACAGCTTTATATCTCGCTGTAATAATAAACTAGCGTGATGCATAGATGAGCTCGATAAAACCCAAATCTCTCAAATACAAATAGACATAAATCCGTAAGGTTACGCCATAATTCTCTAAACACCCCCTCCTCCCCCGATCAAGTTAGATACCAAAGTCTCTAATTTCGGGGACAAACAATTATTTCATATTTATTTATATTAGTACTATCAATTGGAAAAAAGTTTAAAGGTTACCCCAAATAAAATTAAATAATCAAAAACAAAATTTTGGTAAAATAACAAATTTGGTCATTGAGGCTTTTTCAGGCCGGGTCATCAAAAAAGTTGTTTCATGTCCTCTTACACCACTAGAAAGCTGAATTCAATGCACACAGCTTTGCCAGAAAGCACCCTAGTGCCAGAGCTATCGGTGCCAAAAGTAATAACTAATCGCTGGAGTGTGAGTAACACCCCCACCCCAACAGTACTCTACCATAGCCTTATACTGTCAGGGGGGAGTTCCTCACAGTCCTGCAATGACACTGAGCTGTAAGGCCCGCCCTTCTGAAAGTAGAGGGATATCGGAACTTAACGTCACCAATATTTCCACCAATTCTGTTTTCCCTCCTTTCTCAATGTAAATCTAAGGGCGCATTTGCAGCACTTATTCTTGCACAATAACTTGCATAAGAATCAGCGCTGCAAAACAGAATCCCATTGACTTCAATGGGTTCCGTTTAGCGGGCGTAACACATTGAAGTCAATGGGATTCTGTTTTGCAGCACTGATTCTTACGCAAGTTATCGTGCAAGAATCAGTGCCGCATTACATCGTGTGAATGCACACTAAGGTAGATTATCTGCAAGGTGGACAGTGTGACTGTTACAAAAAAAAGTCAACCAGGTAAGCAGCACATTGACTGCTGAACTGGTGAATGCCATCATGCGAATTGTCCATGGCCACCTAAAAAGAATATTAAATACTTGTATGGACAAGAGCAAAGCCATTTACACATAGTAGACTGTATGAAGCTTTGCCTACAAAATCCACCCTGTCCCTCGGTCACATAGAGACAATGCACAGTACCTGGAGCGGTGCAATGCTGCACCTGTCAGTCACATGGTCCTACTGAATCTTTTCTCACAAAACTATATATCAATCTGCTCAGCGCCTCCTGCTCTATAACATGCTGTCCACATATTGATCTATTTGTTCAACATGAAAGTATCTCTTTAAGACTATTGTAAATACAATGGACAACCCTGAAAAGACCCCAGAGTATAATGATAGCAGTGTTTGTGGGGTTCAAGGGCCCACGGCTTCACTTAGCGATCCCCTCTCCTGCTCACAGCCACCTCTGCAGAAGGGGAAGCACAGATGGCGGTGAGCAGGAGCAGGGATCAGTAAGTGAATAGGGCCCGTTACCTTCTGAGGTTAACAGCCTATTAAAGGGATTCTACCATTAAAACACTTTTTCTTCTAGTTGACACGTAGGAATAGCCTTAAAGGCTATTCTTCTCCTACCTTTAGATGTCTTCTCCATGCTGCCTTTCCGTAGAAATCCCAGTTTTCGTTGGTATGCAAATGATTTCTCTCGCAGCACAGGGGGTGGTCCCCAGCACTCAAACAGCTCATACGCCGCCATCTTCTTCAGGAACGTCCTCTCACGCATCTTCTTTCGGCGCAGGCGGTCAAACTTGTAGGCCTCGGGCAGAGCCGACTGTGCACTCCTGCGGCCACAACAAAGATGGCCGCTTACACAATAAGTAAGTGGCCATTTTCTTGTGGCCTGTGGGCATGTGCAGTTGGCCCACAGGTCTGCCCGAGGCCTAGAATTTTGACCGCCTGCGCTGCAAGAAGACGCATGAAGAGGATGTTCATGAATAATATGGTGGCGTCGCTGGAGAGTTCTCTCGCAGCATTGGGGACACCCCCACTGCTGTTTGAGCACTGGGGCCTGCCCCCAATGCTGCGAGAGAACTCATTTGCATACCGATGAAAAACGGGATTTCTACAGAACGGCATCGCGTAGAAGACATCTAAAGGTAGGAGAAGAATAACGCTTCTTAAGGCTATTCCTATGTGTCAACCAGAAAAAATGTGTTAATGGTAGAATCCCTTTAAAAAAAAAAAAAAACTACAAAAAACATCAGGGGCCCACTGGGCCCTATTATGTCCCAGGTCTTGTGATAGCCGCTACCGCTGCTACCCCTGTAGTTACGCCACTGGGTATGCTATAGTGTAGCACACAATGTAGTCTTATTGGTGCCCTCTACCCATGGAAGGAGCTATGTTTAATAATGTTGTCTTCTCCTGACTCACAATTTTACTATCACAATTTTCTCATTGAACCAAAAAACATGTTACACTGGAAATCAGTCAGAATTCCCAGATGGCAGATTGATCCACATATGGTAAAAACACTTAATGGAGGAAAAAATCACAATATGTAATAAGTGACTTTACAGTGACTGCTAACAAAGCAAAGAAGAAATCTGTAAAAAAAATATGTACAATCACTCATGACAGCATATAATAATACTTGTATAACAAGGTGCCGTATAGCAAGGAATAACAAACCAAGCTTTCTACAGGCACATGCTGTTTTATAGAATATCTTACGGAAACTGAAGGCTAGCAAAGTAAAACGTACAAGGTTTACACAGTCATGTTTTTCATGAGATGAACGAGGCTGGATGTACTTTTGCAAAAATACATGAAGAAAAAAAGAAATGTGTAGGGTAACTTTATGAAGTGTACAGATATTTTCTTGGTACTATTTAACCCATTAATAACCCATTTTGTCCATAAATGGGTATTTTGCATATGGCGGCCACAGACCATTACTGAGGCCAGTAGTGGCTACAGCACTAACCTAGGTCTACGGCATGCGTTACCAAATAAGTATCGGCATCATGAAGGGGCTGAATACTGTTACGTCTTGGGTTCTATATGCAATATGATGCATTTAGCCAGTATTTTACCATTTCCCTCCACATAAGGTTTGTGTAACAGAGAACATCATGAACCATAATAAGAATAATACCTCCTAGAACAAGATTTTCTTTCAAATCTCATTGTATTAAACATTTTTCATGTACACAATGAATACAATACGTGAAGGTCTTATATTATGTCAATTGAATAATGACATTGAGGACAGACCAAGCAAAAAAACAAAAGAACGATAAAGTAAAAGGCGGGTTAGAGATTTTGATCAGTCATTGTGTAGTGTTGGGAAAAGTTCGTTTGCAAACAATTGTGTGAAGGATTGGTACCATGGGGTCCAGATCTACACGTGTATTTTGACAAAATCAGCTCGCGTTTACAGCGTGTGAAGGCAGCCTTACATGTTGGGGTAACTTTGGTATGACTTGGGTAGGTAGGAATAAAATGTATATTCCCCGGAAGGTGGGTGTAAAGTACAACATACATCTAGGAGGGAAAGGTCTGGTTTTTGTGGAGTATCCTCAGTTTTTTTGTAAGGTAATGTAATGTAAAAAGAATCTAGGATTGGTCACAGGGAGCAGATATGTTAATAGATCTTGCACTTTACTTCTAGTAGTGTATATACGAGCTTCTTTCTTCTATATTTTTGTTACATCCCGCACAGTCTAGTCACAACCAAAATGGAACAAGGCCTGGATATAAATAGGCTTAAAAGGGTTATCCAGCTTATTCTTCTTTGGTAAAACTTCTAGAACTGCACCAGTTCTCTAAAATACACTACACAAAGAATCAGGTTAATTCCAAAAATCCATAGTTTAAAGCATGCCCAATATAGGCAATATTAACACTTTACTTAATCTGAATTTTCTCCATGCACCCCTTCTACATTATTTTTGATTACCGTATATACTCGAGTATAAGCCGACCTAAATATAAGCCAAGGCCCATAATTTTACCACAAAAACTGGGAAAACTTATTGACTCGAGTATAAGCTGAGGGGAGAAATGCAGCAGCTCCTGGAAAATTTCAAAAATTAAAATGGTTGGAATTTTTGGGTGCAGTAGTTGCTGGGGAAGGGGAGGGGGTGTTTTGGTTGTCTGTCTGCCCCTTCCCTGAGCTTGAGGACTGGGATTTTTTTTCCCCCACTTGGAATTCAGTCTGGCTGACTATAGGGTATCTGCAGTGCTCCTATTAACCCCTCCCCGACGGAACAGGAGCACTGCAGATCCCCTATATTCAGTAGACCAGGCACTATCAGACACAGGGATACCTAATGTGTATGTGTGTCACAGTCATTTTATACTTTTATATGCATTCTAGGGAAAGGAGGGATTTACAACTTTTATTTACTTTATTTTTTTATTCTATTTTTTTTAAAGCTTTTTTTTCACTATTTTATGGGAGATTTTATACATTACTATTGCAGCTGGTCATAGACCCCCTCCCCCCAAAAAAAAAATATATATATATTTTATTTTTTTTTGCTTGACTCAAGTACAAGCCGAGGGGGCTTATACTGTGCTGAAAAATTCAGCTTATACTCAAGTATATACGGTAGTTTTGTTGCATGGAGAGGGGGTTGTCTCCCTAGAGTGCAAAGTAAAACCAGAAGAATATTGTAGGGAGGGATTTACTAACACTGACATTTCTTACATCAGTCTTAATAGAGTCCCCGACTGACATGTGAATTATTAAGAGGTTCCAGCCTCTTAATGTCAGACGCACTCCCCTGTGCCAAAATGCAAACATGCATACATTTCTTGGGTAATGACAGCTCTCTGGCATGAATTATAATCCCATTCTCTTCCCTACTCTGCCCAAAGAGTGGGGAGTGAAGGCCAGGATGAGGGATGTGGGGCATCTTTGGTGCAAAAATGTGCCACATTTACACCCTTGAAGCCGTTGTAGATGAGTTAATAAATTCCCCCATAGAAAACCAGGACAGCTAGAGATTCAAAGAAGTGAATATCTGACACCATAAACCATCCCTGAATTATCTCAATACAAAAAGTCATAGAGTAAAGGACAAGAACAAAGGAGAAGAATGGAGCACGAAATATATCCTGAATGAATAAGCTTCTTACTCGTTGCGTTGAGCGCTATGAGAATTGAGACTATAAATCTGACCATTTCAATGTTCACTAATATTTTCTACAAGTCATACGAGCCAAATCTTATATGTCGTCTTTCATCATCGCTAGCATTGTACTTGAAGAACACTGGCATTGAGTCTTCTAACACATGCTCTATATAAATGTTTCTTCATTTTCAGCATATGAATAGTTGCTATTTCCCATAGGTTGTCCATTGGCAGATAGTTATCTTTGTAATGGAAGAAGACATGTGTAACCTTTTCCATACTGATTCATAAGGTTTTCTGGCCTAGCCGCTGCCCCTAGTAATATTCGGATAGGACTATTGATTGTTATAACAAGTTCTCTTCAAAATATCATTGTTGTAGCAGCTGTGGATTCCCGATGTAGCCGGCGGACATTAGACCTGTGAACGCTTTCATTTCCCTCGTAGTTTACGTGTCCAGCAACCAGGTGAGAGGCTATCTACTTGCTTACAAAGTGTATTAACAAGAATCAATGTTTCCAGGAAAGATTTAGCCAAGGTGAAGAATTCATTTGAACAGCTCTGCAAGTGGGGAATGAATTCTCAATTTTAAGCCCTGTAATTCGTCTGGCTGGTCCCCTCATTGCCACCGATTCTCCTCGAAGGATGAAAACGAGACGTGAGATGGGCTGAAGGCAACAGGTGGAATCTGGAATTGCTTAGATTACTATTTCAATGTATTTTTGTAGCCAATTTTTCATGTCATACATTGTCTATTATGTGTGTCTTCAGATGGCATTTAGCAAATTGTGGAGCACACGGAGAATGCACCAAAGTTTAGACAGGTCTGCGGACACCAAAGTAGAGAGCCAATATTCTAACCTAGGAGAATAAAGAAACTTGCAAGATTCCGGGTGTCTACCAGATTTTACTTATTATAAGGCTTTATTTATATGGCCATTTTTCTCAGATATGTGCCATCCATATTCTTCGCAGGCTGCTCAATAGTCTATTGATTTCTTTAAACGCATTCTGTTCATGGTGGTAAATGACATATATTTTTATGTTACGTCATGTATATTTTTATAATGTCTTGTCTGCTTTTATCATAACTTGGTTGTACATCATATTTTTTTACCTTTTCTTTGTATTGTGGTGGTCATCCATTTTTCATGTCAGGGAATAGAAATGAGAGAGTAATATTCGATCGAATACCTCCCCGCCATAGGTGTCCATGTAAGCAGCCGAACACCAAGGGGTTAAACTCATTGAATATTCGCTGCGCTTAACCCCTTGGTGTTCGGCCACTTACATGGAAACCTAGGGCGGGGAGGTATTGGATTGAATACTACTCGCTCATTTCTATCAAGGAATAACTGAACAACCAATTTTTTTCCAAAATTGATGGAATTTATAATGTCTATGATCTAATGGGCAGGATTGGTTCACAAAAGAAACCAAAATAGAGCATAGCTCTTAAATGACCACTTTTTCTCCTTTGTTTTAGCATATGGTTAAGGTCTTGGCACCTAGGTACCAACCAATCAAAGCTTGTAATAATGTGAATATGGCATGTTCAAAAAAGCTTTTAAAAATGGTGAGCAGGAGGGGTGATCAGTAAGTAAATAGGGCCTGTTATCTGCTGGGGCTACTCCAGCCGGTAGTGGCCTATTAAAATAATAATGTACCAGGCCCTATGGCAGTCACTACTGCTGCTACCTCGGTATTTATGCCACTGACTGCTGCCATACTTACCCTTGGAGGACTGAAAGGGGAAGCAGAGGCAGCCATGGACAGGAGTAGAGATTGGTAAGTAAGTACTGCTATGGTGGGAGCTCCACCACTGGGTATATCTTAGAATTTTGGACCCCACTTGTCAACTTGCCCAAGGTCCCACTGAGTCTAAAAGCGACCTTGACTGTCATACACTATAGTATCTCTGTTATGGATAAATCCATACCCACCAAATGGATTTTAAGTTAAGTTGTCAAACAATACTGTATGAATCCACCCTCTGTTCCCTCGACCTATGTGATTCAGGCAACTGCTACCTCATTATAGTTATCTCTTTTGCACTGATGGCTCATGATTTTGCCATGGTACTTCTCCTTTGCGGAAATAAATTATAGAACCCGTGGTATGTTCTTCATAGCTTCCATTTCCATCCCCTTCTTTTTTTTTTTTTTTTTTTTTCCCCCTTTTCATCTGCAGCTAGGTATCCCCCGTCGGGAAACAGTACATCACTATTAGTAACTTGTCCATTATTTAGACCTCTTATGATGCTGATGTTAGACAAATCTAGGCCATCTATGAAATTTGATGCCCCCGTTTCTCGTCTTTATTACAAGTTACCAAATTATGAGGGATAAGATAGAGGTGTATGACTTGGGCCAATTGAACAACTGTGATCCAGGCCAACATGCATGCCAAAACTTGTATCTCCTTAGCGCTCTGGGCTCCTTTAAATTATTAAGCCTTGGGACTTGGATTTCCCAGTCCATTTGCTATCAGTAAACATGAGAATTGTCCTATTAGGTGTTTGCTCTATATTCAACTATTATATTTAAATTATTAGATCCCTTTTTTTCTTGGGGTAGGCACTCTATAGTTCATTTCAAATTTTATTTCACAATATATAGGGACATCTGGGGTCTCGGTCTGCCTGGACAGCAACCAGGACCTCCCTTTGTCCCCCACCCTGTCACATCCTCATTACCTCTGCCCGATATTAATGCATTCCCCTTTATGAATCAGTTATCCTAGCCAGCTCTGTTTTAAGTAGGGAAATGAAGCAGCATAGATGGAGCTGTGATAGACTTAATACGGCCACGCTCCATGCGCCCCTACATATAGATGATCTTCAGTCTTAAGGCATCACAGTATGGGCATACATACCACTTTTAGGTCTACATGACATGTGAGATGCTTCATTGTTGGCTCTCAGCTCCGCTCTCGTTGGGCGGCTATCTGTAGAACAATAAAGTGAGTCTGGGTTGAGTTTATGCGCAACCTCTACTTTGATTCACTGGCGCCATAGATAGAGTTTTGGGCTATATATTACTGACATGGCCGCTCTTGAGGTCAGGCTAATACCAACATAAGGTTTTAACTCTTGTCACATCCCTCGGTCCTCTTCACAGGCTGAACTGGGTAGATACAATAGCTAACTCGAATTCCCAGCCCATGGCATGCTTTTAGCAGTCATTTTATAACAATCCAATAGCTTAATTTGGCTTTCGGGTTTATCACAACCAAGAAGTCTTGATTTATTCATCACAACATATTTTTATCACACATTTCTTAGCATGAATCTTTAGTAAAAGTTAGTTTCCTTGTTCTTCACTTTATTTTGACTTTAACTACTTGGAACAACCTTTCGGTTTTTTTTAGTATTCTTTGAATCTCATTTTACTATATTTCATCCTACTGCATTGGTGTGAATTATTGATTCTGATAAGGTTAAGACGGTTTTACATTTTCGCTTATGACGCGTGCTGTTTGTAACATATAGAATAGCTTAATGTAGCTACAACACGAAATATCACATACAGTAGTGACTTTACTTTGGATAATGCAGTTGTCATGGGTTTGCCTGTTAAGATCTACTTAATAAACAATAGAGTAAAAATCCACAAAAATAAGATTGCGTTAATATAAAAAGAAAGATGTAGGGCAAACCTGAAAGCTTTCCATGTTCTGTAAAGTAATATAAACCATACTCATTGTGCAGAAAGCCATCCGAATAATGGATTAGGATTAAATACTACTTTTCAGATTTATTTCATTTGCTTTTCCAGATTGCAACAAAAACATCATCCATTGTTTAGTCAATGCATCAGACATGAAAATAGAAGGCGACAGCTCTCAACTAAATGAATCAATTTAGTTAAAGAGGACCCTTCACTGTCAACACCAACTCCAGCTCTTTGAATTCTTTAATAGGTACCACAGATTCCAGCACAGTTGAATTTTTTTTTTTTTTCTAGCCCCCACCATTCCAGAGAAATAAGTGCTGTTAATTTTGGTGCCTATTTAGGCTCTCTAGAATCAGGTGGGTGGTGTCAGGCAGGAGCAGGCAAGGGGGTGTGAACCAATAAACCAATGTAATAGAATATTGCAACATTCTAGCAAAACCCTTGAAAAACTGCAATTCCCAACTCGCACATATAAAATAGATAACATATCACTTTGTAATACGATAATGCAAAAAGCTGCCCATCTCTCACAATACACATATAGGTTTGTCTAGTCTATAGGAAAGGAAGAACATATATGTATTCCAACCCATGTGAAGATTGGGGAAAAGTGCCCATCAGCACCATTTTTACAGACTAACATCTAATGTGAAACTGAGTCTGCTGATGTCCTAGTCCTGGGGTCAGTCAGTGCAGTTTTTGTGCAGTGCAAGTCTTGCTATGTTCTATGCACATCACTTCTGCTGAAATCTATGATGTGTGAATATTGCTGCAAAGGTTTTATGATTTAATTCTCCATGACTGCAGTGTCATAGATAAATTGGATCACCCCATTATATATCTCAATATGCTGCAATAGAAAGAATACATTGACTGAAAGTCATGCCATATTGAAAAGGAGCATAAATAGCTGATTAGACCTTGTCTTGTTTGTGGGATTTTCCCATGAAAAATAAATGGTATGTCTAGAGCGTTGTACATTGTCCGGGCCCATAAATTACCACTGTTTTACTTCATGGGTCAAAAAGCACACTGACTGTGGATTAGGTGCACCTTACATTGTCCACTCATGGACATTATGGACATACTGAGAGTTGTAAATGGTTAACAAAATCCCACAGGACAGAAACGCCATGGGAAAAATCGCAGCATTTTACAGTATGGGCAAAGTGGATGGGATTCTAGAGAATGGTTATTCGTGCAGGCACCAAGACTCAGAAAAAGATCTTGGAGTCCAGGGAACCGCGAGTGGTAAGTAATGAGGAAAACTTTCACACTGCTCACTCCCCAGGGCTCCCCAACAGAAATAACAGGCATATGGGGGCGGCAACAATATAATGTGTAAAGATAAAAGGGATCTTTGAAATGTATGATGGGATCCTCAAACTGGGTGGGAAGCCAAAAAGGAGTGTTGTACTGTGTGAGGGTTAAAGGGGACATTTTGCTGTATTGGGCAAAAGAAGGCATTTAACATGTGTGGGGAAGATGGGGCCAGCAGGAATTGCCGAGGCAAAAGTCACCCAATTTCAGGTTTTTTACTGCGGCAGTTTTTAGGAGGAAGTCGCTGCCGCCACTTGAGTTGCACCACAAAGGGAAGTGCCTAAGGGCCCACAGAAACCTAGAGTTGGTCCTTTAGTAGAGGGCATAGTGTGGTATAATGAAGGGTGAGAGGACGTACCTTGTGTCTCCTTCACTTTCTTCTTCCTCAGAACAGGTATCACGGCTGGTCATGTAATTGGTGGACTGACCTGTCGATTTATTCACCAGCTTGGAAGTACCTGGTGATTATGAAAACCTGTCTTCTGTAACATATAGATACTTACATAGTAAAAGTGATATTCACATGACCAGCCATGGGACCTGTTCAGAAGGAAACATGGACTGGGTGAGTAACCAAACATATTAGATGATGTGAAGAAGAACCTGCTTTCATTGGGATCTGTTGACTTGCATATGGTGGTGTCTCAACTCTTTGGTGGTGGTATATGACAGAGGAAGAAAATTTCAACACACCCAATCCTTTGTTCTAAAACAAGAACAGCTGCCCCCAGAGGTGTCTGCCAGTAACCTACTCTGCTCCCCCTACCTATAAATGCACACACGGCTGAGCTGAGCTTGTATATGGATGTCCCCAGTGGAATAGCTGAACAAACGCTCAGCCAAAAGTTATCTCAAGTGTATGGCCGGCTTTAGCAAAAAGCCTTTCAACAATTACAATTAAACAAAAGCTTTCTCTCTAAGCAGTATAAAATAAAGTTTCCTAATGTTGGGTTTTCAGCGCAGTCATAAATGATCCCTCCCATAAGATCTCATTTTTGTGATAAAACAGAACAGACTTTAAAAGGTTTAATAATTTACCAAGATGCATTAGACTTTTACCGATTCTCTTCCACAGATCTGGCATTTCCAAGTGATAAATCTTTGTAGATTTGTATTCCTTTTTGGCTTCCAATTTGCAATTCACTTCTATTTCACTTTCATTCTATGGCATATGAATATTTTAGTCTTTGAAGCAGAACTAAAGATGCACAATTTATGCCAAATTCTGAAAAAATATTTCTAATTTCATATTGTATTTCATGAAATGCTTGCAAATTCACCCGTAAAAATCAGCAGTAGCAGGTGTTGAGAAGCAATACTCAGTTTATCCTATACTAGGTTCTTTTACATCGGAGGGAGAAGCCTTCGAGATGGTGCAGAGCTAACTTACCCTAGGTTCACACCTGCATTCAGGTTTCTCTTCTTTGGGTCTGCTTGGGACCTGGAAAACGGAAACCCAATTGTCTTAAAAAGCGGTTACCTGCAGCCCCATAGACTATAATGTACTATTTCAACAGCAGCACCCAATATTAAGGAGCAATTTGTATAATATCACATGGGATACTTACTTTATCCTATATTGTCCCCAGCTCTGTTAGAATACTCTGATGACCAATTCAGGAGCCGCAACCAATATCAATGAGCAATTTGTGAGATCTTGCTCTAATACGCACTAGATACTTTTTGTACTTTGAATACAATTTGGCAATAGAATCCAAAATGGTGAACCGGCTAAATTGGAGTACTAGTTTTAATAGTTTTTGTGCCCTTATGCCCTGTTCACATCCGCGTTGGTATTCTATCTGGGGGAGTCCACATAAGGACCCCCGAATGGAATACTATAATGGGCACCGTGTGCTTGCCGCCTGCTGCCCGCACTTTCCTGTCCACAGGATTTGTGCGGGGAGCAGGCGGTCCATGTGCTTTTACTGCACCAGCATTTACAATTGCGCTTGGCATTCCGTTCAGGGGGGTCCTCATTTGGACTCGCTTTGCAAACACAGAAAAGTAACATTGCGTTTCCTGTTTTTCATGGCTTTATTAGTACTTCTCATGTTTCTGCTCGGTCCGTGTGGTTTTTGATCAATATTATATTTTTTTTGGGGGGAAAGCAAGGGTACCAAAATACATACAACTCGTTATTTTGTACATTTTTTTTTTTACAGCTTTCACCATACAGGAAAATAATGCTATTTTTTTTTTTATAGTGGGGGCTTATACGCACATGGGGGGACCTCAAATGTTTGTTTAATTTTTTTACATTATGAGGTTTATTTTTAACTGTAAAGGTGGGCTTTTTATTACTTATTTTTTATTAATTGCTTATTTGTAACTTATTTTTGACTTTTTCCCTGTCGCACAAGGGGACTTGAACCTGGAATCTCTGATCCTCAATGCAATGTACTGCAATACATTATATTGCAGCACATAGGCTCACTTTGTATAATGTGCATAGGCAGTTGCTCAGGAGGCTGTTGCTCAATGTCCTGGTTGACATAACAACCCCGCAGACCCCAAAATCTTATAACTGGGGATCTAAAGGGCTGGTGCTCCAGATCCTCTGGATGCCATGGTCACTATCGATCATAGTATTCAGGGGCTAATCCACCAAAGTCCATGTATCTTCCTAGTCCCAGACCTTGGCCGTTTAACACTGACAATTACCAGAACTGCCTCAGACGCAGCTCCTGTGCCTGCGGCATTACAGAACCATATTATTATGGCATTAAATATGCACTGGCAAGGTAATAGTACAGCGCAGAGTAGGAAAGGGTTAAAGTGGTTGTCCTGCGCTTTGATATTGATGACTTATCTGTAGAATATCAGATCAGATCGGTGGTGGTCCGCTACCAAGAAGCCTCACCGATCAGGAGCCACATCCATGGAAACTGCTGGAAAATGCAACTAAGCCTTATTTTGAGCCAAAGCCAACAATGGCTACAAAAGGATTGGGAAATATATAGTAAGTACTTATAGCTCTCCCTTCTGCTCAATCCGCTCCTGGCTTTGGCTCAAAAAAAGCAACAACATCTGCAGCAAAAGCTGTGTTTCCGCCACGTGGGGACTTAGCCTTGAGGTGATTTTCGTTATCAACATTAGAATTGGGAGAGTCTTTTGGTGAATTGGGAGAAGCCAGATAGACATGTTTGAAAACTCAAATTGATAATTATAAGATAACATACTAGGCTAAGTACACCATGTAAAGAGTCATAAAATATCTACTAGTTGGCAGTTTGGAGTAGCTGTCAAAAGGCAACTATGGTTGTCACCTAAGACAGAAATTTTGGAATGGAGCACAATTCAAAAAGTGGTGAAGTTTGCTAGTTTAGGTATCAAATAAAGGATGGTTGGGTTCCATTTGGCTAGTAAACTGGTATCATGGCTTTCCTTGCTTGTATCATTTAACCCCTTCCCGCCGATGGCATTTTTTTATTTTCGTTTTTGACTCCCCTCCTTCTAAACCCCATAACTTTTTTTATTTCTCCACTCCCAGAGCCATATGAGGTCTTAATTTTTGCGGGACAATTTTTTCTTCATGATGCTACCATTAATTATTCTATATAATATACTGGGAAGCAGGAAAAAAATTCAGAATGGGGTGGATTTGAAGAAAAAATGCATTTCTGCGACTTTCTTATGGGCTTTGGTTTTACGGCGTTCACTGTGCAGCCAAAATGACATGTCCCCTATATTCTGTGTTTTGGTACGGTTCCAGGGATACCAAATTTATATGGTTTTATTTACATTTTGACCCCTAAAAAAAATTCCAAAACTGTGTTAAAATTTTTTTTTTCTAAAAGTCGCCATATTCCGACGGCCGTAAATTTTTTATACGTAAGTGTACGGGGATGCATAGGGCGTCTTTTTTTTTGTGGGGCCGGGTGTACTTTTTAGTTCTACCATTTTCGGGAAATGTTATTGCTTTGATCACTTTTTATTCAAATTTTTATCAGAATCAAAACGGTGAAAAAACGGCAGTTTGGCACTTTCGACTATTTTTCCCGCTACGGCGTTTACCAAACAGGAAAAATATTTTTATAGATTTGTAGAGCAGGCGATTTCTGACGTGGGGATACCTAACATGTATATGTTTCACAGTTTTTAACTACTTTTATATGTGTTCTAGGGAAAGGGGGGTGATTGGAACTTTTAATTCTTTTTATATATTTTTTTAAACTTTTTTTAAATTTTTTTTTTTGCATTTATTAGACCCCCTAGGGGTGTTGAACCCCAGGGGGTCTGATCACTAATGCAATGCATTACAATGCTAATGCATTGCAAAAAAGCATCCCTTCTTTTGCAAGCTGCATAGACCAGCCTGCAAAAGAGACACTTTGCAGACAAGCCTGGGAGACTGTACAAGGCTCCCAGCTGTCATGGCAACGGGACATGCTCCAGGAGCCGGCGATCCCGGCCAAAATGGTGGCGCATGGCGTTAGACCGCGGCGCCGGAGGGGTTAATGCCTCCGATCGGTTCGGGGACCGATCGGAGGCATTAGAGCCGGTTGTCTACTGCTTAAAGCAGTAGACACCCGGCGGCTATGGCGGCCGCCCGGCTCCCGGGCAGTCGCCATAGTTACAGACCCGACATGCGCCGTACTATTACGGCGCATGTCGGGAAGGGGTTAAAGAAAGAAGTAAAGCATGGCAACTCTCAAGACTTTGAGTAGAAAGGTGACAAACTTAAATTGAGACGTAATGTCTATAGGATGATGGTAGATTTACTCGGGATACATTTACGTGACAGTGGAAACAGATGACTCATGGCAGAATTTATTTCATTGTCAATGAAAGGGGATATTCTCATGACCATTATCGTGGGCCGTTCATGCACGGGTTCGCCTTGGGTACAAGGCAGCCTTGAAAAATGAATATTTTTCACAGTCATTTTGAACCTTTTTCATCTAACTTTAATGATCATCTTCTACCTCTCCCAATAGGAACAAATCTTTGGCAAAGCTTCCATATATGTAGGCAATATCTAGAGCTTGAGTGGCATTGCCAACAGGTGTTAAGGAGGATCTTTCACTACCTCCAACAATTTTAGTCCCTAGTATCTGTTAATAGGAGCAACTCCACTGATTCCAGCACAGTTGTAATTTTCTCTCTAGCCCCCACTGTTCTTGAGCAACAAGTCCTGCCAGTTTTGATACCTGATGTGCTATTTAAGCTCTCTAATGTCAGGTGGGAAGTGTCAGGCAGGGGGTGTGACTCAGAGCTCCAATCAGATGCAGCCAGTGTCAGAGCTCTTGTCTGATTCTGCACCAAAATTAAGAGCATTGATTGTTCAGGAACAATTGGGGCTAGAGAAAAAAAATTCCAATTGTGCCAGAATCAGTGTAGCAGCACCTATTAATTTATGTAAAAGCTGGACTTGTTAGAAGTGGATAAAGGCCCTCTAAGTATCAATGGCTGAATTTTATGTATGCTTCATACCATCTTTTAGTGTTGAGTTTATAGCCCATTTGAGGTCTGAAGTTTTTTGTTTTTGTTTTTTTTGGGGGGCATATAATGAGAAGTCAGAATCCCAAACACAACCATAATCCCAGGTGTTGTGTGTGAATACTCAATATCTGCATGTGAAAATTGGTGTAATTTCTATATACAACTGCTACACATTGGGCTATTGAAAAATTAAGAAAAAATAAGTCTTAAAAGCAGCTGTAGCCAAAAACCTGGTCATGTGATATAAAATATATTGTGCATTAATGTACAGACACAATAAACATTAGTATACAAACCACGGAGATGCTTCACATGAAGTATAATAAATAGAGATGAGCGAGTAGTGTTCAATCGAATACTGCGGTATTCGAGATACTCGTACTCGATCGAACACTACTAGCTGTTTGAAGTTTAATGTTCGATGCAGAACCAGCGTTGATTGGCAGAATGCTATACATTCTGCCAATCAACGCTGGTTCTTCTCTTACCTTTCTGAAGTCTTCTCCGCGCTGCGTCCCCGCATCTTCTTCTGGGTGAAATTCACTCTGCCTAGGCATCCGGCCTAGGCAGAGCCGACTGCGCATACGCAGGCATGAACACGCATACACGCGCATGCGCAGTCGGCTCTGCTCAGGCATCGGGCCTGGGCAGAGCCGCATGCGCAGTCGGCTCTGCCTAGGCCGGATGCCTAGGCAGAGTGAATTCCACCCGGAAGAGGACGCGGGGACCCTGCGCCGGGAGAAGACTTCAAGCAGAATCCAGCCCGACCGTCACTCATGGACTTGGTAAGTATGATTTTATCGAATTGTGCGTACCCCTGAAACGAGCATTTCCCCCATAGACTATAATGGGGTTCGAAATCCATTCGAACAGCCGAACAGCGTGCGGCTATTCGAATCGGATTTCGAACCTCGGACACTTTAGTGTTCGCTCATCTCTAATAATAAACTTTTTTGGACTATGAATGTCCACTTCTATAGAAAAAAAAAAATCACATTTTTGGGTATTCAGATTGGCTATTATTCCGAATTACTGTGCACAGCTAAAGATTTAGAGAACTACGACTTTATTTTTCACAACATTGTACCTAAAACTGTAAAAAGCAAAATAAGGCACAAGCTGAAAATCGCCATCGTTTACGTTTATTATCAGAAATAAGAAATGCATTATTGTGATTTTAAAGATACGCTTCAATCTTTTTCACACAGACCACACTTTTCTATAATTTGGATAGATGAAAACAAAAATGTTCCATGGAGATTATTCATAGTTTAGAACTCAAAGGGCAGGAGGGTTTCCTAGGACGAAGCTCCGTCTTACTGTCACTACTGCTACTTACCATAAAGTGAACTGCTAATTATTCGCCATTTCTGTCGCACCCCTCAGTGACACCCGGTTATATGGACAATTTTTTTTTTCTTTAAAACACATTATTTCCAGCCCAGTTTTTACGCTGCTTGAGAGTATACCTCAGATAGCACTTATCAAACCAGAAGAACCATTATTTCCTTTGATACACTACTTCCATTGTTATTTTGACACTACACAAATAGTAGCCCCCACAGTTACAGTAAATATATACCAGGCACATCTATTGGAGTAGCTATAAAATAGTCCGCGAGAAGACAAAAATAAAATACCATTAAGCTTGCGTCAGAAATTGTGAAGGAAAAAAAATGTCATCCAAAAGTGAAGTTACCTTCATCGGTATTACTGCAATTTTATTCCAGTTAGAATAAGATAAAAGCCAAATAAAATACATCAAGTTTCAGGAGTCGTGGTAAATTGGGAAGGTGTTAGGTAGAAGTGAAAAGTGGCGTCTATTGTGACAGGGGGAACATCAAACAAATGTTTTCTTCCATATCATTCCTTTAGTGCGTGATGAACAGCTATTAGAAATATATGATTTTGTTGTATAGATGCTAGAATTGTCTGTTTGAGACCAACCAGTGGTTGGGATTGGAATTGCAAACTGTTGCATTAATGAAACAAATTAATATTTTGAGAAACTGGAGCCCTTGAAAAGTAAAGGACAGTGCAGGGGTGTAACTACTGGGGTAGCAGCGGTAGCAACTGTCACAGGGCCCAGGACATTAGGGGGCCCGATGTCAGTTACTGTAATACCGATGCAGATTTTCAATTTTTTTTATTTTTTTTTTTTTAAGACTGCTAGAATAACTCCACCAGGTAACGGCTTTTCAGACCCCCGAGTATAATGATTGGAGGGCTAGGAGAGGTGAGGGAACATAAAAAAAAAATGCTGTTACTTACCTCTCCTGGATCCAGAAGGCTTCTGGTCTACTTGGTGACATCACAGTTGTCACATGGCCCAGGACTTACGTGCTTATGCGTCGTGATGCAAGCCCGGCTCACGTGATGTCTTTTCCATCATTGGAGATGGCCAACATCATCAGTTTGCCGGAGCCCAGGAGAGATAATTAACATTGCTTTTTATGTTTGTATCCTCCCCTGTGTCTCCGAATATTATACTCTGGGGTCTGAAAAGACCCAAGAGTATAATAATTGTTCATGGGTGGTCCACAATGGGGCCTAATACTGTGTACAGGGGCCACTATGGGGCATAATAATGTGTGCATAGGCCAATTTGGGGCATAATACTGTGTGAATTGATCTCTGTCTGAGATTACCTTGTAAAAGGGTCTAGTATTCTCAAAAGGGCAGGGGTTTTTTTTTTTAGAAGTTTCACTGCATAAGTACTTGTATACTAGAAGTGTTTGAAATAGATCTTCATGTCCTATAACAGAGAACTTACAGCCAATGTTGCTGATCCTTGCAGTACCAGTCAAAAGTTTGAGCTCATCTTTTCATTCCAAGATTCTTCTTGTTTTCTTGATTTGCCTTGTTTGCTTCAATGACAGTTTTGCCCAATCTTGGATTTCTCTAAATCAGCTTTTTGAGGTAGTCACCTAGAATGGTTTTCAATCTGCAGGTATGCCTTATCAAGACAATGTTTGGAATATCTTGCCTTCATTATATGTTTGAGATCATTAGTTGGGTTATGCAGAATTGGTTCCATGCAAAGTTTAGTCTTATTCAACTAATGTCCCAATCTACAATATGGCAAGAACCACTTAGTTAAAGGGATTGTGCAGGACAAACTCAAATTCTTCCCCTAAACTAAATCCCCTTCCCCTGCCTAACTTCTAATTTACTTGTATTTTTTAAAAAATAATAATACTTAAATTACCTATATCCTGAGGGCAGTCATGTTATTGCCCCAGGGACACTTTATGATGTTCCATTTCACGGCTTCCTAAACAGAATGTCACCAGTACTATCCCCCCCCCAACCCCATCAATACTTGTCTTCCTGTGTTCGGGATGGCTCCTTCTCCCCCTCTCTTGAAGCACCTGGAGGTGACTGCAATACAAGCAGTAAATTGTCTCCAGCCTGTGCACAGTGAAGAGGAAAGGAGGAGCCATCTCACAGATCGGAAGCTAGGTTACATATGATCCAGTGGGTGGGTGGGCTTAGTTACTTGACAGGGTCTAGCAGTAAGCAGGATAGCTTAGCTAGGGAGACAGGGAGGGGGGTGTAGTGCAGTGAGAGAAGAGGTGGGGGGCAGTGACAGGGAGGTAGCATGGAAGATACACAGGAAGTTACATAATAGGAAGCTAACACAAGTAATCAAATGCAGAAGATACCACAGACACCTAGAAATCACTCAAGACACTGCTAAAAGTATATGGGTGCACTTTTAATCCATTAATAGCACGAGCAGGCTTTTTAAAATAAAAACATTTATTGCCCAGAAAACCCTGGTAAGGCAAGGGAAACGGCAGTACATTATTTCTTTCAGAAATTACGGCAAGCCACTGGAAATTTCAAGCACTTTGAAGATATCCTTGAAGAACACCCCAGGAAAGGAAGAGCAAGAGTTACCTTAAGTTAAGTTCATTAAAGTTACCAGATTTATTAAAGCCCAAAAAATGTCTGATAGATCAAATATCAGACGCATCTCAATGTCAACTATTCAGAGGAGACTGCGAGATTTAGGCTTTAAAGGGGTTATCCAGCTTCCAAAAATTATATGCAAACACATCCACCGCAGTGCTAAATAATCACTGTTCTTTGGTGGGCCCCTTTCTTGGCTTTATTGTAGTTGAGGCTCCTTGTATCACTGTTACAACCACATTTCCCATGTTGCATCTGCCTACATGCACATGGGGTAAGGGGGGGGAGTGAGCTTCCAAACAAACATCACAGAATCATGTGACCTCAGATGTGGGAGTGATTTATTATCTGTGATTTTAATGAAGGAGAGAGCAGAGTGATGCACCATGGGAAATGTAGTTTGAGACTATGAGGATCCACAACAACTGAGCCCCCAGGTAGAGCCACAGCAAAAAAAAGTATTTCCCAACAAGACCATTACTAGGGTTGTATGTACTAAGGGACAACAAAAAATGTTGAGCAGTTTTTTCTAAGTCCATACTGCAGACATCTATGATGTTGCACCTCGGATACGACATCTACAGTATTCTTTTTCTTTACGCATTTCATTGGATGTTGATGGTGGAATATATTAATGGATTGGAGAGTCTACTAAATCATTTGGAGGTTGTAAAAAAAAAACAAACAAAAAAAAAAAAACAGCACCTTGTAAGACTTACACACGGCAAATGGTAATTGTGACTGGTGTGATCATGACTTCTTGATAGTCATGTAAGTTCTACATGGATTCTTCATGCTCAACAATTAAGAATGGAAAACGTCCAACGAGCATCAATCCCACTTGTAAAACCAGATTCATGGTGAGAGGCCTGCTGCCAGAAGAGAATGGTGACAATTGTTTGGGCAACCGGACAGGCCACATTCCAACAAATAACAGCTGAATTCAGCGGTGGTGTGACAAATGTTATCTTAGCATGCACAGTCTGTCTGGCCTTGGCACTGATGTTGGGTGTTCTCCAAAAATAAGAAGTGTAATTCTTGTGGGCATCAGCACTAAAATAACCACTAAGAATTTGAGAATCAAGGAACCATACAATGCAGATCTAAAACTATTTTATTAGCATCAGAATTTTAAAAGTTGGTCTCAAAAGGTGGATCTGAACTGAAGCCTACTGAAATCTGTAGGGTTGATAGCTTTGGAATCCAACAATTAGCCTAAAAATAAGTTGCTTTTCACTAGATGTTTCCTCTGTAGAAAGCACTCAAGTTAATGGCAGCACTGTCATTCATGGACTGGTCCACCAGAGCATCTCTCTGATGTTGGCTCTATTTGGGGACATGGTCAGGAGTTATTTTCATTAGACAATACCTTTTACCCCTAAAAGGGGTTGTCCAGGATAAATTAAAACTTTATACCTAAGCTAAACCCTCTTCCCTGCCTAATTTCTAATTTACTCCCTTTAAAAAAAATGTCGAAGCCAAAAGACAGTACAAGTGAAGATCCTGGCACACACTGCATCCAACATTGACATTCTTATTTGTAGCATATACGGCATCATAGTAGTGAACCTATTGGGCCCGAAACGCGTCGTTTGATTTGTTTTAACAGCCTCATTAAAGAATCTTCATTGGGAATTTCGGTTTGTACTCTATTCTTATTGCTAGCGAGCGCAGATCTTCCGTTACGGACCCCTGGTCCTTGTTGTACATCTAAACATGCCCCCATGACAATGATCTAGTCTAATAAGTTACTAAATCTGAAGACCAGGTTAAAGGTCAAATCAGAATTTTCCATAAACTTACAGCGACTTGTAAGTTTTCTAAGCTTCTAAAAATTGGTACTTCATAAGAAACATGCAATTTTTCTTCTTATGTTTTTGCCAAAGAGGGTTTGGGGATTTTTTTTTTTTTTTTCCGAAATGTAATGGTATTGACTGTGTAGTATAAGTGGCTGGTTAAATTTATTGCGTGGGTTGTTACGGCTACAGCAATATGAGTTTGTGCAGCTTTTTTAGATTTTGTTCAGTTTTACACAAAAACAAAATATGAAGAAAAATTTATTTTCTTTTTGGATGACCGTATTCCGAGAATAATAATTAGTAGAGATGAGCGAACAGTGTTCTATCGAACACATGTTCGATCGGATATCAGGGTGTTCGCCATGTTCGAATCGAATCGAACACCACGTGGTAAAGTGCGCCAAAATTCGATTCCCCTCCCACCTTCCCTGGCGCCTTTTTTGCACCAATAACAGCGCAGGGGAGGTGGGACAGGAACTACGACACTGGGGGCATTGAAAAAAATTGGAAAAAGTCATTGGCTGCCGAAATCAGGTGACCTCCATTTTAGACGAATAGTGGATTTCAAATCCGGGTCATATGAGAATGTGAACTTTGTGACTATGAGACAGGGATAGCTGTACAGGCAGGGATAGCTAGGGATAACCTTTATTTAGGGGGGAATGTTATTAAAAATAACTTTTTGGGGCTCTATCGGGTGTGTAATTGTGATTTTTGTGAGATAAACTTTTTCCCATAGGGATGCATTGGCCAGCGCTGATTGGCCGAATTCCGTACTCTGGCCAATCAGTGCTGGCCAATGCATTCTATTAGCTTGATGAAGCAGAGTGTGCACAAGGGTTCAAGCGCACCCTCGGCTCTGATGTAGCAGAGCCGAGGCTGCACAAGGGTTCAAGCGCACCCTCGGCTCTGATGTAGGAGAGCCGAGGGTGCACTTGAACCCTTGTGCACCCTCAGCTCTGCTACATCAGAGCCGAGGGTGCGCTTGAACCCTTGTGCACACTCTGCTTCATCAAGCTAATAGAATGCATTGGCCAGCGCTGATTGGCCAATGTATTCTATTAGCCTGATGAAGTAGAGCTGAATGTGTGTGCTAAGCACACACATTCAGCTCTACTTCATCGGGCTAATAGAATGCATTGGCCAGCGCTGATTGGCCAGAGTACGGAACTCGACCAATCAGCGCTGGCTCTGCTGGAGGAGGCGGAGTCTAAGATCGCTCCACACCAGTCTCCATTCAGGTCCGACCTTAGACTCCGCCTCCTCCGGCAGAGCCAGCGCTGATTGGCTGAATTCCGTACTCTGGCCAATCAGCACTGGCTAATGCATTGTATTGGCTTGATGAAGCAGTGCTGAATGTGTGTGCTTAGCACACACATTCAGCTCTACTTCATCGGGCTAATAGAATGCATTGGCCAATCAGCGCTGGCCAATGCATTCTATTAGCGTGAACTGAGTTTGCACAGGGGTTCTAGTGCACCCTCGGCTCTGCTACATCAGATTGCTACATCTGATGTAGCAGTGCCGAGTGTGCATCAGATGTGTAGTTGAGCAAAACTGACTCAGCACTGCTAAGTCTGCATTCGCATAGGAATGCATTGGCCAGCCTTCGGCCAATCAGCGCTGGCTCTGCCGGAGGAGGCGGAGTCTAAGGTCGGACCTGAATGGAGACTGGTGTGGAGCGATCTTAGACTCCGCCTCCTCCAGCAGAGCCAGCGCTGATTGGCCGAATTCCGTACTCTGGCCAATCAGCACTGGCTAATGCATTGTATTGGCTTGATGAAGCAGTGCTGAATGTGTGTGCTTAGCACACACATTCAGCTCTACTTCATCGGGCTAATAGAATGCATTGGCCAATCAGCGCTGGCCAATGCATTCTATTAGCGTGAACTGAGTTTGCACAGGGGTTCTAGTGCACCCTCGGCTCTGCTACATCAGATTGCTACATCTGATGTAGCAGTGCCGAGTGTGCATCAGATGTGTAGTTGAGCAAAACTGACTCAGCACTGCTAAGTCTGCATTCGCATAGGAATGCATTGGCCAGCCTTCGGCCAATCAGCGCTGGCTCTGCCGGAGGAGGCGGAGTCTAAGGTCGGACCTGAATGGAGACTGGTGTGGAGCGATCTTAGACTCCGCCTCCTCCAGCAGAGCCAGCGCTGATTGGCCGAGTTCCGTACTCTGGCCAATCAGCACTGGCCAATGCATTTCTATGGGGAAAAGTTAGCTTGCGAAAATCGCAAACTGACAGGGATTTCCATGAAATAAAGTGACTTTTATGCCCCCAGACATGCTTCCGCTGCTGTCCCAGTGTCATTCCAGGGTGTTGGTATCATTTCCTGGGGTGTCATAGTGGACTTGGTGACCCTCCAGACACGAATTTGGGTTTCCCCCTTAACGAGTTTATGTTCCCCATAGACTATAATGGGGTTCGAAACCCATTCGAACACTCGAACAGTGAGCGGCTGTTCGAATCGAATTTCGAACCTCGAACATTTTAGTGTTCGCTCATCTCTAATAATTAGTAAATTTTTTTTATTGTTGCCTCGGTTGTATGAATCTTTTTAAGGGATGAGATTTTGCTGTATTTGCTATATTTTGTAGCGCATACAACTTATTGATTCAATGTCATAATATATTGTTTATTTCTTTTTTTTTTATATTATTCACTGCACAGAATAATTTTTCCGCGTTTGTTTTTAGTGTATATTGTTATAGTTCTGGTAATATCAGTTACTAGTTGTTTTTTTTTTTTTTTTTTTTGTTCCATAATATAGCGTTTTGTAAAGGGGAGAAAGGCGGTTTTCATTTTATTCTTTTTAATGAATATGTAATTTAACTTTTACATAAATGGCTGTCCTGGATGTTCCGGCTGCAATGACAGCTCCCTTATTCTGTTGTGGGAGTTTTTACCAATCCTGGTCATTGCAGTGAGTGTTAGCTTATAACTATTAGAGATGAGTGAGTAGTTAAATACTCGATATTCAATATTCGTTTCGAGTAGCCCCTCAATATTCGACTACTCGAAACGAATATTGAATCTTATTATAGTCTATGGGGGAAAAATGCTCGTTTCAGGGGTAGGCATCATTCGATCAAATTGAACTTACCAAGTCCCTGAATGAGGATCGAGCTGGATTCTCCGAGAAGTCTTCTCCGTGCAGAGTTCCCGTGGCGTCTTCCGGCTCTGAATTCACTCTGCCAGGCATCAGGCCTGGGCAGAGCCGACTGCGCATGCCCGCACTACAAGAAAATGGCTGCTTACAGTCAAAGCGGCCATTTTCTTGTAGCGCGGGCATGCACAGTCAGCTCTGCCCAGGGCCGATGCCTGGCAGAGTGAATTCAGAGCCGGAAGACGCTGCGCGGAGAAGACTTCTAAAGGTAGGAGAAGAACCAGCGTTGATTTGCCAACTGTATAGCATTCGGCGAATCAACGCTGGTTCTGCATTGAATTTTTCCATTCGAATAGCGAGTGGTACTTGATCAAGTATGAGTATTTCGAATACCGTAGTATTCTATCGAATACCTACTCGATCGAGTACTACTCGATCATCTCTAATAACTATATATTACTGTGCAAAAGTAAACTTACACCGTCTGAAAATTAACCCAATTTATCACAGTAATTGATTCTGGACGTTACATCTGGCCTATCTCCAGATGGTCCAGTCTAAGTTTGTACCACCTATTGGTGCTTTTGAGCTTGGCTGATTTTACCTGCAAGACCACGGGCGCAATCCCCTGCAACCAGGCACAAAGGGCTATGCTCCATCAGGCCATGATGGAGCATATTATGCTCTATGGGGATCACTGTGGAGCATAGTATACTGTGTGTCGTGCCACTGTGGAGCATATCATACTGTGTGGGGACCCCATTGACCTCTTACATTTCTTAGGACCCTACAGATCAGTTGTTTCCCACAGCACACAGTTATAAGTGTTGCTACATGCCTGGCATTGTGCTGCTCACAGGCAAGTAAAACCGCGTACACACAGGAACACTAATGCGTTTCAATCAGACACCGCGCAGAGTCATAGTTATGTAGTGTCTGCCTCAAAAGCGTCAGTGTTTCTGTGTGTATTTGGTTTTAATCACCCCAAATAAATGCTCCATTTTTAATGAATCCTGTTACTCTTAGATGGATCACATTGCACCAGATTTTGTTGTATTTTACACCAAGGTCTAGTTGCAACCACAATAGTAAATTTGCCCCCACAACGTTTTAGTTAATGTCATCATAAAAGTCTCATAACGTGGTCACATAATTAGCAATAGGCATCAATTTACCTTTTAATTTAGTCCATTCTTCCATCTCAAGCAAAACTAAAGAAAAGATAATATACCCGATTACATTGTGCTGTTACATTTTACCGTCTTCATTGCCTTAGTAACAAGTTCAGTGCTATTGTCTCAGTGTTACCAGGTTAGTCAAACTTTCCCTCATCCATCAGATAATTCACACATTTCCAAGGGCTAGAAAATTATTTGTTATCAGATACTGATGCAGACTGCAATTGTTAATATATCAACAAATAATACGGGGATATTAAAGTGCAAATATCTTCTTTTTTTAATTTTGGTACAATATCATATTCTGCTGTCAATTGTATTTAAAACATTTAGCCATGGTCTCTAATCTGCAAAGTATAGAATAATCCAAGAATACTAAAACAGATTTTTGATTATTACTACAAATTTGATCCACAGGATACTTCGTTTTTCTGCCAATTTGCTTGCCAGAATTTGATATTAAATCTATAATAATTTCACATTCTCATGGATGCAAATTATACCGTACATAGACTGAGACACTCACATAACTATTGTATCGTATTGGGGAATTTCTGATATTTCATGAGGCTCAAGTTTTTTGTTTTTCATCTTCAGTCCTATGATAAGAAATCCACTCGCATACAGTACGCTTGTGGAAGCGGCCACAAGAAAATGCCTGGGATTTAGAAAACCAGTATCAGAAGAAGACAACATAGAGAACGTGGTGGAGAGATGTGCCAGAAGAAGATGAGGCGGTACTGGAGAGTTTTCACCCCAGTGCTGCGAGAACTCATTTGCATACTGAAGAAAACTGGTAATATCTACCAAACAGCGGTGCGGAGAAGACTTCTAAAGGTAGGAGAAGAATAGCCTTTCTTAAGGATATTCCTACATGTTAGTATTAATGTTAGTATTAAAATATGGGATTCTACTGATGGAACCTATACAATATTAAAGGGATTCTATTTGTGCCACCCAAACAGCTCCGATCCTTTAAGACAGGACTCCACAAAGGCTCTAAAGGTATGGCACCAAGGCACTGGTCAGATCCTTTATGTTCAGTATGTTTCACGATAGGGGCTCTATGGATTGATCCCACAGATGCTCAATCTGATGGAGATCTGGAGAGTTTGTAGATCAAGTCAACATCTTGATCTTTCAAACCATACCTGAATTATTTTTTTGGCCTGGCAGGGAACATTATCCTAATAATAGAGGTTGCCGCCATTAGGGAATACCATTGCCATGAATGGGTGGACTTGGTACAATTGTTGGGTAGGGGGTAAGTAATGTTTACATATATGCCAGAACACAAGATGTTTTTGATGGTGGACAGGCATAAGCATGGGCACTTTGACCAATCTGCAGTCATTTCCCCATACACATCCATATGAAATCCACTGTGTGCTCTGACACCTTTAAATTATAGTGTAAGGGAATTTTTAGAAGAACAATTCCCAGTAGCTATTGGAACCCTGGGGGAAGGGGCACAAGAAGACAGTGAACCCTAAGCTGAAATCACCACTGCCCCTACCTGCTTATCTCACTGCCCTAGGCGGCAGAGGACAACTGGTCAACAAGCCCTTCCTATATATAAGTGACAACGCAGAACACAGACAAGACAAACAACAAAAAAGGGAGGTCAGCTAGCCAAGTAACAGTCCGGTAACAGTCAAGAAATGCAGAACAAAGTTATAATCTGAGAGAATAGTCACAAGGTAAGCCAAGAGTCAGAGATCAGTAATACAATAGTAGCAGAAAGAGGAGCATAGCAGGGACAAAGTCAAAGCACAGAGTCACAATAGCCAGCAAGCCTGTATGAGCTGATGGCCTGTGTATACGAAGCCCAAGACCCACCCTAGGCTCGATTGGAAGACAGGCTGTCAATCACACAGGCAAGGCTAGAGTTAACCATTTGATGAACCGAGGGAAACAAGGTGCCGGAAATGGGTTTGGTGGAAATTCAATTACACAGATAGAGCAGTTACATAGTAGATGAGGTTGGATGAAGACATCAGTCCATCAAGTCCAACCTATAACCCTACAATCCCCTACAGTGTTGATCCAGGGAAAGGCAAAAAAAAACATGAGGTTTGTGCCAATTGCCCCATTACAGGGGAAAAAAATCCTTCCCGACTCTAATCTGGCAGTCAGTATAAAACCCTGGATCAAAGTGTCCTAAAATCTAGAACCCATAACCTGTAATATTGTTCTCTTCAAGAAAGGCATCCAGGCCCTCTTTAAACTTGATAAATGAATCCACCATCACCACTTCCTGGGACAGAGACTTCCAAAGCCTCGCTGTTCTTACTGTGAAGAATCCCCGTCTATGCTTCTGGTGAAAGACATAGAGGACGTCCCCTTGTCACTGTCACTGGCCTAGTAGTAAAAATATCCTTAGAAAGTTCTTTGTATTGTCCCTTCATGTATTTGTACATTGTTATTAGATCTCCCCGTAGACGTCTTTTCCCTAAACTGAATAAGCCCAAGTTTGTTAATCTATCGTTATACTCCAGTCCACCCATTCCCCTAATCATTTTGATTGCCCGTCTTTGCACTTTTTCAAGTCCACTTATGTCCTTCTTGTATACCGGGGGCCAAAATTGTGCACAATATTCCAAGTGTGGCCGTACCAGTGATTTGTATAGAGGCATAACTATGTTTTTGTCATGAGAATCTAGACCTGTTTTGATACATCCCATAATTGTATTTGCCTTGGTAGGAGCTGCCTGGCATTGTTTACACAGTGCAACAAAAAACACTAAGCAAAGAAACTGAACTCGCCTCCTGTGCCGCAGCATTTGAGCAGAGGGTGGAGCAGCGTCCCAAACAGGCAGAGACATTACATATAGTCTCTATTTTTTATTTATTTATTTTTTTTAGTAATTTTTGCAACAGTAGCTCTTGGTTATGGCCAGATAGACTAGCTTTCAGAATATTTTTGCTACTTTTTTCTGATGTACTAATTGTCCTTCCTGATGTACTAGTAAACTATTTTCTGTAGGCATTGACCACTGAATACTGGAAACACAATACTTACTACTTTACTGATGCGCTGACCCAGATGTCTAGCCAAAACAATTTGAACCTTACAAAATCATTCAGATCCTTTTGTTTGCCCATTTGTGCTCTTTCCAACTTTAAGATGTGACTGCACACTTTCTGCCCATTGACAGGTGCCATTGTTACAAAATAATCTGTCTTATTCACTTCACCTGCTATTGGCTTCATGGCTGAGCGGTGTAAAATTGATTCTGAAATGTTGCTAAATATACAAAAACATTGACTCCCTACGTTACATTATCTTCTACTTTCTTCGGTATACTGTAGAATTACAAATCATAATTTATTTATTTTTAGGGACATTGACGTCTAACTATCATTTTTGTTACATGTAATTTTGCCTCTTGAAGATTGGAGACGTGTGATTGACCTACTTCTGTACAGTCCCACATTAGTGCATTGATCAGGAGCAGGAATGCAGCTGCTGAGCAAAGTCACTTTCCTGCTCCATTGGTGGAAATGAGAGAAATCTTTAACCTGCTCCATTGGAGTTCTAAGTGGTCGATACTGTGATCAAAACCGATAGTAGTCTACATTAAAAAAACTGAGCTTTTGTTAGGCTGGTTTTACACTTAGTGTTAAGGTTATGGTGATGTTTATGGAGGTATTTTTTTTTTCTCTTTGAGAAAATTGTGACCCTTGCTAATGTTTACAAACACTGAAAATACAGAAAAGTCTACATTGGCAGCATTTTATTTAGCACTTTCGAGGTCCGCATGCTTTAAGAATTTTTTTTTTCTGTTTTTTCAAAAGCTTCTCTAGAATGCTATCAAAATTGATGGAGAACGGCATGAAAAAGTCATAAAATCAATGGCAACAATAATGCATGTAAAGAAACAGTATGTATCGCCAGAGTGCCCATCTGATCTGATCTGAAGTTTAGAGATGAGCGAGTAGTATTCGATCGAATACCTACCCGCCATAGGTATTCGTGTAAGCAGCCGAACACCAAGGGGTTAAGCGCATCGGATATTCGATGCGTTTAACCCCTCGATGTTCGGACGCTTACACGAATACCTATGGCAGGGAGGTATTCGATCGAATACTACTCGCTCATCTCTACTGAAGTTATATCATACTAATTTCTAAAATTTTAGCTTATAAAATGTAGAGAATCACAAAATCTCAGCAGTTAAATTTGTAGATACAATTTTCATTTTGAAATTTGATAAAACCCAAATTAACACTATTCTTGGGATAGGAAATGCCTGAAATATTGTCAAATTTTAAGTTATTTCAGTAGGGAGTCATGAGCCACATTTGGTTCCTGAGTTGGGGGACCAATGCGTTATGTGATATGAAAAATACGAAAAAATTAATTAAAAAAAAATAAAGATAAAATAGCAATAAGGAATCAAATCACAGAATTTTTTAAATATAAAAAAAATTTAAATATAAAACTTCAATACATATATGTTGGAGGACATCAAATAACTTTATTAACTATAATAATCTATGCAATAAGGTTATAGTATTGTCCATGACAAATAACATAATAATAACTAAAATAAAAACTTGGCAGGACACCTTTTTTTATTACTATACAATGTTAATATTCAGTAAATAAAATACTAAAGTTGTCAGTATCCTTAAAATGGATTCCGTAAAGATTTCCAGATGAAACTCCATAAGGATATTAGTACAAATAAAACTCCATTAAAAAGTAGTAAGACAAAAATAACAAACATTTTCCAGGTCATCAAAACTAAAACCACTTGACTTTTAAGGGGTTTGCAAGCAGTTCCACATATAAGATTTGCATCCGTTCTCTGCTGTCCAAAACCTATATCCAGAGTATTAATGAAGAGAACATAACATCAAAGCTTAGGTCAAGAGTGGAAATTGGGCAGACCTGTACGTGATGGTAAACCAATAATCCTACTGTTAATAGGGCTAATTCCTACGGCAATTATGATATAATAACAAATAGTTTAATGCATCTCTGGTTTATTTAGAAAAAAAAAAACTGGTTTAGTTAGAAAAAGAAAACAGGAAAATACATAAACCTTGACTTCAGGCACAAAATAAACAAAACAAAATAAAGCCTTAATTTGAAGCAATAAAAAAAAAAAAATCCTTCTCGTCTGAGCAACTAACTAAACAGAACTGATAACCTAACTATACGTATGGCTTACTTCCAGCAAGACAAACAAAACAGGAGCAATATTGTCTCACCGGACTCAGGGTTACAGGACAGATCCATACACCTCCTTTCACCTCATGGACCTGCACTGCAATGCAGTAACTGCAGCCTTTTCTGGCCCAGTAATGAGCCAAGGATCTACACCTGGGCTGAGGCCTACTTTAGATCCGCCCTGGACCACACATATGAAACCTGGGGCTGATATATCTGGACTCCAGCACTCTGCCTGTCATCTTCTCACAATATATACTGTATGTTTATCCGGGAGTCACTAACATTTCAACAAACAGTAAACCAATAGTAAGGAAATCTAAGAAATCTTGTAATATGTCGGATCTACACAGTGATTGTAAGGATACGGAGTCGCCGCGGTCTCCTTGCTGCGTGGCGTCTCCCTGGGAGACGTGTTAGGAGTTCTATTGGGTGTGCTTAGGTCATTAAGGGTTAATCTTTTCCTTGCCTTCAGTCTCCATGCCGTTAGCCATCAGGTGTGTTTCTCTGCTGCTATTTAAACTCCACCCAGGCATGGATCCTTGCCAGCCATTCACTTTGTGTTTCCTGGTCCCCCTGCTCAGTCTGATTCCCTGTCTGTTTGTATTCCATATGTTTCTTGGTTTGTATACCCGGCTTGTATTTTTGACTATCCCTTGTCTTTTGATTTGGTACCTTTATTATATCTCCTGGCTTGACCTCTTGCTCGTCTGACCTTGCCTTCTCTTCTGTGTCTTGCTGGGACTTGTGGTCCTCCCTGGTTCCATGCTGTTTAGTCTTTTGCTTTGCATTGCAGTTACACTGTGCTTTCTGTTTAGGTGTGACCCCGTGACTCCAGTCCCTAGCACTTTCAGGGCCTCCTCTCCCCTTATCCTAGCCGCCGCGATAGAAGCGTAAGGAGTCGTGGTAGGCGCACTTCAATTAGGAAGTGCATTGGTCTGCCTCATCTCAGATATTACAGCATAGTCATAGCTGCAGGGCCTGCGACTAGAGATGAGCGAACACTAAAATGTTCGAGGTTCGAAATTCGATTCGAACAGCCGCTCACTGTTCGAGTGTTCGAATGGGTTTCGAACCCCATTATAGTCTATGGGGAACATAAACTCATTAAGGGGGAAACCCAAATTCGTGTCTGGAGGGTCACCAAGTCCACTATGACACCCCAGGAAATGATACCAACACCCTGGAATGACACTGGGACAGCAGGGGAAGCATGTCTGGGGGCATAAAAGTCACTTTATTTCATGGAAATCCCTGTCAGTTTGCGATTTTCGCAAGCTAACTTTTCCCCATAGAAATGCATTGGCCAGTGCTGATTGGCCAGAGTACGGAACTCGACGAATCAGCGCTGGCTCTGCTGGAGGAGGCGGAGTCTAAGATCGCTCCACACCAGTCTCCATTCAGGTCCGACCTTAGACTCCGCCTCCTCCGGCAGAGCCAGCGCTGATTGGCCGAAGGCTGGCCAATGCATTCCTATGCGAATGCAGAGACTTAGCAGTGCTGAGTCAGTTTTGCTCAACTACACATCTGATGCACACTCGGCACTGCTACATCAGATGTAGCAATCTGATGTAGCAGAGCCGAGGGTGCACTAGAACCCCTGTGCAAACTCAGTTCACGCCAATACAATGCATTAGCCAGTGCTGATTGGCCAGAGTACGGAATTCGGCCAATCAGCGCTGGCTCTGCTGGAGGAGGCGGAGTCTAAGGTCGGACCTGAATGGAGACTGGTGTGGAGCGATCTTAGACTCCGCCTCCTCCAGCAGAGCCAGCGCTGATTGGCCGAATTCCGTACTCTGGCCAATCAGCGCTGGCCAATGCATTCTATTAGCCCGATGAAGTAGAGCTGAATGTGTGTGCTTAGCACACACATTCAGCTCTACTTCATCAGGCTAATAGAATACATTGGCCAATCAGCGCTGGCCAATGCATTCTATTAGCTTGATGAAGCAGAGTGTGCACAAGGGTTCAAGCGCACCCTCGGCTCTGATGTAGCAGAGCCGAGGGTGCACAAGGGTTCAAGTGCACCCTCGGCTCTCCTACATCAGAGCCGAGGGTGCGCTTGAACCCTTGTGCAGCCTCAGCTCTGCTACATCAGAGCCGAGGGTGCGCTTGAACCCTTGTGCACACTCTGCTTCATCAAGCTAATAGAATGCATTGGCCAGCACTGATTGGCCAGAGTACGGAATTCGGCCAATCAGCGCTGGCCAATGCATCCCTATGGGAAAAAGTTTATCTCACAAAAATCACAATTACACACCCGATAGAGCCCCAAAAAGTTATTTTTAATAACATTCCCCCCTAAATAAAGGTTATCCCTAGCTATCCCTGCCTGTACAGCTATCCCTGTCTCATAGTCACAAAGTTCACATTCTCATATGACCCGGATTTGAAATCCACTATTCGTCTAAAATGGAGGTCACCTGATTTCGGCAGCCAATGACTTTTTCCAATTTTTTTCAATGCCCCCAGTGTCGTAGTTCCTGTCCCACCTCCCCTGCGCTGTTATTGGTGCAAAAAAGGCGCCAGGGAAGGTGGGAGGGGAATCGCATTTTGGCGCACTTTACCACGCGGTGTTCGATTCGATTCGAACATGGCGAACACCCTGATATCCGATCGAACATGTGTTCGATAGAACACTGTTCGCTCATCTCTACCTGCGACCCCTTTTGTCATTAGTTGCACAGTGTTGCTTTCCCAGCTGTGTCACTTTGCACTGCCTGACCCTGACTCCAATCCTTACAGTGATCTTCTATTCATAGAGCAGAGCTGCAGGAGAGTTGGTGTCACATTCAACCCTGCTTAATTTGAGCATTGGATATTATACCTACCTTACTCTTTATACATCTGGGAAATGGTAATATGGGACTGGGAATTTTGCAGTGGTGACATATGAATTTTCAATACAGAATTAAGTTTTGTAGTGAAGAGGAAATTATTGTATTTTCTACATAATATTTCAAACAAGTCTTTCACTTTTAATCTCTATACACACATCCGAATATACTATACGAGAAGGTGTCCAATGGTCCATTCCAATGAAAATAGAGTAGGTCCTATCACATCAAGTGTCATCCACGAGCAAGCTGCAAACTCAGCCCCACTTTGGATGTACAATTTGTCGTGTGCATGGGGTCTAAGGTGCAAGACCTTTTCATTTCCTTTTTTTATATATTTTTCAATTTCAATGTTTATCTTTGCTCCTTCTCTTCGGTTATTGAGAATTCTGATTTATCTGTACCTGAGTTTTCATCAAAAGTTGGAACATCTGCAGGGTGTTACTGGACAATCTGTTCACTGGCTGTATAAGTTTTCAAACATGGAGTGAAGTCAGTTTTTCTGCTTCTAATAGCCTCATTATGGCTGAAGTACATTTTGTATTTCTGTCTGAGGCAGGGGGTTGTGTACAATTGTTAGGACTGTGCGGCAGATGCGGCCAAGGTATCAGGGACGCAGCCTGTTCCACTGTAACTGCTCAGTCCAGCATGCATGGGGTTAATTCCCTTGTAGTCAATGGGCGTGGTCGGTCTCTTGACTGACAGTAGTGTCAGCCTATCGGCACCTGGCTTGGGCTGGCTTATCGGGCCCACCTTCCCTCCATTTAAGGAGGCAGGTTTGGGCAGCCCAGTACATTAGCCTCAAATGTCATATGTGCTGCGACTGTGTGTAGTCCAGCAGTGTTATATGTTTGCCTGTGTTCTATGTGTTGTGGAAGTGGGTCTCCCTTCTGAAATTGTAGCTATTAGTTTAGGACATAGTTCACACAGTCTGTCAGCTTCCTGGCTGTGCTGCAACAGCAGGTGGCTGAAGTGGGTGTAGCCCAGTAAGCTACTGCGAACACACGGTCACTGTTAGTTTGTGTTTGGTTAGTTAGTTGGTGTAACTGCAAGACTTTATAATTCATTAGCGGCTGCTCTGAACGACAAGAGCTTGCTCTGAGAAGCCATCAGAGAAATACTCAGTTGGTGGTATAGCCTGGTAGTGAGGTTAACTGTCGGGTCTTGTTCACACTAGTGTGCCCTGCAGTTCAGAGCCCAGTTGGGCTCCGCAGGATATTTATTATTTAGTTCTTTTTATAGTATCCTGCTGCCCGTAACAACAATACAGAGCAGTCTATCCCCCTCCTCTATAAATTACTACTAATACTGGTTTCTTTACATGGCATTTGGCCAGAGATCACTGTAAATTAGCAAACAAAAGAGAACTGATCAAAATCAGGAAATGTAACGCTTACTGGCTAACACATCATCAGCAATGTCTCAGAAACAAACACACTGCTGGGATCTAAGGATGGAACTTCCCTAGGAACAGGGGGTGAACAGCAAATTAGCTTGAAGGCCTACTTGCAACAACTTCAGAAAAGTTTTTCAGGCAGAAAAAAAGCAATATATTTAAATAAAATGCATTACAGAATAACATGTTCTATTAAATGAGGCTAAGCATTTTGAAATGTTAGTGACCATTTAAAGGGGTTTTACAGACCCTTGTTTGGCCCCCTATTGGTCTCTGTTTTCCAGTCTCTGGCAATGTGTTTTTGACACATGATGCAGCCAGTCAGTGATTGGCTACGGTGGTCACATGTCTATGTTCAAATGTCAGGATACAGAGCAGCCGAGGATCAAGTATGTATTGACAAAGGAATGGTGGGGTATCAATAAGGTGAGTATTCTACAGATTGATTTTATCCACCATGGTAATTTTGGTTAAGAAATGGGCTAGACATCCCCTTTAAATATATTATAGTTGCATTATTAATGACTGCATAAAAAGTGTGGTCTTACTAAAAATCGGAACCCCCCCGGTCAGCAAAGCAATGATTTGTCCAAAAATAGATAACCCCATTCCATTGTTCATCTTGACACATGCAAAAGCCATCTTGTTTATGGCTAGCATCACTTTCCTTTCATCTTCTCTTCTTTTCAACCTGAAAATGTCAGGATTCTGATGACACCATGAACCCTATGTCAGATTTTCTATATAGAGCAAAACTTACCCCAGCAGCTCATAAATGTTCAAAACCCTGTCAAACATCCAGCGCTAAAAACAAACCGACTTTCATATTTGATCTTTTTCTTTCTCTACAGAACAAAGACCGGCGTAGAATCAAAATGGCTACGTCTTCATTTTCATACTAGCGAAGAAAGCGCATGGAGAAAACATAATTAGCACTATTATTAGATGTTAATGGAAAACAAATAGCATTAATGAAGCAGAGAAGTACACTGTGCTAGAATGAATGACATATGTTGTTTAATCTGCCAAACCTCCGGCGCCATAATGTTGTTATGCCCTTGGGAAAATTGAAGTTTAATAAGACATCAGTGAAGTTAAATCCAAAGCATGTTATCAATCACTATGGGAAGACGATGGATGATCAAACATTTTCTTAAACTCAAAGACTCTTGCTACTGACACAACTCTCTGGATATAACAAATTCAGCAACTTTTTATTTCATATGGTCACCAAAAAGAATACAATAATAAATCAAAAAATATTGTACTAGTAGCAAACTTCTAAATTAAGATACGTAGCTCGGAGACCAATATTAAACCTCCTGAAAATAGACACAAAAAAAACATTAATGTGTATTCTTCTGGTGGAAAAATAAATAAAAAGAGATGAAGGTTTTTGTATGGAGCTCCCCTCATAAATTAAGTTATGTCAAGGCAGAGTTTATATATTTTTCTTAAGAAGAAAGTCTCTTTATTTCTTTCGTTGTATCTTGGCATAATATAGGAAGGAAAGCTTTCTAATAAAATATCTAAGCATTTTGGATTTTTTAATTTACATAGGAATAAAGGTGCAGGCTAGTCAATGTGACATATGAGTGTCTTTTAAGTGCAGAAGATG
Organism: Leptodactylus fuscus; assembly: GCF_031893055.1. Taxonomy (NCBI): domain Eukaryota; kingdom Metazoa; phylum Chordata; class Amphibia; order Anura; family Leptodactylidae; genus Leptodactylus; species Leptodactylus fuscus. The sequence goes on along the minus strand of NC_134270.1, from coordinate 39,181,115 downwards.
CAAACACAGATACACAGCGTGTGGGGAGAGCGCGCCGGCATCATCAACGGCCCCTATTCGGTTCATAAAAGGAGTTAGATTTATTGATATCAGCATTTTATTGTGTCAACAATAAAGAAGCTTAAACAAAAATATTCTGCTTAGAAAATGGAAAATTCATATTTCTTGACATTTTATTCAGCAGTTGCCTGTACGTTCATCTGGATTCTCATTACTATAAATAGATAAATTGCTTACAAATAGAAAACACATAGGTTTGATCTGGGATGATCATGACAAGGCCTAGACCAGGGCACTGTAACAGGGACAATTGTCTAAATAATTATCAAATACTGCCACAAACTGTCCACAATAATAGAGATGAGCGAGTAGGTATTCGATCGAATACTACGGTATTCGAAATACTCATACTCAATCGAGTACCACTCACTGTTCGAATGTAAAAGTTCTAAGCAGAACCAGCATTGATTGGCCGAATGCTATACAGTCGGCCAATCAACGCTGGTTCTTCTCCTACCTTTAGAAGTCTTCTCCGTGCAGCTTCCCCGCGGCGTCTTCCGGCTCTGAATTCACTCTGCCAGGCATCGGGCCTGGGCAGAGCCGACTGCGCATGTCCGCTTGTAGTGCAGGCATGCGCAGTCGGCTCTGCCCAGGCCCGATGCCTGGCAGAGTGAATGAAGAGCCAGAAGATGCCGCGGGGACGCTGCATGGAGAAGACTGCTCAGAGGATCCAGCCCGACCCTCACTCGTGGACTTGGTAAGTATAATTTGATCGAACGTTGCCTACCCCTGAAACGAGCATTTTCCCCCCATAGACTATAATAGGGTTCGATATTCGATTCGAGTAGTCGAATATTGAGGGGCTACTAGAAACGAATATCGAACATTTCACTGTTCGCTCATCTCTATCAAGTAACACTACCATTCCACGTACAAATATTACAACTATACTAAGTAATACTTCAATAGTATCCATATAATACTGCATATACAGCCCACAATAAACCACTGTATACCTCTCACTTACCACACCTGTATCATCATAAGAGTTCATAAATGAGTAAGCTTTACTAACATTACTGATGTAGATTTACCAAACATTTTTGCACTAGTCAAATATTCCTTCTGCTCTATGATGAGCTAAACAGATTTCCTACCAAAAGATACAAAATCTGGTATTGATAATTATAATACTTTCACCCTTGTCTAGCACCTGCATCCATGTCTACTACTTGTACTGTCCTGTTTATACAAAACATTGCAGGGCTATTACTAAAATGCACCTTTCAGAACCTTAGACCATAAAGATGAAGGGACTGAAGGTCTTGGAAGTTGCACCAGTTGCTGCTGATAACCTTGAGGAAGATAACATAGTAGTTCTCAATAGTATCTGAGACGTTTTTGGTTTATGTCCTCTTTGTCTGGGGTTACTGTTCTGATCTCCCCTGGCCTAGCGGTCTGTTTCCTAGACATGGATATAGTCCATGATGTAATGGGTGTTGGGTCAAATTGTTTTGGCTGCTAGAGCCATGATTCTACATCACTGGAAATCCGTTTTGTGCCTAGTGGTGGAAGAACTTCTACAGAATGTAAAGCTGGCCTGTACCATGGAGAGAATGCTAGCGTGTAGGAATGATCATCTCTGTGGCACAATGTTAAGCGATTGCTGCATATCTCCACCACTATTTGTTCTTGGTCCTGCCCACAGCACCTTATATCCTGTATGTGACATCGGCACTGTAAGATGTCCACCTACCACTGACTATTGGTTGAGAGGCTGTCAGGTTATGTTGGGTGACACCAACACTTAACAGATACGTCTCTCTCTTCTGTATGTTCACTGTGCATGTTGCGTAGCATTTTAGTTTGGCCAAGATGAGCTGGCAATTATTCACTTTTAGAATTTTCAAGTCGGATCTGGCTTAGAAAGAATTGGTTTGCCCATTTCTAGGGAAGAGCAGAATTAGAAAAGATGCAGAAATGGACAAATAACACAATTAAGTAGCTGGCCTTTCCGACAATATAATAAGGTTTTTTTTAAAAAAAAATCGCTTTAAACTCTTATTTTTTCTAATTTTGTATTGTGCTGTTCTCCTAAAAATGACTGTAGAACGAATGTGCCCCTATACAGTCTTGTATTGGCAGCACAGATTGGACAATGTCACGGTGCCTGAGGAGACACCCCAAATGGCAACACCCAGGATTCAATTTATGCAGAAATTTCTAAAAGAAATAATGAAGGAGCAGCACAATGCAATATTCTAAGTAAAGATGCTCCAGAATTGTTTTCTCAAGAGGAATGAATGTATTTACTAAAAGAGACATGTCAGGAGAGCTGACAGGTATTCTTTAAACAAAAGCATTCTGCTTATAAAAAATAACAATATTGGCTTTTTTGACATTTTATTCAGCAACTGCCTGTAGGTATATCCGGCTTCTCATTACTATAAGCAAAAAATAAGAACAGAAATAAGTGCAGAGATTGTGACCAAGTTCACAAGCCTTGGACTAGGGTATTGTGATGGGACCAGTACAATATATACAGTCCTATGAAAAAGTTTGGGCACCCCTATTAATCTTAATCATTTTTAGTTCTAAATATTTTGGTATTTGCAACAGCCATTTCAGTTTGATATATCTAATAACTGATGGACACAGTAATATTTCAGGATTGAAATGAGGTTTATTGTACTAACAGAAAATGTGCAATATGCATTAAACCAAAATTTGACCGGTGCAAAAGTATGGGCACCTCAACAGAAAAGTGACATTACTATTTAGTAGATCCTCCTTTTGCAAAGATAACAGCCTCTAGTCGCTTCCTGTAGCTTTTAATCAGTTCCTGGATCCTGGATAAAGGTATTTTGGACAAACAATTCAAGTTCAGTTAAGTTAGATGGTCGCCGAGCATGGACAGCCCGCTTCAAATCATCCCACAGATGTTCAATGATATTCAAGTCTGGGGACTGGGATGGCCATTCCAGAACATTGTAATTGTTCCTCTGCATGAATGCCTGAGTTGATTTGGAGCGGTGTTTTGGATCATTGTCTTGCTGAAATATCCATCCCTGGCGTAACTTCAACTTCGTCACTGATTCTTGAACATTATTCTCAAGAATCTGCTGATACTGAGTGGAATCCATGCGACCCTCAACTTTAACAAGATTCCCGGAGCCGGCATTGGCCACACAGCCCCAAAGCATGATGGGGCCACCAAATTTTACAGTGGGTAGCATGTGTTTTTCTTGGAATGCTGTTTCTTTTTGGACGCCATGCATAACGCCTTTTTTTATAATCAAACAACTCAATCTTTGTTTCCAAAATGAAGTTGGCTTCTCCAAATGTGCTTTTGCATACCTCAGGCAACTCTATTTGTGGCGTACGTGCAGAAACGGCTTCTTTCTCATCACTCTCCCATACAGCTTCTCCTTGTGCAAAGTGCGCTGTATTGCTGACTGATGCACAGTGACACCATCTGCAGCAAGATGATGCTGCAGCTCTTTGGAGGTGGTCTGTGGATTGTCCTTGACTGTTCTCACCATTCTTCTTCTCTGCCTTTCTGATATTTTTCTTGGCCTGCCACTTCTGGGCTTAACAAGAACTGTCCCTGTGGTCTTCCATTTCCTTACTATGTTCCTCACAGTGGAAACTGACAGGTTAAATCTCTGAGACAACGTTTTGTATCCTTCCCCTGAACAACTATGTTGAACAATCTTTGTTTTCAGATCATTTGAGAGCGGGCTGTCCATGTTCGGCGACCATCAAACTTAACTGAACTTGAATTGTTTTGTAGAAAGAAATGGTCCAAAATACCTTCATCCAGGAACTGATTAAAAGCTACAGGAAGCGACTAGAGGCTGTTATCTTTGCAAAAGGAGGATGTACTAAATATTAATGTCACTTTTCTGTTGAGGTGCCCATATTTTTGCACCGGTCAAATTTTGGTTTAATGCATATTGCGCATTTTCTGTTAGTACAATAAACCTCATTTCAATCCTGAAATATTACTGTGTCCATCAGTTATAAGATATATCAAACTGAAATGGCTGTTGCAAACACCAAAATATTTAGAACTAAAAATGATTAAGATTAATAGGGGTGCCCAAACTTTTTCATAGGACTGTACCTCAATCTAGTGTCCCATAATATTCCAAATACTACATATGAATCCTACATATAGTTTCCACATACAGATATGTCCTAACTTACCTTTTCTCTTGGTTTTACATGCCTAATTATGTGTATCACATGTGAAGGCGGCTTTTCTAAAAAATATACATATATATATATATATTTTGTTAGAAGTTATTACTAAAGATGAGCAAACCTCAGAATATTGTGTTTTGTCCTATGTTTGAATGAAGCGGACTTTGGTTTGCTCCAGCTGATAATTCCCATTGAAGTGAAGGGAAGGTGGAAAATTCTGCCTAGCAGGTACGGAATTTGATGCAAAATTTGATGAGGAATTTGGTCAAGCAGAAAAATTCAGCTTAAACAAAAATTACATTTTTTTTTTCATAAAATATGAGGAATACATACATAATAAAAGTTAGAAGTTACCATAAACTGGTATAGATGTGTGTATATGTCTGCAATATCCAAAACTAACATTATTTAACCTGTAAAGTGGAAGCCATAAAGAAAATACCACAATATGCAAATTAATGTGTTATCACTAGAGATGAGCGAACAGTAAAATGTTCGAGATTCATTTCGAGTAGCCCCTCAATGTTCGACTACTCGAATCGAATATCGAACCTTATTATAGTCTATGGGGGGAAAATGCTCGTTTCAGGGGTAGGCAACGTTCGATCAAATTATACTTACCAAGTCCATGAGTGAGGGTCGGGCTGGATCCTCCGAGAAGTCTTCTCCCTGCAGCGTCCCCACGGCATCTTCTGACTCTGAATTCACTCTGCCAGGCATCGGGGCTGGGCAGAGCCGACTGCGCATGTCCGCACTACAAGAGGGCATGTGCAGTCAGCTCTGCCCAGGCCCAATGCCTGGCAGAGTGAATTCAGAGCCGGAAGCTGCACGGAGAAGACTTCTAATGGTAGGAGAAGAACCAGCGTTGATTGGCCAACTATATAGCATTCGGCCAATCAATGCTGGTTCTGCATCGAACTTTTCCATTCAAATAGCGAGTGGTACTCGATCGAGTATGAGTATTTCGAATACCGTAGTATTCGATCAAATACCTACTCGATCAAATACTACTCGCTCATCTCTAGTTATTACCTCTCCCACAAAAACAATACAATAGTAACAGTTGCACATACCAGAAATTATTACCGATCTAAACTACAACTTGCCCTGCAAAAACTGAGCCTTCACATATATATAAAAAAGTTATGAATATAGAAAAAGTCAAAATACAGTGAAAATAGCATTATATTGCGTAATTGGGGTAAAACATAATAAAACCGATATAAATATTGTATTGCTGTAATCAGAATGACTCACTGGAAAAAATAGCCATGAGTGAACGTTATAAAAACAAGATGCAAAAAATAATGGCAGAATTGTGCCTTTAATAAACTATAATAAACGTTAATAAAAGCTAATCTATGCTTTATATGTACCCCAAAAAGGAGGCAACTAAAGGTACAACTCCCTGGACAAAGAGTACAACTAAAAGTACAGCTCATTGTGCATAGAATAAGCCCTTATATGATATGTCACCAGAAAATTAAAGAAGTTATGAGTTTTGGAAGGCAGAGATGGAAAATAAGAAGAAAGTAGATGAGTCTTAATGCCCAAACGACCCTGAGTCTTTAAAGGGTTAAAGTTATTTCCTAAATGAAAACATAGGAAAAACATTTTAGCAAAATACATCTGCTAATGACTACGTTTTTAGATATATGGTTGGTTTGGGATTTAGTACATTTAAAAGTTTTTGTAAAAGCTTTTGTCATCTAAATAAATTGTTAACTTTCTAGATGAGTTTTCTTGCTTTACAATGTATTATTTAGATAAAATAAAAAAAAAGTTTGCTTTGCTCTGCAGATCGAAATAGAGATAGAAAGGTTTTTGTTACATTCTACCTAAAATCTAGATCTTGATTTGTGTTGATCTTATGCATAAGTCATATTGGGTTACTTAAGGTTTGTAATGAAGTTTTCTAAAAGCATAACATTTAACAAAAAGAAGCTCCAAACAAAAATTGAATTTTACCTTAACATTTTTAGAGATGTAAATAGTCACTAACTTCTTGACAAACATTGCAAATTTTATACTAGCAGTACTAGCAAATAAAAAACTTTAGAATATATCTTGGTAGAGAAAAATACTACTTTCTCCGCTCATCAGACTCCACCTCCCCTTCCTTCCCCAAAGCTATTCATTGACTGTGAAATTATAACTAAATCTGCCTTGGTCTTCAATTGGCTACGATTTGGTGAATGTGGTGTCGTGCATCAGGATATCCTTGTTCACCGTATGGTTGTCCAAGAATCCCAAGGTGCCATTGGTGGTTCTTTTCTCAGTTCTATATGCCAATGTGGTGACATCAAGTATTAGACACCAGCTGCCCCCAAGCCTTGTATTGGAAACACCCTAATATCCGGGTACATCTGAGGTTTTTGTGTCATCACACAACCGCTTAAGGTGAGAGTTTCATCTACTTCCCTTGTTTTGCCACCTCAATTGGGACGGTATCACGCTATGCACAGCTCAGTGCTCTCTTCTTTATCTTTTTTGGTCGCTTTGTATGCCTAAACTGACTAGGAAATGGATGTGGTTAAGTGTAAGTGTGCCAAACTTATTAAAAGCATACAATTTTTCAGGATAAAATATTGGTGTACAATAAAGTCATATATCATGAAGAGAAAAGAGTCTAAGGCTGAGTTCACAGCTGCATCCGGTCTCCACTTGGAGATTCTGTTCCCCGTTTCCCTTAAAAGCAGGACTTTCCTCTCCACATTTTTTTTCTTTCATCGGCCAAAAATTGGTAAGAAACCCATCGGACCCCATTATAATCTATGGGGCTGTGGGTTTACGTGGGTAACTGCTTTTTAAGCATATTAGGTTTCTATTCATGGGGTCCCCAAGTATGGAAACCCAAACACAGGTATGAACTTAGTGTAACATGTCTAGTGATCAAAACATTAAAACCATAGGTATCTTTTTGACAAATTTGGCACACATTTATGCATTCTTGTTGAACTTTAGACCCTTCTGAGCTCATCCGGTTTACCGCCAGCTACCGATTATGCCACCTTAGATAGAAAACTTTGCATGCCAGAGGTTGATCGTAAAAATGCTTACACATCAAGATGTGAGTAAACTAATTATACCAATAAATCACACATCTGATCTTGGTATACTAATTATAGTAATAAATCATATGTCGGATCTCCAGATACTAATTATACTAATAAATCACACATCAGATCTCGGAATGCTAATTGTACTAATATATTGTTAAGAAATGATCAACATGTCACGATCCCCAGGTTGAGCCATGGAAATGAATCCACTTTGAGTAATATGTAATCAATTCCGTATCTATTAGAATTCATAGAGCCCTTTAAAATCTCATTTCATTAAAGCCGAACATGTTTCTGTTTTATCAAAGTCAAGTGTATTTAATTAACGCTATCAAACTCATTGTGGAACTGGTCAAGTCCTCTGAAAAGGTTTACAATAGCCGTACTGGTGTTTTCCAAGGGAACTGTACTTATCAGACAATACACCAAAATAAGCAATCCTTTTCCGTCCCATTAGCCTGCCTGCTTCATGTGCACTGCGGCATACATTATCTTTTGTTATGAAATATTAATAGTGCTTCGTTAGGCAAGTTAAATCCCACCTTGGATTTGGTTCTGAAAGTCATAGCAGTTCCTGGGGAACCTAACATGCACTTAATGCTAGATTCAATTAGCATAATGAATCTAATTAAAAGGAAACTCTCTGTCTCTTTTTATTAGTAGTTCTTCAATTCGGCTGAAGATAAGTCCAATCAGTATGTTTACTTTCTTACAATGTGTGAAAGCTCAGATCCGTTCTCATATCCTCCTTTCATTTGGTTATTTGCATTACAAAAAATGAATTATGCGGATTAGTATTTTCTTTTTATTTGATTGATTTTGATAGTAGGAACTTCCATGGGAGCTCTTCACACTCCGTAACCATTCCCGTACAGCGGCTTCTTGTGTAAATTATCAACAGAACATCCATGAAAGGCCATCAGATGTCTATCGCGCTGACTATTATGGCATCTGCTGGACTATGTTGTGTGGGTTTAATTGGGGGCTATAGAGTTGGAATCATCATAGAGTTGGACTAAGAGTTGGGGCAAGTTTTGAGTGGAATCAAAAAACTTGGGTTTGGTATAAAATGATTAAAAATGGTTCATCTTTATGTATTATAAGCTATTATACACATATTGATATTATATAATTAAATGCATAGCTTGTTGTATAATTGCTGTAATAAGAATTTAGTCACTGGCTTATTTTGTGAATTAGAAGATCCTTACTGCCTGTATATGACCATGACTGTCCGCCATTTTTGAAAGATTTGAGGTCAGAGATGGAGGCAGGAAATGCAAAAAATGGAGGGGTCGGAGTCAGTGATTTGGTCTACCAACTCCACAGTCTTGGCTGTAAGTTTTCCCAAATCCAAATTCAGCAGCTGGTATATATTTCTCTTTATGAGTGTTGCCCCAAGGAAATGGGTCATTATTTTTCTTTTATATGATGTGACAATGGGTGTAAAGAGATGAGGCTGAATATTATGGCACCTGTCTGACGCCTGGTAAGTGTTGTACTTTAGCTTCAAAAACTGAACCTGCCCAATGCATGGCACATAATTGGTAATGTGGCAAATATTGGGGAAGTTCCATTTACCAGTGAGCAGACATATATACTTGATGTCACATCACAACAGAGGAGGCTCACGTTGCCGATCTGGGAATATTGCACTGAATAAATGCAAATGCAGTAAAAATAACAGTATACAAAATACAATTTATCTTGCACAGTTCACAATCTCTATACTACAAGCATTGCCACACATCCAAAGGTGGTGTGTGATAATAGGGTTTCCTGTTCTTAGAATGAGGTCATATGATGAGACCAGTTGCATCCATCCTACCATTTTCCTGTGGTCATTGGTCACTGTACAGGTAATGCTTTGGACATGCCATTGGTTGCAATGGGTGGATGGAAATACTAAAATTTTGGAAAAATATATATATTTTTGCTTGAGAAAGGTCCTATCACTTAGGATGTACTGGAATAAAGAAATCCTAGAATGTTGCTCTTTCTTTCACCTTTACTACAAGGGACCCTCGGCTGAGCCCTTATATATCCCACACACATCTTTGGTATGTTTACTTTAATGTTTGTTTGTTTTTTTTCTATATATTTTCCTATAATATCTAGAGATGAACCAATTGCATAATCACAAATTAAATGTGGTCATAACTTTGGGAATTGTTTCACACAAATCAGACAAAATGGCGGCGTTAGTCATTGAAATCTGGTCATTAACTTATCTAAATGATCAACTTAAGGTTGTCATTGGCTAGTTTTTATCCAGTGGTCCATGAGGTCACTGAAACTGCAGTAGATCAATGACCTAGATTCAGTGACCGAGAATTACCCACTGGTCCAGATGATTAAACCTAGTGTCAGAATCCTGGTGTATATTACTAATCTACTACTAGTGGCCGCTGTTTCTCTCACTCTGAACTATTGTGTTGCACTTCCACTCCTCACCACTGGAAGCTGCTGTGTTCATCCTTCAATAGCCTTTAACAAAGATGACCGATCTCTACCAATATGGAGCCATCTTGTTTCCTGTTCAGGCCTATTTATACCCATGAGGTAGTTCAGCCTTTGCTCGAGTATTGTGACTTGTTCCAGTCTCCTGCTCCTCAGAACTGTCTTTCCCAGACTGTTTCTGCTCCTTGCTGTATTACCCTTCAAGTTGCACCCTGGACTACTACTCTCCAGTACCTATCTGCTCTTGGCTTATTCCATCTGGCCACCATATTCCATCCGTGTATACCAGTATCGGAACACCCAGTCAATGACCACTATAAGCCAATTACAGCTGTCGTTAACTGATTTAGATTGGCAACTCTTAGTCATTAATAATTGGTTAATTACCACATCTCTAGTCACATGGTTCCGTCAAAGTCAAAATTTTTGAATTTTTTGGAATATTTAAAAAAAAAAATTTAACCCACTTCAAGGTCGGCTATAACACAACTGTTCATAAATGCACCCAATAAATTTACACAGTTACAAAAGTAAGTGTATTGCTCACTTGGGTGAGACCTGGTGACAAAAAGTTGTAAACAATTAAGTATTTGGTATTAATTTGAGCTTGTCAATTTTAACATAATAGAATGCAGTTAAATGAAACACATGGATAATCATGTAATCAGTAACACGCTAATTAAACAATAAGCGATGCAAACACTCAGGCGCTAATGATTGTTAATTAATATAATCAACTGATATTCACTTTATCCTTCAAATTTCTAAACAACCTCTAACATTTGCTTCCTATATGTATGGCGCCCAGCCTCCTGTGGTTAGAATCCAGTATATTTCGAAGAGTTTAGAATGTGCATACCTAATAACCAGTTATTGTATTTGGAATAAAGTATGGAGGCATTAGCAGTAAAATTGTAAGAACACAAAAATAAAACATAAATAAGACTCTGAATTATAAGATGGCCTTTCAAATAGGAAATATTGAACAAAGATCTGAATATTAAAACATCCGGAGATGACTACAATAAAACATGGAATAAATTGCATACTCAAGCGAGGAATAAAAAAAAAAAGCAAGATGGGGGACGTACCGAAATAAATATCTATAAGCAACTCATTTTGTTAAATATAATTTTTCTTTAAAAAGGAGATACATAGCTATCCTATTTGTTATGGCAAAATTGTAATTATGAGTTTTACAGAAATTTAATAACATAAAAAGAGCAGCGCAAATACATCTATTTTGTATTGATTTTATATGTTTTGTGTATATTTAGAAACCCCATCAAGTTGATATACAAAGTAAGGCCTCGTTCACATCTGCGTTGGTATTCTGTCCAAGGGAGTTCACATGAGAACCCCCCTGAACGGAATACCGAACGCAACTGCAAGCAGTGTACCAGTGAAAGCACACAGACCCCATAGACTATAATGGGTCCGTGTGCTTGCAGCAAGATTTCCGCAGGGATCATGTGGACAAGAAAGTAATTCACAATCTACTTTCCTTCTCACATGATTTGTGTGGGTATATTATAGTCTATGGGGTCCATGTGCTTTTACTGCACACCACTTGCAGTTGTGTTCGGTATTCCGTTCGGGGGGTCCCCATGTGGACTCCCAGAATGGAATACCAAACGCAGATGTGAATGAAGGATCAGTAGCCAGTGGGAATGAAGCTGGCCATATAGACCTCAATAGTTGGGGACGACAGTTCTCCGTTTTGACCCTGCATGCTCGTAATATACATGCACACTTAGCTCTACCAGGTATGCATGTGTTCTAAGTGGGAAGAGGGCAGCTAGCCGCCTCCATTGGCATTAATGTAATTGCTAATTGTTAATTGTAATGAATAAAAACAAGCATGATTCCATTATTTTTCTCTTTCGTGTAACCTGACAATGGGCGCGGAGAGATGAGGCTGTATATTATGGCACCTGTCTGACGCCTAGTAAGTGTTGTACTTTAGTATCAAAAACAAGCCCTGCCCAATGCATGGAATATAGTTGGTAATGTGGCAAATATTGGGGAAGTTTCATTTATCAGTGAGCAAACATACAAGTGCATCTCAATAAATTAGAATATCATCAAAAAGTTATTATTTTTAGTAATTCAGTTGAAAAATTGACTCCCATATATTATATTCAATCATTGCAAACATATGGAACTTTTCCAAGTGTTTCTTTCTGTTAATGTTGATGGTTTTGGCTTATAGCAAAGGAAAACCCAAAAGTCATTATCTCAGTTGGTGAGGGCTCCTTTTGCATGAATGACGGCATCAATGTGGCCTGGAGGGATCAGCCTTTGGCACTGCAGAGGTTATGGAAGCCCAGGTTGTATGATAGCAGCCTTCAGCTCGTCTGAATTGTTAGGTCTGGGGTCTCATCTTCCTCTTGACAATATCTGATAAATTCTCTATAGGGTTAAGGTCAGGCGAGTTTGCTGGACAATCAAGCACAATGATACTGTGGTTATTAAACCAGGTATTGGTACTCTTGGCAGTGTGGACAGGTGCCAAGTCCTGATGGAAAATGGAAATTCCATCTCCAACAATCTTATGGTAAAGTGTATGGTAAAGTGGTGGATGGGGTGTATATCTCACCTGGTTTCCTCAGCCAGGCAAGGTAGCGAAAATCCAGGAGGATACATGTTGCTTTAGCACAACGTAGTCTTCCAGGGCTCTTTGTTTGTTATATGGGCTGGATTTCCTGTACTGGAGGACAGCTTGGTCGTGGGAGTCTTCCAGTCCACACTCCTAGTCCACTTTGGGTTTTTCCCCTAGTCTCAGGTATTCTCAGGTGAGGCATCCTGGAATGTATTACTGGGGAAGGAAACCTGATAGAGCTGACAGGTTTGCAGTCTGATGGAGAAAGTTCCCTGGGACGTTTTTCACAGTTTGGTGACGTGTTTTTGGTGTGCACTAGGTTGGTAAAGCATACTGGTGTATAGTTAGTGCGAACAGGCTTAGGTTTTTGTTTTGTTTGCACAGTGTGTTTTTGTGCTGAAGCAACTACTTACAGATGGGTAGTAAATTCAAAAGGATTCACGTGGATGAGATATCAAGCCAACTTTTAAAAAAAGAACACAAACATAAGGAATAGAGATGAGCGAACACTAAGATGTTCGAGGTTCGAAATTCGATTCGAACAGCCGCTCACTGTTCGAGTGTTCGAATGGGTTTCGAACCCCATTATAGTCTATGGGGAACATAAACTCGTTAAGGGGGAAACCCAAATTCGTGTCTGGAGGGTCACCAAGTCCACTATGACACCCCAGGAAATGATACCAACACCCTGGAATGACACTGGGACAGCAGGGGAAGCATGTCTGGGGGCATAAAAGTCACTTTATTTCATGGAAATCCCTGTCAGTTTGCGATTTTCGCAAGCTAACTTTTCCCCATAGAAATGCATTGGCCAGTGCTGATTGGCCAGAGTACGGAACTCGACCAATCAGCGCTGGCTCTGCTGGAGGAGGCGGAGTCTAAGATAGCTCCACACCAGTCTCCATTCAGGTCCGACCTTAGACTCCGCCTCCTCCGGCAGAGCCAGCGCTGATTGGCCGAAGGCTGGCCAATGCATTCCTATGCGAATGCAGAGACTTAGCAGTGCTGAGTCAGTGCTAAGCACACACATTCAGCTCTACTTCATCTGGCTAATAGAATGCATTGGCCAATCAGCGCTGGCCAATGCATTCTATTAGCGTGAACTGAGTTTGCACAGGGGTTCTAGTGCACCCTCGGCTCTGCTACATCAGATTGCTACATCTGATGTAGCAGTGCCGAGTGTGCATCAGATGTGTAGTTGAGCAAAACTGACTCAGCACTGCTAAGTCTCTGCATTCGCATAGGAATGCATTGGCCAGCCTTCGGCCAATCAGCGCTGGCTCTGCTGGAGGAGGCGGAGTCTAAGGTCGGACCTGAATGGGGACTGGTGTGGAGCGATCTTAGACTCCGCCTCCTCCAGCAGAGCCAGCGCTGATTGGTCGAGTTCCGTACTCTGGCCAATCAGCGCTGGCCAATGCATCCCTATGGGAAAAAGTTTCTCACAAAAATCACAATTACACACCCGATAGAGCCCCAAAAAGTTATTTTTAATAACATTCCCCCCTAAATAAAGGTTATCCCTAGCTATCCCTGCCTGTACAGCTATCCCTGTCTCATAGTCACAAAGTTCACATTCTCATATGACCCGGATTTAAAATCCACTATTCGTCTAAAATGGAGGTCACCTGATTTCGGCAGCCAATGACTTTTTCCAATTTTTTTCAATGCCCCCGGTGTCGTAGTTCCTGTCCCACCTCCCCTGCGCTGTTATTGGTGCAAAAAAGGCACCAGGGAAGGTGGGAGGGGAATCGAATTTTGGCGCACTTTACCACGCGGTGTTCGATTCGATTCGAACATGGTGAACACCCTGATATCCGATCGAACATGTGTTCGATAGAACACTGTTCGCTCATCTCTAATAAGGAATTAAAATATTAAATATTGTACATTGGTATCACTATATGGATAGGTAATTTACTATTTTAAGGACATTTATCCCTAATGATTGAATGTTTAAGGTCTGTCTCTTTATGATATTTAATAAAAATATAATTATACAATATTTGGTATATTTTCTGGACTTTTTCATATGTGTATATTTTGTAGGTTGTCTTATAGGTGGAAATGCTCACCTTACCTTAGCCTTGTGAGCCTCTTTGCGGTATCTGGTATCCTCCTCGGGTCCTCTTCTAGCCTCATGAGTGACGTTATGTGCCTCAGTGGTCACAAACCTGTGGTGGCCTTCAATAGGCTCCCGGCTGTCATGACCTTCGATGACAGTCCAGGGGTCTAAAGGGGCATTCACACGGAGGAAGTTGGCACTAATTCTGCCTCGATGGCTCTGAAAAAAAGACTTTTTAACCCATTGATTTCAATGTGTTCCGTGCGGAAGACGGAACCCATTGAAGTCAATGGGAGTCCTTTTTCCAGCGCTGATTCTGCCGCGAGTTATCGTGGCAGAATCAGCGCCAACTTCCTCCATGTGAATGCCCCCTAACACGGCAGTACTGACACATCACTGCTACAGTCGCAACTGACCTGCACCGCTCATAGCTGTTAGCAGTGGTTGCCCACTATATAATACTGCTGGTATACTCCAGGTATGGTGCTGTTGAACCCTAGTCATGCTATCTTGGTGACACAATGTCGTACCGGTTACCTAAATTTTTCATGTTATTTACACACTTCATTTGCCACTTGCCAACTAAATTTTCAATTTCTCTAAATCCTCCCTTTTTGTTATGCTATAGTCTTCTGAGTCAATTGCAAAACATAATTTATTCCGGTAATTGTTTTATGTCAGCCATGTATAAGGTAATTAATAATTGTATTGAAATATGAAGCTTGAACACTTCTGAATTTTCACTTTCTCCACCTGAAAACGATTTGTACTGCAGTACCTAATAAGGCCAGACCGGCAGTGAAACACATGGTTAAATAATAGTTACTTATGTAATACGTACAAATATAAAGCAAGTATATATAAGGCAAATATTCTGTACATGTTAACCCCCATAGTATTCATAGTATTTCAGATTGTCTAGAAAATATAAATTACTTTTGTCAACTTTTATTGTAAAATGAAAAACACTAAAAAAAATAACAAAAACTAAGAAGACTTTTCCTTTAGGTCACCAGAAAAGTCCTGTGCCAATTAGGTGGCGATGTCTTTAATGTTCCTCAGGGTCTAAGACGAAGATAATCGTCTAGAAAGAATACAATACTAGATCAATTAGGACACTTAATTTCAGCCACAGAAACATTTTGCTCTGTTAATGACATCAATAGGTTACATTGACTGGATAGAGAAAAACTCATACTTGGCCATTGTGAGATCCCTTCGAGATAAGTTGATGTAACGGTCTTTGCGTCTAGACCAAAACAATGAAATGTGTCCATCAACTTCATTGGTGCTACATGAATACAGAAACTGCATTCACAATATACAGTAAATGTTATAAGAGAAGTTCAGCATACCAGTGGATACTAAATGTTGTGCTCTGCTTTGCACAATGTCTGTGCCGCTGTATAGTCCATTGTATATTCCCTTGGTAGGGTTTTTACACTTCTCATGGAGGTACACCCCTCCTGTTCATTGAGCTATGGTCCAGTCCAACACTGCCCATTCATCTTTGACACTTGGATATGAGACATCAAAAAATTCTAAATATTTTGAGAAAGTCATGTAGCAACCTACCTGCTCCCTCCATGGTAAGTTTGCCATTGGTCCAGAGATCGTGTTTTGTCATGGGACATGTGACCACTGCAGCCAATCAAAGACCTTCAATGGCCCGTTATTGACAGGAGCAGAAACTTGCCCCTTTGTTAAAACATCATTCTGGACCAAGAACTAGAGAACTTATGAAGGTCAAAGCAATGGCAACACTGAGGAGAGTATGGCTTTTTATATTGTATTCCTTATTGCCTAGTCATTTTTTGCTGGGAAAATCCCTTTAGGACATCACTCTGCCCTAGAAATGACAAGTCTTTCTGGACCCCATAAGTGTTAAAGGGAGTCTGTCAGCAGGAAAATGGATGACAGTACCTTTTAGGGCTGTTTCTATTCTTTCCAAAGATGTCTTTCTTATTCTGCATTGCAGCTCCATTTTCATGACAATCAGAATTTTATCATTGTCCAAGTTAGTTGAAATGGGCTTTAGGAGCGTTACTTCTCCTGCTTGGGCTTCTTTCTCTAAATAATTGCCATTAAATACTGTGAAGCTCCTATCCCCATTGCGTGAGTGACATGTCCAAATTTGTCACACTTTTTCTGCAGTTTATCTACAGCAGAGAAGAAAAGACTTGCAGTAGAAAAAACACTCCTAAAGACCTTTTTAGCTAATCTGCATAAGAACAAAACCCTGACTTGAAAATGGAGCTGCAATGCAGAATAAGAAAGACATCCCTGGAAAGAGTAGAAGTAGCTCTACAAGATACTGTCATTAGGTGGATATTGATTTTCCTGCTGACAGACTCCCTTTAACTACAATGTTGGAGCTGAGTTCAGATGTTAGGTGCCTATCTGTCAAATACATAGTTATTCACACACATGTGGATCATGATGATGCCAATCTAATGTCCAGAATGGTAACCTATAACTCCAGTAATATAAGAGCAAGTAATGGCCACCTTATACATTTTTCTGAGAAAATGTTGATAATGAAAATTCTACAAGAAGTAATAAAGGAAGAAAAAAAAGTAGAAATAGAAATGGGTACCTGGAGGGACAAGATCAAACAATAACTATATGTTCACCTTTTGATTTTCTGGCAGTATTTATGTAATTAATAAATTCGGTAATATACTTTTATTAGCAAATTTTGGCTCCTTTATGTGAAATCCTGCATTTGTTTATTCTGTTCCCTGCTTCTCTATTGAAATCTATATTCACCGTGTACAGACTTGTGTGTATAATGAAGAGACAATAAGGGGCAGGGGTTATGTCAAGCAATTATATCTTGGGCACTATAACTCATAGATACAAGCTTCAGGTGTCACATGTGGAGAGTTTTATCATTCATATGGTAATAGGGTTGCAGTTCTACCTGTATTACTTCCAGAGATATAACTGGGTGAAAACACAGTCTGAATGGGGAGCAGTAGTATTAGCATGGAAATATCTCAATCTCAACTGTGATACATCTGGAAATATTCCTCTAATATAACACCAAATATGTTTCTATCTTTATAATGCCAGAGATATAACTACCGTATATACTTGCGTATAAGCAGACCTGAATATAAGCCGAGGTCTCTAATTTTACCACAAAAAACTGGGAAAACTTATTGAGTCGAGTATAAGCCGAGGGGGGGAAATGCAGCAACTAGTGGAAAATTTCAAAAATTAAAATGGTCGGAGTTTTTGGGTGCAGTAGTTGCTGGGGAAGGGGAGGGGTGTTTTGGTTGTCTGTCTGCCCCTTCCCTGAGCTTGAGGACTGGGTTTTTTCCCCCACTTGGAATTTAGCCTGGCTTAATATAGGGGATCTGCAGTGCTCCTATTAACCCCTTCCCGACAGAACAGGAGCACTGCAGATTCCCTATATTCAGTAGACCGGGCACTGTCAGACACAGGGATACCTAATGTGTATGTGTTTCACAGTCATTTTCTACTTTTATATGTATTCTAGGGAAAGGAGGGATTTAGGACTTTTATTTACTTTATTTTTTTATTCTATTTTTTTAAAGCTTCTTTATTTTTCATTATTTTATGGGAGATTCTATACATTACCATTGCAGCTGGTCATAGACACCCCCCCCCCAGAAAAAAAAAAAAAATTCGCTTGACTCGAGTATAAGCCGAGGGGGGCTTTTTCCGCATAAAAACTGTGCTGAAAAATTCGGATTATACTCGAGTATATACAGTACCCTTAATCCGTTTAGTTAACCCCTGGACCACGATTTCAGTCTATTGTGAGAAAAGTGTATTACAAATATTTGTTGCTGTTGGTATTGCTTATTTTCTCTCCATATACTATACACAGAGAGAAGCAGGGTATAGATCTTAGAGCAAAGAATAAAGAAATTCAGGATTTCACACAAAGGAGCCAAAATTTGTTAATAAAGCATATTACAAAATGTATTAATGATACAAATACTACCAGAAACTCAAAAGTTGCTCGAAAGTTTAGTTAAGGAGCCTTCACACGATGTAACGCTGCGCTCATTCTGATCGTAAAAACACATTCAGGATGAGCGCGTAAAAAGCAGCTCCCATTGACTTGAATGGGTACGTGCGTAATACATTGAAATCAATGGGAGGCTTTTTTCCCTATGCTTTCAATGTATTGCAAACCCTTTTGCCTGGAGAGGGGTTTCTGCCATGCAATTTGTGGGATAATCCCCAGATTTTCTGGTGCTGCTGCAACTATTTTTCTTTGAAGTTTATATATATATATATATATATATATATATATATATATATATATATACTGTGTGTGTGTGTGTGTATGTATATATATATATATATATATATATATATATATATATATATATATATATATATATATATATATATATATATATATATATACACTCACCGGCCACTTTATGGAGTCTATAATGTTCTTGTAGATTCAGGGATTTGGTTCCCATTCTCTAGTATCAGGGAGCCCAGGTTACGCAGATTCGTTGGGGGTGGTGAGTGACCGCGCAGGTTCCTTTCCAGCACATCCCAGAGATTCGTGTGCTTCTCGTCGCACCCGGACACGACCATCACTCTGGAACAATGTGAAACGTGATTCATCTGACCACATGACCTTTCTCCACTGCTCTAGGGTCCAATCCTTGTGGTCTCTTGTAAATGACAGGCGCCGATGTCTGTTCGTCTCTGTCTTTCGTATGGCAACACAACTGTTGAGACCCATTCCTTTGAGTTCTTGTCACATTGTTCGCTCCGAAATGTGTCGCTCCGTCAAGTTGAACATCTGTGTGAGCTCAAAGGTGGTTTTCCGGCGGTTATTCTTCACCAGTCGCTTTAGGGACCTACGACCTTGAGTTTGGAGTATAGTCTTACACCCACACTTTCCACGGTTGGAGGGGGGTTCTCCACCATCTCGCCATGCTCGTATGATACACTGAACAGTTCTCTGTCCGATACCAGTTACTTTGGCTATCTCCTTGGTCGATTTGTTGGCCTGATGCAATCCAATGACTTGCCCCTTCTTGAAGGCACTAACATCTCTTCCTCTGGTAGCTCTTCCTTTTGTAGACATCGCTTCACACCTTTCATTATGATCTGCACTTGACAAGCTACAGCTCAATTATATATATATTCAAGAATATATACAAATTCCTGTCATGAACAGTTCATAATTATATCAGGGGTGGAACGGTACCTTGTTGCACAAGGCAACTTTTTTTTTTTGGCCAGGCAGTGTATATATACAATATATAAGCAATAGGTTGGCAGGTATTTTATTCCCCAAATAGAATAAAGATGCCAAAATTGCACAAAATAATAATGAGCTACATATAAAAATCACTTAAATTCAGGAACCGGAATAAGATGGTGAATGGGAGTGAACATCACTGACAAGGAGTCAGCTGCTGACAAGAATAGGTATTTATCTATTAATTGCTGGATTTGCAAGCAGAAGATAATCTGACTCATAGCTCAGGAAGAAGGAAAGATTATTTTTTTCAATTCGCAATGACAGGTCCACTTTAAGAGCAACTAAGAGATATCCCATTTAGACGGATGGTTGGGGTTGGTACAGTATATATATTTGCCCAGAGTCTGAAGTAGCGGAATACTGACAGGTTATCAGAGCAGAAATTTGTCATTGGAACTTCACGTAGAAGATTTACAGTTCTATTTTTATGTTCGATGATTGTGTTATTGTGACACTGTTTAGCAAGCGTTCTCCAATCTGCTCCTTCTCCGAAACTTTGCATATTTTTTCCCTTTAAATGACAAGGAATCGTAAAATCTCCAAGAAACGCTCCCACCGTATTATCTTTCCAGTTTGAGCAATTTATTTTTACTTTCCAAAGAAACATAACAAAGGGCTGATTACTCATTCGATAATTGAGTTCTTAAATGTCAAAAACAATATGGTATAAATATTCAACAGATTCTACTCTAAAGTAGCGCCGGGCCTTAAATCACTTACACCTATTGTTCTCCGCTTGAATTTATGTTAATCTGACTTTCTAAATGTGACGGATAAGGTGCGCTTAAAAATATATTGTTAGGTAGCTCAATAATCTAACAATTTGGTGTTAAATATGCATTTGATAGGTGTTGTTCGCTGGAAATAGAATGTCAGGCACATAAAGCAATAATGTATCTAAATGAAGACGCCATTAAAATAGGTTTTCATAAAGTCAATGAGAAATCACCCGGCTTGCGCTTAATTAGATTCGTCAGAAGGGCGGTAATCGGAATGGAAACCTCAAGCCTAGAGATTGCTGGGTGAATTGCATTCACTCACCTTACTATTGCCGTGTTGTTGGAAAGAGCTAATTGTTGCATGTCATATTTGTTTGCTTCCTGAAGGGTTTTTTTGTGCGAAATGTAGTATATTGAAATGAAACAGCGGTTACATTAATGTTACATAATGGCAGCTACTGCCGTGTCACAGCTTGTATTTTCAATGGATGACATTTCTCTGACACTTTTTGTTTTTATTATATTCCACCGCGTGAACCTATAGAGTGCTGCTTTTTTCATTTATTATATTTTTCTATAGGGATATGCTGGCAGTGGTCCATGTGATACCATACTCTTCATCTCAGTGCTTACGATATATGTGTAGTAACATTTGGCAATTATCTTTCAAGGAGAGCAGTGCATGCTTTCTTATACACAATGGTGTAGAGAGTCTTCCCCCTTGAGAAAAAATCCTCTGGCCGCTGCGGATCCTTTAGCTTCTCTTGTCTATACTGCTCATGAGCCTCAGAGCAGGAAACAGAGAAGAGGCTGTCAATCATCCTTATGCCCTGCTCACATCTGCATTTGGATTCCATCTGGGGGAGTCTGTATGAGAACCCCCTTGAACGGAATAACAAACGCAATTGAAAGCACTGTTCTGTAAAAGCACACAGACTCTATAGACTATAATGGGTTCCATATGCTTGCCACCCGCTGCCCGCACTGTCCTGTCCGCACAATTCGTGCGGAAAGCACATGGACCCCATTATAGTCTATGGGGAGCTGTGTGCTTTTACTGCACCAGCTCTTGCAATTGTGTTTGGTTTTACGCTCAAGGGGTCCTCAGGCAGACTGCTCCAGAGGGAATCCAAACGCAGATGTGAACGAGGGCTAACAGGGGTATTGGCGCTGCTGGATCTCTTTAAACATATTCACTTGTTACTTATATATATATATGTTACAGAGTTTTATAGATCGTCCTAAATGGGGCTCACAATGTAAATTCCCTTTGGAGTGTTGGAGCAAATAGAAGTATCTTGAGGAAACCCAAACAAGTAGAGAGAGAACAAGCAAAATCCATACACATGTTGTTGGCTGCATGTAAACAGTCTTATCTAGAGATGAGTGAACACTGTTCTGATCAGCCGTTCCGAACAGCATGCTCCCATAGAAATGAATGGAAGCACCTAGCACGTACACTTTGCCGGCGGCCGGTCACCATGCCAGGTGCTTCCATTCATTTCTATGGGAGCGTGCTGTTCGGAACGGCTGATCAGAACAGTGTTCGCTCATCTCTAGTCTTATCCACTGAACCACTGTGCTGCCTGATTTAACATGTCAAAAATATTTCAACAGTCTTTAAGGGTAAGTATCTAGAGAGGTTTCCCCATAAAACAATTAAAATAGGTCAACCATTTATGACTTTTTATACCTAATACTTTACGTTTCCAATGATTGTCTATTAGAGGGCCATTATCCTTACTGAAAGTGGGAAGGGGGGCACATTCAGAAACTCTTTCACCAGAGAAGCTTCTCCTATGCCTGATAATCCAGTCACTCTGTGGTTTTGGTAGAGGTGTGACAGTGCATAAGACAGAACTTCCCCAATAGAAAGAAAATATGGAAACCTACACAAGTATCTCTATTCATGTCATTGAAGAATGTCCATATAAGCTAGTACGATAATAACATGTATGTAACATCTCTGCCTGTTCGGGCCTCTGCGCCACCCTCTGCTCGCATGCTGCGGCGCAGGAGGCGTGTGCATTTGATAATCTGCTTAAAGTTTTTAGTTGCACTCTGTGAACACAGCTCTAGTTCTGTTGGATTTGCACCACACCCGTCTTCTGCCAAGGTTGCCTCTGTTCATTAAGTGTTTGATTTTGTCTTGCCTGTGATTGACAGCTTTCCTTCCTATCAGGTTCAGGGCGGGTTCTTCCTCCCCTATTTAGTCTTTGCTCACAGTCACACTGGTGCCAGTTATTGCCTCTAGCTTTCTGGTTTTTCTTGCTGTTATATTACTTGTATTCTAATCCTTGACCTCTGGCTTCCCTACTGACAATTCTTTTGGACTCCAATTTGGCACTGCATCGCTCTCCTGTTACCGAACCCTGGCTAGCTGACCTCCCTTTGTTGTTGTTCGTCTTGTCTGCGTTTTGTGTTTCACGTATTCAGGGAGGGACTGTCTTCGTGGTTGTCGCCTATTACCTAGGATAGGGTCTGGCAATAGGAAGGGAAAGCGGGGGGCTTCAGCTTAGGGCTCACTGTCCCTTGTGCCCCTCCCTCCAGGGTTCACCAGCAGCTCCTGGGGAATTATCGTCTGCTATTCCCTAACAATGTATTGGTGAAGACATGGGCGTAATTAACAGGGTAGCAGATATAGCATTTGCTGTGAAGCTCCCCAACTATGGTTCCCATTTCAACTGAGGCTCGGGGTAAATTTAATGATGATGGAAGGAGATGCGGAACTTACCTCCATTACTTTAATGGGACATTATAATGTCTTCATGTGACATCATTATAATTGATATATGTCAAAGTGTACAAAGTGATCTTTTTGTATGTGCATCATTCTTGTATTATGATCCCAGAACTGTGATGTCACTGAGCATATTAATCCCATACTGTAGCATCACATTATTGTGTTTATTATTTATTTTTAGAGCATCATTAATGCCATGTTGCTGTACATTATTCTAGTAATTTCAGGGTCTGTAGATTATTAAATTAATTCCATGTTGCTATACCTTATTTAATTCCATGGTGCTGTACATTATTATATTAATTCTATGGTTCTTTACATTATTATATAATTTTTTTTTGTTGCTGTACATTTGAGGGTTTATATGCAATACACAAAATATATAAATCAAGTATAATACCATATATACTCAAGTATAAGCTGACTTTTTCAGCACAATTTTTATGATGAAAAAGCCCCTCTCGGCTTATACTCGAGTCAGGGTCCAACTCAGGGTTGGACTGGCAAGGACTTGCATAAACTAAATGAAGGGGATGGGTCCTTTAGTGCTACAGTAATGATATAGGACACTCCCCCTTCTCTAGCAAGAGAGATGAAAGCCCGGGAGGCCTCTGCTGCTGCCCTGCATCAAGGAGGGGAAGCTAGAATAAAGTGAAAGTAAAACACACAGGTACCGTCCTTTAGTTACTATATCTATTAATGTCAGGCATTTGGGGTTATTAATTTAGTTTCAGTAACACCATGTGCCTCACGTTAATAGCAGTTAACCCCATCATGTCCCTCATATTAACCCCTGTGTGCCCAATATAAGGGTTACTAATATGTGAGACACATGGGGCTACTAATAAAGGACCTTAATTATGAAGATACCTAATTATTACCTCCATATGTCCCGCATATCAGTAACTCTTTTATGTGGGGGGTTAATGTGAGGGACATGATGGGATTAACTGCTATTACTATGTGGCAGATGGAGTTACTAAGCAGTAATGCACATAACCATGGTTTCTCAGTTAATGTAATTTTATTGGTATCTATTTTCATTTTTTTAATTTTCCAGTAGCTGCTGCATTTCCCCCCCTCGGCTTATACTCGAGTCAATAACTTTTCCCAGTTTTTTGTGGTATAATTAGGGGCCTTGGCTTATATTCGGGTCGGCTTATACTCGAGTATATACGGTACTAACCGTGACAAAATGACTGTGCCTCATGCTGCTACTGTGACATCACTAAGTGAACTATCGCCCTATATAAAGGAGACAAAAACAGTCATACACTTTTCAAGTTCTGTACTTGCTACTTAAGGTGGTCTTAATAGGATGTGGCCCTAAGGTACCTGTAAAATTTTCTTATTGTTGGAGAACAGTAGATTTCTATTAACCCATCAAATTCCTATTTAATATCTTATATATGTATGTGGATATACAGTATATCCCATGGAAGTGATTGGTAAGTTGGCTTCAATTCTTCACTCTGTTACTGAGTATTCCATTGGCAGACACAATACTAATGGTACTTCTGAACAAATACGCAGGACATCTTTGTGCCATTTTTGGGAATGTTAAGGAAAAATACAGAGGGATACTTATAGATGCAAGTCCCTCATCTAAACCCCCTAATAATTTGTTGAGGAATAGAGGGCCATTAGAAACATTCTGTTCTGCTGTATTAATAAACATGACCCATCTCCATAATGAGATGCAGACGTCTATAGGGAGCTACAGGGTAGAGATGCCTCATCAGCAACAAGAATCACACAGTGTAACGCTATATTATTCCTTCATAATTGTGTCAAGTCCACATTCTTGAAACATACTTTATGGTAGTTTTAGATGTTCGGTGTTCAATCTTTGGTCCTGATTTATAGGTTCATCATTGGTCTGTATTGTTCTGCTGGCTTGTTAAATGGCATTCATTGCCTGGAATATGGGAAAACAGCCAGTGCTGCCAACCTGTACTAATGTGTTGGCTGTAGTCATCCTTAATCAACTGCGCTAAAATTAATGGCGAGATGCGTAATTATAACACGGCTCTGGTGTCTGGATTAGTTTATCGCTGTTTTCTATAGACAACAACATATTTGCAAACACTGATGTGAGATGGCAGAATCCACAAACAGCAAAGATTTCCAGAGCATCAGAGAAATTCATATCCAAGAGACCCAGGCAACAGATGAATTTGTTATATGTGCTTATTGTTTCAGGTGAGTTTGGAATAAGCCATCATATACTTGTAGTATACTGTATCCGTACATGAGCAATAACAATAAAACCACCATTATGTAATATGACTTGTATCTCACATTTATTAGCAGTCTCCGCCTCTGTAGGCTTTATATCTAATTGTCAGTTTTCCCTGAGCTCTGCGAAGACTGCAGATGTCTCATTCGTTAACATAGAGTTAATTGCATAAAGAATAGAGATGAGCGAGTAGTACTCGATCGAGTAGGTATTCGATCGAATACTACGGTATTCGAAATACTCGTACTCAATTGAGTACCACTCGCTGTTCGAATGTAAAAGTTTTATGCAGAACCAGCATTGATTGGCCGAATGCTATACAGTCGGCCAATCAACGCTGGTTCTTCTCCTATCTTTAGAAGTCTTCTCCGTGCAGCTTCCCCGCAGCGTCTTCTGGCTCTGAATTCACTCTGCCAGGCATCAGGCCTGGCAGAGCCAACTGCGCATGTTCGCTTGTAGTGCGCAGTCGGCTCTGCCCAGGCCCGATGCCTGGCAGAGTGAATTCAGAGCCAGAAAACGCCGCGGGGATGCTGCAAGGAGAAGACTTCTCGGAGGATCCAGCCTGACCCTCACTCGTGGACTTGGTAAGTGTAATTTGATCGAACGTTGCCTACTAGAGATGAGCGAACACTAAAATGTTCGAGGTTCGAAATTCGATTCGAACAGCCGCTCAATGTTCGTGTGTTCGAATGGGTTTCGAACCCCATTATAGTCTATGGGGAACAGATACTCGTTAAGGGGGAAACCCAAATCCGTGTCTGGAGGGTCACCAAGTCCACTATGACACCCCAGGAAATGATGCCAACACCTCTGGAATGACACTGGGACAGCAGGGGAAGCATGTCTGGGGGCATCTAACACACCAAAGACCCTCTATTACCCCAACATCACAGCCTAACAACTACACACTTTACACACTCAATACCACCTCTCTGACAGTAGGAAAACACCTTGAAACATGTGTATTTGGCACTTGCAGTGAGGAGAGCTTGTCACCAGCAGTGAATTTGGCCCTTGTAGTAAGTTGAGGTTGGCACCAACATTTGTTTTGAAAATCAGGGTGGATTGAGCCTCTAACCAGCAGAGTTTGGGCAAATTCATGGTGGAGGGAGCCTCTAAACACCCCAGTTTGGGCAAATTCATGGTGGAGGGAGCCTCTAAAAACCCCAGTTTGGACCAATTCATGGTGGAGGGAGCCTCTAACCAGCCCAGTTTGGGCAAATTCATGGTGGAGGGAGCCTCTAAAAAACCCAGTTTGGACCAATTCATGGTGGAGGGAGCCTCTAACCAGCCCAGTTTGGGCAAATTCATGGTGGAGGGAGCCTCTAACCAGCCCAGTTTGGACCAATTAATGGTGGAGGGAGCCTCTAACCAGCCCAGTTTGGACCAATTAATGGTGGAGGGAGCCTCTAACCAGCCCAGTTTGGACCAATTCATCATGGAGGGAGCCTCTAAACAGCCCAGTTTGGGCAAATTCATGGTGGAGGGAGCCTCTAAAAAACCCAGTTTGGACCAATTCATGGTGGAGGGAGCCTCTAACCAGCCCAGTTTGGACCAATTAATGGTGGAGGGAGCCTCTAACCAGCCCAGTTTGGACCAATTCATGGTGGAGGGAGCCTCTAAACAGCCAAGTTTTGGGAAATTCATGGTGGAGGGAGCCTCTAACCAGCCCAGTTTGGACCAATTCATGGTGGAGGGAGCCTCTAAACAGCCAAGTTTTGGGAAATTCATGGTGGAGGGAGCCTCTAACCAGCCCAGTTTGGACCAATTCATGGTGGAGGGAGCCTCTAAAAAACCCAGTTTGGACCAATTCATGGTGGAGGGAGCCTCTAAACAGCCCAGTTTGGGCAAATTCATGGTGGAGGGAGCCTCTAACCAGCCCAGTTTGGACCAATTAATGGTGGAGGGAGCCTCTAAACAGCCCAGTTTGGGCAAATTCATGGTGGAGGGAGCCTCTAACCAGCCCAGTTTGGACCAATTCATGGTGGAGGGAGCCTCTAACCAGCCCAGTTTGGACCAATTAATGGTGGAGGGAGCCTCTAAAAAACCCAGTTTGGACCAATTCATGGTGGAGGGAGCCTCTAAACAGCCCAGTTTGGGCAAATTCATGGTGGAGGGAGCCTCTAACCAGCCCAGTTTGGACCAATTAATGGTGGAGGGAGCCTCTAAACAGCCCAGTTTGGGCAAATTCATGGTGGAGGGAGCCTCTAACCAGCCCAGTTTGGACCAATTCATGGTGGAGTGAGCCTCTAACCAGCCCAGTTTGGACCAATTAATGGTGGAGGGAGCCTCTAACCAGCCCAGTTTGGACCAATTCATGGTGGAGGGAGCCTCTAAACAGCCCAGTTTGGGCAAATTCATGGTGGAGGGAGCCTCTAAAAAACCCAGTTTGGACCAATTCATGGTGGAGGGAGCCTCTAACCAGCCCAGTTTGGACCAATTAATGGTGGAGGGAGCCTCTAACCAGCCCAGTTTGGACCAATTCATGGTGGAGGGAGCCTCTAACCAGCCCAGTTTGGACCAATTCATGGTGGAGGGAGCCTCTAAACAGCCCAGTTTGGGCAAATTCATGGTGGAGGGAGCCTCTAAAAAACCCAGTTTGGACCAATTCATGGTGGAGGGAGCCTCTAAACAGCCCAGTTTGGACCAATTAATGGTGGAGGGAGCCTCTAACCAGCCCAGTTTGGACCAATTCATGGTGGAGGGAGCCTCTAAACAGCCCAGTTTGGGCAAATTCATGGTGGAGGGAGCCTCTAAAAAACCCAGTTTGGACCAATTCATGGTGGAGGGAGCCTCTAACCAGCCCAGTTTGGACCAATTAATGGTGGAGGGAGCCTCTAACCAGCCCAGTTTGGACCAATTCATGGTGGAGGGAGCCTCTAACCAGCCCAGTTTGGACCAATTCATGGTGGAGGGAGCCTCTAAACAGCCCAGTTTGGGCAAATTCATGGTGGAGGGAGCCTCTAAAAAACCCAGTTTGGACCAATTCATGGTGGAGGGAGCCTCTAAACAGCCCAGTTTGGGCAAATTCATGGTGGAGGAAGCCTCTAACCAGCCCAGTTTGGACCAATTAATGGTGGAGGGAGCCTCTAAACAGCCCAGTTTGGGCAAATTCATGGTGGAGGGAGCCTCTAACCAGCCCAGTTTGGACCAATTCATGGTGGAGGGAGCCTCTAACCAGCCCAGTTTGGGCAAATTCATGGTGGAGGGAGCCTCTAAAAAACCCAGCTTGGACCAATTCATGGTGGAGGGAGCCTCTAACCAGCCCAGTTTGGGCAAATTCATGGTGGAGGGAGCCTCTAACCAGCCCAGTTTGGACCAATTAATGGTGGAGGGAGCCTCTAAACAGCCCAGTTTGGACCAATTAATGGTGGAGGGAGCCTCTAACCAGCCCAGTTTGGACCAATTAATGGTGGAGGGAGCCTCTAACCAGCCCAGTTTGGACCAATTAATGGTGGAGGGAGCCTCTAACCACCCCAGTTTGGACCAATTAATGGTGGAGGGAGCCTCTAACCACCCCAGTTTGGACCAATTCATGGTGGAGGGAGCCTCTAAAAAACCCAGTTTGGACCAATTCATGGTGGAGGGAGCCTCTAAACAGCCCAGTTTGGGCAAATTCATGGTGGAGGGAGCCTCTAAACAGCCCAGTTTGGGCAAATTCATGGTGGAGGGAGCCTCTAACCAGCCCAGTTTGGACCAATTAATGGTGGAGGGAGCCTCTAACCAGCCCAGTTTGGACCAATTCATGGTGGAGGGAGCCTCTAAACAGCCAAGTTTGGACCAATTCATGGTGGAGGGAGCCTCTAAAAAACCCAGTTTGGACCAATTCATGGTGGAGGGAGCCTCTAACCAGCCCAGTTTGGACCAATTAATGGTGGAGGGAGCCTCTAACCAGCCCAGTTTGGACCAATTCATGGTGGAGGGAGCCTCTAAACAGCCCAGTTTGGGCAAATTCATGGTGGAGGGAGCCTCTAACCAGCCCAGTTTGGACCAATTCATGGTGGAGGGAGCCTCTAAACAGCCCAGTTTGGGCAAATTCATGGTGGAGGGAGCCTCTAACCAGCAGAGTTGGTGGAAATCAGGGTGGAGGGAGCCTCTAACCAGCAGAGTTGGGGGAAATCAGGGTGGAGGGAGCCTAGTATTAGCAGAATTGTGCAACGCTTATGGTGGATGAGTATGAGGATGCGGAGGAATTGGAGAGGTTGAGTACAGACATGGAGTTTCATGTTGGGGTGCTTTACACAGGTGGGCACAAAAATGACGGCTCTACCCAGTGGTGGTTCATTTTTATCAAAGTGAGCCGGTCGGCACTCTCAGCTGACAGACGGGTGCGCTTGTCAGTGATGATGCCACCGGCTGCACTGAACACCCTCTCAGATAGGACGCTGGCGGCAGGACAGGACAGCACCTCCAAGGCATATAGGGCAAGTTCAAGCCACAGGTCCAACTTCGACACCCAATACGTGTAGGGCGCAGAGGGGTCGGAGAGGACAGGGCTGTGGTCGGAAAGGTATTCCCGCAACATGCGCCTATACTTCTCACGCCTGGTGACACTAGGACCCTCCGTGGCGGCACTTTGGCGAGGGGGTGCCATCAAGGTGTCCCAGACCTTAGACAGTGTGCCCCTCGTTTGTGTGGACCGGTGAGAACTTGGTTGCCTACTGGAGGAACTGCCCTCCCTGCCGCCAACGTCACATGCTGGAAACATCTCCATCATATTCTGCACCAATTGCCTGTGGCAAGCATTGATGCGATTGGCCCTCCCCTCTACCGGAATAAAAGACGAGATGTTGTTTTTATACCGGGGGTCAAGGATAGCAAAGATCCAGTACTGGTTGTCCTCCATGATTTTGACAATACGCTTGTCGGTTGTAAAGCACCCCAACATGAACTCAGCCATGTCTGCCACAGTGTTAGTTGGCATGACTCCTCTGGCCCCACCGGAAAGTTCAATCTCCATTTCCTCCTCATCCTCCATGTCTACCCATCCGCGCTGCAACAATGGGACGATTCGAAGTTGCCCGGAAGCCTCCTGTATCACCATCACATCATCGGACAACTCTTCTTCCTCCTCCTCCTCCTCCTCCTCCTCCATTAAACGCAGTGAAGCGGACAGATGTGTGGACCTACTCTCCAGCTGTGACGGATCGGATGCTATCCCTAACTCCTCTGTGTGATCTGAGTTATCCCTGATGTCAATCAGGGATTCTCTCAGAACACACAAGAGCGGGATTGTAA
This sequence comes from Leptodactylus fuscus, assembly GCF_031893055.1. NCBI lineage: Eukaryota > Metazoa > Chordata > Amphibia > Anura > Leptodactylidae > Leptodactylus > Leptodactylus fuscus. Next base: position 39,150,515 of record NC_134270.1, on the reverse strand, counting down.
GGCTCACCATCGCATCCTCAGAGCTCACCCTCCTTGTGGACTCCTCAAAGACCCGTAGGATGTCACAAAGGTCTCTCATCCATGGCCACTCATGGATGTGAAACTGAGGCAGCTGACTTTGTGGCACCCTAGGGTTTTGTAGCTGGTATTCCATCAAAGGTCTCTGCTGCTCAACCACTCTATTCAACATCTGAAACGTTGAGTTCCAGCGTGTGGGGACGTCGCACAAAAGCCGGTGTTGTGGCACATGCAGGCGTTGCTGGAGAGATTTTAAGCTAGCAGCGGCTACTGTCGACTTGCGAAAGTGGGCGCACATGCGCCGCACTTTCACCAGTAGCTCTGGAACATTGGGGTAGCTCTTTAGGAAACGTTGCACCACTAGGTTGAAGACGTGGGCCAGGCATGGAACATGTTGGAGTCCGGCAAGCTCCAGAGCTGCTACCAGGTTCCGGCCGTTATCACAAACGACCATGCCTGGGCCCAGGTGCAGCGGCTCAAACCATATTGCCGTCTCATCGAGGAGGGCATCCCTCACCTCGGAGGCAGTGTGCTGTCTGTCCCCCAAGCTGATCAGCTTCAGCACAGCCTGCTGACGTCTACCAACGCCAGTGCTGCAACGTTTCCAACTCGTAGCTGGGGTCAATCTAACAGCGGAGGAGGAGGCGGTGGCGGAGGAGGAGGCGGTGGCGGAGGAGGAGGCGGTAGAGGAGGAGGAGGAGGGGGGTGTTCTTCTCGTGTCCCTGCCAGGAATGTTAGGCGGGGAGACGAGGTACACCGGGCCAGTTTGGGAAGCAGTCCCAGCCTCAACTACATTCACCCAGTGTGCCGTCAGTGAAATGTAGCGTCCCTGTCCGCATGCACTTGTCCACGCGTCGGTGGTCAAGTGGACCTTTGTGCAAAGCGCGGAACTAAGGGCCCGCCTGATGTTGAGTGACACGTGCTGGTGCAAGGCGGGGACGGCACACCGGGAGAAGTAGTGACGGCTAGGGACGGCATAGCGAGGTGCCGCAGTTGCCATCAGGTCCAGGAAGGCGGGAGTTTCAACAAGCCGGAACGCCAACATCTCCTGGGCCAGCAGTTTAGCGATGTTGGCGTTCAAGGCTTGCGCGTGTGGGTGGTTAGCAGTGTATTTCTGCCGCCGCTCCAATGTCTGAGAGATGGTGGGTTGTTGTAAAGAAACGCCTGATGGTGCCTTTGATGGTGCAGGAGAAGGAGATAAGACAGGACCAGGGGAGGATGAGGTAGAAGTCAACAAAGTGGCGGAGGCAGATGAAGTGGTGTCCTGGCTCGTCCTCTGGAGTGCATCGCCAGCACAGTCAGCAGTGGCAGTGGCAGAGGCAGTGGCAGAGGCAGTGGCAGTGGCGTGAACGGCAGGCGGCCTTTGTCCTGCCGTTGCTGCCTGCCACTGATTCCAGTGCTTGGATTCCAAATGACGGCGCATTGAAGTGGTGGACAGGTTGCTCTTCTCAGAGCCCCTAATCAATTTCGAGAGGCAAATTGTGCAGACAACACTATATCTGTCCTCGGCGCATTCCTTGAAAAAACTCCACACCTTCGAGAAACGTGCCCTCGAGGTGGGAGTTTTTCGGGGCTGGGTACGAACTGGAACATCTTGGGAGATTCCGGGTGTGGCCTGGCTTCGCCTAAGCTGCTGACCTCTGCCTCTAGCTACCCTTTTTGGTGCTGCACCTGCCTCAACATCCACACTACTTTCCCCGCTTGACATCCCCCCTGTCCAGGTCGGGTCAGTGTCCTCATCATCCACCACTTCCTCTTCCAACTCCTGTCTCATCTCCTCCTCCCGCACAATGCGCCGGTCAACTGGATGCCCTGACGGCAACTGCGTCACATCATCGTCGATGAGGGTGGGTTGCTGGTCATCCACCACCAAATCGAACGGAGATGGAGGAGACTCTAGTGTTTGAGCATCTGGACACAGATGCTCCTCTGTTAGGTTCGTGGAATCGTGACGTGGAGAGGCAGGTTGAGGGACAATGAAAGGAGCGGAGAACAGCTCTGGGGAGCAGGGACAGTTTGGGTTATTGTTCTGTAAAGCTTCGGAATTTTGGGAGGAAGGAAGACAAGACTGTTGGGTAATAGGAGGAGAGGAGGCAGAGTCTGACTGGCTGCTGGACAATGTGCTGTAAGCGTTCTCTGACAGCCATTGCAAGACCTGTTCCTGGTTCTCGGGCCTACTAAGGTTTGTACCCTGCAGTTTAGTTAATGTGGCAAGCAACCCTGGCACTGTGGAGTGGCGCAATGCTTGCTGCCCCACAGGAGTAGGCACGGGACGCCCTGTGGCTTCACTGCTACCTTGCTCCCCAGAACCATTCCCCCGACCTCGCCCACGGCCTCGTCCACGTCCCTTTCCGGGAGCCTTGCGCATTTTGAATTCCTAGTTAGAAATTGGCACTGTATACCAGTAGTAAAAATTGTGGGTGCACGTAACCCCAATATATTCTTTGAATTCCCAGTCAGACACTGGCACTATATGGCAGTAGCAAGAAATGAGGGTATTTGTATTCCCAATATACTCTTTGAATTCCCAGTCAGACAATGGCACTGTATACCAGTAGTAAAAATTGTGGGTGCACGTAACCCCAATATATTCTTTGAATTCCCAGTCAGAAACTGGCACAATATGGCAGTAGCAAGAAATGAGGGTATTTGTATTCCCAATATACTCTTTGAATTCCCAGTCAGACAATGGCACTGTATACCAGTAGTAAAAATTGTGGGTGCACGTAACCCCAATATATTCTTTGAATTACCAGTCAGAAACTGGCACTATATGGCAGTAGCAAGAAATGAGGGTATTTATAACCCCAATATATTCTTTGAATTCCCAGTCAGACAATGGCACTGTATACCAGTAGTAAAAATTGTGGGTGCACGTAACCCCAATATATTCTTTGAATTCCCAGTCAGAAACTGGCACTATATGGCAGTAGCAAGAAATGAGGGTATTTGTATTCCCAATATACTCTTTGAATTCCCAGTCAGACAATGGCACTGTATACCAGTAGTAAAAATTGTGGGTGCACGTAACCCCAATATATTCTTTGAATTCCCAGTCAGAAACTGGCACTATATGGCAGTAGCAAGAAATGAGGGTATTTGTATTCCCAATATACTCTTTGAATTCCCAGTCAGACAATGGCACTGTATACCAGTAGTAAAAATTGTGGGTGCACGTAACCCCAATATATTCTTTGAATTACCAGTCAGAAACTGGCACTATATGGCAGTAGCAAGAAATGAGGGTATTTATAACCCCAATATATTCTTTGAATTCCCAGTCAGACAATGGCACTGTATACCAGTAGTAAAAATTGTGGGTGCACGTAACCCCAATATATTCTTTGAATTACCAGTCAGAAACTGGCACTATATGGCAGTAGCAAGAAATGAGGGTATTTGTATTCCCAATATACTCTTTGAATTCCCAGTCAGACAATGGCACTGTATACCAGTAGTAAAAATTGTGGGTGCACGTAACCCCAATATATTCTTTGAATTACCAGTCAGACACTGGCACTATATGGCAGTAGCAAGAAATGAGGGTATTTGTATTCCCAATATACTCTTTGAATTCCCAGTCAGACAATGGCACTGTATACCAGTAGTAAAAATTGTGGGTGCACGTAACCCCAATATATTCTTTGAATTCCCAGTCAGAAACTGGCACTATATGGCAGTAGCAAGAAATGAGGGTATTTGTATTCCCAATATACTCTTTGAATTCCCAGTCAGACAATGGCACTGTATACCAGTAGTAAAAATTGTGGGTGCACGTAACCACAATATATTCTTTGAATTACCAGTCAGAAACTGGCACTATATGGCAGTAGCAAGAAATGAGGGTATTTATAACCCCAATATATTCTTTGAATTCCCAGTCAGACAATGGCACTGTATACCAGTAGTAAAAATTGTGGGTGCACGTAACCCCAATATATTCTTTGAATTACCAGTCAGAAACTGGCACTATATGGCAGTAGCAAGAAATGAGGGTATTTATAACCCCAATATATTCTTTGAATTCCCAGTCAGACAATGGCACTGTATACCAGTAGTAAAAATTGTGGGTGCACGTAACCCCAATATATTCTTTGAATTACCAGTCAGACACTGGCACTATATGGCAGTAGCAAGAAATGAGGGTATTTGTATTCCCAATATACTCTTTGAATTCCCAGTCAGACAATGGCACTGTATACCAGTAGTAAAAATTGTGGGTGCACGTAACCCCAATATATTCTTTGAATTCCCAGTCAGACAATGGCACTGTATACCAGTAGTAAAAATTGTGGGTGCACGTAACCCCAATATATTCTTTGAATTCCCAGTCAGAAACTGGCACTATATGGCAGTAGCAAGAAATGAGGGTATTTGTATTCCCAATATACTCTTTGAATTCCCAGTCAGACAATGGCACTGTATACCAGTAGTAAAAATTGTGGGTGCACGTAACCCCAATATATTCTTTGAATTCCCAGTCAGAAACTGGCACTATATGGCAGTAGCAAGAAATGAGGGTATTTGTATTCCCAATATACTCTTTGAATTCCCAGTCAGACAATGGCACTGTATACCAGTAGTAAAAATTGTGGGTGCACGTAACCCCAATATATTCTTTGAATTACCAGTCAGAAACTGGCACTATATGGCAGTAGCAAGAAATGAGGGTATTTGTATTCCCAATATACTCTTTGAATTCCCAGTCAGACAATGGCACTGTATACCAGTAGTAAAAATTGTGGGTGCACGTAACCCCAATATATTCTTTGAATTCCCAGTCAGACAATGGCACTATATGGCAGTAGCAAGAAATGAGGGTATTTATAACCCCAATATATTCTTTGAATTCCCAGTCAGACAATGGCACTGTATACCAGTAGTAAAAATTGTGGGTGCACGTAACCCCAATATATTCTTTGAATTACCAGTCAGAAACTGGCACTATATGGCAGTAGCAAGAAATGAGGGTATTTATAACCCCAATATATTCTTTGAATTCCCAGTCAGACAATGGCACTGTATACCAGTAGTAAAAATTGTGGGTGCACGTAACCCCAATATATTCTTTGAATTCCCAGTCAGACACTGGCACTATATGGCAGTAGCAAGAAATGAGGGTATTTGTATTCCCAATATATTCTTTGAATTCCCAGTCAGACAATGGCACTGTATACCAGTAGTAAAAATTGTGGGTGTATATAGCCCCAATTCTATTGCTAGGGGACTTGCAGGGTATTTCTGGGGTGAAGGTGGGGGGGCACACCGTTGGAACGGGTATCGGGGTATATATCGGGTATACGGGAATACACTGACAGTGTATTCCATTCAGGATCCTGGGAAAGCTGGGTTGCGGCGATTGAGCCCGTCAGTGCCACGTTACACTGACAAGCTTCTCCCTGGAATTTAGCTCTTATAAGAGCTGTTGTGGTTGTCTTCTCCTTCCTATCCTAGCCTGTCCCTGCCTACCCAGAATCTAACCCCTAGCTAGCTGGACGGAAACCTCCGTCCTCGGTGAATTGCAAGCTCAGAATGACGCGAAGCTGGGCGTCGCTGTTCTTTTAAATTAGAGGTCACATGTTTTCGGCAGCCAATGGGTTTTGCCTACTTTTTTCAACGTCACCGGTGTCGTAGTTCCTGTCCCACCTACCCTGCGCTGTTATTGGAGCAAAAAAGGCGCCAGGGAAGGTGGGAGGGGAATCGAGTAATGGCGCACTTTACCACGCGGTATTCGATTCGAACATGCCGAACAGCCTAATATCCGATCGAACATGAGTTCGATAGAACACTGTTCGCTCATCTCTATTGCCTACCCCTGAAACGAGCATTTTCCCCCCATAGACTATAATAGGGTTCGATATTCGATTCGAGTAGTCGAATATTGAGGGGCTACTCGAAACGAATATCGAAACTCGAACATTTTACTGTTCGCTCATCTCTAATAAAGAACACTTTTTTATTAACCAAATTCAATAAATTATCATGACATACCACAATTCACCACATAGCCATTGGATGTCCCCATAGGCAAATATAGGATAGACAAAATTCTGGATATTGAGAACTGAGCAGTATTAAGGGACATTGACACTACTGCTGAGAATGTCCATTACTCTTGTCCATCATGGGATGAGAGCAACGAACTTTTACAGCAACTGAGTGACAGACCTAGATAGAGCCCCCTCCTTATGAGACTGTTTCCATTGAATTTAATGTAAACAAAATGATGGACGCTGTCTTCCATGTCTATATAAAGATGGACACCACCTCAAGACTGATCAAGATACTTATCTATTACAAGTCATGATTCGTCTTTTTTTTTAATGGAGATTGTGAGCCCCATATTGGGCTCTCAATATACATTTTCACTTTCAGTATGTCTTTGTATGTTCTCACTGTGTTTGTGTGGCATTCCTCCCACACTCCAAACTCCTTATAGATGTTGTCCTTGGCAGGATTCAAACCCAGGACTCCAGCACTGCAAGGCTGCAGTGCTAACAAATGAGCCACCATGCAGCCCCATATCCTGTGTCGGTTTCTGTTTTGTATTGAACACAATTGGAGACAGATTCAAGACAGAATTTGGTTCTGATTTAAGGAAATAATCCACGTCAAAATCAGAGCCAAATTCCTCTGCGTGAACTTACCCTTAGGCTCTCTCATGATATATTTTAGCAGTAAGGAGGAAGTATGGGTAGATAATAAGTGCTGGAAAGTGGAGAAGGAAGCATTTTTCTATTATAATTTTTATTTCTAATTAGATATATCACAAAGTTTCTCATCTTTGTTAGTGTTATCAATTTACCTTGGCTTGCAAAAGTATTTATATTGCTTGAACTTTTTCTCATTTTGTCACCTTACATCCACAAACTTAAATGTATTTTATTGAGATGTTAAGTGATAACCATCACAAAGTAGCAGATAATTGTGATATGGAAGGAAAAGGATACATGATTTTCAAAATGTTAATCAAATAAAAATCTGAAAAGTGTGATATGTTTTGTTAGGGACATCAAGTGGTCCTCATAATAGAGTATGTTGCAGAGTTCCAAATTAAATATCAGGCCTGGAGAAGTCACACACATACACAGCTGGAGGTGTAGCTAGTGAGTTCTAATTCAATGGTGCAAAAAAGGTAGTTTAAATACAATACAGACAAAAGCAGGTTGGACTATTGTAATTAGCATAACATGATTGGTTGTAGAGTTCTAAGATAAACCTGGCACATGACTATTGGATGAGGCCTAATGTAACCTGCATCTCATTATAACTTTCCAAACTAGGATGGAGTTTCTCATTAAACAAGGAAGGATTCAAAATACTTATGTGTGAACTAACATCTCACACTATGTCTATATGTATATATCATGGCAAAAGAGATGACATGCTGGTGCCAATCAACTCCAACCTTGAAGATAACGAACAATAGGCTACATAAACTCTGTGTCTACACACTCTAAGGGGCCTCCATATACCACACATCGAGTAAAGGAGATAAAAGATATACAAATAGCCAGTTGCATCTTCAAAAGATGAGGCCCTTGAGAGAGAGAGAGAGATAGATAGATAGATAGATAGATAGATAGATAGATAGATAGATAGATAGATAGATAGATAGATAAGGATTCATCCACACCACACTCCTTATCACCTAGAGGGGCCTCTTGGACTTTAAAAAAAAACATACTTATACAGTTTATATGAAAAAGGTTACAAGATGGCTGACAAAATACAAAGATGGAGGATTTGACTCTAACAGTTTTTATAACCTAACCCTGCTTTAAACTTTTCCACAACTTTATCTCTAACCTGTCTGGTGAGTTCCTTGGTCTTCATAATGCTGTTTGTTCACTAGTGTTCTCTTATAAACCACTGAGACCTTTGCAGAACAGGTGTATTTATACTGATACTACATTACACACAGCTGGGCTCCATGAACTCATTTAGTGACTTCTGAACGCAATTGTGTGCACTGCAACAGCAAAACTTATCCCCTGTTCACATCTGCATTTGGATTCCATTCGAGTGAGTTCGCATGGGGACTCCCCAAACTGAATACCAAATGCAATTGCAAGCGCTGTGCTGTAAAAGCACATGGACTATATAGAGTATAATGGGGTCTGTGTGCTTGTCGCGCACTGCCTGCATAAATCATGTGGACAGGAAAGCAGATTGGGAACTATTTTCCTGTTCGCAAGATCCCTGTGGAGATCTGGCGGCAAGCACACGGACCCCATTATAGTCTATCAGATCCATGTGCTTTTACTGCACCAGCACTTGCAATTGCATTTGATATTCCGTTCAGGGGGTCCCCATGCGGACTTCCCCAGACGGAATCCAAATGCAGATGTGAACGAGGGCTTAGTCACTGCATAAACCATCTACTTCCAACTGAAAACAGCCAATTGTTGGGTTTTGGGCCCCACTAATTTAATACTGGAAGATAATTGAACATAAAACTTTGACCTTTTAATCCTTAGTGTGCTGGGCTTTTACATTGGTGACGTATAGGGAACTGCAGACACAATATGGTAGATTTTCAATCAAGATTTTTTTCTAAGTTGTTTTATCTTTTTATTTTATATGCATAGGAGCAATAAAATGATTGCAGGACTGCGCGTGGTTAATATGATTCCATTAATAAATTAACTAAAAGGTTGTATGTAAATGTAAGTGTTAAATTTTAATGAACTCGAAATAACTGCAGCAATTACACTTTTCACAGAGACTCCTTCATATTGTGTTTACAGCAGATGTATGGAACTGTATACCTGTGACATTAATAATAATAATTATAACTAGAGATGAGCGAACAGTGTTCTATCGAACTCATGTTCGATCGGATATTAGGCTGTTCGGCATGTTCGAATCGAATCGAACACCGCGTGGTAAAGTGCGCCATTACTCGATTCCCCTCCCACCTTCCCTGGCGCCTTTTTTGCTCCAATAACAGCGCAGGGTAGGTGGGACAGGAACTACGACACCGGTGACGTTGAAAAAAGTAGGCAAAACCCATTGGCTGCCGAAAACATGTGACCTCTAATTTAAAAGAACAGCGCCGCCCAGCTTCGCGTCATTCTGAGCTTGCAATTCACCGAGGACGGAGGTTTCCGTCCAGTTAGCTAGGGGTTAGATTCTGGGTAGGCAGGGACAGGCTAGGATAGGAAGGAGAAGACAACCAACAGCTCTTATAAGAGCTAAATTCCAGGGAGAAGCTTGTCAGTGTAACGTGGCACTGACGGGCTCAATCGCCGCAACCCAGCTTTCCCAGGATCCTGAATGGAATACACTGTCAGTGTATTCCCGTATACCCGATATATACCCCGATACCCGTTCCAACGGTGTGCCCCCCCACCTTCACCCCAGAAATACCCTGCAAGTCCCCTAGCAATAGAATTGGGGCTATATACACCCACAATTTTTACTACTGGTATACAGTGCCATTGTCTGACTGGGAATTCAAAGAATATATTGGGAATACAAATACCCTCATTTCTTGCTACTGCCATATAGTGCCAGTGTCTGACTGGGAATTCAAAGAATATATTGGGGTTACGTGCACCCACAATTTTTACTACTGGTATACAGTGCCATTGTCTGACTGGGAATTCAAAGAATATATTGGGAATACAAATACCCTCATTTCTTGCTACTGCCATATAGTGCCAGTGTCTGACTGGGAATTCAAAGAATATATTGGGGTTACGTGCACCCACAATTTTTACTACTGGTATACAGTGCCACTGTCTGACTGGGAATTCAAAGAATATATTGGGGTTATAAATACCCTCATTTCTTGCTACTGCCATATAGTGCCAGTTTCTGACTGGTAATTCAAAGAATATATTGGGGTTACGTGCACCCACAATTTTTACTACTGGTATACAGTGCCATTGTCTGACTGGGAATTCAAAGAGTATATTGGGAATACAAATACCCTCATTTCTTGCTACTGCCATATAGTGCCAGTTTCTGACTGGGAATTCAAAGAATATATTGGGGTTACGTGCACCCACAATTTTTACTACTGGTATACAGTGCCATTGTCTGACTGGGAATTTAAAGAGTATATTGGGAATACAAATACCCTCATTTCTTGCTACTGCCATATAGTGCCAGTGTCTGACTGGGAATTCAAAGAATATATTGGGGTTACGTGCACCCACAATTTTTACTACTGGTATACAGTGCCAATTTCTAACTAGGAATTCAAAATGCGCAAGGCTCCCGGAAAGGGACGTGGACGAGGCCGTGGGCGAGGTCGGGGGAATGGTTCTGGGGAGCAAGGTAGCAGTGAAGCCACAGGGCGTCCCGTGCCTACTCCTGTGGGGCAGCAAGCATTGCGCCACTCCACAGTGCCAGGGTTGCTTGCCACATTAACTAAACTGCAGGGTACAAACCTTAGTAGGCCCGAGAACCAGGAACAGGTCTTGCAATGGCTGTCAGAGAACGCTTACAGCACATTGTCCAGCAGCCAGTCAGACTCTGCCTCCTCTCCTCCTATTACCCAACAGTCTTGTCTTCCTTCCTCCCAAAATTCCGAAGCTTTACAGTACAATAACCCAAACTGTCCCTGCTCCCCAGAGCTGTTCTCCGCTCCTTTCATTGTCCCTCAACCTGCCTCTCCACGTCACGATTCCACGAACCTAACAGAGGAGCATCTGTGTCCAGATGCTCAAACACTAGAGTCTCCTCCATCTCTGTTCGATTTGGTGGTGGATGACCAGCAACCCACCCTCATCGACGATGATGTGACGCAGTTGCCGTCAGGGCATCCAGTTGACCGGCGCATTGTGCGGGAGGAGGAGATGAGACAGGAGTTGGAAGAGGAAGTGGTGGATGATGAGGACACTGACCCGACCTGGACAGGGGGGATGTCAAGCGGGGAAAGTAGTGTGGATGTTGAGGCAGGTGCAGCACCAAAAAGGGTAGCTAGAGGCAGAGGCAGAGGTCAGCAGCTTAGGCGAAGCCAGGCCACACCCGGAATCTCCCAAGATGTTCCAGTTCGTACCCAGCCCCGAAAAACTCCCACCTCGAGGGCACGTTTCTCGAAGGTGTGGAGTTTTTTCAAGGAATGCGCCGAGGACAGATATAGTGTTGTCTGCACAATTTGCCTCTCGAAATTGATTAGGGGCTCTGAGAAGAGCAACCTGTCCACCACTTCAATGCGCCGTCATTTGGAATCCAAGCACTGGAATCAGTGGCAGGCAGCAACGGCAGGACAAAGGCCGCCTGCCGTTCACGCCACTGCCACTGCCTCTGCCACTGCCTCTGCCTCTGCCACTGCCACTGCTGACTGTGCTGGCGATGCACTCCAGAGGACGAGCCAGGACACCACTTCATCTGCCTCCGCCACTTTGTTGACTTCTACCTCATCCTCCCCTGGTCCTGTCTTATCTCCTTCTCCTGCACCATCAAAGGCACCATCAGGCGTTTCTTTACAACAACCCACCATCTCTCAGACATTGGAGCGGCGGCAGAAATACACTGCTAACCACCCACACGCGCAAGCCTTGAACGCCAACATCGCTAAACTGCTGGCCCAGGAGATGTTGGCGTTCCGGCTTGTTGAAACTCCCGCCTTCCTGGACCTGATGGCAACTGCGGCACCTCGCTATGCCGTCCCTAGCCGTCACTACTTCTCCCGGTGTGCCGTCCCCGCCTTGCACCAGCACGTGTCACTCAACATCAGGCGGGCCCTTAGTTCCGCGCTTTGCACAAAGGTCCACTTGACCACCGACGCGTGGACAAGTGCATGCGGACAGGGACGCTACATTTCACTGACGGCACACTGGGTGAATGTAGTTGAGGCTGGGACTGCTTCCCAAACTGGCCCGGTGTACCTCGTCTCCCCACCTAACATTCCTGGCAGGGACACGAGAAGAACACCCCCCTCCTCCTCCTCCTCTACCGCCTCCTCCTCCGCCACCGCCTCCTCCTCCGCCACCGCCTCCTCCTCCGCTGTTAGATTGACCCCAGCTACGAGTTGGAAACGTTGCAGCACTGGCGTTGGTAGACGTCAGCAGGCTGTGCTGAAGCTGATCAGCTTGGGGGACAGACAGCACACTGCCTCCGAGGTGAGGGATGCCCTCCTCGATGAGACGGCAATATGGTTTGAGCCGCTGCACCTGGGCCCAGGCATGGTCGTTTGTGATAACGGCCGGAACCTGGTAGCAGCTCTGGAGCTTGCCGGACTCCAACATGTTCCATGCCTGGCCCACGTCTTCAACCTAGTGGTGCAACGTTTCCTAAAGAGCTACCCCAATGTTCCAGAGCTACTGGTGAAAGTGCGGCGCATGTGCGCCCACTTTCGCAAGTCGACAGTAGCCGCTGCTAGCTTAAAATCTCTCCAGCAACGCCTGCATGTGCCACAACACCGGCTTTTGTGCGACGTCCCCACACGCTGGAACTCAACGTTTCAGATGTTGAATAGAGTGGTTGAGCAGCAGAGACCTTTGATGGAATACCAGCTACAAAACCCTAGGGTGCCACAAAGTCAGCTGCCTCAGTTTCACATCCATGAGTGGCCATGGATGAGAGACCTTTGTGACATCCTACGGGTCTTTGAGGAGTCCACAAGGAGGGTGAGCTCTGAGGATGCGATGGTGAGCCTTACAATCCCGCTCTTGTGTGTTCTGAGAGAATCCCTGATTGACATCAGGGATAACTCAGATCACACAGAGGAGTTAGGGATAGCATCCGATCCGTCACAGCTGGAGAGTAGGTCCACACATCTGTCCGCTTCACTGCGTTTAATGGAGGAGGAGGAGGAGGAGGAGGAGGAAGAAGAGTTGTCCGATGATGTGATGGTGATACAGGAGGCTTCCGGGCAACTTCGAATCGTCCCATTGTTGCAGCGCGGATGGGTAGACATGGAGGATGAGGAGGAAATGGAGATTGAACTTTCCGGTGGGGCCAGAGGAGTCATGCCAACTAACACTGTGGCAGACATGGCTGAGTTCATGTTGGGGTGCTTTACAACCGACAAGCGTATTGTCAAAATCATGGAGGACAACCAGTACTGGATCTTTGCTATCCTTGACCCCCGGTATAAAAACAACATTTTTCGCAAAAGGATGAATCCAGCATAAGGATGAATAAAATTTAACTTTTATTAAATCTTCATAAAATATAGTAACGTGCTTTTAGCAAGATCCAAATTGCATGGCTACGCGTTTCGGAGCTGTATTGCGTGCTCCTTCTTCAAGGCATGCTACTAACATTTTACACATCACTTTTAAAACCCCCTTAATTAACTGATCCACCCATAAAACCAGGTGATACGCATCACAATAAAAACAAAACATACTATTGCAGATCTTTAGACCAATGCAAAACACATTACAATTTACATCATATAATACATTATACACTTGCACTTGTGATTACAAAAATCTGTACCCATGGCTATATATACATAGATTGTAAATATATATATATTAGCATTAACGGGCGACAAAGATATTCTATTCATAGGGAAATTGTATCTCCTATATACACATTTATAATTATATTCTCCCTGTCGTACATCTCCCAACAATAACCAGAAAACACTTATGATTGTTTATAAATAGATGTTCTAACCATATCACCAACCTTATATATATAATGTACACTCCCATATTCCCTGGGAATATGGGAGTGTACATTATATATATAAGGTTGGTGATATGGTTAGAACATCTATTTATAAACAATCATAAGTGTTTTCTGGTTATTGTTGGGAGATGTACGACAGGGAGAATATAATTATAAATGTGTATATAGGAGATACAATTTCCCTATGAATAGAATATCTTTGTCGCCCGTTAATGCTAATATATATATATTTACAATCTATGTATATATAGCCATGGGTACAGATTTTTGTAATCACAAGTGCAAGTGTATAATGTATTATATGATGTAAATTGTAATGTGTTTTGCATTGGTCTAAAGATCTGCAATAGTATGTTTTGTTTTTATTGTGATGCGTATCACCTGGTTTTATGGGTGGATCAGTTAATTAAGGGGGTTTTAAAAGTGATGTGTAAAATGTTAGTAGCATGCCTTGAAGAAGGAGCACGCAATACAGCTCCGAAACGCGTAGCCATGCAATTTGGATCTTGCTAAAAGCACGTTACTATATTTTATGAAGATTTAATAAAAGTTAAATTTTATTCATCCTTATGCTGGATTCATCCTTTTGCGAAAAATTTGTATTCCTGCTGGTTGAAGTCCACCTGCGTTTCCGTGCATTCGGCTGGATGAGAGGGTGAGCTGGAAAAACACATTATCATATATTTATAAAAACAACATCTCGTCTTTTATTCCGGTAGAGGGGAGGGCCAATCGCATCAATGCTTGCCACAGGCAATTGGTGCAGAATATGATGGAGATGTTTCCAGCATGTGACGTTGGCGGCAGGGAGGGCAGTTCCTCCAGTAGGCAACCAAGTTCTCACCGGTCCACACAAACGAGGGGCACACTGTCTAAGGTCTGGGACACCTTGATGGCACCCCCTCGCCAAAGTGCCGCCACGGAGGGTCCTAGTGTCACCAGGCGTGAGAAGTATAGGCGCATGTTGCGGGAATACCTTTCCGACCACAGCCCTGTCCTCTCCGACCCCTCTGCGCCCTACACGTATTGGGTGTCGAAGTTGGACCTGTGGCTTGAACTTGCCCTATATGCCTTGGAGGTGCTGTCCTGTCCTGCCGCCAGCGTCCTATCTGAGAGGGTGTTCAGTGCAGCCGGTGGCATCATCACTGACAAGCGCACCCGTCTGTCAGCTGAGAGTGCCGACCGGCTCACTTTGATAAAAATGAACCACCACTGGATAGAGCCTTCATTTTTGTGCCCACCTGTGTAAAGCACCCCAACATGAAACTCCATGTCTGTACTCAACCTCTCCAATTCCTCCGCATCCTCATACTCATCCACCATAAGCGTTGCACAATTCTGCTAATACTAGGCTCCCTCCAACATGATTTCCCCCAACTCTGCTGGTTAGAGGCTCCCTCCACCCTGATTTCCACCAACTCTGCTGGTTAGAGGCTCCCTCCACCCTGCTTTCCCACAACTCTGCTGGTTAGAGGCTCCTTCCACCATGAATTTGCCAAAACTGGGCTGTTTAGAGGCTCCCTCCACCATGAATTGGTCCAAACTGGGCTGGTTAGAGGCTCCCTCCACCATTAATTGGTCCAAACTGGGCTGGTTAGAGGCTCCCTCCACCATGAATTTGCCCAAACTGGGCTGTTTAGAGGCTCCCTCCACCATGAATTTGCCCAAACTGGGCTGTTTAGAGGCTCCCTCCACCATGAATTGGTCCAAACTGGGTTTTTTAGAGGCTCCCTCCACCATGAATTGGTCCAAACTGGGCTGGTTAGAGGCTCCCTCCACCATGAATTGATCCAAACTGGGGTGGTTAGAGGCTCCCTCCACCATTAATTGGTCCAAACTGGGCTGGTTAGAGGCTCCCTCCACCATGAATTTGCCCAAACTGGGCTGTTTAGAGGCTCCCTCCACCATGAATTTGCCCAAACTGGGCTGGTTAGAGGCTCCCTCCACCATGAATTGGTCCAAACTGGGGTTTTTAGAGGCTCCCTCCACCATGAATTGGTCCAAACTTGGCTGTTTAGAGGCTCCCTCCACCATTAATTGGTCCAAACTGGGCTGGTTAGAGGCTCCCTCCACCATGAATTGGTCCAAACTGGGTTTTTTAGAGGCTCCCTCCACCATGAATTTGCCCAAACTGGGCTGTTTAGAGGCTCCCTCCACCATGAATTGGTCCAAACTGGGCTGGTTAGAGGCTCCCTCCACCATGAATTTCCCAAAACTTGGCTGTTTAGAGGCTCCCTCCACCATTAATTGGTCCAAACTGGGCTGGTTAGAGGCTCCCTCCACCATGAATTGGTCCAAACTGGGGTTTTTAGAGGCTCCCTCCACCATGAATTGGTCCAAACTTGGCTGTTTAGAGGCTCCCTCCACCATGAATTGGTCCAAACTGGGGTGGTTAGAGGCTCCCTCCACCATTAATTGGTCCAAACTGGGCTGGTTAGAGGCTCCCTCCACCATTAATTGGTCCAAACTGGGCTGGTTAGAGGCTCCCTCCACCATGAATTTGCCCAAACTGGGCTGTTTAGAGGCTCCCTCCACCATGAATTTGCCCAAACTGGGCTGGTTAGAGGCTCCCTCCACCATGAATTGGTCCAAACGGGTTTTTAGAGGCTCCCTTCACCATGAATTGGTCCAAACTTGGCTGTTTAGAGGCTCCCTCCACCATGAATTGGTCCAAACTGGGGTGGTTAGAGGCTCCCTCCACCATTAATTGGTCCAAACTGGGCTGGTTAGAGGCTCCCTCCACCATTAATTGGTCCAAACTGGGCTGGTTAGAGGCTCCCTCCACCATGAATTGGTCCAAACTGGGGTTTTTAGAGGCTCCCTCCACCATGAATTGGTCCAAACTTGGCTGTTTAGAGGCTCCCTCCACCATTAATTGGTCCAAACTGGGCTGGTTAGAGGCTCCCTCCACCATGAATTGGTCCAAACTGGGTTTTTTAGAGGCTCCCTCCACCATGAATTTGCCCAAACTGGGCTGTTTAGAGGCTCCCTCCACCATGAATTGGTCCAAACTGGGTTTTTTAGAGGCTCCCTCCACCATGAATTGGTCCAAACTGGGCTGGTTAGAGGCTCCCTCCACCATGAATTGGTCCAAACTGGGGTGGTTAGAGGCTCCCTCCACCATGAATTGGTCCAAACTGGGCTGGTTAGAGGCTCCCTCCACCATGAATTGGTCCAAACTGGGCTGGTTAGAGGCTCCCTCCACCATTAATTGGTCCAAACTGGGCTGGTTAGAGGCTCCCTCCACCATGAATTTGCCCAAACTGGGCTGTTTAGAGGCTCCCTCCACCATGAATTTGCCCAAACTGGGCTGGTTAGAGGCTCCCTCCACCATGAATTGGTCCAAACTGGGGTTTTTAGAGGCTCCCTCCACCATGAATTGGTCCAAACTTGGCTGTTTAGAGGCTCCCTCCACCATTAATTGGTCCAAACTGGGCTGGTTAGAGGCTCCCTCCACCATGAATTGGTCCAAACTGGGTTTTTTAGAGGCTCCATCCACCATGAATTTGCCCAAACTGGGCTGTTTAGAGGCTCCCTCCACCATGAATTGGTCCAAACTGGGGTGGTTAGAGGCTCCCTCCACCATTAATTGGTCCAAACTGGGCTGGTTAGAGGCTCCCTCCACCATTAATTGGTCCAAACTGGGCTGGTTAGAGGCTCCCTCCACCATGAATTGGTCCAAACTGGGGTTTTTAGAGGCTCCCTCCACCATGAATTGGTCCAAACTTGGCTGTTTAGAGGCTCCCTCCACCATTAATTGGTCCAAACTGGGCTGGTTAGAGGCTCCCTCCACCATGAATTGGTCCAAACTGGGTTTTTTAGAGGCTCCCTCCACCATGAATTTGCCCAAACTGGGCTGTTTAGAGGCTCCCTCCACCATGAATTGGTCCAAACTGGGGTGGTTAGAGGCTCCCTCCACCATTAATTGGTCCAAACTGGGCTGGTTAGAGGCTCCCTCCACCATTAATTGGTCCAAACTGGGCTGGTTAGAGGCTCCCTCCACCATGAATTGGTCCAAACTGGGGTTTTTAGAGGCTCCCTCCACCATGAATTGGTCCAAACTTGGCTGTTTAGAGGCTCCCTCCACCATTAATTGGTCCAAACTGGGCTGGTTAGAGGCTCCCTCCACCATGAATTGGTCCAAACTGGGTTTTTTAGAGGCTCCCTCCACCATGAATTTGCCCAAACTGGGCTGTTTAGAGGCTCCCTCCACCATGAATTGGTCCAAACTGGGTTTTTTAGAGGCTCCCTCCACCATGAATTGGTCCAAACTGGGCTGGTTAGAGGCTCCCTCCACCATGAATTGGTCCAAACTGGGGTGGTTAGAGGCTCCCTCCACCATTAATTGGTCCAAACTGGGCTGGTTAGAGGCTCCCTCCACCATTAATTGGTCCAAACTGGGCTGGTTAGAGGCTCCCTCCACCATTAATTGGTCCAAACTGGGCTGGTTAGAGGCTCCCTCCACCATGAATTTGCCCAAACTGGGCTGTTTAGAGGCTCCCTCCACCATGAATTTGCCCAAACTGGGCTGGTTAGAGGCTCCCTCCACCATGAATTGGTCCAAACTGGGGTTTTTAGAGGCTCCCTCCACCATGAATTGGTCCAAACTTGGCTGTTTAGAGGCTCCCTCCACCATTAATTGGTCCAAACTGGGCTGGTTAGAGGCTCCCTCCACCATGAATTGGTCCAAACTGGGTTTTTTAGAGGCTCCCTCCACCATGAATTTGCCCAAACTGGGCTGTTTAGAGGCTCCCTCCACCATGAATTGGTCCAAACTGGGGTGGTTAGAGGCTCCCTCCACCATTAATTGGTCCAAACTGGGCTGGTTAGAGGCTCCCTCCACCATTAATTGGTCCAAACTGGGCTGGTTAGAGGCTCCCTCCACCATGAATTTGCCCAAACTGGGCTGGTTAGAGGCTCCCTCCACCATGAATTGGTCCAAACTGGGTTTTTTAGAGGCTCCCTCCACCATGAATTTGCCCAAACTGGGCTGGTTAGAGGCTCCCTCCACCATGAATTGGTCCAAACTGGGGTTTTTAGAGGCTCCCTCCACCATGAATTTGCCCAAACTGGGCTGTTTAGAGGCTCCCTCCACCATGAATTGGTCCAAACTGGGTTTTTTAGAGGCTCCCTCCACCATGAATTGGTCCAAACTGGGCTGGTTAGAGGCTCCCTCCACCATGAATTGGTCCAAACTGGGGTGGTTAGAGGCTCCCTCCACCATTAATTGGTCCAAACTGGGCTGGTTAGAGGCTCCCTCCATCATTAATTGGTCCAAACTGGGCTGGTTAGAGGCTCCCTCCACCATGAATTTGCCCAAACTGGGCTGTTTAGAGGCTCCCTCCACCATGAATTTGCCCAAACTGGGCTGGTTAGAGGCTCCCTCCACCATGAATTGGTCCAAACTGGGGTTTTTAGAGGCTCCCTCCACCATGAATTGGTCCAAACTTGGCTGTTTAGAGGCTCCCTCCACCATTAATTGGTCCAAACTGGGCTGGTTAGAGGCTCCCTCCACCATGAATTGGTCCAAACTGGGTTTTTTAGAGGCTCCCTCCACCATGAATTTGCCCAAACTGGGCTGTTTAGAGGCTCCCTCCACCATGAATTGGTCCAAACTGGGGTGGTTAGAGGCTCCCTCCACCATTAATTGGTCCAAACTGGGCTGGTTAGAGGCTCCCTCCACCATTAATTGGTCCAAACTGGGCTGGTTAGAGGCTCCCTCCACCATGAATTTGCCCAAACTGGGCTGGTTAGAGGCTCCCTCCACCATGAATTGGTCCAAACTGGGTTTTTTAGAGGCTCCCTCCACCATGAATTTGCCCAAACTGGGCTGGTTAGAGGCTCCCTCCACCATGAATTGGTCCAAACTGGGGTTTTTAGAGGCTCCCTCCACCATGAATTTGCCCAAACTCTGCTGGTTAGAGGCTCAATCCACCCTGATTTTCAAAACAAATGTTGGTGCCAACCTCAACTTACTACAAGGGCCAAATTCACTGCTGGTGACAAGCTCTCCTCACTGCAAGTGCCAAATACACATGTTTCAAGGTGTTTTCCTACTGTCAGAGAGGTGGTATTGAGTGTGTAAAGTGTGTAGTTGTTAGGCTGTGATGTTGGGGTAATAGAGGGTCTTTGGTGTGTTAGATGCCCCCAGACATGCTTCCCCTGCTGTCCCAGTGTCATTCCAGAGGTGTTGGCATAATTTCCTGGGGTGTCATAGTGGACTTGGTGACCCTCCAGACACGGATTTGGGTTTCCCCCTTAACGAGTATCTGTTCCCCATAGACTATAATGGGGTTCGAAACCCGTTCGAACACACGAACATTGAGCGGCTGTTCGAATCGAATTTCGAACCTCGAACATTTTAGTGTTCGCTCATCTCTAATTATAACCTATATAGCGCCAACACATTCCCCAGCACTTTACAATCCAAAGACAATGAATGTACAAGCAAAATGAGACAAAATGAGGAACAAACTAAGTAATGCAAACAATAGAAATGAGGGTCGTGCTCACAACGGCTTACAAATGAATATTTTTACCATTGACTTCCATTAGGTAAAAAAAGGATATGTCAAATTTTTATTCTTTGTAATATCATATTTTACCGGAAAGCATCAGTGACCACATGTTAAGTACATATGCCTCCATTGAAGTTTATAGTAATATTGCAGTTTAGACGTGGCTAAAATTCTGTTCACAACTGTGACGGATTCTAAATTCAGTGCCCCCATCACAAAATCATGAATAAAAAAGTCTTGCATGCAAAATTGCAGGCAAAAAAAGTTGTGCATTTGTTAGATTTTCAAGCAGAATGAAAGAGGATGTAACAGATACCAAAATCACTGCAAAATCACGGCCGTAAAATAACGCAGCGTATACGATCCAGGCTCCCATTGAAATCAATGGGAGCTTTTACGGCGCTCAAAGTCTCACACGCCGTATATGTGCCAGATCACGCGGCATGTTACTCCGTGTGAATGGACCCTTATAGTCAATGGGGTCACTTGGGATTCATTAGTGTCTGTGTATAAAGAAGAGGAAGCCACCCCCTATATTCGTGGCAGCTGCTACGTGGCCCATGGACTTAGAGGTTTGGTGGGCTCTGCTGCTGATTACTCCAGCAGGTAATGTCCCACAGCCTCCTCCGCCTCCTCTTCACCCTCTTTAGTCCCCACATCATGTCATTGAGGTTCGTCAGTGCGACCTCCTGGAGGCTGAAGGGGAAACAGAGGTGGCCGTGGACAGGAGTGGGGATAGGTAAGTAAGGCCTTGGCACTTATAATATTTGTTGGGCGAGATTCATCTGGTGGTTTCATTCATACAATTAGAGGCATCAGCTCTCTGTCAACGATCAACTCTGGAGCCCAGGAGAAGTGAGTATGCAACCTGTCACCTCTCTAGGGTCTCCAATGTTATACTTTGTGGTCTGAAAGACCCCAGAGTATAATAGTAGTTGATTAGTAGTGAACCCAAAAAATGTTTGCAACATCTGTAATGAACATCATATGGATCACTGAGAGATTATACTGTGTGAATGGGTCATTATACGTGGTGCAGGTGCCACTGTGGGACATTATATTCTATTAAGATCACTATAGGACATAATACTGTGTGAATAGGCCACTGTGGGACATTATACTATATTACCGGATGTCCTTTTCAGAACCAGGACTATGTGATAGAATTTACTAGGTATTTTCACAAATGTCCCATCCTCCATGGTTTCTTGATACCTTCTTCTACATACACATCACAGAACAGTAAACGTCTGTCTATAATGGATGCTGATAGTAAATACAGCAAGTCCATTGACATTCACTTTTCATTTTCCATGCAATTTTTTTGGGGGGGTTCACAGAATTATGGTTTGTTGACCGCACATTCTCTGTGCCCACATAAACAATGTGATCCTCCAACCAACAAACATTTGTCACATCAATGACATAGAGCAAACTGTATAGCCAATTATTGCATGGTGGCTCAGTGGTTAGCCTTGCAGACCTGGAGTCCAGGGTTCAAATCCTGCAAAGGACAAAATCTGCAAGGAGTTTGTATGTTCTCCCCATGTTTGCATGGGTTTCCTCCCACACTGCAAAGACATACTGATGGGGATTGTGAGCCCTATATGGGACAGTGACTAACAATGTAAGCATAATAAATAAACCTGTGTAAAAGTCATTTTACTATGGACTTCTATAAAATGCATCTTCCAGCGGGTTACCGCTAAGATAAGAAACTGTGTCGTTAAAGATCACGTTATTGAAGCCTCATCATGCTGACCCTATGGCTCCATACCATAAAGGAATTACATACACTCACCGGCCACTTTATTAGGTACACCTGTCCAACTGCTCGTTAACACTTAATTTCTAATCAGCCAATCACATGGCGGCAACTCAGTGCATTTAGGCATGTAGACATGGTCAAGACAATCTCCTGCAGTTCAAACCAAGGTGATTTGAGTGCCTTTGAACGTGGCATGGTTGTTGGTGCCAGAAGGGCTGGTCTGAGTATTTCAGAAACTGCTGATCTACTGGGATTTTCACGCACAACCATCTCTAGGGTTTACAGAGAATGGTCCGAAAAAGAAAAAACATCCAGTGAGCGGCAGTTCTGTGGGCGGAAATGCGTTGTTGATGCCAGAGGTCAGAGGAGAATGGCCAGACTGGTTCAAGCTGATAGAAAGGCAACAGTGACTCAAATAGCCACCCGTTACAACCAAGGTAGCCAGAAGAGCATCTCTGAACGCACAGTACATCGAACTTTGAGGCAGATGGGCTACAGCAGCAGAAGACCACACCGGGTGCCACTCCTTTCAGCTAAGAACAGGAAACTGAGGCTACAATTTGCACAAGCTCATCGAAATTGGACAATTGAAGATTGGAAAAACGTTGCCTGG
Source organism: Leptodactylus fuscus (assembly GCF_031893055.1). Lineage (NCBI taxonomy): Eukaryota > Metazoa > Chordata > Amphibia > Anura > Leptodactylidae > Leptodactylus > Leptodactylus fuscus. The sequence goes on along the minus strand of NC_134270.1, from coordinate 39,127,999 downwards.
TCTGATGAGTCTCGATTTCTGCTGCGACATTCGGATGGTAGGGTCAGAATATGGCGTCAACAACATGAAAGCATGGATCCATCCTGCCTTGTATCAACGGTTCAGGCTGGTGGTGGTGGTGTCATGGTGTGGGGAATATTTTCTTGGCACTCTTTGGGCCCCTTGGTACCAATTGAGCATCGTTGCAACGCCAAAGCCTACCTGAGTATTGTTGCTGACCATGTCCATCCCTTTATGACCACAATGTACCCAACATCTGATGGCTACTTTCAGCAGGATAATGCGCCATGTCATAAAGCTGGAATCATCTCAGACTGCTTTCTTGAACATGACAATGAGTTCACTGTACTCCAATGGCCTCCACAGTCACCAGATCTCAATCCAATAGAGCATCTTTGGGATGTGGTGGAACGGGAGATTTGCATCATGGATGTGCAGCCGACAAATCTGCGGCAACTGTGTGATACCATCATGTCAATATGGACCAAAATCTCTGAGCAATGCTTCCAGCACCTTGTTGAATCTATGCCACAAAGAATTGAGGCAGTTCTGAAGGCAAAAGGGGGTCCAACCCGTTACTAGCATGGTGTACCTAATAAAGTGGCTGGTGAGTGTATGTTACCATTAGATACCTGCATACAGCAATATGATGATCTCTGTTTCGGTTGAGGGTCCCAATTTTTCACAATATGCTGATACATCAATAGCAACCCAAAACATGCTTATAAAAGCCTAGACTAGTGGATCTTAACCGGGGTTCGATCGAACCCTAGGCCCTATGCAGTGGCGTAACTAGGAATGGCGGGGCCCCGTGGCGAACTTTTGACATGGGCCCCCCCCAAACCGACGCCGAAGACCTCAATCTACCCCCTCCTCAGAACTCTATTATGTCCCTTAGTAAGCCCTGCACACAGTATTACGCCCCATAGTGGCCCCTGCACACAGTATTAACCCCATTAGTGGCTCCTGCACACAGTATTAACCCCAATAGTGGCCCCTGCACACAGTATTAACCCCAATAGTGGCCCCTGCACACAGTATTAACCCCAATAGTGGCCCCTGCACACAGAATTAACCCCAATAGTGGCCCCTGCACACAGTATTAACCCCAATAGTGGCCCCTGCACACAGTATTAACCCCAATAGTGGCCCCTGCACACAGTATTAACCCCAATAGTGGCCCCTGCACACAGTATTAACCCCAATAGTGTCCCCTGCACACAGTATTAACCCCAATAGTGTCCCCTGCACACAGTATTAACCCCAATAGTGGCCCCTGCACACAGAATTTACCCCAATAGTGTCCCCTGCACACATAGTATTAACCCCAATAGTGTCCCCTGCACACAGAATTAACCCCAATAGTGTCCCCTGCACACAGTATTATGTCCCACTGTGGACATCCATAAACAATTATTATACTCTGGGGTCTTTTCAGACCCCAGAGTATAATAATCGGAGACCCGGGGGAATAAAAACATTTAAAAAAAAACCAGTTGCTTACCTGTGCCCGGCTCCTAGGCTGTCGGCTACCGGCTGCCGCTCTTGTCCTGCATTAATGACGTCGGACGTCACATGACCCGGGAAGCAGACCCGGGCCATGTGACGTCAGAGACATCAAACACGAATGAGGGAGGCCGGAGGCAGGATCGTGGAGAGGCAAGTAACACTGTTTGTTATGTTCCTTACGTCTCCCGGTCCGCTGATCATTATACTCGGGGGTCTGCAAATACCCCCGAGTATAATGATAGTGTTTGTGGGGCCCGTGGTGTCACTTGCCGATCCCGGCCCAGCCAGGATCGGCAAGTGAATGGGGCCTGTAACGGACTATTTAAAAAAAAAAAAAAAACCTGCAGCGGCTGTCACCGGGCCCCCTAATGGCCCGGGCCCTGTGGCAGCTGCTACTGCTGCTACCACGGTAGTTACGCCCCTGGCCCTATGCACGGTTCATTTTGTGTACCAGTAAAAAAAAAACTTATACTATATACTTTGGGAAAAAAAATCATATTTGATTTATGACTAAAGAAGGGTTCGGTGAATGTGAATATGACACTGATTGGTTCGGTACCTCAAACAAGATTAAGAACCACTGGTCTAGACGGTCTTCCATTCTCCCCCCTCCACCCGCACAGGGTTGTCACATATAGGATAGTGAGCATATCAAAGCAAAGCTGCTTATGTTGTAATACACATATCTGAACATGTACGGCCAAGAGATGCCACAGCAGCACAATATACCACAGTGGAACGTGTCAAAACTGCTTTACAGTATGATAAAGATGAAATGATAGGTAGGATACCATGATCCTATATAGGTGTCATATCACAGCTTCCTTGTACAAAGCTACAATACGGTTATTTGCTTGAGCCCTGAGTTAAATTTGTTACAATACAATTACGCTACCCATATACTGTATCCAGATTCATTTATATTCATTGTATATATTCATTTGTTTCTAAATTCATCACCCAATATTTAAATACGACTGTTAAGTAGAAGCCGCGTCTAAGGCTCAGAAATAATTGCGCGCCTCTAAACACATCCAGTTACAGCACGCGCCGTTATTATCCTATATTAATAATGCAGCAACATAAGTAATAGATACAATATTCCTATTCCCCATCCCCAGAGATACTTGATTAAAGTTAAAAGATACTGCTCAATAAAAAATGTCGGCGCATGTATGAAATATAGCTGGTAAGATACGTACGTCCACGCGTCCGGGTAACAGGCGGTTAATAATCGTCTTCCGCCTATATCTATCGCTGTGTACAAACAATATCTATAAGATTATGAAACAAGTTAATAATATCGTTAACACAGATAAGTAACTAAATCAATGTCAGCTCCGCTTAGAGAACCTCTCAACGACAGCCGTGAAGTTCATCACCATTGATAAATATCCCGCACAACTACATTAATTTTGACCTTTCCGATCACTTTAAGTCTATCCCTGGTGGTGCTCATTGCTTAGGACAGCATGCAAATGAGCCAACGTTTATGAATACATAATTTTATCTCATGCATCATTCCTGGCGATTACAGTGTCTGCCGGATTTTACCTGGATCTACATCGGTTTACGCGGATCTTTCTTTTTCGTTTTGTCACCTATTCTAATTGTACTAGGAAGATAGGTAATGGAAAATAGATTGTCTTGACTCTATGTTCCCGAAAGTCTTTGTTAGAATTTACATGAGCACGCCATACTTTGCGGAGATTGTTTTTCCGCTGTATGCGGTATGTGCCTTTATTAACAAGTAGGGGGTGACATGCTGACTGTGTTTCGTAGAGACATGTTCATGCAACGTAATATGAAATATCTGTAATTCGGCTAAAGGATCAGTAGTGCTGTTTACAAATTATCACCGCAAATGCACTTAAATAGACCGGAGCTGGGGATAGAGGCGTGAAGACTGACAATGCTGAGATTTTCGAGACAGTTACAGTATGTGTGGGATAGTTTACGTGATTGTTTAGTGCAGCAAGGGATTGGGAATAAATGAGTGGGACAAGGATAGGGTGAAGAGACTCTCATGTACGTAAAGTGCCATACATGTAGGCCTTGTGGCTGTAAATCCACGTGCCTCCATGTTGCCTTGTAAGTGGATGAATCTTGCCAAGTAAACGGAGCCACTAGTGCCTGTTTCTACCACCATCTTGTGTCCTGTACCTTCATCCTCATCAAGGACACCCCAAACACCGTCACATAGGAGACAAATAACGGGGTGCCCTAGAGGATAATTCCCCATTAATTCAGTGCGACCCCCTCATCACTTGACCATTTTTTGGCAACGCATCGCGGTTCTTCCCGCAGCACTTAAAACAGAAAGTTCGCAAAGTTTTCCTCCGTGGATTTTCTGTTACAATTATATCTATGGGGAAACCATTGGCGTTTCCATAGCTATAATTGACATCCTGCAATTACCAAAACCGCGGTGTGTCCGCACTGCGGTTTTTACCACTTAGTGAGCATGGGATTCGCGAGAATCCCATCCACTTTGCCTGCACTGTAAAATGCCACTGTTTTTCCTACCAGTCCTTGGGGCTCTTTATAGTGGTCTAACACAGGACTGAAGAAGGCCACACAAAACTCAGAATCTACAAAACCCTTAATGGGGCTGGCTAGTTTAGAAAGCCCATTTTCTTACACCTTACATGACAATTGTAAGATATGATTGGTCCTCTGTCCAGGATCCTCATCCCTTTGTACTTCTACTGCTTCTATATTTCACACTCATTGTGACTCAATGGCATATAATGCACCTGAAATACACACATACAACATGCAACTCATATGTGGCATACACGCAAAGACTCAGAACTTGTCTATTATAAAAAAAAAAAATTAAATCTGTGTTATTTCACTACTCATATCAAATATAAAAGCAGTGAATTAATATGAGCCTCGGCATACTCAAATGTGCACCCAATAACTGCTCAAATTTCCAAAGAAAGGTCAGGAAGCCTGGGAATGCCAGAGCCTGGTTAGTACTAATATGGGATCAATCTAAATATCATAACACAGGCAAATAAACAGCAGTTCATTAAAGTATTGTCCCCGATGTGATAATAGGAAAAGATCTTAACTCTTAATAAACTTGATCGTTTTACACATTTTACTCCAAACATAAGCTTCAGTTATAAATTTAGTATATAATATACCGTTCTCACTTTTCTAATAGATAAGGATTGATTGCATTGTGCTGCATACATTGTAAAATGAATTCAGGCTCATGAGTGTACTAGGGTCGATGAGATAGGAAGTCTGTTAACCCCAAGTATATTTGTTATGTGGGACCAAATCGGGACAACATAAAGGTGAGAATATATAGTGATGGCCCTATAGCAAGAACACAGAGAGAGAGGTATAGTGATCCTACACTAGTGGCGGCAACATCGACCATATAGTATACAAATTAAATGGTCAAACAACTTAGTCTCATTTTATAGAACATGTAATTCTGGACCAAAATATAATGCACTTTACCGTAACATGTGCACATATAAACATGTACGTATCTATCGTTATACACATACTAAGGGGAATTTATCGGGGAGAGACCACCATTTAGGTGTGTGGAGACTTATTAAGCCTTTAGCACTCCACTGTGCAAGGGACCATGGGAAGAATATGCAAATCTGTCTTCCATGTCTTCCCTGTCTAAGCCTCTCACCTCTACCAGGTTCGTTTTCTCTACACCGGGCTGACGAGATGTAATAACATCAAAACGGCCATCCTCGGTTGAGAGACTATACCTGGTAATAATCCCAGCATCATTGCAAAAAAAAAGGCCTCTTGGAAGGTCGAGCATGATGTTAAAGGGAGCAACCTTTATTGGGCCATATCACTGAGATTCTGTCTTCCTAATTACATCAGGGAAGACAGGCTTGCACATTCCAGTGAGTGCCCTCTATTGGTTTGCAACACTGAAGCACCTGACTTCCTAATTACATCATGGAAGACAGATTTGCATATTCTTTCTAAGGGAAATTTATTAAGACTGGCTTCTTGTACTGATAGCATCCGACTGATACTATCTGTGCCTGAGTTATTTGCTTTCTAAAATTGATTACCTATCCTTATGATAGGCCATCTGATATATACAGCAAGTAGTCCTGTCTCTTTAAGAGCAGGGACTCCTGGGACAGGAACTAGGAAGGAGATGGGGGTTGCTTGCACATGGCTGAGGTGAAGCTGCAGATCTATATGTGGAGATGCAAATAAACCAAGTTGCTGTTGGATTTCATCCCTGACTCCTCATACTTCTTGAAGACATTACACTATCAATATTAGATATGTGGCCATCCAACAACTAGGACACCATCAGATCTCAGTACCAAAGCTGCATGGCTTTCCACAGGCAACCATTTTTTAAGCGGGTTAGGTTTCCCTTTTTCGAGTCCCCCAAAAATGGAAATCCCAACGTTTCTGTAAAACTAGCATCAGAAATATGCAAATATGCAATCTGAAATATTGCATGTAAATAATTTTAAATACGGAATATCCTGGGCCCAGGCACAAGAGTTGTATGTTTAGAGGAGTCTCTGCAGGAAGAATTTGGCTTCTCCTCAGGGTCAAATTGTAGATTATACAGTGAACATGGTGCGGCAGCCTCCATTAATCCTCTGATATGTAATATACATGTAATGATTCCTCTGGTGGTTCTAAGGCAATAACATACATATACAAATGCAAATGAGGCCAATTAGATAGTGTCTCTACCTCTTTACTTATTTAAAGTGGACCCTACGCCACCTCTCCCAGCTCCAGCTCTTTACATCCTTTAGGAGCTACACCATTAATTCCGAGACAATTATTATATGGATATTTATAATGTAACATGTTCTTAACCGCTTAATGTTTAAGGAAGATTTTAATACACGATCAAAACAATATAAGAATATATATAACAGTTATCAAAAAAATGGAATTGTACTTGTGATTGTAGAATAATCTTACTTACGATTCCATTTAATTATGTCTTTTACATTTGTAGTCCATCTTTTCAGAATCCTGCAATTGCCAACGATGATGCATTGTGTAATGTGTTATTAAAATGAAATAAAGGGAAATGTAGAAAGCTGATGTGACACCCCAGACTGGCCCGAGCATTTATTGTATACCTTTATCTGCATTAGCAATATGCCTCCAATATCATACTGTTACCTAAATCTTTATCCTTCCATGTGCAAGTATTCAAATGCTACGGAAAAGTACAAAGGCATAATATGAAGCTCATGGACCCAGAACAGAATCTGTAATGCGAATTCACCTTACCATGTGCTATCTATAATACTGGTGTTTTGTTATGTTGTACGGAAGACATTGGGTCCCTTAGGCTCCAGAGCCCATATTAGTGACTGCAGCCTTTACAGTCTTCATAGCTACATCCTTAGGAATGCTTCCTGTATATAGAGTTGCTCATTGTATTACATAAGCTCTGTATGATACTGTCACTGTACAGTGTATTACTTTTACACTAGTGGAAGCTTTAAATATCATTATTATTTAGGCACTAAACTGTATGGTTGGCTGTATAGTATATAACTGTACTCCATATGGTTCCTTAACAGTAGATATGACACAAGGTATTCACTCATGGCAGCATTTAACACAAGGCTCCTTGGTAATGAGCGATACACACAACCTGGTTGGCAGTTTGAATGATGGGTTATGTAGATAACCTGTTTTCCCTAAGTCCCAACAGCGGCACAATATGGGGTATTTTCTGCCCCTGTGTGCTGGTAGGACAGGCGGAATTTTTAATTAGCCAGACTTAACACCTGGCTGGACCCTATATGAGGGCACCACACCCCTCCCCCTGCGTGTTAATATTAAGTAACCTATAATAGGCTCTGTACAATACAATATGTTTACAGCAAAGATATTGGTATTTACACATACATACAATCTTTACAGGTGCATATAAGCAACTTTTACATATTTTAGTCTGTTTTCCTCTACCAAATTATAGGGAGGGAGACTTGTGCCGCTGTTGGGACTTAGGGAAAACAGGTTATCTACATAACCCATCATTCCCTTGCGTCCCACCAGCGGCACAATATGGGGAGATAGCAAGCATAGTCCCTTTATTAGGGTGGGCGTTCTACAGAACTCAATACTGTACGGCCGAAAGCCGAAGCTTCCGCAGACTGGGTAGCCAGTCTATAATGCTTTACAAATGTGGAGTCTGAGCTCCACGACGCCGCCGTACAGATCTGGTCAAGCGGCAAGGCGCACCTTTCTGCCCATGAGGTAGAGACTGCCCTCGTGGAGTGCGCTGTTAAGAAGGCCGGAGGAGATAAGTCCTGTATCTCAAAAGCAATTTTAATAGTCTCCTTCACCCACCTAGAAATGGTGGGTTTCGAGGCCGCCCGGCCCTTTAACTTCCCGAAAAAGTTTACAAAGAGGTTTTCTGATCTTCTAAAAGAGCGCGTGCGCTCTAGATAAATCCTTAAACACCTTGACAAATCAAGAGAATGAAGTTTAACCTCCTCCGGAGTGGAGGGTGTTGGATAGAATACTGGAAGTGTGACCAGCTGGCATCTGTTGGTCACAGAGGGAACCTTGGGGGTAAATCCCGGTAGATATCTTAACTGGACTCTGTCCTCGTAGAAGCTGATGTACGGTTCTTCACAGGAGAACGCCTGTAATTCTCCTACCCTCTTGGCTGATGTTATTGCCAAGAGGAATGCTACCTTGTAGGAGAGGAACTTCAGCTCTACCGACTCCAGAGGTTCAAAGGGTTTACCACATAGCGCCGAAAGGACCGTGCTGAGATCCCACTTGTGGACTGGAGCAGATACTGCTGGTCTCAACCTCCCCGCCCCTTTAAGGAAGGAACTTACTAGGGGGTCCTGAGATAACCGCCTCCCCAGACAGGCGGACAGGGCGGCCATATGCACCTTCAAGGTGGCAACCGAGAGGCCCCTGTCAAGGCCGTCCTGAAGAAAGTCCAAGATCACACCTATTGGAGGATCCACGGAGTCCACTTCGTGCTCCTGGCACCAAGTTTTAAAGATGTTACCAATCCTCTGGTAACTTCTATTTGTAGCTTCTGAACGGGCACAGGAAATCATCTTTAGGACGGCCTTTGAAAGTCCTCTATTCCTTAATAGGGACTGGTTAACTTCCAGGCTGTCAAGTTGAACCTCCTCAGATCCTGGCAGAGTAGCTCTCCTTGAGTTACCAGGTCTGGGAGGGGGGGAAGCCTCCAATAAATGCCTTGACTCATCCTCATGAGCTGGGCAAACCAAGTCCTTTTTGGCCAGAACGGGATTATGGCGATGCCCGAGACTTGGTCCTGTCTTATCTTCATCAATACCCTGGGTATGATGGGAACTGGAGGGAAGATGTAAATCAGCCTGAACCTCCATGGGATGGACAGGGCATCCACTGCCAAGGGGTTGTCCTCCTGATACAGGGAAGAGAAGGTCTGTACCTTGGCGTTGAGTCGGGTTGCCATAAGATCGACCTCTGGGAGACCCCATCTTTGGACGATCTGCTGGAATATTCCTGGATGAAGTGACCATTCTCCGGATACGGAAATACCCCGACTCAACTGATCCGCTACTATGTTCAGGGAGCCTCTGATGTGAACAGCGGATAGATGGGACAGGTTCTTTTCTGCCCATGAGAAGATTAGATTCGTGGTTCTTTGAAGGGCCCGGGATCTGGTACCGCCTTGTTTGTTTATATAGATGACCGTCGTCATATTGTCCGACCAGACTTTGACTGCCTTCCCCTTGAGGAGGGGGGCGAAGTGACACAAGGCAAGGTACACTGCCTGAAGTTCCTTCAGGTTGGATGACCCCTGTTCCGGATGAGCCCAAACGCCGTGTATAGTTTTGTCGTCCAAGTGGGCTCCCCATCCCTGATGGGATGCATCCGTTGTCAGCAGGACCCACTCTGGTGGGACCGTAGACCTTCCGTCTTTCAGGTGTATCCACCATCTGAGGGAAAGACGGGTAGCGGGAGAAAGGCAGATCTTCTTTTGCAGTCCCCGTGGCGACCTGTTCCAGGCGCTCAGCACTTCCCTCTGAAGGGGACGCAAATGCCATAAGGCCCAAGGAACCGCCCTGACTGAAGAGGACATCAGGCCTAGAACTCTCATGGCGGTCCGGATGGTTATTCGCCGAGTTCCAAATAGAAAGCGGGCAGCTGCCTCTATCTTGAGTTTCCTTGGGCCGGAAAGGTAGATCTGCATCTCCTGGGAATCCAGAATAAATCCGAGAAACTTCCTCCGGGTGGATGGCACCGTCTCGGATTTCTCCCAGTTGATCACCCATCCTAGTTTCTGAAGGAGGGATACAGCGATCTGAAGATGTTGGCGGAGTAGAGAAGTAGACTGAGCTTTTATGAGCCAGTCGTCTAAATATGGAACCACGAAGAGCCCCTCTAATCTTAGAGCGGCGGCGATGGGGGCGACCGTCTTGGTAAAGACGTACGGGGCTGACGATATGCCAAAGGGGAGGGCGGTAAACTGAAAATGCTCTCTGCGACCAGCTATTTGAATAGCTATTCTTAGATATTTCCTGTGTGGGCAAAAAATAGGGACATGCAGGTAGGCATCCCTGAGATCTAGGGTCACCATTACCTCGTCCTGCTGGAGGAAGGATGTTACAGAATCTACGGTTTCCATACGGAATGGTTTTCCCCTTAGAAACCGATTGAGATACCTTAAATCTACTATCATTCTCCAGTCCCCAGATGGTTTGGGGACGAGGAAAACTGGAGAGTAGATACCGAGGCCTTCCTCCCGAGGGGGGACCCTCTCCAGGGCCCCCTTTGTCCTGTATTCCAAGACAGCTGCCTCTAGGATAGACTGCTGGGCAGCAGGCAGGATACGAGTGCTGGTGAAATGATCGCGGGGAGGCTGCTTGAATTCCAAGGCGTAGCCCTGGGCCACCACCCGCAAAGCCCAAGGATCTCTGATGATCTGATCCCACACACCGGCAAAGTGAGCCAGACGCCCACCTACCGCAAGATTGGCCGCAGAGAGCTGCGCACCCTCAAAAGGTAGGTTTACCCTTTGAATCATCCCTGGCGCGCCCCCTGCCCATACCTCTAGGTCGTATTCTGGACCTTCTCTGAGGTTGCCTGGATTGAGCTCCTCGCCCCCTACCTGGGGGAGGCCTTCTGCTTCTGGAGGCCTGCGGCAAGGTTCTGCCCTTGTCTTCGGCCAGACCCTCCATTAGATCGTCGAGGCTGCGCCCGAACACCTTGCCCGGCTGGAAGTGTAGACCGCACAGGGCGTATTTGGATGGTAAGTCCGCCCTCCAGGGACGGAGCCACAGTGGTCTTCTTGCGGCTGTGGTCTGAGCCATGGTTTTTGCTGACAGACGTAACTGTTGTCTGGATGACTCTCCCAGGTAATCTGCTGCTATCTGAATAGAGGACATAGACGATAAGATCTCGTCTCTATCGACGCCGGTATCTATGTCTCGCTCCAGTTGCGTCAGCCGGGCACGTAGAAAATCCGCCACTTCGGTGGAGGCAATGGCCACAGAGGTCTGAGCTGAAGCAGAAGAATACGCTTTTTTAAGTGTGGAGTCTATTCTTCTATCCAAGAGGTCCTGTAAGTTAGAGCCGTCTTCAAGAGGCACAATGGTACGTTTGGACATCCTGGCTACCGCCAGGTCTACTTTTGGGGGTGGCCCCCAGGAGGACAGCTGGACAGGATCCACCGGATACAGATTCTTAAATACCCTGGAGGCCACATGAGTCTTCTCAGGAAATTTCCACTCCTGCTCCATAATGGCCATTAATGCCGCATCTACCTGAAAGGCCCTCTGCCCTTCAGCGGTAGAAGCGGAGGCTTCCCCCAAGTCATCCAGGCCCCTTGACCGGATGGCCTTCAGCAAACTGGTTGTTTTGTCCCATGAAAATATGGGTTTGCTGGCCACGCTCGACTGCACCACGGATGGGCAGGAGTCATCCTCCATCTGCAGTCTTTCCAGGGAGGGGGGAGAAGCAGAGCGCCCTTCTGTCCGCTGCTTCTTGGAGAGCTGGGTGATGGACACACGGATGTCCTTTAGCGACTCTTCCTACAAAAAGGGGAGGAGGAGCTTACCAGAAGTGGGGAAACCATCTTTCCTCTTGTTCTCTGCACTGTACTCACCATATACTCCTTCATCCATATTACCATGTCCCTGGGGGAGGGCTCATCAGCAGGAGGCCCTCTGCAGGACCGACAACGTGACCAATCGTATCCTGGAATATAGAGGTTAATTAGCAACCTCCTACTGCAGAGAGCCCCTACCCCCGACCACACTTACCATCAGGTAAGGGAATATCGCAATCCCGGCAGGAAAAATGCTTTCTTTTGGCCGAGGATTTCCTCCTCTCCTGGTCCCCAGGAGGGGTGGTGGAAGAGGACATGGTAGCGGAATAGCGACCGCTATGTTCACCTAAATAGATTTAGTGTATGAGAGGAGTAACATACATGAAACACAATAATGGTTTCTTACCAGGCGTTGGCAGAACGGCTTAGATCAGGATTTGTCAAAAGCTCAGCTGCCACCAGCGAAGTGCAAACAAACTGCAAACTGCACCAAACATAAGCCCCACTAGTGGGAAACTAGGAAGGCAAGGACTGAGTGTCCTGCCCTCCCTTTTGAGCTGGCCGCCGAAAAAAAGGGGGGCGGGGCCGCCCGAAACCCCGCCCCCTTCCCGCTTCCCAACCCCCCCAAAGCCCCTGAACAAGAATTGTTCTATCTAGGGGGGGGGGGGGGTATTGGGGCCAGGGGACTGCCTTACCCTGCCCCAGACTAGCTCCTTTTCGGAGCTATAGTAAAATATTTTCGGCCGCCGCGAACCGGAAGTGCGGCGCCGGAAGTGTGCGCAAGTTTTCCCTCCCCGTCCAGGAACGAGGGAGCCGGCCGAAGGTTCCGGCCCCTACCCGTTCGCAGAGCCGACGGCAGAAGCCGAAGCTTCCGCATGAAGCGCCGACCCTAGAAGTAAGTCAGTGGACGGGGAGGGGGGGGGAAGGAGAAAGACCCTGCTGACACCCCTGCCTTCTCTCCAGGTCAGGAGCCCCAGCGAGGGACAGGACTCAGGATCAGGTAAGTGATCCACAGAGCCCTATAGGAGGACACCAAGTCCTCCCCACCTGTCCACACACAGGACAGAAAAAAACACGCAGGGGGAGGGGTGTGGTGCCCTCATATAGGGTCCAGCCAGGTGTTAAGTCTGGCTAATTAAAAATTCCGCCTGTCCTACCAGCACACAGGGGCAGAAAATACCCCATATTGTGCCGCTGGTGGGACGCAAGGGAATGATCTTTAACTAAGAATGGGTGAATCTCTGAAGATTCAATTCATCTGGTGTTTGGACAAAGCAATCCTCCCATTTTGTTCAGTCTGTGAGGAGGCAGAGTCTAATATCGGACCAGAATGGAGACTGCTGTGGACCGATCTTAGACTCCGCCTCCTCCGGCAGATGATTGGCCGAATGCTGTACTCTGTATGGCATTCGGCCAATCAACGCCGGTCAGTGCATTTAATGCATTTCTATGGGAAAAGTCAGCTCGTGTATATCGCAAGCTGACAGGAATCCCGGCCAGATAGAGCCCCAAAGAGCTGGGTGAGTGACATTCCCACCTAAATAAAGGTAATCAATAGCTAACCCTGCCTGTACATCTATCCCTGTCTCACAGTCACATAGTTCACAGTCTCATATGAACCGGATATTAAATACACCATTTGTATAAATTGGAGGTCACCTGATTTAGCCAGCCAATTACTGTTTCCGATTTTTTACAATGCCTCTGTTGTTGTAGTTCCTGTCCCACCTCCCTTGCACAGTTATTGGTGCAAAAAAAAGCACCAGGAGAGGTGGGAGGGGATACAAATTTTTAGTGCGTTTGCCTCGTCGTATTCGATTAGAATCGAATACCTCGAACGGTCGGATATTCAATCGACCAGTGTTCGCTCATCTCTATCAATTAACAGACCACCCCTCTCCTCTCCATACAGTTCTGTGAGTACTGGATAAGGATATGGACTCTATGCAAACAAACAGACTGAGTGAAGATAAGGAGGATGACGGCAGCTTAATAAGTGGAGAAGGAAATATATTTCTTTAATAAGATGTATTACAAAGTTTCTTATATTCACACTTAGTATTCATTTATGAAAAGTGGTTTTATAATTATAGGTAAATTAATTATTGAATTCATAAATTCCACACCATGTGTACAACTAATCACATGAACCCCACATTAGCGTTCCTGGTTTCTCTCTAGTATTTAATGCAGATTTATAATGCTTGCTTTACTATAACATACACCAATGGTAGGGTATATTTTCTCGCAGGTGCCTGGTGCTACAGAAGCACATGGTATAAGAATAGAACATCTTAGCAGGAGGTGTCATGTAAGAATAAATGCATAATGACAGAAGATATCATAGTCCATTATAAGACGTTACTGTGCCTTTAATCATATTTTACAAGCAAAAGAGGAACAAATGAGTAAAATGAATGTATTTATCCCGTATGAAATGAAATATGGATCAGTGTAATTGAGTAATGTTTTAATAATCTGTGTTATATGCTGCGACTAACATAAGACTTTAGGGAGATCTGTCACTTTGACTACTTTCATTTCACCTATTTGGAGCAATGATAACTAGAATTTTCAATGTTTTCATCTCTTTTACAGTACAGGATATCACAGAAAATCATGGAACCTTTTTAACTTTTAATTCAGGCATAAATGAGATGAATATTTGTTTACCCACTAAATATATAACTTCATCTTCATATTCAAGCAACTCTACTTATCATAAAAAGTCATAAAAACCACATCCCTGCGCCAACCAGTTCTTCAGCGCTCTCAAGGGCGCAGTGAAGTGAGGGAATGTGAAAAGAGAGTAATATGGTTTCTCTGTAAAGAGATGATTGCTGGGTTTTTTGCTTTCAGATACAGTATGGAAGTAAATACTTGTCCTATCTTAGTGTGTTCCAGGTTGTCGCTGTTTTGTATAGTTGTAAATTGGTCAAATTGCCCATGCTGACCCCCGTTTACTACTGAAAAAATGTGCCATGAATACCTGAGTGTTAGGAGTCAGGCCGGAACCTCCACAGCAGCGTGCGAGGGTTACCGACCCTCTCCTAACATGGACCGTGGCTTTCTTTTCCGGCGCTGGGGTGATCCTGGTCTGCCAGGAACCGATATATTCTTCTGCTCCGGCTCACCACTGGCTATCCAGTTTATTCTTTTAGTGAGCTCTCCCCTGCTGTGTCTCATGTCTCTCTTCCACCTTGGTCTCCTGGTTCCGTTCTTAACTCTACTTTTGCCTCCTGACTCTGTATTCTGCTCTCACCTGTTGACAACCCCGGCTTGCCTTCAGACTTCTGCTCCTTGAACATGATTTGGTACCGCTCTGCTCTCCAGTTACTGACACGGCTTGCTTGACCTCTCTCCGGAATTACCCCTCTGACCTGCCCTGACCTTACAGTGACAACTTGGATTGGATGACTACTCTTTGGTGCACTGCTGCCATCTACTGGCTACCTCGAACTACTGCCTTCTGGTTCCTCAGACCTTAGTCTCACCTCTGAAAACCTTCTGGGAGGTGATTCCAGTCTCTGGGTCTGCTGTGACTAGTGGTACGCTGTTCATCTGGTGTTCCCTGACCTGTACCGTACTGCCTGATGGTAGCCTCCAAGTCTATCCCCACCATCAGGAGCTCTGGTGAACATCTCTGGAGGGTTGGGTTGGTGCAGCTTGGAGTGCGCAAGATGCTCAGTGCAGTTTCTGTGCCATCTTGATCAGAATGTCTGGTGCTGGAATTCACTATTTTGCTCAATGCTGCATCTAAGATTAGGAACTGTACCAAGAGACAATGGAAGAAGGTGGCTTGGTCTGACAAATCATGATTTCTGATATCGTCAAGTGGATGCATGGGTGTGGTCGCATCCCTGGGGAAGACATGATACCTGGATACACTATGGGAAGACACCACTTCAGCAAAGGCATTGGAAAGCCCAGCACAATGTTCTGTTGGATCCTGACATTTATGTGAATGTTACTTTGACATATATGACCTACATAAACATTATACAGCCCAAGACCATGGTAGCCATATTGGTCTCTTTCATAAGGATAAAGGTTCCTGTCACATGACAAAGAGTTCAAGATGTTGACTTGACTTCTAAATTTCCCAGATCTCAATCAAGTATCTGAGGGGTGAAAAACATTCCCACGTTGTGCTCCCACACAGCATTATATACTCCGCAGTGGCCCCCACACAGTATTATATGCCTTCAAGGCCATTTCCAGCTGGCCACGGGCCCCATACCCATCTAGACCTGGTCACGGTGTAACCCTCTGGGACCAGGATTGCTACGCCACTGCCTGGATAGCAATCCATTACTGTATGGTGAACACCAAAAAAATCAAAAGAGCCTAACCACTTTTTTTTTTTTTTTTTTACTGTCTCACCCTCCATAAAAGTCAAAAATAAAAGCAATCGAAACATCAGTTATTCTCCAAACTGGAATAAATAAAAAGTGCATCTGTCCCCACAAAGAAACAAAACCTCCTTATGCAGATCTGTACAGGGAAATTTAAAAAAAAAAAAAAAAAACAGAACATTATGGATGTCACAATAGGATGATTCCAGATTTTTTAAAGATTTTGGCTTTTTTCAAGGGGTTAATTTTTTTTCCAGCTTCCCAGTACATTGCATAGAATACTACTGGTGCAATTATGAAGGATAATTTGTCCCACAAAAATTAAGCCGTATAAAAAAAATTTAAAGTTATGGTTTTTGGAAAAAGGGGAGTAAAATAATTAAAAAAATGGCTGTGGTGGGAAGGGTTTACATTTTTTTTTTCATTGTATTCACTTGAATGGGGTTAGGCAGCAGACTAGCCTTATATCTGATGAATGTTACATTACTAGCACCATTGCTGATCAGTGGAGTCGCTGGTTGTTGCTGATATCATATTGATGACCTGAGGGTCGTTCCCTTTAAAGGGATTCTAGCATTAGAATCCCGTTTTAAGCTAAAGCCACGTCAAAATAGCCTTAAGAAAAGCTATTCTTCCCCTACCTTTAGATGTCTTCTCCGCGCCGACGTTCCTTAGATATCCCAGTTTTCGTCCATATGCTAATTAGTTTTCTCGCAGCACTGAGGGAGGTCCCAGTGCTCAAACAGCACTGGGGGCGTCCCCTGTGCTACAAGAAAACTATCCAGCATCACCTTCTTCTTGTTCGCCTCCTCTGCCTTTTCTTCCATGTCCCGTCACGTCTTCTTCAAAAAGCACCGACCCCACATGTCTGTCGCCATTTTCCTGTGGCCGAACAGGAGAGGCCGCAGGAAAATGGCTGATGGACATGCGCAGTCGACCATTGTCAGTAGCCGAACAGGAAAGACAAGGTGGAGGCAACAAACAGAAGAAGGTGGCGCTGGATAGTTGTCTCGCAGCACAGGGGACGCCCCCAGTGCTGCGAGAAAACTAATTAGCATATAGATGAAAACCTGGATATCGAAGGAACGGCGGCGCGGAGAAGACATCTAAAGGTAGGAGAAGAATAGCCTCTCTTAAGCCTATTCTGACATGGGTTTAGCTTAAAACGGATTCTAATGATAGAATCTTTTTAATGTATTCATACATTTCCGAGTGGAGTAACAGAGCTTTAGTATTGTTTTATCGTTGCGAACTATTTACTAAAACACATGTCAGGAGAGGTGACAAGTTCTCTCTGAATACAGGAATGAATTCAGTAACACCGAGTGTGGGCCGTAAATATGAACAATTGCGCCCTTTTATGCTACTTGCAAAGAATTTACACCAAGAATGTACGCTACCTCATCTTCTGAGGTCAAGCCAGGCCAAAACATTCAGCGGCAATGAATGGAGGCTTAATTCATATTCCTTTCCACTGTGCCCACAAAATTAAAGCAAGCTTTTAGCCGTCCTTACAAGTCTCGCGGTCTGTACCGGAGAAATCCAGTGAACTCTGCATCATTATTAAATATAACTGCAGGACATTGTAAAACTCGTCCTAAAAGAAAGCAAATGGAGATTTTTCTTTATGTACAGAATCTTAAGAATATGTGTTGCATAAAAGATATCACAAGGCTGCATATGGAATTTGATTTCGGTAAGGTCAACATTTATTCTGGACCTGACATTGATTTATTATACTGTGACATTGAAAGCTTCTTTCTTTGACGTGATGATTTTTTTTTTTTTTTGTCTAGAACTTCTTTTTGGTTATGAAGCTAAATGACAAAGAATTGCAAAATCTTCTGCCCGCAATAACAACAGCAAAGGTTTGTGCCATTGAAGGATGGATTGCGAGAGGTTTTTATAGATTTCTATACAAATCATGACACATTCAGTGCCGTGCAAAAGTTTTAGGCAGGTGTGGAGTTAAAATGCATCGAAATAAGAATACCGTATTGTTCGGACTATAAGACGCACTTTTTTTTTTCTCCAAATATGGGAGGAAAATGGAGCTGCGTCTTATAGTCCGAATGTGTCTGTGTCCCATCCCTATTCCGTCGGTGCAAAGGGTACAGACGGCGCAGGCAAGTTAGAAGAAAGCCTGCGGCGCCTGTACTTGTTTGTCATGCCCCTTCCTGACATCTGTGAGGAGGACGAGGCAAGTTCACGAGTAGATAGATACTACTGTACATTGACTTGTCTATCTACTGGACAAGTCAATGTACAATAATATCTATCTACTCGAGAACGTCGCTCAACTTACCTGCTCAGAAGTGCTTGCCGCTGCCCTCTGCTGGTCCGGTCCTCTGTCCTTCATGTGGCTTCAGAGCGCCCTGCGCCCCGTCCCCGCCTCCGCCTCCCTAGACTAGTATTATAGAGAAGGCGGGGCTTAGGAGAGTGTGGCCAGGTACTGGGAGGGGAGACGTGAGTGATGCTCTCACGTCTCCCCGCTCACACTCTTGCAGGGCGCTCTGAAGACATGTGAAGGACAGAGGACCGGACCAAGAAGAACTGGGAGCTGCAGCTGTGCAGGTAAGCGGACACCAGTGGGGGGAGGGGGAATATTATATTATTATTAGAGATGAGCGAGTAGTATTCGATCGAGTAGGTATATGATCGAATACTACGGTATTCGAAATACTCGTACTCGATTGAATACTACTAGCTGTTCGAAGTTAAGATTCAATGCAGAACCAACGTTGATTGGCCGAATGTTATACATTCTGCCAATCAACGCTAGTTCTTCTCTTACCTTTAGAAGTCTTCTCCCTGCGCAGCATCCCCGCGGCGTCTTCCGACTCTGCATTCACTCTGCTTAGGCATCGGGCCTGGGCAGAGCCGACTGCACATGTCTGCGCTACAAGAAAATGGCCGTTTACACTGTAAGCGGCCATTTTCTTGTAGCGTGGGCATGCACAGTTGGCTCTGCCTAGGCCCGATGCCTAGCAGAGTGAATTCAAGGCTGGAAGAGGACGCGGGGACGCTGCGCAGGGAGAAGAATCCAGCCCGACCCTCACTCATGGACTTGGTAAGTAGAATTTGATCGAATGTTGCATACCCCTGAAACGAGCATTTCCCCCCATAGACTATAATGGGGTTCGAAACCCGTTTGAACAGTGTACGGCTGTTCGAATTGGATTTCGAATCTCGGACATTTTAGAGTTCACTCATCTCTAATTATTATGTTATTAAGTATTTTACAAATTTTTAGAAATTTTTTTTGCTTCAAAATTTTTTTCCCCTATTTTCCTCTTCTAAAACCTTAGTGCATGTTATGGTCCGGTGCGTCTTATAGTCTGAAAAATACGGTACTTTCAAGAATTGAAGTGTTAATAGTTTATAACAAAATGAAGGAAGGAATAAAAGCAACAGCTACAGTATATCACATCAATATTTTGGTACACTCGCAGGCAGTTTTTACAGGATCTCGGCAAGGAGGTTGTTTTAGGCATCTTGCAGAACTAAGCACAGATCTTCTGTGGATGTAGGCTTGTTCCAATCCTTCTGTCTCTTCATGTAATACCAGACACACTGGATTATGTTGAGATCGGGGCTCTGTGGGTGCCAGTGGTCAGATCCCCAGAATAGAGGATAAATGCTTTAGAGGAAAAATCTATATTAAAAAATTCACCATATTACTTGCTAATGTCTTGAATGGGTTGACCGACGTTTTTTAAGATTTAAGGGTGCTGATCTTGGTGACAAAAATGTAAAAAAAAAAAAAAAAAAAAAAAAAAAAGTATTCATCCCTGCATTTCTAGTGGTGGCAGCTGTATATACAGTGTTGGCCAAAAGTATTGGCCCCCCTGCAATTCTGTCAGATAATATTCAGTTTCTTCCAGAAAATGATTGCAAGCACAAACTCTTTGGTATTAATATCTTCATTTATTTTGCTTGCAATGAAAAAACACATGAGAATGAAAACAAGTCAAATCATTGATCATTTTACACAAAACTCCAAAAATGGGCCGGACAAAAGTATTGGCGCCCTAAGCCTAATACTTGGTAGCACAACCTTTAGATAAAATAACCACAAACAACCACTTCCGGTAACCAGCAATGAGTTTCTTACAATGCTCTGCTGGAATTTTAGACCATTCTTCTTTGGCAAACTGCTCCAGGTCCCCCCTGAGATGTGAAGGGGGCCTTCTCCAAACTGCCATCAAGAGATCTCTCCCCCACAGGTGTTCTATGGGATTCAGGTCTGGACTCATTGCTGCCACTTTACAAGTCTCCAGTGCTTTCTCTCAAACCATTTTCTAGTGCTTTTTGAAGTGTGTTTTGGGTCATTGTCCTGCTGGAAGACCCATGACCTCTGAGGGAGACCCAGCTTTCTCACACTGGGCCCTACATTATGCTGCAAAATTTGTTGGTAGTCTTCAGACTAGAGATGAGCGAACAGCGTTTGATTGAGCACATGTTCGATCGGATATCAGGCTGTTCGAGATGTTCTATTCGAGTCAAACACCAGGTGGCAAACTCACTAAAAGTTTGTATCCCCTCCCACCTTCCCTGGCGCTTTTTTTGCACCAATAACTGCGCAAGGAAGGTGGGACAGGAAATATGACAACAGAGGCATTGAAAAAAAATCAGAAAAAGTAATTGGCTGGCTAAATCAGGTGACCTCCAATTTATATGAACAGTGGATTTAACCGGTTCATATGAGACTTTGAACTATGTGACTGTGAGACAGGGACAGATCTACAGGCAGGGTTTAGCTAGGGATTACCTTTATTTAGGGGGAATGTCACTCACACAGCTCTTTGGGGCTCTATCTGGTCGGGATCCCTGTCAGCTTGCGATATGCGTGAGCTGACTTTTTCCCATAGGAATGCATTGACCAGTGTTGATTGGCCGAATGCCATACAGAGTACAGCATTCAGCCAATCAACGCTGGTTCTGCCAGAGGCTCGTCTGTGAAGAGGCGGAGTCTAAGATTGGACCAGAATGTGGACTGATCTTAGACTCCGCCTCCTCCGGCAGAACCAGCGTTGATTGGCCAAATCCTGTACTCTGTATGGCATTCGGCCAATCAATGCTAGTCAATGCATTCCTATGCCGAGATGTAGCAGTGCTGGCCGTGCATTCAGCTCGACTACTCCGGAGATACAGCCAAGCTGAGTGCACGGCCAGCACTGCTACACCGGAGATGTAGCAGTGCTGGTCGTGCACTCAGCTCGGCTACTCCGGAGATGAGCCGATCTTAGCGCACGGCCAGCACTGCTACACCAGAGATGCATTGACCAGCGTTGATTGGCCGAATGCCATAAAGAGTACAGAGGTGGAGACAGACAGACAAGCTTCCGGCAGAACAGCCAATCAACGCTGGTCAATGCATTCCTATGGGGAAAAGTCAGCTTACGCATATCGCAAGCTGACAGGGATCCCGACGTAATACAGTGACTTGGGCATGTTAGATGCCCCCAGACATGCTTCCCCTGCTGTCCCAGTTGCATTCCAGGGTGTTGGCATCATTCCTGGGGTGTCATAGTGGACTTGGTGACCCTCCTGAGTCTATTTAGGAAAAAAAAAAAAAACGCAGGGGTAGCGGCTGTCGCCAGGCCCCTAATGTCCTGGGCCCTGTGGCAGCTGCTATCACGGTAGTTACGCCACTACTTCAAACTAAATTCTCTGCATGGACAAACCGAAACAAAAGGAGACCATAAAATATAACTTTTAATAAAAATCACAAGATAAAAGCCTCTAACCAAGGCCAAAATTAATATTTACCTTGAGTTATACTCTCTTTTTGATTTGGTTTGTCCATACAGTGAATTCAAAAAAATAAGATGAACACCCCTTTAATCCCCTTCCAAGTTCTTTCATCGTTTGTCGAAAATCAATGAAATCTATTGAAATATACGAACAATTTACTACAAAGGAAGGTGAGTTCAATGAAATTCCTACTTGCAGGTATAAAAATTTGGAAATGACAAGATAGTATTTCTAGTTGAATGTTGTCTGCTAGAGCGCTTGTGTTTCACAATAGTAGAATTTGCTCAGTTGTTTGTAGATAGGTTTACATGGAGGAATTATCAGCAAATATTGTTGCGCATCAATAATTCTTCTCCATTTAGATGGGGTCAACATCACTTAAAGGGGTTTTTCCAGGCATTTTTTTTTTTTAATGTCTGTTAGAGCTACTAATGGGTTAATAAATGCACCCATATACCTTTTTAGGGTATTTTGAGTGATTTCTGGTGGCTGCTGGTATCTCTCATTTGTTTACATGCTCAGTTTCCTGCTATGTAACTTCCTCTCAGCTTACCCCCCTCCTTCTTTTCATCCCCCTCCTTCCTCTCTCCTCTCCCTGTTTCTCTAACTATCCCACCCTTTCCTACCTACTCAGCCCAACCCCGACCCATATTATATACTTACTCCTCCACGCTTCTTCCTGTGAGATGGCCCATCCTTCCATACTCCTCTTCCTAAGCAGAGATGAGCCACCTCTATGGCGCATGCATGGAAGCACAGTAGAAGTGAATTACAGGTGTCGGTGGCGCACACAGTGGAGAAGAGCGTGCACCGCACTGACCGCATCATTGCAGTAGGATGAGTCGTCTTGCCAGAAGAAACCTGAATGGTAAGTATAATGGAGTGGATGGGGGAGACGGAGTAGTGACGATCCATTTGTGGAAATGGGGAAATGGATCGTCACCAGATAATTAGAAAATGTCCCTGGGATATGGGTAGCTACTGTATACATTTTTCATAATTGATGTAATTTAGAAAGTAGGAGGGGGAGGGTATTTAGAGCAGTGTAGGGATTTCAAGTTATCCCGGACAAACCCTTTAGGGCTAGTTCACACAGAGTTTTCTGCAGGCAGATTTTGATGCAGAATCCGACTCTAAATCCACCTGCATTTTTCTTCCGCTAGCGGGAAAAAGAAGTGAGATGCCCCTTCTTCCTGCAGATTCCACGGCTGAGACAGCCGCAGTGTCCACGGTGCGAGACTCCCTCCTGATTAAACCCACTTATTCAAGCCTAGTCAGGAGTGGAATGCCGTGACAGAATGAAAGTACACTCCATCGGCATTCCGTCGTGGCTAGCCCCGCCGAAGTTCACAAGGCGGAATTTGGTATGAGCATACCGCCGTGTGCATATACCCTTAATGCGTCAAGGAATAATCCATTTTAGCCTTTAGCTCAACATTTCCCTCCCTCGGACCTTAAAGGGGTTGTCTAACCACCTAAGAGATCAGTAGAGAAGCCCTTGAAGACTACTTTTCAATGCAATTTGATTGTTTGATATTTTAAAGTATCTTGATCCATTAGGCAGGACTCTTTTGAGACATGGATGTGATGGAGATTCTTTCTGTGCTCATAATACTTGTTACCAATGGAATCACTGAATGATAATGTGATGTCAACCAATAACCACTCAAAGGGCTCATTCACACTACGTATATGTCAGCTTATTCTGAACGTAAAACACGTTCAGAATAAGCGGCGTATAAAGCAGTTCCATTCATTTCTCTGGGAGCCGGCATACAAGCGATCCCCATAGAAATGAATGGGCTGCTTTTTTCACTACAAGCACTCCCATTGAAGTGAATGGGAAGCGCTGCGTGCACGGCTCGGACTGAGCAGAGCTAGCGGTACACGCGGGCACTTCCCATTCACTTCAATGGGAGCGCTCGTAGTGAAAAAAGCAGCCCATTCATTTCTATGGGGAGCGCTCGTATGCCGGCTCCCATAGAAATGAATGGAACTGCTTTATATGCCGCTTATTCTGAACGTGTTTTATGTTCAGAATAAGCTGCCGTATATGTAGTGTGAATGAGCCCGAAGGGTGCCAAAAAATTTTAACCATTGTGGGCTGAGTGGGCACCTTAGTCGCTGAGTTTTTCTTACAGTGTTTCCCCAAAAATAAGTAATTCCCTGGAAGTAAGACATAGCAGGAGTTTTTTTGAATTGCCTAATATAAGGCATCCCCCGAAAGTAAGACATAGTAGTTTTCGTTTTCAGGGGCCTAACTACTGGGGTAGCTGTGGTAACGGCTGCCACAGGGCCCAGCTATCGTTGTGGGTTTTTTTTAATAGGCCATTACCAGCTGGAGTTACGCCAGACAGTAACGGGCCTTTTTTAAGGCTATTCCGACGTGTTAATGAGAAAAGAAATGTGTTTGAATGATAGGATCCCTTTAAACCAGGTCTTGGTACTTTTGGCAGTGTGGAAAATGAAAATTCTATCTCCAAAAATCTTGTGGGCAGAGGGAAGCATGAAGTGCTCTAGAATTTCCTGGTAGACGGCTGCGCTGACTTTGGTCTTGATAAAACACAGTGGACCTACACCTGCAGATGACATGGCTCCCCAAACCATCAGTGATTGTGGAATCTTCCCACTAGACCTCAAGGAGCTTGGATTATGTACAGCGGCCTCTCCGCTCTTCCTCCAGACTCTGGGACCTTCCACATGAAATGCAAAATTTACTTTCACCTGAAAACACCTTTGGCCACTGAGTAACAGTCCAGAACTTTTTTGTGATATTCTAATTTATTGAGATGTACTAATATATAGAGGGGACAGGTTGTGGATGGCTTTGTATGTTAGCATTTTAGCCTTAGCAACATTTTCTCTATGCATACTTCAGGGTTCTTTCACAAGCTATACATATGGCTGAACCAATAGTTGCTTAAAGAGCCACATGTGGTACAGAAATTGACTATCACCGATACATTTGTCCATTAGAAGTACCACTGAATAACAGGACAATGGCCAGCAGCAGGCCGCCATGTATTTACTGCTTTTACCAGCACCAAAGTATCTCAACTGAACTGAACTCTTTGACTGACCTTCTATTCATTGCTTCCTGAACTAAAAGTCTATAGGAAAATACTTTGCATGTCTGCATTTCTAGAATATTTTCTCATTTTCATTGAAGTACAGGCCTGAAAATGTGTAAGTATTCTTCAAACCTCGTATTGTGAACGAGTTGAAAGGGAAGTGTTGAAATGGACAATGGGTTTTTCTAGGTTATAAAAGTAAAAGTCCATGCTGTTGTAAGAGGGCAATGGAACATGAATACAAATTGTACTTAATGGAACCTATTTACCTTTTTGCCATAACATTTCTATGTACTGTACCACTGATGTCAATACCAATTTGGACTGGAACTGCTATTCAAAGGTAATTTGTGCCTATTCTAGAAGAAAATTGTCTCTTAATAGTGGGTATTTATTAAAACTGGTGATCCATAGCACCCAATTAATTTCCATTTATATAAACAGAATAACTGTTTTCTTGATTTATGGAATCTTACTTTTCTTTCTACTTGTTCTTTACCATTTTATTACTTATCAGGATTCTACTGCATATTAAAAGTACAATATAAAAACTCCGCATTTAATTGCGTCTCTCGTAGTTTAACCCAGTGATACAGTATCTTTACTCATGAGTGAGAATGTTCAAGACTTGGTAAACGTATTGTCTTGCCTCTATTCGAATCACTAGTCAGATCAAATAGGGAATTTTAAGCAAGTAATTAAAGAGGATGTCTAATAAAAAAAAAAATTAAAAATTAAAATACTCCCCCAACCCCTTTAACGTCCTTGCAGTTGTGAACAAATCCTACTGTTTGAGCAATACAATACAATACACTACACAGTACAATACACTTTAAACAGAGCAGGACACATTCATCGAAACCGCAGAGAGAACCATCACTATAAACCATTCTAACTAGAGATGAGCGAGTAGTACTCGATCGAGTAGGTATTCGATCGAATACTACGGTATTCAAAATATTTGTACTCGATCGAGTACCACTCGCTATTCGAATGTAAAAGTTCGATGCAGAACCAGCATTGATTGGCCGAATGCTATACAGTCGGCCAATCAATTCTGGTTCTTCGCCTACCTTTAGAAGTCTTCTCCATGCAGCTTCCCCACGGCATCTTCCGGCTCTTCCGGCTCTTCATTCACTCTGCCAGGCATCAGGCCTGAGCAGAGCCGACTGTGCATGTCCGCTTGTAGTGCGGGCATGTGCATTCGGCTCTGTGCAGGCCCGATGCCTGGCAAAGTGAATGAAGAGCCGGAAGACGCCGCGGGGACGCTGCAAGGAGAAGACTGCATGGAGGATCCAGCCCAACCCTCACTCGTGGACTTGGTAAGTATAATTTGATCGAACGTTGCCTACCCCTGAAACGAGCATTCGATTCGAGTAGTCGAATATTGAGCGGCTACTCGAAACGAATATCGAACCTCGGACATTTTACTGTTCGCTCATCTCTAGTTCTAACTTCAGAGTCAGGGGGTCTACAGCCATGAGAATCTTGGCTTTAAAACAAGACCAAGATCCTGCCTGTATTCCTCCTAGATTTCAAGATATCGCTGGTTAAAGCGGAGCTGCATACACTTGCAGCTTCATTTCAACCTGAATGCAGAACATGCGCAGCTAAAGTGAGATAAGAAGGATTTTTATTCTCCTGCCCCATCAGATAACCACAGGGATAAAGGTACCATTGACTACATACAAAGCTGATGACGGCACCTAAGGGGTTTTGTAGATAAAAAAAATAGACATTTTTTTTATTTGTTACTATACAATCCTTAAAATAAAATTAGTACCTTATTTGTTCAACATGATAAATGCCATAAACCTTAAAGTTCAGAGGGCAGAATTGACGTTTTCTGTTCAAGTAATGAAAACTGATTATGTCGTATGTACCCACGAAATAAAAGGCATTGTAAAGCTACACTAAACTAAAATGTTAAAAGTTATGAAAGCGGGTATGCTGAAAAAGAATCAAATGTTACTGGTTTAAAGTGTACCTCCAGGTATAAACAACTTTTCAGAAATGAATAGTACAGGTTAATATAAGAAACTTATAATATACTGTAATATATGTTATTAAAAATGTTTTTTCTCCACTTTTCAGACCGTTCCTTTCTCCATATTAGTTTAAGAAGAAGGGAGGGTGATAGTAAAGAGGTACACTTTAAGGCTAAAATGCGTTAGTGCTAAAAGGTTCCAATGTACATAAGGTACCAGAATTATGTGCCAGCAATATTTATTTGAGCCATTTTCAAGTGACATTTTCAGAAGGTATTTTGCAATTTTAATGTGACTGTTAAGGGGTTAAGAGTGTCTGTAGTTAGTTACCGAAACAGGTTAGCAGATTTGGAGCTATCTAGTTTGGGAAAAGATGGCTATGGGGTGATCTACAATGTACAAATGGACAGTACACACAGTACAGAGATCTTTCTAATGTAGTTATAGCAATGGGGCATGCTCCAGGGCTAGAGGAAAAAAGGTTCCCCATCATCATAAATGAAGCTTCTTTACTGTAAGAGCAGTGAGATTATGGGATTCTCTCCCCAGGTTCTTGTGTTGGTTGGTATAGTGTACAAATCTAAGGGTATGATCACACAGAGTTTTTTGGCAGTGGATTTTGACGCTGAATCCGCCTCAAAAACCATTGACTTTAGTGGGAGCCGCTCGCTTCTTTTTTCCGCTAGCTAGTAGCGGGAAAAAAGAAGCAACATGCCCTATCTTGTTGCGGATTCCATGGCTGAATCAGCTACGGCGCTTGAGACGTGCTCCATTGTAGGTCCATTCATTTGGGCCTACACAGGAGCAGGATGCCACGATGCCACATCGGCGTTCCAGTTAGCCGCGTGGAATGTTCACAAGGTGGAAAAGGTTTCTGCGACCTTTTCCTCCATGTGAACATACCCCAAGAGCGATCTAGATAACTTTCTTAAAAGTAAAAATATTACAATATTAAATATTAATATTAAAAACTTATGTGCACTAAATTCCTAGAGATGGGATATTAATCCAGGAATTATGGATGGAATTGTCTTGTAATATGGCCCAGTTGGGATCCACGGTGAAATTATAGGATTTTTCATCCTCTTTAGTTATTTTATGTTTTTTCTTCAACATTGGATTTATTGTAAATTTCATCTTTGGCGTCAGGAAAAAAAAATTCTCTAATAAAGGTCAAATAGCATCCTCCTTTTTCTGGATCAAAAGCGTATGAGTATAGGTTGGTTCTCATAGACTTATGCCTCTTTCAACCTCACTTCTTTAACCTTATAGCCTATATCTTCTGCGTGTGCTTACTAGCAGGTGAGTGTCACTACATTATATAGTGATACCACAAAGGAACTGTTTGAAGGTGCATCGTCGGTGTCACAATGTATCATTGCGTCCTCTGACAGTTCTATAAGATGAAGTATGACCATCTGCATAATATTGATGGAAGTGGAGTGCTGCGTAGAGTTAATAAACAGGAATGAGTGCTACATGATTAGGTCTCTGTGAATCAATAGGGGAAGTTTGCATTTTCCAAGCAGCTGTGCAATAAATTGCTCTTCTTTCTCAGAGGAAGATTTGTCCTTGAGTACACGGCCTGCAAAGTTATTGAGTTGTCCATAGAGGAATCTTAATAGTAATTCTTAAGGTCTAGCAATACAAGTTATTTTTACCTGTCAGATAAAGTAATTTCCATGAAAGATCTAAGAAATCCAAGGTGGTTAGTATATTTTTCTAAGGCCTATAGAGTACGCTCTCTTAGGAATGTTAAGCTATATTTCTTATCGAGGATCATTCATTTAGCATTTTAGTAAATTGCATACACTTTCTCTCTGCTAGTGGAACTTGGCTTACAATTCGCTTAATGGTGCTTTGGTTTTGTGTCAACCGGTAAAGAAAAATTGCCTTCTATTGTAGATCACTCCAAAGTAAAGTATTAATTGAAATGTATCAAGGATAGATTTTTAGTCACAGCTGTAATGAGTTATTCAGACTCTACTTTGGGTACATGGGATATCCAGCAAGTTAATATTATACACATATCCGCACACTGTGCGTGGACGTGTCTAGAAAGAAATTTTAAGCAAACAAGCATTGGCAAGAAATCCATAACTTTTTCCATATTGTTTTTGAAGGTTAACCTTGAAATGTGACCAATAACTAATAACCTGATGTGCACTTGGATATCTTTGGACTGATTTTGGTTAGGCAACTGTAAGTCCGGGCCAGTAGGTAATGAGGATCCGCGACTAGGAGACAGACGCACACTAGCTGGTATATAACAAAGTTTACTTATGGGAAAGGGAAACAACTAAGTTACATGTAACAATTAGAGATGAGCAAGTACTGTTTGGATCAGCCGATCCGAACAGCACGCACGCATTGAAATGAATGGACATAGCCGGCACGCGGGGGAGTTAAGCGGCCGCCCGGCGTCAAAGCGGAAGTACCAGGTGCTTCCATTCATTTCAATGCATGCGTGCTGTTCGGATCGGCTGATCTAAACAGTATTCGCTCATCTCTAGTAACAATATGAGAATAACACAAGCTATAAACTGGCCCTATCTGTCCCTGTGATATTTGTACGGTACCGGATGTATACAGTCTCTTAGCTCACTGTGGTGCTCCCTCGGTGCAGGCCTGGGTCCGGGAACTCAGCAGACTCTGTCTTGCTTCTGTCTTGGGTGAAGGTCTGAACACAGTCTAAGGCACACTCTGTAACATGCACAGCAATCCAGAATGCTGGAAAAGCAACTCCAGGAAACAGTCTATGCACACTTTTGGTTGAGCTTCAGCCATACATAGAAAGTCTCTCAACCTGGCTTTAGTCTTTAGAACAATCTAAGCAACACTGCTGCTTTCTCCAGTAAGCCTCTGCAGTGCTTTAGGCCTTCTACTGCACTCACAGCACAGAATCTAGGCCCAAACTGCCTGTTCTGAGCTTCCTGCTCCACCTCACTTCCTTTGGACTGCACCATTAAGCAGGCAGAACCAGGGGGATTATTGTCTCTCACATTAGTACAGTCCCAGGCTAAAATTTTTCACACCAGTAGGTGGCAAAACAACACTGTTAAGACAATAGGGGCTACAGACTGCTACACAACCCCAGGGTCTTTCAACTCTGTCGTGAAAAAGAACAGTCAAGTACGTTGAATTTGAAAACGTCAGATATTTTGTTCTCAGGGAAGATAAGGCTCGACCAAAAGTGTAGCAGTATCTTGCATTTCTCTACCCATTTAGTATTGGGTGGTCATGAAAAATCACGAATAAGTCCTTGAGGTGTTTGACCTTCTTTAAATATTCTATTTGCTTTACAAAGTGGATCCACCTCACTCAGTACTCAATGTTGCAAGGAGTTTGTATGTTCTCCCCATGTTTGCGTGGATTTTCTCCCATTCTACAAAGACATACTAATAGGAAAAAAAAATTACATTGTGATCCCTATATGGGGCTCACAATCTACATAAAAAAATGCCAAAGAAACTTCACATGTGAACTTACAGGTGTGTCCTTCCGTAGCTTTCCTCTTAGCTCAACTGTAGAGTGAGATGAGTGGCACTGGGTAACCAGCTTTGAAAAAAACATGGTTTTGTAATGTATTAGAGAAAATACCCAGCATGGATGGATTCAAAGGATCCCTCTGAGGTAACCTGACAGTTACAGGCCTTCTTTAAGAGTTATGACTGAAAACTTTAAAGGGGTTTTCCCATGTTCCTCTCTCACCACTTTGCCTGCTGTCTCTTCTTCTCACTCCCTGTATTCTTCTACAAGCTGGTGGGTGGACTTTGAATGTTTGATGGACAAGAAACTTTGAAGTTCCTTAGTAGATATAGACATTCCCTTTACCATGAGATTATTTATTATGATTGCTAGAAATCTAATAATAATATGTACAGTAAATGGCTATTACATTACACAGGTTTGGAGAAAAAAAACTTCATGCTACGAAGACTCAGGGCACAAAATGGGATTGCATTTATCACTGTGTGGGGGTGGGTAAATCAGGACTGTCAATGTAAATCACTGTGTGATAGTGGAGTTATCAGAACTATCAATGTAAATCATAATGTGTGGGTGACTCTTACTGTCTCTCCTGGGAGTCCTGATTTATTCCACTTTTTATAAAGAAATCCTGCACCAAATTATATAAACCAATATATCACAGAAATCAGCTTCACTCCCTCGGTCACATACTGCTCTCAGATAGGACAACTGAAATTATTGGTCATAGTGTAATATAGTGCATTAAGAAAAATGGCCTGTACTAGACTAATGTAACACTATAGACAAATAATAGATATTCTAATATTATAATCTAACCCTGTGGACAAATTTAATATGTGCTTCAGGAGCTGTCCCTTGTCTAAACGTATATCACAAATGTGAATGTGAACACAGTCTTACTCTTATTCAAAGTAAATCAAATATTTAAATGAAAAAAAAAGATAGTTTTAGGAAAAAATACAACGTTAAAAATGTGGCTTTAACCTCACTAAGAGAGTTGGATATTACTGATAGGAGTTCTACTTTTTCATTAAAATTGGTTGCCCTACAGTATGTCGGGCACGTTATGTGTCCTATAAAGCACTGCGTAACATTTCCTCTGGTTGTGCTATTTCTGTTTGACTATATCTGATCATCTTCCTAGCAATGACTGATCTTCTTGATACCTGTCTCTTCTGATGGATAAAGTTAGGAAAGAGCAATCACTGATCTTGTCTTTCTTTTGAAAACTACGTCCACGGCAGCTTCAAATTGTATCTAAATGGTGCCATTAGGTTTGCTCCACTGCTCAAACTGAAAGTTGAAACCTGTAGGGGTGACATAAGGATATGACAGGTAGAGAAGCAGCAGTCAGTCTTGTAAAGGCCGGAAATACAAAGAAAGTAACTTTCATGATCAAGATGTTCATGTCGCTATTGTACTGTAAATAGAATGAATGGATATGGATATCAAGACATCTTTGCATTTCATATCATGAAAACAGAGCATGTCCATACCAGTCAATACAATATATGCAATGTAATATAATTCATTCCTAAAATAAGATCTTATGTTGCTTTTTTCAGGGACAGCCCCACTATTGTCAGATAATACAGCTCTGTTACCTTGAATGCAACAAAGCCGCTATGTCAGACACAAGCCATTGACAAGTGTGAGACAGTTGTGAACCCCTTCAGATGCTGTACATAGAACACAATAAACTAACATCCTATCCTATCCTACTAATCCTACTAATCCTATCCTACTAATATTATAAATGTGAAAGTTTGGATATTTGGATGTTTGTTCCTCAATCACGTAAAAATGGCTGAACGGACTTGAATGAAATTTGGCACATAGATAGATTTTAACCTCGATTAATACATAGGCTACATTTTATCCCGGTAAATTGAAGATGACCAAAAATAGCGGGGAGAGCGCCAGAGCCAGGGAGAGGAAAGTAACATTGTTTTTTTATGTTTGTATCCTCCCCTGGGTCTCTGATCATCATTCTCTGGGGTCTGAAAAGGGGCAGGGGCCACTATAGTGCATAATAATGTATGCAGGGGTTACTACAGGACATAATAATTAGAGATGAGCGAACACTAAAATGTCCGAGGTTGGGGCCACACGGTGGCTCAGTGGTTAGCACTGCAGCCTTGCAGTGCTGGAGTCCTGGTGTTCAAATCCCACCAAGGGCATAAAACCATCTGCAAGGAGTTTGTATGTTCTCCCCGTGTTTGCATGGATTTCCATCCCATATTCCAAAAGACATACTGATAGGGAAAAATGTACATTGTGAGCTCTATGTGGGGCTCACAATCTACATTAAAAAAATAAAAATAAAATGTCCGAGGTTCGAAATCCGATTCGAACAGACGCATACTGTTCGGCTGTTCGAATGGATTTCGAACCCCATTATAGTATATGGGGGGAAATGCTCGTTTCAGGTGTACGCAAAATTCGATAACATTATACTTACCAAGTCCATGAGTGACGGTAGGGCTGGATTCCCCTTGAAGTCTTCTCCCGGCGCAGCGCCCCCGCGGCGTCTTCCGGCTGGAATTCACTCTGCCTAGGCATCGGGGCCTAGGCAGAGCCGACTGCGCATGAGCAGTCGGCTCTGCCCGGCCCGGCGTCTGAGCAGAGCCGACTGTGCATGCGAGGGCATGCCCGCGTATGCGCAGTCGGCTCTGCCTAGGCCGGATGCCTAGGCAGAGTGAATTCCAGCCGGAAGACGCCGCGGGGATGCTGCACGGAGAAGACTTCTAAAGGTAAGAGAAGAACCAGCGTTGATTGGCAGAATGTATAGCATTCTGCCAATCAACGCTGGTTCTGGATCGAACCTTAAACTTTGAACAGCTAGTAGTGTTGGATTGAGTATCTCGAATACCGTAGTATTCGATCGAACACCTACTCGATCGAACACTACTCGCTCATCTCTAATAATAGTGTGTGCAAGTGTGACTATAGGACATAAGTGTGTGCAGGGGTGACTATAGGACAAAATTGTGTGTGCAGGGGTGATTATAAGACATAATAGTATGTGCAGGGGTGAATATTAGAGATGAGCGAACACTAAAATGTTCGAGGTTCGAAATTCGAATCGAACAGCCGCTCACTGTTCGTGTGTTCGAACGGGTTTCGAACCCCATTATAGTCTATGGGGAACATATACTCGTTAAGGGGGAAACCCAAATCCGTGTCTGGAGGGTCACCAAGTCCACTATGACACCCCAGGAAATGATGCCAACACCTCTGGAATGACACTGGGACAGCAGGGGAAGCATGTCTGGGGGCATCTAACACACCAAAGACCCTCTATTACCCCAACATCACAGCCTAACAACTACACACTTTACACACTCAATACCACCTCTCTGACAGTAGGAAAACACCTTGAAACATGTGTATTTGGCACTTGCAGTGAGCAGAGCTTGTCACCAGCAGTGAATTTGGCCCTTGTAGTAAGTTGAGGTTGGCACCAACATTTGTTTTGAAAATCAGGGTGGATTGAGCCTCTAACCAGCAGAGTTTGGGCAAATTCATGGTGGAGGGAGCCTCTAAAAACCCCAGTTTGGACCAATTCATAGTGGAGGGAGCCTCTAAAAACCCCAGTTTGGACCAATTCATGGTGGAGGGAGCCTCTAAACAGACCAGTTTGGACCAATTCATGGTGGAGGGAGCCTCTAAACAGCCCAGTTTGGGCAAATTCATGGTGGAGGGAGCCTCTAACCAGCCCAGTTTGGGCAAATTCATGGTGGAGGGAGCCTCTAAAAACCCCCGTTTGGACCAATTCATGGTGGAGGGAGCCTCTAAACAGCCCAGTTTGGGCAAATTCATGGTGGAGGGAGCCTCTAACCAGCCCAGTTTGGACCAATTCATGGTGGAGGGAGCCTCTAAAAACCCCAGTTTGGACCAATTCATGGTGGAGGGAGCCTCTAAAAACCCCAGTTTGGACCAATTCATGGTGGAGGGAGCCTCTAAAAACCCCAGTTTGGACCAATTCATGGTGGAGGGAGCCTCTAACCAGCCCAGTTTGGACCAATTCATGCTGGAGGGAGCCTCTAAACAGCCCAGTTTGGGCAAATTCATGGTGGAGGGAGCCTCTAAAAACCCCAGTTTGGACCAATTCATGGTGGAGGGAGCCTCTAAAAACCCCAGTTTGGACCAATTCATGGTGGAGGGAGCCTCTAAAAAACCCAATTTGGACCAATTCATGGTGGAGGGAGCCTCTAAACAGCCCAGTTTGGGCAAATTCATGGTGGAGGGAGCCTCTAAAAACCCCAGTTTGGACCAATTCATGGTGGAGGGAGCCTCTAAAAACCCCAGTTTGGACCAATTCATGGTGGAGGGAGCCTCTAAAAAACCCAGTTTGGACCAATTCATGGTGGAGGGAGCCTCTAACCAGCCCAGTTTGGACCAATTCATGGTGGAGGGAGCCTCTAAACAGCCCAGTTTGGACCAATTCATGGTGGAGGGAGCCTCTAAAAACCCCAATTTGGACCAATTCATGGTGGAGGGAGCCTCTAACCAGCCCAGTTTGGACCAATTCATGGTGGAGGGAGCCTCTAACCAGCCCAGTTTGGGCAAATTCATGGTGGAGGGAGCCTCTAAAAACCCCAATTTGGACCAATTCATGGTGGAGGGAGCCTCTAAACAGCCCAGTTTGGGCAAATTCATGGTGGAGGGAGCCTCTAAAAACCCCAGTTTGGACCAATTCATGGTGGAGGGAGCCTCTAAAAACCCCAGTTTGGACCAATTCATGGTGGAGGGAGCCTCTAAAAAACCCAGTTTGGACCAATTCATGGTGGAGGGAGCCTCTAACCAGCCCAGTTTGGACCAATTCATGGTGGAGGGAGCCTCTAAACAGCCCAGTTTGGACCAATTCATGGTGGAGGGAGCCTCTAAAAACCCCAATTTGGACCAATTC
This sequence comes from Leptodactylus fuscus, assembly GCF_031893055.1. Lineage (NCBI taxonomy): Eukaryota > Metazoa > Chordata > Amphibia > Anura > Leptodactylidae > Leptodactylus > Leptodactylus fuscus. The sequence goes on along the minus strand of NC_134270.1, from coordinate 39,092,858 downwards.
ATGGTGGAGGGAGCCTCTAACCAGCCCAGTTTGGACCAATTCATGGTGGAGGGAGCCTCTAACCAGCCCAGTTTGGGCAAATTCATGGTGGAGGGAGCCTCTAAAAACCCCAATTTGGACCAATTCATGGTGGAGGGAGCCTCTAAACAGCCCAGTTTGGGCAAATTCATGGTGGAGGGAGCCTCTAAAAACCCCAGTTTGGACCAATTCATGGTGGAGGGAGCCTCTAAAAAACCCAGTTTGGACCAATTCATGGTGGAGGGAGCCTCTAACCAGCCCAGTTTGGACCAATTCATAGTGGAGGGAGCCTCTAAAAACCCCAATTTGGACCAATTCATGGTGGAGGGAGCCTCTAAACAGCCCAGTTTGGGCAAATTCATGGTGGAGGGAGCCTCTAAAAACCCCAGTTTGGACCAATTCATGGTGGAGGGAGCCTCTAAAAACCCCAGTTTGGACCAATTCATGGTGGAGGGAGCCTCTAAAAAACCCAATTTGGACCAATTCATGGTGGAGGGAGCCTCTAAACAGCCCAGTTTGGGCAAATTCATGGTGGAGGGAGCCTCTAAAAACCCCAGTTTGGACCAATTCATGGTGGAGGGAGCCTCTAAAAACCCCAGTTTGGACCAATTCATGGTGGAGGGAGCCTCTAAAAAACCCAGTTTGGACCAATTCATGGTGGAGGGAGCCTCTAACCAGCCCAGTTTGGACCAATTCATGGTGGAGGGAGCCTCTAACCAGCCCAGTTTGGACCAATTCATGGTGGAGGGAGCCTCTGAAAACCCCAGTTTGGACCAATTCATGGTGGAGGGAGCCTCTAAACAGCCCAGTTTGGACCAATTCATGGTGGAGGGAGCCTCTAAAAACCCCAATTTGGACCAATTCATGGTGGAGGGAGCCTCTAACCAGCCCAGTTTGGACCAATTCATGGTGGAGGGAGCCTCTAACCAGCCCAGTTTGGGCAAATTCATGGTGGAGGGAGCCTCTAAAAACCCCAATTTGGACCAATTCATGGTGGAGGGAGCCTCTAAACAGCCCAGTTTGGGCAAATTCATGGTGGAGGGAGCCTCTAAAAACCCCAGTTTGGACCAATTCATGGTGGAGGGAGCCTCTAAAAAACCCAGTTTGGACCAATTCATGGTGGAGGGAGCCTCTAACCAGCCCAGTTTGGACCAATTCATGGTGGAGGGAGCCTCTAAAAACCCCAGTTTGGACCAATTCATGGTGGAGGGAGCCTCTAAAAACCCCAGTTTGGACCAATTCATGGTGGAGGGAGCCTCTAAAAAACCCAGTTTGGACCAATTCATGGTGGAGGGAGCCTCTAACCAGCCCAGTTTGGACCAATTCATGGTGGAGGGAGCCTCTGAAAACCCCAGTTTGGACCAATTCATGGTGGAGGGAGCCTCTAACCAGCCCAGTTTGGACCAATTCATGGTGGAGGGAGCCTCTGAAAACCCCAGTTTGGACCAATTCATGGTGGAGGAAGCCTCTAAACAGCCCAGTTTGGACCAATTCATGGTGGAGGGAGCCTCTAAAAACCCCAATTTGGACCAATTCATGGTGGAGGGAGCCTCTAACCAGCCCAGTTTGGACCAATTCATGGTGGAGGGAGCCTCTAACCAGCCCAGTTTGGGCAAATTCATGGTGGAGGGAGCCTCTAAAAACCCCAATTTGGACCAATTCATGGTGGAGGGAGCCTCTAAACAGCCCAGTTTGGGCAAATTCATGGTGGAGGGAGCCTCTAAAAACCCCAGTTTGGACCAATTCATGGTGGAGGGAGCCTCTAAAAAACCCAGTTTGGACCAATTCATGGTGGAGGGAGCCTCTAACCAGCCCAGTTTGGACCAATTCATGGTGGAGGGAGCCTCTAAAAACCCCAGTTTGGACCAATTCATGGTGGAGGGAGCCTCTAAAAACCCCAGTTTGGACCAATTCATGGTGGAGGGAGCCTCTAAAAAACCCAGTTTGGACCAATTCATGGTGGAGGGAGCCTCTAACCAGCCCAGTTTGGACCAATTCATGGTGGAGGGAGCCTCTAAAAACCCCAGTTTGGACCAATTCATGGTGGAGGGAGCCTCTAAACAGCCCAGTTTGGACCAATTCATGGTGGAGGGAGCCTCTAAAAACCCCAATTTGGACCAATTCATGGTGGAGGGAACCTCTAACCAGCCCAGTTTGGACCAATTCATGGTGGAGGGAGCCTCTAACCAGCCCAGTTTGGGCAAATTCATGGTGGAGGGAGCCTCTAAAAACCCCAATTTGGACCAATTCATGGTGGAGGGAGCCTCTAAACAGCCCAGTTTTGGCAAATTCATGGTGGAGGGAGCCTCTAAAAACCCCAGTTTGGACCAATTCATGGTGGAGGGAGCCTCTAACCAGCCCAGTTTGGGCAAATTCATGGTGGAGGGAGCCTCTAACCAGCAGAGTTGTGGGAAAGCAGGGTGGAGGGAGCCTCTAACCAGCAGAGTTGGTGGAAATCAGGGTGGAGGGAGCCTCTAACCAGCAGAGTTGGGGGAAATCATGTTGGAGGGAACCTAGTATTAGCAGAATTGTGCAACGCTTATGGTGGATGAGTATGAGGATGCGGAGGAATTGGAGAGGTTGAGTACAGACATGGAGTTTCATGTTGGGGTGCTTTACACAGGTGGGCACAAAAATGAAGGCTCTATCCAGTGGTGGTTCATTTTTATCAAAGTGAGCCGGTCGGCACTCTCAGCTGACAGACGGGTGCGCTTGTCAGTGATGATGCCACCGGCTGCACTGAACACCCTCTCAGATAGGACGCTGGCGGCAGGACAGGACAGCACCTCCAAGGCATATAGGGCAAGTTCAAGCCACAGGTCCAACTTCGACACCCAATACGTGTAGGGCGCAGAGGGGTCGGAGAGGACAGGGCTGTGGTCGGAAAGGTATTCCCGCAACATGCGCCTATACTTCTCACGCCTGGTGACACTAGGACCCTCTGTGGCGGCACTTTGGCGAGGGGGTGCCATCAAGGTGTCCCAGACCTTAGACAGTGTGCCCCTCGTTTGTGTGGACCGGTGAGAACTTGGTCGCCTACTGGAGGAACTGTCCTCCCTGCCGCCAACGTCACATGCTGGAAACATCTCCATCATATTCTGCACCAATTGCCTGTGGCAAGCATTGATGCGATTGGCCCTCCCCTCTACCGGAATAAAAGACGAGATGTTGTTTTTATACCGGGGGTCAAGGATAGCAAAGATCCAGTACTGGTTGTCCTCCATGATTTTGACAATACGCTTGTCGGTTGTAAAGCACCCCAACATGAACTCAGCCATGTCTGCCACAGTGTTAGTTGGCATGACTCCTCTGGCCCCACCGGAAAGTTCAATCTCCATTTCCTCCTCATCCTCCATGTCTACCCATCCGCGCTGCAACAATGGGACGATTCGAAGTTGCCTGGAAGCCTCCTGTATCACCATCACGTCATCGGACAACTCTTCTTCCTCCTCCTCCTCCTCCTCCTCCATTAAACGCGATGAAGCGGACAGATGTGTGGACCTACTCTCCAGCTGTGACGGATCGGATGCTATCCCTGACTCCTCTGTGTGATCTGAGTTATCCCTGATGTCAATCAGGGATTCTCTCAGAACACACAAGAGCGGGATTGTAAGGCTCACCATCGCATCCTCAGAGCTCACCCTCCTTGTGGACTCCTCAAACACCCGTAGGATGTCACAAAGGTCTCTCATCCATGGCCACTCATGGATGAGAAACTGAGGCAGCTGACTTTGTGGCACCCTAGGGTTTTGTAGCTGGTATTCCATCAAAGGTCTCTGCTGCTCAACCACTCTATTCAACATCTGAAACGTTGAGTTCCAGCGTGTGGGGACGTCGCACAAAAGCCGGTGTTGTGGCACATGCAGGCGTTGCTGGAGAGATTTTAAGCTAGCAGCGGCTACTGTCGACTTGCGAAAGTGGGCGCACATGCGCCGCACTTTCACCAGTAGCTCTGGAACATTGGGGTAGCTCTTTAGGAAACGTTGCACCACTAGGTTGAAGACGTGGGCCAGGCATGGAATATGTTGGAGTCCGGCAAGCTCCAGAGCTGCTACCAGGTTCCGGCCGTTATCACAAACGACCATGCCTGGGCCCAGGTGCAGCGGCTCAAACCATATTGCCGTCTCATCGAGGAGGGCATCCCTCACCTCGGAGGCAGTGTGCTGTCTGTCCCCCAAGCTGATCAGCTTCAGCACAGCCTGCTGACGTCTACCAACGCCAGTGCTGCAACGTTTCCAACTCGTAGCTGGGGTCAATCTAACAGCGGAGGAGGAGGCGGTGGCGGAGGAGGAGGCGGTGGCGGAGGAGGAGGCGGTAGAGGAGGAGGAGGAGGGGGGTGTTCTTCTCGTGTCCCTGCCAGGAATGTTAGGCGGGGAGACGAGGTACACCGGGCCAGTTTGGGAAGCAGTCCCAGCCTCAACTACATTCACCCAGTGTGCCGTCAGTGAAATGTAGCGTCCCTGTCCGCATGCACTTGTCCACGCGTCGGTGGTCAAGTGGACCTTTGTGCAAAGCGCGGAACTAAGGGCCCGCCTGATGTTGAGTGACACGTGCTGGTGCAAGGCGGGGACGGCACACCGGGAGAAGTAGTGACGGCTAGGGACGGCATAGCGAGGTGCCGCAGTTGCCATCAGGTCCAGGAAGGCGGGAGTTTCAACAAGCCGGAACGCCAACATCTCCTGGGCCAGCAGTTTAGCGATGTTGGCGTTCAAGGCTTGCGCGTGTGGGTGGTTAGCAGTGTATTTCTGCCGCCGCTCCAATGTCTGAGAGATGGTAGGTTGTTGTAAAGAAGCGCCTGATGGTGCCTTTGATGGTGCAGGAGAAGGAGATAAGACAGGAACAGGGGAGGATGAGGGAGAAGTCAACAAAGTGGCGGAGGCAGATGAAGTGGTGTCCTGGCTCGTCCTCTGGAGTGCATCACCAGCACAGTCAGCAGAGGCAGTGGCAGAGGCAGTGGCAGTGGCGTGAACGGCAGGCGGCCTTTGTCCTGCCGTTGCTGCCTGCCACTGATTCCAGTGCTTGGATTCCAAATGATGGCGCATTGAAGTGGTGGACAGGTTGCTCTTCTCAGAGCCCCTAATCAATTTTGAGAGGCAAATTGTGCAGACAACACTATATCTGTCCTCGGCGCATTCCTTGAAAAAATTCCACACCTTCGAGAAACGTGCCCTCGAGGTGGGAGTTTTTCGGGGCTGGGTACGAACTGGAACATCTTGGGAGATTCCGGGTGTGGCCTGGCTTCGCCTAAGCTGCTGACCTCTGCCTCTGCCTCTAGCTACCCTTTTTGGTGCTGCACTTGCCTCAACATCCACACTACTTTCCCCGCTTGACATCCCCCCTGTCCAGGTCGGGTCAGTGTCCTCATCATCCACCACTTCCTCTTCCAACTCCTGTCTCATCTCCTCCTCCCGCACAATGCACCGGTCAACTGGATGCCCTGACGGCAACTGCGTCACATCATCCTCAATGAGGGTGGGTTGCTGGTCATCCACCACCAAATCGAACGGAGATGGAGGAGACTCTAGTGTTTGAGCATCTGGACACAGATGCTCCTCTGTTAGGTTCGTGGAATCGTGACGTGGAGAGGCAGGTTGAGGGACAATGAAAGGAGCGGAGAACAGCTCTGGGGAGCAGGGACAGTTGGGGTTATTGTTCTGTGAAGCTTGGGAATTTTGGGAGGAAGGAGGACAAGACTGTTGGGTAATAGGAGGAGAGGAGGCAGAGTCTGACTGGCTGCTGGACAATGTGCTGTAAGCGTTCTCTGACAGCCATTGCAAGACCTGTTCCTGGTTCTCGGGCCTACTAAGGTTTGTACCCTGCAGTTTAGTTAATGTGGCAAGCAACCCTGGCACTGTGGAGTGGCGCAATGCTTGCTGCCCCACAGGAGTAGGCACGGGACGCCCTGTGGCTTCACTGCTACCTTGCTCCCCAGAACCATTCCCCCGACCTCGCCCACGGCCTCGTCCACGTCCCTTTCCGGGAGCCTTGCGCATTTTGAATTCCCAGTTAGAAATTGGCACTATATACCAGTAGCAAAAATTGTGGGTGCACGTAACCCCAATATATTCTTTGAATTCCCAGTCAGACAATGGCACTATATACCAGTAGCAAGAAATGAGGGTATTTATAACCCCAATATATTCTTTGAATTACCAGTCAGAAACTGGCACTATATGGCAGTAGCAAGAAATGAGGGTATTTATAACCCCAATATATTCTTTGAATTCCCAGTCAGACAATGGCACTATATACCAGTAGCAAGAAATGAGGGTATTTATAACCCAATATATTCTTTGAATTCCCAGTCAGAAACTGGCACTATATGGCAGTAGCAAGAAATGAGGGTATTTATAACCCCAATATATTCTTTGAATTCCCAATCAGACAATGGCACTGTATACCAGTAGTAAAAATTGTGGGTGCACGTAACCCCAATATATTCTTTGAATTACCAGTCAGAAACTGGCACTATATGGCAGTAGCAAGAAATGAGGGTATTTGTAACCCCAATATATTCTTTGAATTCCCAGTCAGAAACTGGCACTGTATACCAGTAGTAAAAATTGTGGGTGCACGTAACCCCAATATATTCTTTGAATTCCCAGTCAGACAATGGCACTATATACCAGTAGCAAGAAATGAGGGTATTTATAACCCCAATATATTCTTTGAATTACCAGTCAGAAACTGGCACTATATGGCAGTAGCAAGAAATGAGGGTATTTGTAACCCCAATATATTCTTTGAATTCCCAGTCAGAAACTGGCATTGTATACCAGTAGTAAAAATTGTGGGTGCACGTAACCCCAATATATTCTTTGAATTACCAGTCAGAAACTGGCACTATATGGCAGTAGCAAGAAATGAGGGTATTTGTAACCCCAATATATTCTTTGAATTCCCAGTCAGAAACTGGCACTGTATACCAGTAGTAAAAATTGTGGGTGCACGTAACCCCAATATATTCTTTGAATTCCCAGTCAGACAATGGCACTATATACCAGTAGCAAGAAATGAGGGTATTTATAACCCCAATATATTCTTTGAATTCCCAGTCAGACAATGGCACTGTATACCAGTAGTAAAAATTGTGGGTGCACGTAACCCCAATATATTCTTTGAATTCCCAGTCAGACAATGGCACTATATACCAGTAGCAAGAAATGAGGGTATTTGTATTCCCAATATATTCTTTGAATTCCCAGTCAGACAATGGCACTGTATACCAGTAGTAAAAATTGTGGGTGCACGTAACCCCAATATATTCTTTGAATTCCCAGTCAGAAACTGGCACTATATGGCAGTAGCAAGAAATGAGTGTATTTATAACCCCAATATATTCTTTGAATTCCCAGTCAGACAATGGCACTGTATACCAGTAGTAAAAATTGTGGGTGCACGTAACCCCAATATATTCTTTGAATTACCAGTCAGAAACTGGCACTATATGGCAGTAGCAAGAAATGAGGGTATTTGTAACCCCAATATATTCTTTGAATTCCCAGTCAGAAACTGGCACTGTATACCAGTAGTAAAAATTGTGGGTGCACGTAACCCCAATATATTCTTTGAATTCCCAGTCAGACAATGGCACTATATGGCAGTAGCAAAAATAGTGGGTGTATATAGCCCCAATTCTATTGCTAGGGGACTTGCAGGGTATTTCTGGGGTGAAGGTGGGGGGGGCACACCGTTGGAACGGGTATCGGGGGTATATATCGGGTATACGGGAATACACTGACAGTGTATTCCATTCAGGATCCTGGGAAAGCTGGGTTGCGGCGATTGAGCCCGTCAGTGCCACGTTACACTGACAAGATTCTCCCTGGAATTTAGCTCTTACAAGAGCTGTTGTGGTTGTCTTCTCCTTCCTATCCTAGCCTGTCCCTGCCTACCCAGAATCTAAGCCCTAGCTAGCTGGACGGAAACCTCCGTCCTCGGTGAATTGCAAGCTCAGAATGACGCGAACCTGGGCGGCGCTGTTCTTTTAAATTAGAGGTCACATGTTTTCGGCAGCCAATGGGTTTTGCCTACTTTTCTCAACGTCACCGGTGTCGTAGTTCCTGTCCCACCTACCCTGCGCTGTTATTGGAGCAAAAAAGGCGCCAGGGAAGGTGGGAGGGGAATTGAGTAATGGCGCACTTTACCACGCGGTGTTCGATTCGATTCGAACATGCCGAACAGCCTAATATCCGATCGAACATGAGTTCGATAGAACACTGTTCGCTCATCTCTAGTGAATATAGGACATAAGTGTGTGCAGGAATGTGGTTTGTGTAGGGAGAGAAAGTCGGGAGGGGGCCCCATCTTATGTTCACCTTTGGGCCCAGCTATTCCTAATTACGCCATTAATTAGTCATATCATATCTGTACTGTGAAATAACTGTGTACACTATCACTGTATTATGCCTTTACTGTACACATCATACCTGTACTGTAACATCACTCTGCACATTATCTTTGGACTGCTACATCATTGCATACATTATACGTTCTGTGACATCATTCGGCACACTTAGACTCTGACATGAACATGTACATTATATTCTTATCTTGCTGTAGCATGGTGGGCACCATTACATGGTTTTTGTTACTCCTTTGGTTTGTATTTTTTTTTTTTTAGGTATTTCTAAACTGAGATTGAAAAATCCTAGAAACACCATTGAGAATCATCACTGACCCCAAAGCTGCCATCACCTTTCCACAAAATATAACACTGTGTGTGGACATTCTCCAACATTTCTTCGAAACTCCCCCAACGAACATCTGGCCACACTATTTTGACAAAATAATAAGTGAAAAAGCCCATCAAGCAGTGTGTGTGAAAGCAGCCTACATCCCTGGTAAGTAATGGTAATCCATCTGAAATGTTTCCAGTGAGTCAGCCATCTCCACTTTTCTCATCAGCCTAGAGAATTTGCAACCTAAACATTACACAGTAAGTGATTGTTCTCCAAAGTGATTGTACGCGCCGCGGAGAGAACAATCTTCATACTCTAAACACTCCAAGCCTAGCCTGGAAAACAAATCAGATGCGTTCACCAGTGAGATTCTTCTGATCATCCTTGAGTAGCAGGAACGTTCAGAAAAGATCTTCATGGGGGTTCTTCTCCAACGTGTATCTCTGATGGAAACTATTAGCTCATTTTAAACATCTTGTGCTTTATTTCAGGTGTATTCTCTATTATATGCAATGTATACAACGCTGGTAACAAAATCATCTAATGACTGCAGTTAGATCCTCGCCAACCTTACTGTATATGGCCCAAAAAATATTGACTAAATATCTTTACAGTTTTTTGCATCAAACCGTAGAGCTTACAAGTTATTATTATGACTAAGCTGGATCAGCTTAAAAATGGCAAGGCCAGATCTACCTAGTGGAACAAATTTACCTTGTGGCACAGATTTACCTAGTGGTCCAGTAGACCTATTCCTAAAGGCACCTCTCGGAGAGATGAACAAACTAGTTCAAAATGAACTGGATTCCTTGCAAATTTTCCATAAGTTTCGAGTTCCCACCCACCTACAAACCAACTATTATAAGCTAGTGTCTAAGTGGTGCAGAAACATAATATTCATTTATGCTCACCTTGCCTCATCTTTCCTGGGTTCCCTTGTAGCATCTGGCAGTTCCTCAGCATCCTCTTCCGACCTCTTGGGAGAAGTCAAGGTCCTGAGAAACTGCTAAGGCCTGTTATTGGGCCTCAGTGGTCACATAGGGTATGCCAGGAGAAGTGGCCTATCTAAAGTCTTGTGGACCCCAGTGCAATCTTTTGTCCTGGGACCCTACCTCATCCCTACAAAGAATTTTTGATAGTTATGGTTACGGATGCTGCAGTGGATACTTTAAAGTGATGCAGCTTTAGTACCAAAGTTATAACTTGAAGCTCCTGGGCCCCAGTGTAAAATTTGTAATGAGGTCCCATTCCTACTTTTTGCCATTTAGAATAGTAGTATATTATATATACATATTTTAGCAGATGGATCTTTGGGCCCCTCCAGGGTTCAGGGCCAGTAGAGATTGCTACTGTTGTATCCCCTATAGCTACGACTCTGGAAATCAATACAAGACCAATACAAGACCAAAGGAGTTTAATCAATGTGGTTAGGGTAATGTGTGGGTCTCCTTGGCTTATGGGCCAGATGGAAGCTGCAACCTCAATATTGATGTTAGTGCTTATGGGCCCTCTAAGGCTATCGGGCCATGGTGCGACTGCACCCCCTCAAGTTACACCCCTGGCCAGAAGGCCGGAAGTGGATGATAAGGGACCACTGGATGCTACGATGGAATCCAGAAGAGGTAAAGTGAGCTGTTTGTTGAATTTACACCATAGAGTATAATAATAGAACTTCCTAAACAGGTGGATGAACCTTGTAAATATTCGCTAAATGATATTGGGTTTTTCCATCTCTAATGTGTATCTCAATGTTAAAGGGAGTATGTCTGGTCCAAAATGCCTCCCCAACCAATAATATTGCCATGTAGACCTCTATAATGGGAACAGATATATAACATTGTGGCCACAGACGACTGGAGCAATGCAGAGATTACAATCTTTTATGGATATGCAAATAATCCTGCATGAGGGGTACAGCACGACTTGCCAAATTTGCCTACAGGTAATACACATAGACAGAGCCTGAAAAAGACAACCCGCAGTAAAAACAAGCAGCATTGGACAGAGATTTTAGGATTGCTGGAGCACTTGTCTGTCTGTAGGAAACCCGGCAAATGAGACCCACCCCTAATGCACTTGCAAGATGATTTGCACATCCATAAAAAGATGATTATTAGAGATGAGCGAACTCTAAAATGTCCGAGGTTCGAAATCCGATTCGAACAGCCGCACACTGTTCGACTGTTCGAACGGATTTTGAACCCCATTATAGTCTATGGGGGGAAATGCTCGTTTCAGGGATACGCAAAATTCGATAAAATTATACTTACCAAGTCCATGAGTGATGGTTGGGCTGGATTCTCCTTGAAGTCTTCTCCGGGCGCAGCGTAACCGTGTCTTCTGCCGGATGCCTAGGCAGAGTGAATTCCAGCCGGAAGACGCCGTGGGGACGCTGCACGGAGAAGACTTCTACAGGTAAGAGAAGAACCAGCGTTGATTGGCAGAATGTATAGCATTCTGCCAATCAACGCTGGTTCTGCATCGAACCTTAAACTTCGAACAGCTAGTAGTGTTTGATCAAGTACGAGTATTTGGAATACCGTAGTATTCAATCGAACACCTACTCGATCATCTCTAATGATTATATCTTTACATTGCTGTATTGGTTTGTGGTCACAAATGGATGTTTCTGTTAGTTACAATGAAAAATGTTATTATTGTGTGCACTCCATTGGCCACATATATTATAGACTTACTCATAGGTTCTATCTATCCAGGCGAAGATCTTCGTCAATTGGAATATCTGATTGATTCGGTCAAACCATAATGTAGGGTGAGGAAGGGAATGTGACTAAAGTTTTGTTCATTTGTTGTTTTCATTTTTGTGAATTTTATTTGTCTGATACTCAGGCGTATACTTGTATGTGTGATTGGAATGAGAAGTGTCTGACGGGTCCTTATCTGTTCTATCTTTGTTCATGGCTGCCTGTAGTGTAACATGTCAAGTGGCCAACAGATAAAAGAGAAGTGACTAAAAAAGGAGTTGACACGTGATGGAGACAAGTCATGTAAAGAGGAAGGAGGGGGCAGTGGACATGAAAGGGAGGCATATATCGCACATGTCACATGTCCCCGTTTTATGAAAAAGGAAATTAATTTTCTTCCCTCCATTGATTTTATTGCAATAGGTGAAACCTATATAATTGATATATATACTCAATCCTACGTTCTTTACATTTCTATGTTTTTTATATATTTTTCTTACTTCTATAGCACCATCGTATTCCGCAGTGCTATTCCATTGTTAATTGTCATGGTTAATATTAAGTTGGAGTGGATATTCTTTACACCCCAAAATGTCATAAATACACATCTAATAGTCCCATTTTTTGGACAATCCTAACAATCAATATTCTGGTCCCAGAAAACCCATTAAGGCTAACTTCAAACATAATTTGTTTGTTTTTTTCTACAAAAAATGGGACCATTAGATGTGTATTTATGGCATTTGCGGCAATTTTCCTCAGAAGATTCGTTTCAGACAACATGATCCTCCAGTTCAGTCCAAACTTGTTCAGATAGGAACAGGACATGAAATTATTATACTCTGGTGTTTGTTCAAACCCCAGAATATAATAGGTTTAGGCCCAAGGATGGTGTAAAAAACAAAAAACTTATATACTCTCCTTCCCTCACTTATTTTAGGCCTCGACGCTGCGTTCTGTGTCTTTCCCCCTCTGGGAACATGTGACACTGAGGTCTCATTCTGGTCTGTGATACATGTACCCTGGGTTACCACTGAGGCCTGTGATTGACATCCTGACGCTCAACGTGCCCATGTCACTGCTGAGGCCGAATGACAGGCCTCAACAGTGACTCCAGGCATATGACGTCAGACAGAAGCATCAGAGTGCCTGGCGGGAAGACACATACAGCAAGGAGGCACAAAAGAACTCAAGGGAAGGTGAGTATAAATGTTTTTTTTTTTATTATTTACACCATCTTTTTTACACCTACCTATTAAACTCTGGGCTATGAAAAGACTCCAAAGTATAATAATTTACCGCAAATCATGTCACAGTCGCCATTTTAGTTAATCCGAGATGAATTCCGAATTATTCGGTTTCATCAAAAACTGAACAATTTGGAATATTCAGGTCGAAACCTGATTTGTTGCGAACCAATTCTACCAACACTACTTATAAATGAAATCAATAGAAAAATAATAAAATAAAATAAAAATAATAAAATAAATACATTTTAAAAAAGCACCAGAAAAAGATAATGCTGCTTTTTGAAAAATAACACCCCCCCCAAAAAAAACAAAAAAAAAAAAACAACAGCATGAAAAAAAAAAAAAAAATGCAATGTATCCTTGGAATTTTAATGCATACTACTGAATAAGATGGCACATCGGACCACGGTGTTTTTAGTGGCCCCGATACTGAAATGTGGTTGATGCTTTAAGGTGAAAATCTGAAATGAAAAAAGAGTAGGTTTTTGTAAAGTACAGTCAATTCTTAATACTTAAAATCAAGATAAGAACTGGAACAGGATCAAACAGAGAAATATTCAGTGTTTATAAGCAGGAATAACAGGAGAGAGATGTGACACAACTCAGGAAGAAATGTGCTGCTCATTTGTAGAATAAAAGAAAAAAACTGATCACAAGGATCCACATCTACTATATACAGTACAAGCAGGGCCCCTATACAGAGGACAGAGCATTGTAATTACACTATGTGAACACAGCCTTCCAGCAAAACTGGCTTTGCTGCCCAAGGGAACCACTTAGAGTTCAGTCTTCATTTCTAATACTGCTCGATAGAAATGAAAGCCACGCTGTGACTGATTGCCGAAAGCACAAAGGCCAAGTTTTTTTTTTTAGTTAGGCTGCTTTAATAAATGACACTCACAGATTTAAAGAAATTTCCAGGATTTTGAGAATGATGACCAATATACTTAGGATTCCATCAATATCAAATTGTTAGGGTCTAACATCTGGAGCATCCACAGAAGTGACTCCTCCAGGACGAAAACACCGTGTATGGACTGTGGGGAAGTTAGCTTAGTAGAAGCAGTGGTGCGGACCCAGTCAAGACAGGGACAAAAAATATGCAGCAAACTGGTTTACTTAGAAAAAAACAGGAAAATAAATAAACCTTGACTTCAGGAACAAAATGAGCAAAACAAAACACCGCTTTAACTTCAAAACAATATAAAAACCTGAACGTCTAAGCAACTAACTAAACAGAAGTGATAACCTACCGTATATACTCGAGTATAAGCCTACCCGAGTATAAGCCAACCCACCTAATTTTACCACAAAAAACTGGGAAAACGTATTCACTCGAGTATAAGCCGAGGGGGGAAATGCAGCAGCTACTGGAAAATTTCAAAAATTAAAATGTTTTTTGGGTTCAGTAGTTGCTGGGTGCTGGGGAAGGGGAGGGGGTGTTTTGGTTGTCTGTTTGCCCCTTCCGTGAGCTTGAGGACTGTTTTTTTTTCCCCCACTTGGAATTCAGCCTGGCTGAATATAGGGGATCCACACTGCAGATCCCCTATATTCAGTAGACTGGGCACTTTCAGACACAGGGATACCTAATGTGTATGTGTGTCACAGTCATTTTCTACTTCAATCAATGCCTTGCATGAGGATGTGAGGACACAATCGTAGTCTCTACTAAAACATTGCTGGATAAGGTTTTTACTTACTGTTATAGAGGTTCCATCTGAGTAAGTGCTAACTGTGTATTTCTGGTCCATGTGCTTACAGATCCCTTTGGTATTTGCCTACATTCTGCTAATAATGCCGGTAGTGACCTGACTATATGCTGATCTAATTAAAACACCAATTAATAGATGGATGGGTGGATTTTACTTACTAATGGGGTGTTAACTATTTCTCTCTATGGGTAGAAGGAATAATGTTATTTGTACAGATGTGTCCTCCTTTACCCCGAATGGACATGTTTCGATATAAGTATCACAAGTATGGTAGGTGATGTCCTGATAACAAAGGGATATGCTAACTTTCTTATTTGTGTCTATGTGTGGCCTTTCCGAGGGGGTTTGGGGAAGGTGTGAACTGCAGCCTATCCTGGCTTTAAGGGCAAATCTGTAACAGTTTAATACTAAGGGCCCCTTCACACGGAGTAAACGCGCCACGCATTGTGGCGCGTTTACGCCGCGTGTATGCCGCGTTTTTTTACGGTGCGTGATTACGCCGCATTAACGCCGCGTTTACGCGGCGTTAACGCGGCGTAATCGCGCACGGTAAAAAACGCGGCGTACACGCGCCGTAAACGCGCCACAATGCGCGGCACGTTTACTCCGTGTGAAGGGGCCCTAAGTCCCCCTGTGGAATTAATAGATGTTTTGTTACTCTGAGTTATACATCAACACATAAGGAAATTGTAATACTTATTAGAAGATATAACCTAAAGGAATTTACCTGTCTGGCAAATCTTTTAATTCAGTAAGTCTGTCCCTCTCTTCTTTTCATTGTGAATGGATCTTTCTTTAGGATTATGGCCATCATTGCAGATCAGCAGCGGTGGCTGTGCTTGTGCATTCCTTCCTCCTCTGTCTCCTTGTGAGGACAGTCGGGGTTTTGGAGACACACCTGCTAGACCATATACATTAACTGCCTTCATGACCACCTCTACTCTGTCCCATTTCTGGCTATGAAGGACATGTACAATAACCTGGGAGCCATTCAATGGTACTGGCAAGTGTGTAGGAATATACAGGTTACATGTACATTACCTGAGTGTCGCTGGACTGGAGGAAATCATACACCTCTATACAAAGTGAACTGCAACCCTACAAGAGGCGGAGAGCAGAAATAAATGTCTTATTTATGTGAATTTCCGAGATATAGGGTCCAGAGAATGAAGAAGATCCATAATTTTCTATTGTGGTACAATAGTAGAAGAGGCCGCTATTAAAAGTACAAGTGAGCAGTGCAGCTCTCGCCCACATGCAATTGGACCAAGTGTCGGAATGGCCCACAAGAGGATCTCCCAGGAGTCCCAGCCTCTAACACAATAATGGTCAATAGAAGTGACCCAAATTTGAAGGGATCTATTTCCTAGGGTATGTTGAATCACGGAACTTCAGTTTGAGACTGCTTGGACTCTCACCAATGTAAAATTGATAGCCTATCCTTTACAAGTGTTTTTTCTTAACATTTTTTCTGCCTATTTTGTCCTACAGAGAAAACACATAAAACAACTTGCCATATACTTTAAGCATGTTATGTTTCCAAGAAAAATCCACTAACCTAATTCAATTGAATAGAGCCAGTGTCAGCCCCCAATACAGGTGGGTGTGTTTCTAGAGGTCCTAGAGGTCTGGGACAATGGGGTCCCAGAGATTGAACCTCCACAGATCATAAAATGATGGCATAGTAAATATTTGTCACTAACCACTCCTACCAAGGTCACAATTGAAGTCTTAGGAGGTGTAACCTTGACCAGGCCCAAAGGGGCAGAAGGACCTGCTACATATTTATCTAAACAGTGGCAGGTACCGCACCAAAGTGTATTATAATAGCATCTAATGACTGCTGATGGCAAGAGCAGTGATCCAAGTACTGTTGTTGGGCCATTGGTCCTTCCTGTATAGTACTCATAGAGGTGTGACTTTAAGCTTCAGGAACCCAATGCAAAATTTTGCAATGTGCTATATGTAATACTGGTTTCTCCTTATGTTGTAGAGAGGTCTTTGGGCAACCTTAGGCTCCAGGGCCTGGTAGCTATACCCCTGACTGCTGGAAAAGAAGGGGAAGGAACATACAGTAACAATCCATGACATGGAGGGTGAGGCAGGATTTATTAAGGACTATGGGGAAGGATTGTTTTGAAAAAGTCTCCGACCAGACTGAGAAGGCAGCATGGCAGTAAGTGACAGTTCAAGGATGCCAGTGGGAAAGCAGTGGACAGAAAGATGTCCAAAAACACATCTATAAGGCAATGAAACCAAGATTTGTCAAAAAGGACATTGTTGCAGACTGTTACTGAATAGCCACCACTTTGTGTTAGTGCCCCATCCAAGGACATTCCATCTACCGCACCAAAGAGTATTGTAATAGCATCTAATTACTGCTGATGACAAGAGCAGTGGTCCAAGTATCATGTTAGGTCCTTCGGATGGGGCACCTAACACTATACTCGGATCTTATCTAAAAAGTGATAGTGGCTCAGCGTAAGCAGGAGACACATTCACTATAATTATCTTTAATATGGCCGCTCTTTACTCTATGGTGTGTGACCTTACATAATGGAATGCCCTTGGATGGGACACCTAACACAAAGTGATAGCTATTCAGCAACAGTTTACAATGATGTCCTTTTTGACAAATCTTGGCAACTATATTCACAATGGGGTAAAACACCCCCCTGTCTCAGAATTGGTAGGGGTCTCAGCGGTCAGATACCCACTGACCAGCATTTTATCCTTTATACTAAGGCTATGGGACTAAGGATAGAGTCTTACATGGCATAACCACTATAACAATTCAGGCATCAACTGGGGACTTGATTAAGAATAAATCCCCCCCCCATGATTTGTCTATAATCAAACGGCCAAACATACACGATACCTACAAACATACAAGGAATATACATTATAGCCACATTGATACAAAGTTAATGCACGTTCATATCTAAAATCCAAGTTTCAAGCAAAATCACCTAACCATCTCTCAGATGAATAAAACATTTAATAATTTGCATCTATTAGATGCAGAATTGTCTTTAATTGGAGTTTCGGTGGGGCGCCCCTTTACGTGTTAATGTAATAAGAGGCTTTTGCTATGATGAGTAGTACTCAGACTGTAATGAGTGCTGCCTCTGTGTTGCTACCTGCTGCAGCCCCCCTGCTAAGAAGCTGAGAATTACCGGTAGAGAGCGGAGAGTCCAGGCGGCTGCGTCTCACTTACCTGAGAGCAGATTGATGGGCACCGTGTGATCCGTTTCTATTAACATTTAAAAACAATTAGACTCTGGGAGAGGCAGCTTGCGCCAGCACCGAGAGCTGTCATTATACAGCAGAGTGAGAAAATAAGGCTATTAAGCCGGCAAGATAACGAGTGGATTTCTATTGCTCTTAAATGATTTTCCTTTTTGGCTAATGTCTTCCACCTGTAGTGTCGGAACTTAAGTTACACGGCTTGGGGCCATCCAAAAATGTTATTCCCTCTGTGACTCTTGGCTAAACAAATATGACTTTAATGGTCTGGATAAAATGTTGGAGAAGTCCCAGAACTATTCAGAGAACTCATTGAGTACGGCACCTGTCCGCAGCCACATCATATTAATATCAATCACCCAGGGAATGGCACATTGTCTTACTCAATGAAAACAATCCTGCTGTGTAAAGGACAGGGTCACTTGATGGAAGGCGGCTTTGCTACAACATATTGATATCTTACCTAATTCATAGACGTCTTCTTCCAGGTTGTGATCAGGGTCATTTTAACACTGAAAGATTTCATGAGTTCCCTACTAGAGATGAGCGAGTAGTACTCGATCGAGTAGGTATTCGATCGAATACTACGGTATTCGAAATACTCGTACTCGATCGAGTACCACTCGCTGTTCGAATGTAAAAGTTTGATGCAGAACCAGCATTGATTGGCTGAATGCTATACAGTCGGCCAATCAACGCTGGTTCTTCTGCTACCTTTAGAAGTCTTCTCCGTGCAGCTTCTCGCGGCATCTTCCGGCTCTTCATTCACTCTGCCAGGCATCGGGCCTGGGCAGAGCCGACTGCGCATGTCCGCTTGTAGTGCAGGCATGCGCAGTCGGCTCTGCCCAGGCCCAATGCCTGGCAGAGTGAATTCAGAGCCGGAAGATGCCGCGGGGACGCTGCAAGGAGAAGACTTCTCAGAGGATCCAGCCCGACCCTCACTCGTGGACTTGGTAAGTATAATTTGATCGAACGTTGCCTACCCCTGAAACGAGCATTTCCCCCCATAGACTATAATAGGGTTCGATATTCGATTTGAGTAGTCGAATATTGAGGGGCTACTCGAAACGAATATCGAACCTCGAACATTTTACTGTTCGCTCATCTCTATTCCCTACTCCTTGCCCAAGCAAGAGTATTGTCATATAGCAGGGGTATCTTTGGAGGATAGCCAAACTCAATGGAAAGAGTCTGTGACATGGTACAGGCAGGTTGCTTCTGTGTGACACCAGGTCATCAGTCCCCGCCTTGGTACACAGTAGGTCGACAAAACGCACTCTCAGTAATACAGCGATGGCAACAGAGTAGTGATGTCTTCAATGCAACATAAGCAAATGCCCAAAAGTGGATATTGACCCTGTCAATTAGATAAGACCAAAATCACAGAAATTTGGGAATGTTTAAGTAAAACAGCCAATGCACATTCTGATGTAAAATAATACACCTTGAAGAGTGCAATAGGGAACAGAAAAAATGTCACTCGGCTGGGAATCGCCCTACCAAATGGCACACAGGCATCCTATATATAGAGTAGCCATGTGGAATCAATGCTGCAAAATAAGAATGCCTTACAAAATAGAAGTGATACGAATATACTTTTGTCAATAACCACAATGAAGCAAATTAACAAAAGAGAAATTTAAGGGGAACTCGGCAGGAGTGTTGTTCCAAACATCTTGGAGGACCAAGCACAGATCTTCTGAGGATGTAGGCTTGCTCCAATCCTTCTGTCTCTTCATGTAATCCCGGACAGACTGGTTAATGTTGAGATCAGGGCTCTGTGGGGGCCATATCATCACTTCCAGGACTGCTCCTGTAATGGGTGGTCACAGCAAATATATAAATATGTGGAAATGCCTCAGATTTTTCTCAGCCCCAGTACCAAGTCTATCCTTACTTAAGTTCTGTGCCTGTTAGGGCAGGTTCACACCTGTGCCCGGACTCCGCTTTGCAGGTTTCCGTCTTCTGCTCGAGACACTGGACATGAGACGAAAACCAACAGTTTTCAAACCCATTCACTTGAATGGGTTTGCAAAGTGACTGCCCATGAGCGTCTTCTGCGGCAAAACCGTATTTTTTTAACCGGGCACAAAGTCAGACATGTAGGACTTTGTGTCCGGTTAAAAACAAAAATGGTTTTGCCGCATAGACTAGAAGACACTCACGGGCAGACACTGACTGCCAGGTTTCTGTCTTCTGTCCAGTTTCTCGGGCAGAAGATGGAAACCCATAAAACGGAGATGGGGTGCAGATGTGAACCTGCCCTGACACAGCATCTGATCCAGTATGTCACCAGCCCCTTGTTCCATGGGATGATATCACATTTGAGCACTATTCACCATATAGTTAAAAAAAAAGTCCTGACCCATGTGTGTGGGTTACAACAGTACCTCAGTATAGGAAAGCATTCAACGACGCAGTGCTATGGTCCACATTGGGATGTGAAACGAACAAATCTTGAAGACGATAGTTAAGAAAATATGCTTTCTATGGAGTCTCAGCATGTATAAGGGTTGTCTTCAATTTATAGACAGGAAAACCCTACCAGACAACTCTTCTCCGCTCCGCTGTATACCTTCGATACCAATCAGCTGGCGTAATTGTACCGAAATCACCTGGCGAGACCAACCGCCGTATCTCTTATGACATAGGAGTCGCAACGCTTATGACCTGCTTTTTCACAACAACTATCTTTGCCATTAACCCCTTCAGTGCCCCCACAGCCACAAAAATTATAGCGGGTATTTTAACAAGCAACAAGTTTTTGCTGGCAGATACTATACAGACATATTACATTCTAGTCTACCGTCTTACAAAGCCATTTACTGCGTAAAAATAAAAAGATCCTTTCAAGATGGAACCTTTTATGACAATCACATAATATTTTAATAGGTTGTATATTCATATATATTTATAGATTGTCGGATTATGTATTTAGTTTGACAGCGCTAACATTTTCCACAAAAAAAAATCTCTTCGAAAAAGACAAAAACAAAGGATTTCCGGCTCAGTAACATGTTGTAGATGTCAAGGCTGTTCCTTTTCGTGAAGTAAGTGGTAAATGTTTGGTTTCTATGGATGTGCTGATGGGCATGAATCACAATTTGCTTTCCGCGTTTTTGTAAAACTGCATCTATTATGTCATTTCTTATCAATTGCCATAATCCAACATTTGTTCTTTATAGACCATCCAATATTCTGGGACCTCGACATAGTGACGCAGATTGTCGCATAATTCATATAAAGAAATCTGTATCTTTCATAATCTAGGTATACGTTAAAAAGGTATATCTGTATGTTACAGAACTTTAGTTATTAATAGAGATGAGCGAACACTAAAATGTTCGAGGTTCGAAATTCGATTCGAACAGCCGCTCAATGTTCGTGTGTTCGAACGGGTTTCGAACCCCATTATAGTCTATGGGGAACAGATACTCGTTAAGGGGGAAACCCAAATCCGTGTCTGGAGGGTCACCAAGTCCACTATGACACCCCAGGAAATGATGCCAACACCTCTGGAATGACACTGGGACAGCAGGGGAAGCATGTCTGGGGGCATCTAACACACCAAAGACCCTCTATTACCCCAACATCACTGCCTAACAACTACACACTTTCCACATTCAAAAAAACCTCTATCAAAGTGGGAAAATACCTGGAAACCTTCTTTACTCCCCAAATGGATGGACACAAACCCCAATTTAAGCTCAACAAACAGTAACAACCACCCCTTTAAATCACGTTCCCCATGACAACCACAAATGGAATAGGCAATGGGAATTCCAAAAGCCCTCACCCTTAACTGTCATTTTGAGTGTGTGTGTGTGTGTGAGATGTGGTAAGACCTTCCAAAATTCACTTTTCTAGCCCTTAACATGAGCCCTTCCAAACAAAGTTACATGACCTTAAGCTGAGCTACCAGCAGAGATTGAGGCCCTTGGCATGAGTAGAGCCTTGCACCAGCAGTGTTTT
Organism: Leptodactylus fuscus; assembly: GCF_031893055.1. Classification (NCBI taxonomy): domain Eukaryota; kingdom Metazoa; phylum Chordata; class Amphibia; order Anura; family Leptodactylidae; genus Leptodactylus; species Leptodactylus fuscus. Next base: position 39,071,274 of record NC_134270.1, on the reverse strand, counting down.
TGGCACTTAGGGTGAGTTGAGCCTTGTACCAGCGTGTGTCCCTTAACATCAGGCGGGCCCTAAGTTCTGCGCTTTGCACAAAAGTTCCACATTAACTAGGCTGAATGGTACAAAGATTAGTAGGCCCGAGAACCAGGAACAGGTCTTGCAATGGCTGTCGGATAACGCTTAAAGCACATTGTCCACCAGCCAGTCAGCCTCTACCTCCTCTTACCCAACAGTCTTGTCCTCCTTCCACCCAAAAATCCCAATCTTCCCAGAACAATAACCCCAACTGTCCCTGCTCCTCAGAGCTGTTCTCCCTTCCTTTGACTGTACCGCAACCTGCCCCTCCATTTCGCGATTCCACGGACCTAACAGACGAGTATCTGTGTCCAGATGCTCAAACACTAGAGTCTCCTCCATTCCATCTCCGGTCGATTTGGTGGCGGATGACCAGCAACCCACCCTCATCGACGACGATGAGACGCAGTTGCTGTCAGGGCAGCCAGTTGACATGCGCATTGTGCAGGAGGAGGAGGCGAGACAGGAGTTGGAAGAGGAGGTGGTGGACGACGAGGACACCGACCCCACCTGGACAAGGCAGATGTCAAGCTGGGAAAGTAGTGTGGATGTTGAGGCAGGTGCAGCACCAAAAAGGGTAGCTAGAGGCAGAGACATGTCCAGAGGCAGAGGTCAGCTGCTTTGCCGAAGCCAGGCCAGACCCGGAATGTCCGAAGATGTTCCCTTTTGTACCCAGCCCAGAAAAACTCCCCCATCGAGGGCACGTTTCTTGAAGGTGTAGAGTTTTTTCAAGGAATGCGCCGAGGACAGATATAGTGTCGTCTACACAATTTGCCTCTCGAAATCGAGTAGGGGCCCTGAGAAGAGCAACCTGTCCACCACTTCAATGCACCGTCATTTGGAATCCAAGCAATGGAATCAGTGGCAGGCAGCAACGACAGGACAAACGTCGCCCGCCGTTCATGCCACTGCCTCTGCTCACAGTGCTGGCGATGCACTCCAGAGGACGAGCCAGGACATCACTTCATCTGCCTCCGCCACTTTGTTGACTTCTCCCTCATCCTCCCCTGTTTCTGTCTTATCTCCTTCTCCTGCACCATCAAAGGCACCATCAGGCGCTTCTTTACAACAACCCACCATCTCTCAGACATTGGAGCGCCGGCAGAAATACACCGCTAACCACCCACCCACGCAAGCCTAGAACGCCAACATCGCTAAACTGCTGGCCCAGGAGAGGTTGGCGTTCCGGCTTGTTGAAACTCCCGCCTTCCCGGACCTGATGGCAACTGTGGCACCTCACTATGCCGTCCCTAGCCGTCTCAACTTCTCCCGGTGTGGCGTCCCCGCCTTGCACCAGCACGTGTCACTCAACATCAGGTGGACCCTTAGTTCCGCGCTTTGCTGCAAGGTCCACTTGACCACCGACACTTGGACAAGCGCCTGTGGTCAGGGATGCTGCAGTGCTTATCTTTAATGACAGGCAGGGTGAATGTGGTGGAGTCTGTTCCCCGGGTGCAAACTGGGGTGGCCTATCTCCTCTCCCAGGCCAAAATTCATGGCAGGAGTAGACTGAAACCCTACGACGCTGCAACCTCCACCACAGCTACTAGCGGCAAACGCTAAAACACTGGTGTGGGGAGACGTCAGCAGGCGGTGCTGAAGCTCATCAGCTTGGGGGACAGACAGCACAGTGCCTCCGAGGTCAGGGATGCCATCCTGGCTGAGATGGCATTTTTTTTTCCCTGCTACACCTGGGGCCTGGCATTTTTACGCCTGTGATAATGGCTGGAACCTGGTAGCGGCTCTGGAGCTTGCCAGCCTCCAACACGTTCCATGTTTGGCCCACGTCTAACCTAGTGGTGCAAAGTTTTTTAAAAACATACCCAAATGTACCGAAGCTACTGTTGAAAATGCGGCGCTTGTGCGCCCACTTTTGCAAGTGCACAGGAGTCGCTGCTAGCCTAAAAACACTCTAGCAAGGCCTACCTCTGTCCAAACACAGGCTGTTGTCCGTCATTCACACACGCTGAAACCCTACAATACCATATCTTGAGCAGGGTGTGTGAGCTGCACAGACTTTTGATGGAGTTCCATCTACAAAACCCAAGGGTTCCTCAAAGTCAGCAACCAAAGTTTCTGCACCATGAGTTTCCAGGGGTGGCAGAGTTATGGCTAGGGGAAGAGGCATGGATAGGGATGATGTCTAGGGGCAAAAGCAGTGTGGATGTGGAGGCAAGCTAAGTAGGAAAAACTGGGGGTACAAGCTAAGGCATGGACTGGGGTGATGTCTAGGGGCAAAAGCAGTGTGGATGTGGAGGCAAGCAAAGCAGGGAAAATGGTGGCTAGAGGCAAAGGGATGTCCATAGGCAGCAAGGGCAAAGATGCAAAACTCTCCCGTTTCAAGAATTTTCCTGACTTGTTTCCCCACAAAACATTCCTGGGAGGAGGGCTGAAACACCACCCTCCTCCTCCTCCGCTGTTAGATTTACCCCAGCTACGAGCTGAAAACGCTGCAACACTGGTGTGGGGAGACGTCAGCAGGCTGGGCTGAAGCTCATCAGCTTGGGAGACGGACAGCACACTGCCTCTGAGGTCAGGGATGCCATCCTGGATGAGATGGCAATTTGTTTATCCCCGCTGCCCCTGGGGCCAGGTTTTTTAGCTTGTTGGAGGGCTCTGGAGCTTGCCAGCCTCCAACACGTTCCATGCCTGGCCCACATGTTCAATGTAGTAGTGCAATGATTTTTAAAAACATACCCCAAATTAGCTGAGCTAAGGGTGAAAGTGCGGCACTTGGACACCCACTTTCCCAAGTCTACAGTACCTGGAGCTAGCCGCAATACACTCCAGCAAGGCCTACATCTGCCTGAAGCACCTACTGTTGTGCGAGGTCACCACACGCTCTAACCCTAGATACCGTATGTTCAGCAGGGTGTGTGAGCAGCAGAGACCTTTGATGGAGTACCAGCTACAAAACCCAAGGGTTCCTCAGAGTCAGCTCCCTCACTTTCTGCACCATGAGTTTCCATGGGTGGCAGACTTATGGCTAGAGGCACAGGCATGGATAGGGGTGATGTGTAGGGGCAAAAGCAGTGTGGATGTGGAGGCAAGCTAAGCAGCAAAAACTGGGGGTACAAGCAGCCGGTGACATCATCACTGACAAGCACAGCTGTCTGTCAGCTGACAGGCTGACTTTCACCAAAATGAACAGACAATGGATAGACTCATCATATACATGTCAGTTACATGACAAATTTAGTGCAATTTGCAAGTCCAAGATGGTTTGGAGATCTGCGGAGAGGAATCTCACCACCTCTTGCGGGTGCCATCATTTGGAAGGCAAGCCCTGGGCTCAGTGGGTGAGAGCAAGCGCAGGATAATCGTCGTTTGGCCTGGCGGCCACTGCCTCTTCCACTGTTGACAGGGCTGGCGCTGCAGTCCAGACCAGGAGCCAGGACACCTCCACATCTGCCTCTGACACTTTGGGGAGTTCACCCTTATCCTCACCTTTTCCTGCCATTTCTCCTTTTGCCCGCGCCATCATGCGCCTCTTCCCAGCAACTCCCCATCTCCCAAGCCTTTCATTTCATGCTAAAGTACAGCGCAACCCACCCACATGCCCAAGGCTTCAACGGCCTCATCTCAAGAAATCTGGCCCAGGAGATGTTGGAATCCCGGCTGGGGGACACTCTGCCCTTTTTGGGCAGAGTGTCTACTGCGCCACCGCACTGTGCCGTCCACACCAGCACTTTCCCCCAAACATGAGGCGGTCCCTAAATTCAGCGCTTAGCCCTAAAGTTCCATGTGACCAGTTACGAATGGACAAGTGCATGCGGACAGGGACGCTACCTTTCAATTTGGGCACAGTGGTTGAATGTAGTTGAGGCGTGGACCGGGTCGCAAAATGTGGTGGCCTGACTTGTCTCCCCACACAACATTCCTGGGAGGAGGGCTGAAACACCACCCTCCTCCGCTGTTAAATTGACCCCAGCTACGAGCTGGAAACGCTGCAACACTGGTGTGGGGAGACGTCAGCGGGCCGTGCTGAAGCTCATCAGCTTGGGGGCCAGACAGCACACTGCCTACAAAGTGAGTCATGCCATCCTCGATGAGACGGCAATGTGGTTTTTGCCACTGCACCTGGGCCCAGGCATGTTGTCATGTGTGATAATGGCCGTAACCTGGGATTGGCTCTGTAGCTTGGCAGCCTGCAACATATTCCATGCCTGGGCCACGTTTTTAACTCATTGCTGCTAATCTTTTGAAAAAGGTACCCCAATGTTCCTGAGCTACTGGTGAAAGTGTGGCGCTTGTGCGGATAGTTTTTAAAGTGTATAGTTGCCGCTGCTAGCCTCTATGCACTCCTACAACGCCTGTACCTGCTGGAACAACGGCTGTTGTGCGACGTCTCCACACTGCTGGCACTAAACATATCATGTGTTGAGCAGAGTGTGTGAGCAGCACAGACCTTTGATGTAGTTCCAACTCCAAAACCCTCGGGTTCGTCAAAGTCAACTCCCTCAGTTGCTCAACCATGAGTGGCCATGGGTGGCAGACTTATGTGAAATCCCATCCCATCCATTGCACTGGACACGAAACATTAGCATGCGCTCAGCACAACTTCGGATATGGCAGATGCGTTAAGCAGGGTGCAGGGTACAACACAGACCAGGCCCGAGCACCAGGAACAGGTGTTAGAAATACTGCAGCATCTGCCATTTCCTTCCAATTTTGGGGTTTTGGACCCGCCACCGACTTGTCTGGACCTAAGTGGGGATCATGAGACACAGTTGCCATCAAGGCAAGCTGTGGTCATGTGCGGTTTGCAGTAAGGGGGCAGTGCACAATTGGAAGAGGAGTTGGTGGATGACGAGGCCACCGACCCCACATGGACAGGGGTGATGTCTAGGGGCTAAAGCAGTGTAGATGTAGAGGGAAGCTAAATCAACAAAAAACCTGGGTAGAAGCAAAGGCATAAACTGGGGTGATGTTTAGGGGTGAAAGCAGAGTAGATGTGGAGGGAAGCTAAGCAGCAAAAACAGTGGGTAGAAGCAAAGGCATGCAAAACTCTACCTTGTTGGAAGACTTATTCCTAGGTCTGGAACACGTTAATGGCCCCCCTGGACAAATTACTGCCACTCAGGGGCCTAGTGTCACCAGGAGGGACAAGTATAGGCGCATGTTGTGGGAATACCTGGCCGACACCAGCTCTGTCCTCTCCGATCCCTCTGTGCTCTACAGCCTAAACTTATTTTCTCATCTTTTTTTCTGAACTGCACATCTCTTGCCTGCTTCCTTTGGGATCTTAGAAATGGTGGTCCACTTCCACAGATGGTAACTTCAATAGACAGTGTAACGGGAGTAGCTGAGGGATCGCTGTCTTAACCACTTTTTGGCACAAAATTAACTTCCAAAGCCAAATATGGTGCAAGTATATGATGCAAGGACACCTACACACCTATCTCTGACACATTGGGGAGTTCACCCTCATGCGCCCTTTTGGCCTGCATCATCATGCGCCTCTTCCCAGCCACTCCACATTTCCCAAGCTTTTCATTGCAGGCAGAAGTACAATACAACCCACCCCCATGCCCAAGCCTGTAACAGCCTCATCGATAAACTGCTGGCCCTGGAGATGTTGGTGTTTGTTTATGCTTCTGGAGACCCAGGCCTTCCGTCAGCAGATGGCAGCTGGGGCACCTCCCTATGCTGGGCCTAGCCGTTACTACTTCTCTTGGTGTGCTGTCTCTGCCTTGCGCCTGCATGTGTCCCATAACATCAGTCGGGCCCAGAGCTCTGCGCTTTGCTGCAAGGTCCACTTGACCACCGACACATGGACAAGCGCCTGTGGTCAGGGATGCTGCAGTGCTTATCTTTAATGACAGGCAGGGTGAATGTGGTGGAGTCTGTTCCCCGGGTGCAAACTGGGGTGGCCTATCTCCTCTCCCAGGCCAAAATTCATGGCAGGAGTAGACTGAAACCCTACGAAGCTGCAACCTCCACCCCAGCTACTAGCGGAAAACACTGTAACACTGGCATGGGGAGATGTCAGCAGGCCGTGCTGAAACTGATCAGCTTGGGGGACAGACAGCACAGTGCCTCCGAGGTCAGGGATGCCATCCTGGCTGAGATGGCATTTTTTTTTTCCCTGCTACACCTGGGGCCTGGCATTTTTGCGCCTGTGATAATGGCTGGAACCTGGTAGCAGATCTGGAGCTTGCCAGACTCAAACACGGTCCACGCATGGCCCACGTTTTCCAACTTGTTGGTGCCATGTTTCTTTGAAACCTACACCATTGTGCCTGATATACAGGTCAAAGTGGGGCCATTTTCGTAAGTGAGAACTAGCCTCTGCTAGGCAGAAAACATTCAGAGCACACTCCTCTCATCTTCGCACCGTTGGCTGGCGGAGGAAGACGAGGGGGTTGGAGTGGCATCTGATGTCCCTATCCCACACGAGGCTAGAGGGTGCACTTCAGTGCATCCCATTGCTTCACCACAAATGGTGTGAAGGGGAGTGGAAAATGGAGGAAATGGAGAGTGACCCTTACAGTTGGGGCCAGCAAAGGCATGCCAAGTAACACACTGGCACACATGGCTGACTTCATCTTGGGTTGCTTTTCAACACATATTTCACATCATGAAGAACAAATAATACTGGATTTTTTCAAGCCTCGAACCCCGGTCTAGGTCTAATGTCTGTTCCTTTCTTATATTAGGGGAGAGGGAAAAAAAATTACTTCAGTGATACGTTTAGCGTACATAGACTGACTATTAATGTGTATCCCACTTAGTGTTGTTAGGGTTACACACCGTCACAACCTGGCTAAAGCTTCTATAGCTGTTAATAAAGTCAACATAACTTTACGGTATCCAAAAAGACAGCTGGTACCGACAGAGAGCAAGACAAATGTCACCCAAAGCTGTGAGCTCTGAACACCCACAGTGACTTTGGCGTCATCATCATTATAAGGGAGCGGGTGGTAATAAATAACTTGGCAGTGCCTAAAACCCAAAAAGCTTATACAACTATATTTACATTAAGATACACAAATGAAACTTTTCAGTAGCATGTCATGAGACAAGCTGATAAGCTCTTCCTTTGTGCAGTGCTATTTGAAAGTTAAACGCTGCCTTTATTTTAATTCTGGAGAAGGTGCAGACATTAGATTTAGAACATGTTGTCTTCATTGTCCAAATCCTCTATATAGGTAACGTGTTTTTCGGGCCGAGCTGTCTGGGAACGAGCTGGTGCAGCACTAACAACCTGGGTGAATATGGCAAGAGCCTGAGATGTAGGGTGAATGAATCCCCAAATTATTTGTGGAATTCCCAGTGAGACAATGGCACTGTATACCAGTATTAAAAATTGTGGGTGCACATAACCCCCATATATTCTTTGAATTCCCAGTGAGACAATGGAACTGTATAGCAGTAGCAAAAATTGTGGGTGCACGTAACCCCCATATATTCTTTGAATTCCCAGTCAGACAATGGCACTATATACCAGTATTAAAAATTGTGGGTGCACATAACCCCCATATATTCTTTGAATTCCCAGTCAGACAATGGCACTGTATACCAGTATTAAAAATTGTGGGTGCACATAACCCCCATATATTCTTTGAATTCCCAGTGAGACAATGGAACTGTATAGCAGTAGCAAAAATTGTGGGTGCACGTAACCCCCATATATTCTTTGAATTCCCAGTCAGACAATGGCACTATATACCAGTATTAAAAATTGTGGGTGCACATAACCCCCATATATTCTTTGAATTCCCAGTGAGACAATGGAACTGTATAGCAGTAGCAAAAATTGTGGGTGCACGTAACCCCCATATATTCTTTGAATTCCCAGTCAGACAATGGCACTATATACCAGTAGTAAAAATTGTGGGTGCACATAACCCCAATATATTCTTTGAATTCCCAGTGAGACAATGGCACTGTATACCAGTAGTAAAAATTGTGGGTGCACATAACCCCAATATATTCTTTGAATTCCCAGTCAGACAATGGCACTGTATACCAGTATTAAAAATTGTGGGTGCACATAACCCCCATATATTCTTTGAATTCCCAGTCAGACAATGGCACTATATACCAGTATTAAAAATTGTGGGTGCACATAACCCCAATATATTCTTTGAATTCCCAGTCAGACAATGGCACTGTATACCAGTATTAAAAATTGTGGGTGCACATAACCCCCATATATTCTTTGAATTCCCAGTGAGACAATGGCACTGTATAGCAGTAGCAAAAATTGTGGGTGCACGTCACCCCAATATATTCTTTGAATTCCCAGTCAGACAATGGCACTGTATACCAGTAGTAAAAATTGTGGGTGCACATAACCCCCATATATTCTTTGAATTCCCAGTCAGACAATGGCACTGTATACCAGTATTAAAAATTGTGGGTGCACATAACCCCCATATATTCTTTGAATTCCCAGTGAGACAATGGAACTGTATAGCAGTAGCAAAAATTGTGGGTGCACGTAACCCCCATATATTCTTTGAATTCCCAGTCAGACAATGGCACTATATACCAGTATTAAAAATTGTGGGTGCACATAACCCCCATATATTCTTTGAATTCCCAGTCAGACAATGGCACTGTATACCAGTAGTAAAAATTGTGGGTGCACATAACCCCAATATATTCTTTGAATTCCCAGTCAGACAATGGCACTGTATACCAGTATTAAAAATTGTGGGTGCACATAACCCCCATATATTCTTTGAATTCCCAGTCAGACAATGGCACTGTATACCAGTATTAAAAATTGTGGGTGCACATAACCCCCATATATTCTTTGAATTCCCAGTCAGACAATGGCACTATATACCAGTAGTAAAAATTGTGGGTGCACATAACCCCAATATATTCTTTGAATTCCCAGTGAGACAATGGCACTGTATACCAGTATTAAAAATTGTGGGTGCACATAACCCCCATATATTCTTTGAATTCCCAGTCAGACAATGGCACTGTATACCAGTATTAAAAATTGTGGGTGCACATAACCCCCATATATTCTTTGAATTCCCAGTGAGACAATGGAACTGTATAGCAGTAGCAAAAATTTTGGGTGCACGTAACCCCCATATATTCTTTGAATTCCCAGTGAGACAATGGCACTGTATAGCAGTAGCAAAAATTGTGGGTGCACGTCACCCCAATATATTCTTTGAATTCCCAGTCAGACAATGGCACTATATACCAGTAGCAAAAATTGTGGGTGTATATAGCCCCAATTCTATTGCTAGGGGACTTGCAGGGTATTTCTGAGGTGAAGGTGGGGGGGCACACCGTTGGAACGGGGATTTGGGGTGTATATATGGGGTATACGGGAATACACTGTCAGTGTGTTCCATTCAGGATCCTGGGAAAGCTGGGTTGCGGCGATTGAGCCCGTCAGTGCCACGTTACACTGACAAGCTTCTCCCTGGAATTGAAGTTATATGTAAGCCCAATATATTCTTTGAATGCCCAGTCAGACAATGGCACTATATGGCAGTAGCAAAAATAGTGGGTGTATATAGCCCCAATCCTATTGCTAGGGGACTTGCAGGGTATTTCTGGGGTGAAGGTGGGGGGGCACACCGTTGGAACGGGTATCGGGGGTATATATCGGGTATACGGGAATACACTGACAGTGTATTCCATTCAGGATCCTGGGAAAGCTGGGTTGCGGCGATTGAGCCCGTCAGTGCCACGTTACACTGACAAGCTTCTCCCTGGAATTTAGCTCTTACAAGAGCTGTTGTGGTTGTCTTCTCCTTCCTATCCTAGCCTGTCCCTGCCTACCCAGAATCTAACCCCTAGCTAACTGGACGGAAACCTCCGTCCTCGGTGAATTGCAAGCTCAGAATGACGCGAAGCTGGGCGGCGCTGTTCTTTTAAATTAGAGGTCACATGTTTTCGGCAGCCAATGGGTTTTGCCTACTTTTTTCAACGTCACCGGTGTCGTAGTTCCTGTCCCACCTACCCTGCGCTGTTATTGGAGCAAAAAAGGCGCCAGGGAAGGTGGGAGGGGAATCGAGTAATGGCGCACTTTACCACGCGGTGTTCGATTCGATTCGAACATGCCGAACAGCCTAATATCCGATCGAACATGAGTTCGATAGAACACTGTTCGCTCATCTCTAGTTATTAACCCCTAAACAGCTGCACCTGCAAATATTACAGACCTGTTGATGGGTTTACAGTGGATCATAAATGCCCAGGTCATACACCCAACTGTTAAAGAAAGTCGGGCACCTAGATGAGAAAAAAATAATGGGTTTTTTTATTGTTGTTTTTTTAACCATTTCTTAACTGATCTTCTAGTGGGCAAGTTGAATGGCAAAAATAATAGTAATAATAAAAATAATAATCATAAAAAATTAATAATAATGTTATTGTATGTCCAACCAACTCGTCCAAAGCCGTACCCTGATATAATTACACCATGTTTTATGGGAAGAATATGCAAATTTGTCTCCCAAGATGTAAATAGGGAGTCAGTGCCTCTGTTATGCTGCCCTCTATAGCAAGCACCCTGAACAACATGCCCGACTTCCCAGAAGTCTTCACTGCATGATGCGAGATTATAACCAAATCAATTTCTCAGCTCTCGCATCATGTAGTGAAGACTTCTGGGAAGTCGGGTATGTTGTTAAAGGGTGCTTGCTGTAGAGGGCAGCATAACAGAGACACTGTCTCCCTGTTTACATCTTGGGAGACAGATTTGCATATTCTTCCCATTTTCCTTTGCAGTGGAGCAACTATGGCTGTATAGGTCTCCACATACCTGAGAAGGTGGTCTCTCCCTAAGGATAGACGTTATCCCCATTACCATGTTTTATGTCAAAATAAACAGTGCACATAATAGAAATTTCACCTAATTCTTAACAAGTACCAAAGCCAAAGAAGTTCAATGAAGACCTTAGCAATGGCGGACCCACTTACAGTCAGTGGGAACCACCTGTGTCCATGGGTAACCCTGTAGCCCTGAGTCTGGTGAGAGTATATTGCACCTATTTTGTTCATGTGCCTGGAGGTAAGCCACATGTATAGTTAGGTGATCAGTTCTGTTTAGTTAGTTGCTCAGCCGAGCAGGGTTTATTTTGTTTTTGCCTGAAGTTAAGGCTGTATTTTGTTTTGTTATTTTGTGCCTGAAGTCAAAGTTTATTTATTTTCCTGTTTTTTCTAAATAAACCAGTTTGCTCTACATTTTGTGTCCCTGTCTTGACTGTTTGGGTCCGCACCACTGTTTCTACCAAGTTAACTTCCCCACAGTATATATGGTTTCTTGATTTCACTTTAGCAACACTATCAAATGGTACTCTGCGTTTTAAGACAGAATATTCTGTTTTTAACTATAATAAACAACCAAAACACATCTATTTAGTAAGTTACAGTTTGAAGGGCAATACTTGCCTTTTGCTGGCATTTTACTTTTAATTGAGGCTACGAGAGGTAAACAAATGCCCGCGCTTGTAGTCCCTCCATACATCCTATAATAGGCATAAACTACTAAATTAATTAGCTTTATAAATTAGCGAATACTTTATCACTAAGAAAAAAAATACATTATTTCTGAAAGTGACATCGACTAATAGATCCTGTTAGTATGATACAGTATACCGCTGCTCTAAAATAAAGGGGGAACGAAAGTCTATATTTAGGATGAGTTTCAGAAACCCTTTTCTACAAGGATAATATCAGGGACCACAGGTTCTCCGGAATTGTGAAGTTCTATCATCTGTAAACTAGGTGAGTAGCAAAATGGCTGCAAACATTTGAAAGATTCCAAAGTCTACAGACATTAAAATGAGTGATTCTTTAGAATTCACAGTCAGCAACAAACTAAAGAAGGAGAAGGAAATAAAAGGGACAGCAAGGAACTGTCTGAATCCAACAAAAAGATAATGCCTAGCCCATTCTGGGGAGTAGGATTGCAAAGTTAACTCTTTACAATTTTCAATTGTTATATTCTTACAAAGGGATGTGTGCTGTATGATGACATTCAAAGCGGGATGTGAATTGACCAGCTGTTAGCCAGACTCACAACAGACTTAGTAAACATTGTTATGGTTTCCCATTAATACAAATAAGCGTGCAGAACAAAGATAAGCGGCCAAGATGAGAAAAATTCCAGAAAAGAATAATTTGGTATTTTAACATAACCTCGAGTCAAAAGTTGTACATCTGGATCTTAAAGCAGAGCGTAAAGGAAAATGAATTGTTCTGACTTTTTGACCCGTTTCTACCGTACAAACAGAGTTTCGTCTTTCTTCTTCAAATGATCCAAGCCTGGGCACAGTAGTTTAAGGTGCAGCTTTCATGACTGATGCAGACAAAACAGATCTCAAAAGATGCTCCTGCTACAAAAACTGCCCTCCTCCCTCTACAGTCCAGTCTGGACCTGTTTTTGAACACACACATAGTGCACGGATTTAGTTTTCTTTTTGGAAAACAACTAAAAACATCAGATAAGAAAGTGGATACAATATTAGAAATATTATTGTAAATAATATACATTTTCCTCAATAGTGTGTCAATAATTTGATAATAGAACTGCAACAACCCAGGGCTCAGCATTGTGCAAATGGGGTATTTGGAAACTGGCCAGGTTGGCAGCTACACTAAGTTGGCACCAAATTCTATTTCAGGCCCTAAGGTGTTACAGTGAAAAGGGGAGTCACATTTGGGTGATGGTGAGGGATCTCAAAGGGGTACTCCCTGCTATGTGGTGGTATTTCAGGATGATTTTGATGGAGGGTGCAAATAAAACAAAGGAAATAGGCTGGCAGTGATATGTAGACACCAGTGGACTCCATTGGCCATTTTCATCCTGAAAGCAGCAGAGAGAAAAGACCTCTGTGCGGAGTCTCCAAATCCACCACAGGTGTGAACTTGTCAAGGTTCTTCTAACATAGAGGCACATTATCTTACAGCGATTTAGCTCCACATATTATTTTGCAGCATGTTACAGACATTGTCAATGACTGTCCCATTTAGGGTTCGGAATTTACATTCCCTATCAGTATGCCTTTGGAGTGTGGGAGGAAACCAGAGTACCTGAAGGAAACCCACACAATCACGGGAAGAACATACAAACTCCTTGCAAACGTTGTCTCTGGTTGGATTTGAACCCAGGGCAAAAGCTCTGCGGTGCTTACCACTGAGCCACAATGATGCCCATATTGAGCCACACATGTTGCATACATGGACAGGAGAGGCTATTGCTCTTCAACCCTTTCCTAAGTCCTCTGACCCTTTGCATTGTGGTGAGCTGGGGTGACCCCTGGAAACTCTTTTGTCAACCACTCTTGGGGAAATGCATACATTTTTCAGGCACGACATTGCTTGTAGAACCTTACCTAAGGCTACCTTCACACAGAGTAACGCCGGGCTCAATTTGAGCTTATTTTTACAGGCGTAGAAATCCGAGGGTCGCGTTAACGTTGCATTTACGCAGCATCTTTTTACTATGAGCCATAAACTAGATCCCTCAACTGAAGCTAGCTATAGATTGACTAGATTGTGCCCAAACTCACTGGCTAAGACTGAGGTCTCCTGGTAAGCTCCTCCCACCTTCTACAAACGTCAGAGCAAGAGCCTATACTCTGGGATGCACTACCATGATAAGATTGACCCCCACAATCACAACTTTCAAGAGGACCCTGAAGACTCACCTCTTCAGAAAAGTCTACAACCTTCAATAATCCTACTACCATCACACCACCACCTCAAGAAATTCTACCCCCCATTACTGCCTTTATTTACCTTCATAGATTGCAAGCTCTTGTGGGTAGGGCCCTCTATTCCACTGTACCAGTTGGTCTCTATCTACAGTATGTTAATATATTGTACTTGTTTTGTGTTTTGTATGTAAAATCTCAAATGTGCAGCACAATGGAATTAATATAGTAATGTACAGCACAATGGAATTAATATAGTAATGTACAGCACAATAGAATTAATATAATAATATAAATTACCATGGAATTACTATAATAATGTAGAGCACGATGGAATTAATATAGTAATGTACAGTACCATGGAATCAATATAATAATGTACATCACCATGGAATTAATATAATAATGTACAGCACCATGGAATCAATATAATAATGTACATCACCGTGGAATTAATATAATATTGTACAGCACCATGGGATTAATATAATAATGTACAGCACCATGGGATCAATATAATAATATACAGCACGATGGAATTAATATAATAATGTACAGTACCATGGAATCAATATAATAATGTACATCGCTATGGAATTCATGTAATAATGTACAGCACCATAGAATTAATATAATGATGTACAGAATCCTGGAATTAATCATCTAAAATTATGAATAATAATAATAATAATAATCATCATCATCATCATCTGTTTTTAGGAGAGCTATGATGCTTTCTGTCCAACAAGTTGTTTCTTAAAGGGCAGCTACCACCACCAAAATCCCTTCTAAGCCCCTTATATGCTGTTGTTGGACTGGTTAGTGACATAATGAATATATCTCTTTTGTGTCAAATTTTGTCCCTGAAAAAACGTACTTTTAATCCATGTACAAATGATGTGCCGGGTGCACGTAGGACATGGCCATGTCTGCCAAAGCACCTCTTTTTCCCTGTATGGGGTTACAAAGGCTCTGAGTCTGTGCTTACTATGAAAACAGTCATGTCTGGAGAGCTGTCAGGTCCTCTTTAATGCTTATCTATTCAGAAGAGCTATTATTATTTTTACTGCTTCTCTGCATTTTCCTGCCTTTTGTCATGTACAGTATTCCCTTTGGAAATTGATCCAGCACAAACCGTATTAAACAAATCACATAATGGTTCTCATAGGAAGCTGAGATGAAGACTATTTGGACCTGCTGCTTTATTCCGTTTTAATTTGGTTTGTTCTCCTTTGACCTCTACCAATGGAATCTCTAAAGTGGAACATGTTCCAATAAATACCATGTGAGGCCCATGCGTATGCTTATTGTTTACACTGCCCCCTGACACGGCAGAACACGACTAAGTATTTAGGGCTTAAATGCTGCCTGCGTAATGCTATTGTACCTACTGAAGATAGTATCTTTCTAATTTCACAGATATCTGAAACACGTTACCCCCAACCTTTAACTATTTCTTTCCATTCAGCTTATTATCCTGCAACGTTGATCCAGAGGAAGGCAAAACCCCATGAGCTAGAAGCCAAATGTCTTCGATCAAAGGAAAGACATTTTTTCCCTACTCTAAAAATGAGAATAAATTTGTGAATCAACAACTCAAGAATTAACTAATAACTATACTGTAACCTATGTGGGGAAGGTAGCTCGGTAGCAGCAATGGTGCAGATCCAACCAGTCAAAGACAGGGACACAAAATGTGGAGCAAACAGGTTTATATAGAAAAACAGCAAAATAAATAAACCTTCAGGTCAGGTAAAAAAAAATAATCAAAAGAAAACACACCCTTAACGTGAGGCAAAAGGCAAAACAAAACTCCTGCTCGTCCGAGCTCTAAAGAATACAGCATAAGGCTAACTGTGTGTGTGTGGCTTACTTCTGGCCACATAAGTAAACAAAACACAAGTTCCTGGTTGTTCTCACCAAAACCCAGCTCTCCAGGAAGTCCCAGGCACCTCCACTCACTCCCAAGGGCTCTGCAGTCTATCTATACAGTCACCAGATTGTCCTTTAGCTGTCTTGTTTTTCAAAGCCCTAACTTGATAATGTTTCTATTTGACCTTGCCCAAGTTTTTCTTATGTACTTGTGCCCAAAACTGTAGACAATGGGGCACATTTTCAAGACCAGTCCAACACTCTTCGGCAGGGGTGCCCAATACGTCAATTGCGATCAACCAGTCGATCACAATGGACGTATGGGTCGATCGCGGGATGCAGCCAGGGATCCCCGGTGTCTGCTTGTTCACAGTGCAGGCTGAGAGTCAACTCTCAGCCTGCGCTGTGAACAAGCACTCCGGACACTTGCAGGCCGCTCTTAGGAATGGAGGGGGCCGGGGTGCTGCTTGTTCACAGCGCAGGCTGAGAGTCATCTACGGACACTGGCAAGCGGGACTGCCACAGCCCCAGTCTGCCAGTGTCCAGAGATAACTCTCAGCCTGCGCTGTGAACAAGCAGACAGCGGGGATCCCTGGGCGGCCACAGAATGCCGCTGTCTCCTTCTCTCACGCTCCTGCTTTACACCTTTAGGGAAAGTGAGCAGAGTGAGGTGCATACCAGGGGCAGGGATACCTTGGCCTAATAAATTTAGAATAACTCATGTAAAAAAGTGAGTTATATGAAAAATCTATGCTTTGGGCTATACCAGAAGCCAGAGACTCTTAGGCTGAGTTCACACAGATGGCTCCCAAAAGAAGCGACATGCTCATTCTTCAGGCGGATTCGCCTCCTCCCAACTAGGCCGATTCATTGGACCTAATACGGAGAAGTGTGTGACTGGATGCCGGTGCACTGCACCAGCATCAAGTCACAGTTACCCATTTTTTGGTCCAGAAACTCTCACACCAGCAGGGGATTGGATTAAGACTTAGGCTGTCTTCACACGGAGTAACGCCGGGCTTGTAAAAATCCTCATTCACAGCCGTACACGCGAGCGCTGCGGAAGGCTCCCGAACACTTCCCATTCACTTCAATGGGAGCGCTCATAAAGCCGGTGTTACTAGTGCTCCCATTGAAGTGAATGGGAAGTGTTTGGGAGCCTTCCGCAACGCTTGCGTGTACGGCTGTGAATGAGGATTTTTACAAGCCCGGCGTTACTCCGTGTGAAGGCAGCCTAACATAGGAAATTCCAGTCTTAATAAATTCCGTCCAATATTCCATGTCTGCTCTGACAAGCTTCCAACCATTTGCCTTGAAATACATGGTCCCATCACAACAACTATTCATTTACCCACCTATAGCTTAGAGAAGTCATTAAAGGGATGGCCATTCATCTGGGCAGCTGCCATGTAATCCTCTGCAGGATCAATGCCCAACCAGCTGCAGATTTTCTTGGCAAAATCAGATGTTTTTGTGAGTCTCAGTAGCAGGACCTGCAGTGCTTACCAGATTGCCATACCAGCCCATATTAAAGGGGTTACTGTTTTTAGACAACTCCTTTAAGATAGCAAAATAAAATACTATCACTGCTCATAGTTTCTGGGCAAGAGACCCTTTAGTTTTGGTCTATTGAAATGTTGTAAGGCTCGGGAAGAAGCCACTGAAGCTTCTTTGATAATTTCCTTTCAATCACTATGGAAGTATATTCTGTAAACTTCAAGATTTTCCATTTTTAAGTCACAGTTTTCAAGTCTTTCAGCTTTTGTAGACTCCTTTGTACCTCCTCCAGAAAGTTCCCTAAAACGTAAGTTATCTTTTATATACTAAGTATTTTAATACACTCAGTGCTGATTTAATCAGAAGATCAAACTCAGCTTTACTGTAGGAGAATAAAAGATTTCCAGATTAAAGTGTAGGCTCGTGTCTAGGGAATCTAACCTTATGTACTTGGGGACTGCTTGAAGTGCAATTCCAACTTTTAACACAATTTGTTTTTAGGTCTAAAATTCGGAGCTGTTAACATTAATGCAATTGATTTTTCTTATATGAAGTGTCAGATTGCCTACATATATGAATATAGTCATAATGTAATAGTATAATTCTAGCTCTCTGCACTCATCGCTAGTGCAGGATCCCATTGGGAATTGCTAAATTGATGCATGGATTGCTTTGCATTTACTACAGATGGGCAAACCTCTGAAGATTTGTTTCATCCCAGGTTCGGAAGAAGTGATCCTCCGTTTCATTTGGGTCCGAACTTGCCGTTTCGGTTGTGTGCTTGGGTTCATTGCTAAGACCTGTGGTTCGACCTGAGCAGTGGCCTAGGTGAGTGCTATGACATTGTGATACTGTGGCCCAATTACATGCCTCAGCTCTGACCCCAGGTATACAACGTCTCAGGAAAGTAGCAGATGTCACTGAGCACCAGTTACAATACCAAGTCATAAGATGATCATGAGAAGGTCTGAGCAGGCAGAGCTATTGCAATATAGAGGACAAGGGAAGGATCAGGTGGCCGAAGTACAAGGTCAGGACAAGCCAAGAAAGAACTAAGAAACACCAGGATATAAATCTTTGTCCTGTGTTTAAACCTTGGGGAACCTATTGTTCAAGCACAAGGATGATGGGTGATTGATCGGTAACTACTTTCCAACACCATGACATACTGTAATAGTATATAATGGTGCAAGGACTATGGAGAGGGCTCTGGAATTGAACCCAATGGTTTTCAGCTTTATTATACAGCAGACACTAGGTCTCTGAGCCAATTGCAGTTGTTAACACTTTAGATGCCTCGGTCAAATGCTTCCATTTTGGTCCTGATTCCTTATGCCCAGAACGTTGCTATGACAGGAGTCTATCGAAGGGTCTGAGGCCTGTCATTAGAAACCATCTATTAGGTCCATGCTAGTCATGGACATCACCCCCACCCTGCTCATTTGTGGTAGTGTTCTGTCCGTGGTTCTATATTTTGTAAGCTCTGGGTCAGTGAAGACCTTTATTGGTAGATTCAACGGGATCTGCAAGAAAAAAAGGGCTAGCTGTCTGAATAAATTCATTGAAATCAATTGGTATGTGCCACGTCGGTGAAAAATATGGACACCAAAAGTACCTGAGATACAGAAGTGCAGATAAGACCCAAGTTTAAATAAAATCTGACTCAATTTGCTAGGACTGTAAATGCGGCATTTTTTTCCATTCCGTTTCTACCAAAAAAGAATGCATTTCAGCAACATGTCCTCAGCACAAGAACAAGACAACACTTTGTGGAAAAGATGCCTTTTTTTGAGCTAAAGCCACACGTATGTGATATGTGAATGTGTGAATAAAGCCTGATTGACAAAAGAGTAGATCTGAACCTGGCAGCAAAACAGGAGGATTTGCATTGCATCCTTCCAGCAAGGGATACATGAGCTGTGGAAATGGACATGGCAGGCGAGGTGTGTTCTTCTGGACACCGCTTTAATAATACTGTATTCACCACAAAAATTCCTTGATGAATGAGAATGCAAGATGGGGTGAAAAACCAAATGCCCCAAGAGGGTTCAATAAGGCTGAGGTCACACATAGTTTTTTGGTTAGGATTTTGAGGCGAAAAAACATCTCCCTTTGAAATCAACGGGAGCCAGTCAGTTCTTTTTCCCGGGAGCCGTTTGTTCCGGCTCCCGGAAAAAAAAAGCGACATGCTCACTCTTCAAGCAGATTCACCTCCTCCCAACGAGGCCCATTCATTTGGGCCTAATCTGGATCAAAGTGCTGCGACTGGATGCGGGTGCACTGCAACCTGTATTTTGGACCGGAACATGAGGCGGCCTCCATGTCAAATTCCAGTTCAAAATACCCCATCTGAACCCGGCCTACTCTTGAATGTAGTATTTGGGGTATAAGTGAGCTACCCCAGGCCTTGGGCTTCTACAAAGTTTCCCCTAAAAACAGGGTGCTACACATTGGCATTGTATTGAGCTTAAGAGCCAAATTTGTATTATTTATTAAGAGCCATGTCCATGGTAATGCATGGAGGCAGTAAAGCTAGTATATAGCCACATAGACCTTTTTGCTTTGTTGTATAGCTCTGTTGGGTATCTTCTAATAGATTCACATTGTATTCATACAGAATGTGATAGAAGATTGGGGAATAAGGTAGAGGAATGAAAAGGTATGGTGAGCACTATAGGGTTGTATGGCGCTCAGTATGTTAGTATCACCCTTAAGGCTTGCTGTCTATAATAAGTAGTAAATGTAATACTAAAATACTGAGTGATCAAGAAAAAAATAAGACCATAAAACGTCCCACCTCTTCAACAATACCCAAAATTGATTTTGCAATCTATACCAAGTCCACGATAGCTGTATCTACTCCCTTGTCAGATGCTATACCAATAAACCATACAAATGACCTCAAATCTCAATTCCATGTTTGAATAGCAAGACCCTAGCATTATTTATAGGAACATTTCTCATGATAATGTCCGCTAACACTGTGATCCTAAACACACATCCGCACATGAGCATCCATATGTATTAATCCCAATCCTATAAATGTACATTCCGAAAAGACTTCACCCCAACAATAGATGATTGTAATCACTTATTCACGGAAATAAATCAAGGAGGTAAAGGCACTGCAATTTATTTTGGCTCGCCTTATAGCAAATAGCAGATCATACGCCCAACAATGCCCGTCAGTCATTCCTCTCAAATGCCTGTCGTTTTTGCAATTGCGCTATTTTACAATTGCCTGACCTTTGTCAGCTGCCTACCTGAGCTTAGACATCCTGCTGTCTGTGTTTCATTTTTTTATCTGGCGTGTTCCAGGAAGTATTTATTTTTTCTAATGTAAATTTTATCAGGCAATGCATTTTCCAGAACTACTTTACAGCTCATTGCCTACTGCAGATGTGTAACAATTTATATTCATGGAAGTTATGTTGTGTAGTTAAGTACCACTTAAAAATAAAAAATTTACACGTTCCGAAAAAAAAAAAAAAAAAACCCATTGGGGTCGATTATCGGTGCGGATGCGGATGCAAGGCATTGACGTCTGTGAAAGGTGCTCAATTACCATAATTCAGGTGCATGAAGTGAAAAACTACCAAAAAATATAATTATACATTCCGCCAAACAAATCCTAAAA
The DNA here is from genome assembly GCF_031893055.1 of Leptodactylus fuscus. Classification (NCBI taxonomy): domain Eukaryota; kingdom Metazoa; phylum Chordata; class Amphibia; order Anura; family Leptodactylidae; genus Leptodactylus; species Leptodactylus fuscus. Next base: position 39,050,565 of record NC_134270.1, on the reverse strand, counting down.
CACATTTGTAGGAAAAGATTGTTCGATTATAATAGGATTGTGCCTATTATTATATCTGTGAAAGACAGGCTCAAAGATATTAGTGATGTAAAAAAAAAAATGCCCTTATGTCGCTTATTGCTTTTTTGGCACAAAATGTCGTTTTATGCCAAAAGAACCCGATGAAAGTGTTATTTTGTTTATTTCTGTTTTTATATAATTATTATTATTGTTATTATTTCTGTCGTTTTTGTCATTCATCTCTCATATCGGCCTTGACCAATTCCCATTGCTCGGTATTTATTGAAATTTTAATACTACCTTTTGGTTTCTTCATAGGGTGCTCATTAAATTATTCTTTACATTGCACGAAGTATAGCCAATTTCTACTAATGAAAGACTGCTCTATATAGTACGTACTATGTACTTATAACTCAAGCTAACTAGATGATATAGGAGTATCGGAGATCCTTCCTCCCAACCACGGCAGGCTGTATAATCAACATAAGCGAAGGATAAGCGATGATCATTCCACACAGAGAACTAAATGATCCTGAAGTCTTTCTTTTCTTCTTAGTTGCTATGACTCCTAGTATCTCTTCTATCTGCTATGAGCTTGTATGTGTTCTTTCTTATAATATAGTACTATATTATCCATGCTGCTGTAACACACTGAATTTCCCCATGATGGGACTATTAAAGGATTATCTTAGCTATCTACTATTCATTGTTATCTACTGCTGTATTCTAGAACAAATAAATTCCAGTCTAAAACAAGAGACTGATGCATATGTAGTTATTGGCAACAGCCTCTGGCCATGAATACGTTGCACGTCCTTACACAATCAGACCTGTCTCTTACTAGGGAGGACATATTAACCTGTAGAAATATATAAAGGACCCATACAAAAAATACATATAAAATCCCCTCATAAGAGGCTACTCCCTCCAACTGGAAAAAACTGAATCCACGGGATAGTCTACCTTAGCAGTTATAGCTTACAACTTCAAAACAGGCTTAGTATCTAGAGATGAGCGAGTAGTGTTCGATCGAGTAGGTGTTCGATCGAATACTACGGTATTCGAAATACTCGTACTTGATCGAATACTACTAGCTGTTCGAAGTTTAAGGTTCGATGCAGAACCAGCGTTGATTGGCAGAATGCTATACATTCTGCCAGTCAACGCTGGTTCTTCTCTTGCCTTTAGAAGTCTTCTCCGTGCAGCGTCCCCGCGGCATCTTCCGGCTGGAATTCACTTTGCCTAGGCATCCGGCCTAGGCAGAGCCGACAGCGCATGCGCGGGCATGCCCTCGCATGCGCAGTCGGCTCTGCTCAGGCGTCGGGACAGGCAGAGCCGACCGCGCATGCCTAGGCCCCGATGCCTAGGCAGAGTGAATTCCAGCCGGGCGGGGGCACTGCACTGGGAGAAGACTTCAAGGAGAATCCAGCCCGATTGTCACTCGTGAACTTGGTAAGTATAATGTTATCGAATTTTGCGTACCTCTGAAACGAGCATTTCCCCCCATAGACTATAATGGGGTCCGAAATCCGTTCGAACAGTCGAACAGTATGCGGCTGTTCGAATCGGATTTCGAACCTCGGACATTTTAGTGTCCGCTCATCTCTATTAGTATCCTATCCAATTGGAGGGGGTCCAACTATTGGATTCCAATTGATCACAAGAACTGGGATGTTTTACACCACAGTTTGAGCAGAGCCCATTCATTTCGAAATGGCCGGGCTCTGTATTGCTGTGGTTACCATTGAAATGATTGGAGTAGAGGTGCACATTTCTGACCTGCAAAACACCCCAATTCCGATGAATCTTGTGGGTCGTGACCCCACCAATCCACTATTCTGTGGATAGTGGTGACTCAAATGCGCCTCCAATGTATAGAATGTATTTGCAGCTTCTAAATAAAAAAAATTAAAAAAAAATTACAGAAAAATATTATAAAAAGAGTGAAGGTACAATGAGTCGGAATACAGATTTGTGTAATTACACCACAGAGGCCACGTATGTGTATACCTAGTGTATAATAAGCATAAAACAAACATGTCTTATATTCCCTCCTATTCATATGACACAGAACAGTTTCTCTCGTTTTTAGATTCCCAACTATAATTTCCTGTAATATTTCTCAGGTAATTGCTGTACCAAGTAGCTCCCCACCTGCTAATTCTAAGTGCACCAGCAGCATGACATGGTTTGCTGTTCTCCCCTATGACATTATGGATTGCAGATGGCCAGAGAAGCTTTTAATGGTAAGGAATAAGGTAAATGAATTCCCTAAAAGGTAGCGTTTCTGCCCTCCCCCTTCCTCATACAACAGCACTGGTCACGACTTCTACATTTATACATCCCACTGCTTTTCATATGTCTTGCATTTATTTTAATTTTTTTGCAAGCTTTCAGATTGAAGGTAAGAGCTCATCATTCATGGAGGGGGTAAAATTGCCATGAATTGACTGGAGCTTTATTGTTCTACTTGTTGCTTTTCTTCTGCTTATACTTCTGTCTAAAATATAAGAATGCTGTAGTAAAGATGATGCAGAAGTTGTATTGACTTAGGAAATTTTATTTAAAAAAATATAAAACATGATAGCTTTTTTCTTAGAACAGCGCCACACTTGGATACAGGTTGTTTGTGGCATTGCAGCTAATTCAGTTCAAAGAGGCACAGTTATAACTAGAGATGAGCGAGTAGTGTTCGATCGAGTAGGTGTTCGATCGAATACTACGGTATTCGAAATACTCGTACTCAATCGAACACTACTAGCTGTTCGAAGTTTAAGGTTCGATGCAGAACCAGCGTTGATTGGCAGAATGCTATACATTGCAAATCAACGCTGGTTCTTCTCTTACCTTTAGAAGTCTTCTCCGTGCAGCGTCCCCGCGGCGTCTTCCGGCTGGTATTCACTCTGCCTAGGCATCCAGCCTAGGCAGAGCCGACTGCGCATGCGCGGGCATGTCCTCGCATGCGCAGTCGGCTCTGCTCAGGCGTCGGGCCGGGCAGAGCCGATTGCGCATGCGCAGTCGGCTCTGACTAGGCCCCCGATGCCTAGGCAGAGTGAATTCCAGCCGGAAGACGCCGCGGGGACCCTCACTCGCGGACTTGGTAAGTATAATTTTATCGAATTTTGCGTACCCCTGAAACGAACATTTCCCCCCATAGACTATAATGGGGTTCAAAATCCGTTCAAACAGTCGAACAGTGTGCGGCTGTTCGCATCGGATTTCGAACCTCGGACATTTTAGTGTTCGCTCATCTCTAGTTATAACCCATGGGCAGATGAACAGTTGTTTCTAGAAAAGGGAAGTCATGTTTTACTAATTCTGGATAACCCTTGTGTGTACATCAATGGAGGGAGTGGGCCAACAACAAGATTTCCTTCTGTCATCCACCAAATATAAGAAATACTCCAATGGTCCCAGTAATACTCCATTGTGGGACGGTCACTATATAGTCATCTGATCAGCCGATGATAGAGACAGCTAAAACAAAACTTTTCATAAATTAGTTTAAAAAAAAAAACAAAGACCAAGACCATAACTACCTGAACCTTAGAAGAGGAGGGACGGAAAAAAATAACTCTTCGTAACAAAGCTGCAAAAATGCCTATTAATTAATATGTCCCAATATCCGAAGCAATGGGCTGCATAGCAATAGAGTATTTGGTGTCTACTCGACACCACTGGGAGGCCATCCAATGCCCACTAGGTTTGACAGCAAGTACTAGTATGGCCATAGCAAACTAGTGAACTCCATACACTCTACTGCAGTGATGGCGAACCTTTTAGAGACCAAGTGCCCAAACTGCAACTCAGATGTCACTAATAGAGATGAGCGAGTAGTACTCGATCGAGTACTACGGTATTCGAAATACTCGTACTCGATCGAGTACCACTCGCTATTCGAATATAAAAGTTCGATGCAGAACCAGTATTGATTGACCGAATGCTATACAGTCGGCCAATCAACGCTGGTTCTTCTCCTACCTTTAGAAGTCTTCTTCGTGCAGCTTCCCCGCGGCGTCTTCCAGCTCTTCATTCACTCTGCCAGGCATCGGGCCTGGGCAGAGCCGACTGCGCATGTCAGCTTGTAGTGCCTGGCAGAGTGAATTCAGAGCCGGAAGATGCTGCGGGGACGCTGCACGGAGAAGACTTCTCGGAGGATCCAGCCCGACCCTCACTCGTGGACTTGGTAAGTATAATTTGATCGAATGTTGCCTACTAGAGATGAGCGAACAGTGTTCTATCGAACACATGTTCGATCGGATATCAGGGTGTTCGCTATGTTCGAATCGAATCGAACACCGCGTGGTAAAGTGCGCCAAAATTCGATTCCCCTCCCACCTTCCCTGGCGCCTTTTTTGCACCAATAACAGTGCAGGGGAGGTGGGACAGGAACTACGACATCGGGGGCATTGAAAAAAATTGGAAAAAGTCATTGGCTGCCGAAATCAGGTGACCTCCATTTTAGACGAATAGTGGATTTCAAATCCAGGTCATATGAGAATGTGAACTTTGTGACTATGAGACAGGGATAGCTGTACAGGCAGGGATAGCTAGGGATAACCTTTATTTAGGGGGGAATGTTATTAAAAATAACTTTTTGGGGCTCTATCGGGTGTGTAATTGTGATTTTTGTGAGATAAACTTTTTCCCATAGGGATGCATTGGCCAGCGCTGATTGGCCAGAGTACGGAACTCGACCAATCAGCGCTGGCTCTGCTGGAGGAGGCGGAGTCTAAGATCGCTCCACACCAGTCTCCATTCAGGTCCGACCTTAGACTCCGCCTCCTCCAGCAGAGCCAGCGCTGATTGGCCGAATTCCGTACTCTGGCCAATCAGCACTGGCTAATGCATTGTATTGGCGTGATGAAGCAGTGCTGAATGTGTGTGCTTAGCACACACATTCAGCTCTACTTCATCGGGCTAATAGAATGCATTGGCCAATCAGCGCTGGCCAATGCATTCTATTAGCTTGATGAAGCAGAGTGTGCACAAGGGTTCAAGCGCACCCTCGGCTCTGATGTAGCAGAGCCGAGGCTGCACAAGGGTTCAAGCGCACCCTCGGCTCTGATGTAGCAGAGCCGAGGGTGCACTTGAACCCTTGTGCAGCCTCGGCTCTGCTACATCAGAGCCGAGGGTGCGCTTGAACCCTTGTGCACACTCGGCTCTGCTACATCAGAGCCGAGGGTGCGCTTGAACCCTTGTGCACACTCTGCTTCATCAAGCTAATAGAATGCATTGGCCAGCGCTGATTGGCCAATGCATTCTATTAGCCCGATGAAGTAGAGCTGAATGTGTGTGCTAAGCACACACATTCAGCACTGCTTCATCACGCCAATACAATGCATTAGCCAGTGCTGATTGGCCAGAGTACGGAATTCGGCCAATCAGCGCTGGCTCTGCTGGAGGAGGCGGAGTCTAAGGTCGGACCTGAATGGAGACTGGTGTGGAGCGATCTTAGACTCCGCCTCCTCCAGCAGAGCCAGCACTGATTGGTCGAGTTCCGTACTCTGGCCAATCAGCGCTGGCCAATGCATTCTATTAGCTCGATGAAGTAGAGCTGAATGTGTGTGCTTAGCACACACATTCAGCTCTACTTCATCGGGCTAATAGAATGCATTGGCCAATCAGCGCTGGCCAATGCATTCTATTAGCGTGAACTGAGTTTGCACAGGGGTTCTAGTGCACCCTCGGCTCTGCTACATCAGATTGCTACATCTGATGTAGCAGTGCCGAGTGTGCATCAGATGTGTAGTTGAGCAAAACTGACTCAGCACTGCTAAGTCTCTGCATTCGCATAGGAATGCATTGGCCAGCCTTCGGCCAATCAGCGCTGGCTCTGCCGGAGGAGGCGGAGTCTAAGGTCGGACCTGAATGGAGACTGGTGTGGAGCGATCTTAGACTCCGCCTCCTCCAGCAGAGCCAGCGCTGATTGGTCGAGTTCCGTACTCTGGCCAATCAGCACTGGCCAATGCATTTCTATGGGGAAAAGTTAGCTTGCGAAAATCGCAAACTGACAGGGATTTCCATGAAATAAAGTGACTTTTATGCCCCCAGACATGCTTCCCCTGCTGTCCCAGTGTCATTCCAGGGTGTTGGTATCATTTCCTGGGGTGTCATAGTGGACTTGGTGACCCTCCAGACACGAATTTGGGTTTCCCCCTTAACGAGTATATGTTCCCCATAGACTATAATGGGGTTCGAAACCCATTCGAACACTCGAATAGTGAGCGGCTGTTCGAATCGAATTTCGAACCTCGAACATTTTAGTGTTCGCTCATCTCTATTGCCTACCCCTGAAACGAGCATTTTCCCCCCCATAGACTATAATAGGGTTCGATATTCGATTCGAGTAGACAAATATTGAGGGGCTACTCGAAACGAATATTGAACCTCGAACATTTTACTGTTCGCTCATCTCTAGTCACTAATTTATCGCAAAGTGCCAATACGGCAATTTAACCTTAATACTGTGCTGATCCACAATTGCAGACAATTACGGACCCACAAAATATGTGTGAATGGGGCTTTATTGAGCTTTCAATGATACAAAACAACTTTGTACTGAAAGGTAATAGTTTTCATTTGGTACTCTTGAACAATTAATGTACACCAGTTACATGTCGCAGGATCTGTATTATAGTGACCGTGCAATGTTGTTACAAACTGTACTAAATACTGTATCACTTATCTGCTATAAAACTGATACTGTGTGATATAAATAATGAGGGGACCCCAAACAGTAAAATATGCTTGAGATTGGCCCCATATAGTACAATCAGCTCCACAGTAGCATCCACACAGTACAATTTGCTCCACAGTGATCCCCACACAGTATAAACTGTTCCACAGATGGGTGCCCACAGAGAGGGCCCTAAGTGCCACCTCTGCCACGCATGCCATAGGCTCGCCACCACAGATCTATTGCTATACAGCTCACTGCTTCAGTTTCTCAGAGATTGCTGTCAATCAGAGGTTGCTGTCAATCACTGTTAGGACGTCTACTTGACTTCTTAGCATTGAGATTCCAATGGATAAGTGACAGGTTACATTCAATCTTTTCTCACAAAACTATAACCAAAACTGCTCATCTCCTGCTGCCTACAGATTGGACTATATTTTCCATGTGCCAGGTTCCCTTTAAGACTTTGTTGTAGGTTTGAAATGCGTCTGGAGTTTTCCTTGAAGGTGCTTTCTCTGCCTTCATTCTAATGCCTAAACCCTGACTGCTTGGAGCCACTTTTTGATGCTGGAATATCACTAGTCGGAGTAGATCTGCAGCCAGCTCAATGCCTTTCTCATTGACCTTTATCCCTGTCTATGAGGCGGCTCGCAGATTTCACACCCCAGTGTGAAGATTTTCTGTGATAACATAAAACCAACAACATCGCAAGTGTTACAAATCAAATGAACAGCCTATAGCTTAATAATATGTCTGCCACTAAGTGCTCATTGACACAGATATAGCCATTGCAAGCAGTTTCTATGAGTTTATACAAGTGTTGGCCAAAAGTATTGACACCCCTGCAATTCTGTCAGATAATAGTCATTTTCTTCCAGAAAATGATTGCAATCACAAATTCTTTGGTATTATTATCTTCATTTAATTTGTCTTCAATGGAAAACCACAAAAAGAATTGTCAAAAAGCCAAATTGGATATAATTCCACAGCAAACATAAAAAAGGGGGTGGACAAAAGTATCGGCACTGTTTGAAAAATCATGTGATGCTTCTCTAATTTGTGTAATTAACAGCACCTGTTACTTACCTGAGGCACCTAACAGGTGGTGGCAATAACTAAATCACACTTGCAGCCAGTTGAAATGGATTAAAGTTGACTCCACCTCTGTCCTGTGTCCTTGTGTGTACCACATTGAGCATGGAGAAAAGAAAGAAGACCAAAGAACTGTCTGAGGACTTGAGAAGCAAAATTGTGAGGAAGCATGAGCAATCTCAAGGCTATAAGTCAAACGCCAAAGACCTGAATGTTCCTGTGTCTACCGTGTGCAGTGTCATCAAGAAGTTTAAAGCCCATGGCACTGTGGCTAACCTCCCTAGATGTGGACGGAAAAGAAAAATTGACAAGAGATTTCAACGCAAGATTGTGCGGATGGTGGATAAAGAACCTTGACCAACATCCAAACAAGTTCAAGCTGCCCTGCAGTCCGAGGGTACTACAGTGTCAACCTGTACTATCCGTCAGCGTCTGAATGAAAAGGGACTGTATGGTAAGAGACCCAGGAAGATCCCATTTCTTACCCAGAGAGATAAAAAAGCCAGGCTGGAGTTTGCCAAAAACGTTCTGGAAGAATGTTCTCTGGTCAGATGAGACAAAAGTAGAGCTTTTTGGGAAAAGGCATCTACATAGAGTTTACAGGAAAAAAAAGAGGCCTTCAAAGAAAAGAACACAGTCCCTACAGTCAGACATGGCGGAGGTTCCCTGATGTTTTGGGGTTGCTTTGCTGCCTCTGTAACTGGACTGCTTGACCGTGTGCATGGCATTATGAAGTCTGAAGACTACCAACACATTGTGCAGCATAATGTAGGGCCCAGTGTGAGAAAGCTGAGTCTCCCTCAGAGGTCATGGGTCTTCCAGCAGGACAATGACCCAAAACACACTTCAGGTCAGCACTAGAAAATGGTTTGAGAGAAAGCACTGGAGACTTGTAAAGTGGCAGCAATGAGTCCAGACCTGAATCCCATAGAACACCTGTGGGGGAGAGATCCCAAAATGGCAGTTTGGAGAAGGCCCCCTTCACATCTCAGGGACCTGGAGCAGTTTGCCAAAGAAGAATGGTCTAAAATTCCAGCAGAGCCTTGTAAGAAACTCATTGCTGGTTACCGGAAGCGGTTGTTCGCAGTTATTTTCTCTAAAGGTTGTGCTACCAAGTATTAGGCTGAGGGTGCCAATACTTTTGTCCGGCCCATTTTTGGGGTTTTGTGTAAAATGATCAATGATTTGACTTTTTTTTCATTCTCTTTTGTGTTTTTTCATTGCAAGCAAAATAAATGAAGATATTAATACCAAAGAGTTTGTGCTTGCAATCATTTTCAATGGAAGAAACTGAGAATTATCTGACAGAATTGCAGGGGTGCCAATACTTTTGGCCAACACTGTATGTCTAAGCACCATTGAAAGCTTTTCCATAGGGCTCCATATTTTCTTCTAAAAACATTCTGTACATGTAGTATTGGAGTCGGGAAGGAATTTTTTTCTCCTGAAATGGGGCAATTGGCATAAACTTCATAGGGTTTTTTTTTTTTTGCCCTCCTCTTGATCAACATTGTAGGGGACTGTAGGGTTATAGTTTGGACTTGATGGACTGATGTCTTCATCTAACCTCATCTGCTATGTAACTATATGTAACTATTGAACAATGTTTTTGTGACATACTGTACAGACACATTTGGGGGAATTTTATCAAGACTGGCACTTCCTATACCTCTCTATGTGTGCTGAAGTGGAGCCAGGTCATACATATTGAGAGACACATACTTCTCAGGCTAAGTTCACACTATCACTTTTTTGTCTGTTGTTCTGATCCATCATAGAATCAAAACAACAGACTGCAAAAGTAATAGAGTGATGGATGTAGATGGGGCACCCTTGCACAACTTTCTTCTCCATTTGAAAAGTAAACAAACAAGACAGAAGAAAGCTCATGTTATTTTGTTTTACATTACAGTGACTTGGAAAGGAGGAAAACGGAGGGTGCTCCATCTACATCTACATTATTTTACTTATTGAGTCCATCTTCCATCCTATAATGAATCAGAACAACAGACAAAATAGCAGTAGTGCAAATACAGACTTATTAAGGCTGGATTTTCCGTAGATGAAAATTAAAGAAATATTATATATATATTAATTATTATTATCATTTTTAAAATAATATTAAATAAATTTGGTTTAAAAAACATAATTTTCTGGGGACACATTCACTTTAAATTCGGCACATCCTCAGTTGTGTAACTCAAATAAAAGCTAGATCCTGGGATAAGTTCAGACTATGCACAAAGCCAGTTTCTACATATAAATTAAATAATTGTTACAGTCCTATGAAAAAGTTTGGGCACCCCTATTAATCTTAATCATTTTTAGTTCTAAATATTTTGGTGTTTGCAACAGCCATTTCAGTTTGATATATCTAATAACTGATGGACACAGTAATATTTCAGGATTGAAATGAGGTTTATTGTACTAACAGAAAATGCGCAATATGCATTAAACCAAAATTTGACCGGTGCAAAAATATGGGCACCTCAACAGAAAAGTGACATTAATATTTAGTACATCCTCCTTTTGCAAAGATAACAGCCTCTAGTCGCTTCCTGTAGCTTTTAATCAGTTCCTGGATCCTGGATGAAGGTATTTTGGACCATTTCTTTCTACAAAACAATTCAAGTTCAGTTAAGTTTGATGGTCGCCGAACATGGACAGCCCGCTCTCAAATGATCTGAAAACAAAGATTGTTCAACATAGTTGTTCAGGGGAAGGATACAAAACGTTGTCTCAGAGATTTAACCTGTCAGTTTCCACTGTGAGGAACATAGTAAGGAAATGGAAGACCACAGGGACAGTTCTTGTTAAGCCCAGAAGTGGCAGGCCAAGAAAAATATCAGAAAGGCAGAGAAGAAGAATGGTGAGAACAGTCAAGGACAATCCACCGACCACCTCCAAAGAGCTGCAGCATCATCTTGCTGCAGATGGGGTCACTGTGCATCGGTCAACAATACAGCGCACTTTGCACAAATAGAAGCTGTATGGGAGAGTGATGAGAAAGAAGCCGTTTCTGCACGTACGCCACAAATAGAGTTGCCTGAGGTATGAAAAAGCACATTTGGACAAGGCAGCTTCATTTTGGAAACAAAAATTGAGTTGTTTGGTTATAAAAAAAGGTGTTATGCATGGCGTCCAAAAAGAAACAGCATTCCAAGAAAAACACATGCTACCCACTGTAAAATTTGGTGGAGGTTCCATCATGCTTTGGGGCTGTGTGGCCAATGCCGGCATCGGGAATCTTGTTAAAGTTGAGGGTCGCATGGATTCCACTCAGTATCAGCAGATTCTTGAGAATAATGTTCAAGAATTAGTGACGAAGTTGAAGTTACGCCGGAGATGGATATTTCAGCAAGACAATGATCCAAAACACCGCTCCAAATCCTCAGGCATTCATGCAGAGGAACAATTACAATGTTCTGGAATGGCCATCCCAGTCCCCAGACCTGAATATCATTGAACATCTGTGGGATGATTTGAAGCGGGCTGTCCATGCTCGGCGACCATCTAACTTAACTGAACTTGAATTGTTTGTCCAAAATACCTTTATCCAGGATCCAGGAACTGATTAAAAGCTACAGGAAGCGACTAGAGGCTGTTATCTTTGCAAAAGGAGGATGTACTAAATATTAATGTCACTTTTCTTTTGAGGTGCCCATACTTTTGCACCGGTCAAATTTTGGTTTAATGCATATTGCGCATTTTCTGTTAGTACAATAAACCTCATTTCAATCCTGAAATATTACTGTGTCCATCAGTTATTAGATATATCAAACTGAAATGGCTGTTGCAAATACCAAAATATTTAGAACTAAAAATGATTAAGATTAATAGGGGTGCCCAAACTTTTTCATAGGACTGTATGTATGTTATTGTTATGTTATTGTTATGTTATGTATGTTATTGTTATGTTAAATAATGTTTTAACTCCAACAAAAAATTTTGAAAACTAAGAAAATAAAGACAACATCCAACCATAAGCGACATCCCAAATCAAGTATCAAATTTGGTATTCCTGATAGAGGCCATATAGACCCTTTGAAAACCTCTGATCATAATAAATCAGACATGACTGTGCCAAAATATCTGAAAGCCTGGGATAGTCCAACAAATAACTTATGAAATGTTTGATGGAAAATTGTCCAACCGCCAAAACTTTACTACATCAGAAAATCTTTTAATAAAGAGGGGTTTTTTCACAGCTTCATACACTTCTATATAAACCTGGAAGCGCTTGGGAATATATTTAGACGCCTAAGTATGGGTATCATATTATATATTGTGAGAAGGTGACAGGCAGAGTCCTGGAGTCCAGCTATATCAGCTCCAGGTTTCTGACATATGTGTGGTCCAGGGCAGATCTGGAGTAGGCCTCAGCCCAGGTGTAGATCCTTGGCTCATTACTGGTCCAGAAAAAGGCCTCAGATCCTGCATTCCAGGGCAGTTCCATGGGGTGAAAGGATGTGGTTCTGTCCTGTAACCCTGAGTCTGGTGAGACATTAGTGAGCTTGTTTTGTTCATGTGCCTGGATGTAAGCCACATGTATAGTTAGGTTACCAGTTCTGTTTAGTTAGTTGCTCAGACGAGCAGGTTTTTTTTTTTTATTTTGCTTTGCCTGAAGTTAAGGCGGTATTTTGTTTTGCTCATTTTGTGCCTGACTTCAAGGCTTATTTATTTTCCTGTTTTGTTTTTTTCTACACAAATCAGTTTGCTGCACGTTTTGTGTCCCTGTCTTGACTGTTTGGGTCCGCACCACTGCTTCTACCGAGCTAACTTCACCACATTATCTATATAACAGAGATAATACATAATCCAGCTACCTGCATGAACCCTAAGCAGGTCACCGGACACACAAGAATCTCCAGTACGTGAATCTACCAATAATATGTGATATAAAATAAAATATACAAAAGAGTTAAATACAACAAAAACAGCAAAATGTGATAAGGCGTTTTGGTATGAAAGTAAAGATAAAGCAAGATTTATGGATAGGGTAACGTATGCATTATTACAACTGTAAACAAACCTTAATCATCTCTATTTCTCTGTCACCGCTACCAGAACTAATAAAAGGGGATTTGTAGCTGTAACTTCTGTAGGGCTTTGCTGAAATTTTTATTCAGAAAGGCCTAGGTATAAGTCATAGATCTAAAAGTGCTTTAAAAAATACGATATGCCACAAATTAAAGAGCTGCTACCGCCCCTGGCCCAACTTTAAGCACACTATAGGGGGTATCAAGCTTGTTCCATGTATCATATGCATTTCTCTACAGTCTGTATATACAGGAATTAACATCTTGTACTCATAACAATTACCAGCCCATGTCATTAGCTCATTAAGGATGCTGAATTTTTTTTTTTTTTTTTTAAGTCATCTCATTCCAATAACTTTTTTACTTTTCCATCAAATATAGTGCTATGAGGACTTGATTTTTGTGGGACAATGTGTCATTTTCTTTGACACTACTCTGGAGTACACATTCTGTATTGTATAAATATCATTTTTTTGGAGGAGGAGCTTGAAAAAATAACGTTGCCATTATTTAGTAGGTTTGTTTTTATTTGTTTTACAGTGTTCAGCATGTATATAAATGTCATATTAACATGAAGCAAGTCAATATAATTACAGTGATACTGAAAGAGAGTCTGTCAGCATGAGATAGCATGTTAACTACCTTGCAGTACCTTGGAAAAAATTAAGGTCGGGTTCACATTGGATTTTTGGACCGGAATTTGACACAGAGGCCGCCTCAAATTCTGGTCCAAAAAAATGACTAGCCATGACTGGATGCCAGTACAGGACAAGTGACATAGCTCCCTGCTGTCAGGGGGGAGGGGGAGCTGAGTGCTCGGAGCAGCTTTTATTTCCATCAGTCGGCTGATTGAATTTTGCTAAGACAGGGAGTCCATTAAACACAGACCTAAAAGTGAGTATATTGAAAGCTAACTCGTGGTCCTGTAGTATGTAAGTTTGGGATTCTCATCACCTAACAAATCCAGCTCTGCTACATCAGCTTCATTTTCTACATCTTCCAGTGATACTGTGCTAATTTATTTACAACCATCCCTCCTTACTGACTGCATACAGGTACTGCTATGAAGAGAGATAGCAGAGCTGGCTTTGTCTGGGAGACAGCAAGTGAAACCCTGCCCACCAATTTACTGAGAAAACCAGGAAGTGAACAGAGCTTACAGCCTGCAAGATGGTGAACAGGTGAGTTGGGAATACCCCTTTAACAGTTAACTGGCCAGTATTGCATACAATATCTCTATGCCATGACATCAAAACAACAAAATGATAGAAAAAATAAAATGTCATAACAAAAATGTATTGAAGTGATGTGATTAAAATTATATTGAAGGTGGATTAAACGCCATAGTCCTCTAACCATCACTATCAAGAATTCACTGTAGGTATGAGGTAGGGGGCCCCGGACAAAAGATTGTACACAAGACTTTAGTTACTCCACTGCACAGATATCATCCATATGGTGTCCTTGAAGTTTTCTGATCATCTTTCCATATAGTCTTAGGACACCCTTCCAAATTCTTATGTTAAATCCATATTCTTGGTGACTTACTGTACCATACAGGAATATCATACAACTACTTTTGGCTCAGCAATGAGTTATTGAAGATGTGTCCTTTCTTACCTTTTCCACTATACAAATTCAACACAATATCACAACATGCAGGCTGCTGTTCACATTACAACCAGTGGGTGTCAGTATATAAAGTCACATCGCATAAACAACTCCAGGCAAAGTATCGCAAAATTGTGTCTTTTCAAATCTTCTGATCATACATCTTGGAATATGTCTAGAGAGAGGAAGCATAAGAAGGGACCTCTTCACCAACTTGACCAACTCCTAATGTGTGAGATACTAAGTCTACAATATATTTATTTAGGTGATTGTAAGAAGCCCAGAGGTTTATCATTTATCTCTACATGTAAAGAAAAGCATTGATTTTGACTATAAAAATTCAACTCGGACCTCTATATTGTGAAACTGATGTAAGCAATATCAAATTATTATTATTATTATTATTATTATTATTATTATTATTATTATTATTATTATTTTTGGTTGAGCAGAGGGTATGAACTATATAGTGAGTTTTGCTACAGGGACTTTTTCTGTAGGAGAGAAACATAGAATAAAACATACTTTTATGCCCCAATAAAAACAAAAATGGAAACTGATCCGTTTTCATTTATCATTGACTCTATGTAAAGGGATGGTTATCAGTTACCATCCATGTTCTTCTGTTGTTAGCCTCACTGTTTTGTACCTTAGCAGGATTGGCCAACCATACTGTAAGATGGCTACAGGAGACTCACAATTTTCAGCCAATGGCAGACAGAAATAGAGCTTGGGCTGGAGGATTTCAGCATGCTTAATGCTTCTTGGTTCAGGGTAGAGAAGTTACTGGTGGTCTACTGAGATTTTTTTTTTTCAATCAAAGCAAGGTATCCCCTATTATCCATAAGATAGGGATTAACTTATAGATCAATGAGGGTCTGTCTGCTCACACCTCCACTGAAAAGGTGAATGGGGGACTTTTTCACTAGGGTTGAGCGATCGTGTTTGGAAAAAATCGGATTCTGATCGGCGATCGAGAAAAATTCACGATCGCGATCAGAATCCCAAACACGATCTTTTTAGGTGGGATCGAGATCGGTACTATTTCCCACAATGCTTTGCTTAGCCTTCACGCTGAGTATATAGTGTATATTCAGTGTGAAGGCTCCGCTGTGGATCCATAGGAATGAATGGAAGCAGCCAACACACAGCCTTAACCCTCTGCACGCTGGCTGCCTCCATTCATTCTAATGGAAGACTAAACTAACATCTCTAGTAGCTACTTACCTCCAGAGATGGCTGCTTCGGTGTTCTTCGCCTCGCTGGTTCTCCATGCTGCTCTTCTCACCTCGCTGCCCCCCCTCCCAGGTTAGTGTTTAAAGAGCTAGGAAGGCGGGGCTTGTGGCTTAGGAGAGTGTGGGCGGGTACAGGGCGGGGAGATGTGACGTCTCCCCTCCCAGTACCCGCGCACACTCTCCTAACCTGCCCAAACTCTCCTAACCTGGGAGGCAGGCGGCAGCGAGGCGAGAAGAGCAGCGTGGAGCGGCAGCGAGGCGAAGAAGAACACTGGAGCAGCCATCTCTGGAGGTAAGTGGACACCAGGGGGACTAAGTAGCCAGAGGATTTTAAAAAAATCCTCTTGCTACTTAGTGATTCACTACACAGTGTGGATTCTAACAATTAAAGCGTTCAATTGTTAGATTCCATGCTGTATAGTAAATAGGATTGCTTTAATCCGATCTCCGATTAGTAAAAAAAAATCCCATTGACTTGCATTGGGATCGGAATTGGTATCGAGGTGGGGTTCGAATGAAAAATGATCGGAAATCAGATTTTAAAATCGATCCTGAAAAGTCAAGATCGGCTCAACCCTAGTTAAAACCCATTCTAAATGGAGCAGTGGTTGGGTCACACACACCTCTCCTTTAATTTGAATGGGAGTGTTGAAGATAGCCGAGCATTTTAGTTCAGCTATATCAAACACTCCCATTGAAATGAATGTAGGATTGTGTGAGCTGCCCAATGGCCTCTCCATTCACAATGGGGGACAAAAGTCACCCATTCTACTGATTAGCAGATCGTGAATAACTTGCTTTGGTTGGAAAATCTTTTTAGGCCGGGGGTCCCTCGGGACGGAAATGCTGCGGGAAAAACTGCAGCGTTTTACAGCACAGGCAAAAACTGCAGTAAGGACACATTGCGGTTTCCAAAACCGGCGGGGTTTGCCGCCACGGTTTTTCACACAGCCCTTTTTAGCTGCAGGACCTTAGCCTTAAACTGACCGTTCATATAAGACGTGTATCGGTCTGTCAAAATCAACTGGCTTGGTCGATCATCTAATATGTATAACGATCTCCAAAGTCTCCCCTGAGAATTTGGATTTCAACAACTTGATCATTTTATTGATGGGGTGACTCTTTTAGTAGTCGCTTTCCCAGAGCGTACACTGAACATAGTATTCAGACTTAATATGAACACAGCCTTATCTTGCCCCAATGCTGACTTACCTGTTATAGTTCGGGGCAGCAATCACAATTCTGCTCACCATTGGAAGCATCTACTAGCTTGTCATCAGAATATGGAATACTATGAAATGACTGTATTGTAAATTAGAGATGAGCGAGTAGTGTTCGATCGAGTAGGTGTTCCATCGAATACTACGGTATTCAAAATACTCGTACTCGATCGAACACTACTAGCTGTTCGAAGTTTAAGGTTCGATGCAGAACCAGCGTTGATTGGCAGAATGCCATACATTCTGCCAATCAACGCTGGTTCTTCTCTTACCTTTAGAAGTCTTCTCCGTGCAGCGTCCCTGCGGCGTCTTCCGGCTATACATTCTGCCAATCAACGCTGGTTCTTCTCTTACCTTTTCGAAGTCTTCTCCGCACTGCGTCCCCGCGCCTTCTTCCGGGTGGAATTCACTCTACCTAGGCATCTGGCCTAGGCAGAGCCGACTGCGCATGCGCGGGCATGCACACGCATACACGCGCATGCGCAGTCGGCTCTGTCTAGGCCGGATGCCTAGGCAGAGTGAATTCCACCCGGAAGAAGACGCGGGTACCCTGCTCTGGGAGAAGACTTCAAGCAGAATCCAGCCCGACCGTCACTCGTGGACTTGGTAAGTATGATTTTATCGAATTTTGCGTACCCCTGAAACGAGCATTTCCCCCCATAGACTATAATGAGGTTCAAAATCCATTCAAACAGTGTGCGGCTGTTCGAATCGGATTTCAAACCTCGGACATTTTAGTGTTTGCTCATCTCTAGAAGTAACCTGATAAAGCTCAGTATATGGGCAATAACTAGCAAGGGTAAAGGAAGATTTCAGCTCTGAAGTCTGCAGAAACATGAATGCAGCTCTGTACTATGATACATTCTGTAATTCAGGATGAGTATAACATAAGTAATACAATGTTTTTATAACTTTACTTAACCATTCCTCATGAGAACACCAGATGATGCTTCTTCGAAAATACAACGTACAAATGTCCAACTTTCTAACTTATTAAAAATTCTCTTCCCCGTAATAAACCTTTCAGGTATGGTTAGAAATTACTTCTCAGTGTGTTCTCATTTATGGCTAAGATTAATCATTGGGGTGTATTGGAAATGTCTTTTTTTACATATGGCACTTTCATATGTGAAGTTTTATTAGATTATTTAGCTTTCATTGTATTTTACTGCCATATAAAGCAATCCATTATTTGGATACGGAAGGACCTCTAATAGAACTGCGAACGAGAACCACCAAGACAAAAAATAAAGCGGGTTATGACAGATTTCTCAATTCACAATGCCGGACTGACTTTTGAATATAATTCGGAGAAAATGCGCTTATTTGCATTTTTATTTAGCTCCGAGAACATTTATAACTTTCTCCATAAATGTGATATCAATAGAGAGAATCATTCATGTGTTGCTGCCACTTAACTGTTAAAAAAGTAACTTGCCTTTGCTGTACTTTTATTTCATTACAAGTTTATACACTGTGATTCATTTCCCACCTGCGGAACAGCAAGGTGTTGCGGCTTTTATCTTCTCCCACCAGCTGACCTCGGACTGAACACTTGCACAATCCGAGAACTCTCCATACAGTATCATCTCTCCGGAAGGACAGAAGCGTTTGATACACGACTAGGTTCCTTTTCTTTATTTCATCTCACAGTGGGAACGAGAGCAAACGTCTGGACAATATGCATTTTTTATCCAAATGTTCTTTGAGTTATGTTCATTTTTCTAGGGGTTCACGCCAACCCCCAGGGCAAATCCGGATGACAATTACAAGCCGATGCAATCCATTTATTTTCTCCTTAGCTTGATACAGACTTCTGAAGTTTGGGTTCTTGATGTAAGGATCTATCATAGATACAGTATTGATTCACAGGAAGTGACAGGGAAGATGCATTGAACAGAAGGGAGCTGCCTGAGGATACCATGGGGGTCCGAAAAGTCACCGCATATTTTTTTGTGATGACCATCTGCAGAAGAGACCTACTTGTATTTGTTCGATTTGCTTTTGAAGTGCTAAAAGAAGCCACCTTGAGAATAAACATAGATATAGAGAAAGAAAGATCAAAATTTGATATTATTCTTTGCCGAATTCGCCTGACTTCTTTCTCTGCAGGCAGGAGATTGAAAGGTTTTTATTCGATGACTGTTTGTCACGTCTGCCCCAAGAATGTCACATCTCATGCACATCAGCCATCACATATAATAAAAGTCGGAGAGATGATCTGTCCATGTGTCATCTCGGTGGCTGCTGTAGTGCTACAGATCAGCAAGGCATAATGCCGCATGCTTTGAATACTACAGAGCTGTAAACAGACCGCACAATACAACAATGCTATTCTGTGTTTTATAGCGCGTCGTCTGATGTGATGTCTTCACATAATGCAGATTATTGACAGTGCATAGTGTTACGCTGCTGTACGCTATATTTATAGCGGATCTAAAGCTTTATATTCATAGACTGGGGCATACAGTATATAGCATAAGGGCAGAACATGAGCTGCTACGAGACATGAAAAAGAGGGAGTCCCATGTCAAGTGAACTTAAAGGAGTTGTTTATTTTTTAATGAGGCTGGGGGAGATTGAAAAGAAAAAAAAAAAAAAAAAACATACTCACTGACCTCGGGGCTCCGATGCCTCCTAGTGCGGTCCACTCTTATATACATACATATGTTACATAGTTACTGTCAGGATACGGAGTCGCCGCGGTCTCCTTGGAAGACGTGTTAGGAGTTCTATTGGATGTGCTTAGGTCATTAAGGGTTAATCTTTTCCTTGCCTTCAGTCTCCATGCCATTAGCCATCAGGTGTGTTTTTCTGCTGCTATTTAATCCCCACCCAGGCATGGATCCTTGCCAGCCATTCACTTTGTGGTTCCTGGTCCCCCTGCTCAGTCTGATTCCCTGTCTGTTTGTATTCGGTCTGTTTCTTGGTTTGTATACCTGGCTTGTATTTTTGGCTATCCCTTGTCTTTTGATTTGGTACCTTTTATTATATCTCCTGGCTTGACCTCTTGCTCGTCTGACCTCGCCTTCTCTTCTGTGTCTTGCTGGGACTTGTGGTCCTCCCTGGTTCCATGCTGTTTAGTCTTTTGTTTTGCATTGCATTTACACTGTGCTTTCTGTTTAGGTGTGACCCCGTGACTCCAGTCCCTAGGACTTTTAGGGCCTCCTCTTCCCTTATCCTAGCGCCGGGATAGAAGTGTCAGGAGTCGTGGTAGGCGCACTTCAATTAGGAAGTGCATTGGTCTGCCTCATCTCAGATACTACAGCATAGTCATAGCCACAGGGCCTACGACCCCTTTTGTCATTAGCTGCACAGTGTTGCTTTCCAGCTGTGTCACTTTGCACTGCCTGACCCTGACTCCAATCCTTACAGTTACATAGTAGATGAGGTCAGATGAAGACATCAGTCCATCAAGTCCATCCTATAACCCTACAATCCCCTACAGTGTTGATCCAGGGGAAGGCAAAAAAAAACCATGAGGCTCATGCCAATTGCCCCATTTCAGGGGGGAAAATTACTTCCTGACTCCAATCTGGCAGTCAGTATAAAAACCTTCCATTGTTGTCTTCCAGCAGTAGTCCCCGAAACACATGACCACTGAGGCCAATCAGCGCCCTCACCGGCCTATGGAAGCGACAGCTGATCAGAAGGACTGGACCGCGTTGGGAGGACATCGGAGCATCGGAGACAGGCATGTATTTTTAATTTTTACACTTTCCTTGGTGTAAATAATATTTTTACCTGGACAAACTCTTTAATATTTGTACCTGTAGGGTGGTAAGAACTTAGGTAAGGAATTTCTTCACAGTAATGACAATGTACATAAGCAGAGGATTGGGCTGTGCTTCTGTCTATAAGCAATGTGAGA
The DNA here is from genome assembly GCF_031893055.1 of Leptodactylus fuscus. Taxonomy (NCBI): domain Eukaryota; kingdom Metazoa; phylum Chordata; class Amphibia; order Anura; family Leptodactylidae; genus Leptodactylus; species Leptodactylus fuscus. Next base: position 39,029,818 of record NC_134270.1, on the reverse strand, counting down.
ATGGTAGTGGGCAAAAAAATACTTTATACCTTTAACCCTTGAAGCTAGGTTCACACTAGCACCCGGAATCCATTCTGAGCTTTCCGTCTTCTGCATGCAGAAAATGGAAAGATGTCAGACCGGCTCTGGCCGTGTGCGCCGGTGAGCGTTTTATGCTCTCCACCGCAAAACCGTTTTTTAAAGCCGGACACAGAGTACTGCATGTCCGACACTGTGTCCGATTTAAAAAAAAAAAAAAAACAATTTCGCGGCGGATAGCATAAAACGCTCACTGGCGCTCACGGCCGGACAGCTTTCTCACCCATTCAAATGAATGGGTTTGAAAGAGTCCTGCAGCTTTCCGTCCCCTGCTCAGTTTTGTGCAGGAAATGGAAACCTGCATGAACGGAGACTGGGTGCAGATGTGAACGAGCCCTAAGACATTTTTCATTTTTGTGTTTTAGTTTTTTACTCCTTGCATTCCAGAAGCCATAACTTTCTAATTTTTCCATTTACATGGACAAATGAGGACTTGATTTATATGTGACAAGTTGTACTTCAAAATGGTACCATCTATTATTCTCTACAATAATGGGAAGTGGGGAAAACAATTCAGAATGAGGTGAAATTGAAAAAAAATACAGTATTGCCATTATCTTAAGGGTCCATTCACACGGAGGAAAATGGTGAGGAATTCGGAGTGTAATTTCAGCGCTGAAAAAAAGCCTCCCATTGACTTCAATGCTAACAGGAAAAGGGACCCATTGAAGCCAATGGGAGGCTTTTTTTTCAGTGGTAAAATTCCACACCAAAATCCTAACCATTTTCTTCCATGTGAATAGACCCTAAGGGTTTTGTTTTTATAGCTGTGCAGTAAAAATGGTGGGTTACCTTTATTTTCCTGGTCGGTACCAATTTGGTGATACCAAATTTATATATTTTTTTCATGTTTTAATAACTTTACACAAAAAAAAAAAATTAAGAAAAATTTATTTGAATCACTATTTTCTGACAGTTACCTTTTTTATATGTCAGTGTACGGAGCCATGTTGGGGATACCATGTTGGGGAATATATGATATTTTGATCGCTTTTTATTCCATTTTATTATGGAAGCTAATCGATGAAAAAACGCCACCAGCCATTTTTATTTATTTTTTCCTGCTATGACATTTACCGTATGGGACACATGTTTCTATATACTGTATTACTACTTTGAGCATTTTCAGACTTAGAAATGTCTAATGTGTTTATACTTACTTTTATTTATTTATATTTATTTGTACCCTTGGGGTGATTTCAACTTTTTTTTTAAGTTTTTTTTTTTTTTTAAATTGTTATATTTTTAAAACTTAAAAAAAAAAAAAAACATTAAACTGGGAGATTTGAACAAGCAATTTTCAGATCACATGCCGTAGTCTGCAGTACTACTGTATTGCAGTCTATGACAGGTTCACTATGTAAGTACACTGCAGAGGAGGGGTGCCCCATTACCAATCATCAGGATGTATATGTATTTCCTGATGCACTTAGGGGTTAATATCAGTATACAATGGCCTGAACTTGTATAGATAGCATTAAAGGGGTTGTTTGGGAAGTTAAAAGCACCCTAATTAATCCGATGGACTCTTGATTTTGGGGTTCTGATCATTGGTCACTCATGGAGTCTTAACCTAAAGAAGCAATCCATTTTTTTTTTTTGGAGAGGGGGGGTCCACAGTTTGTGGTGTGGTCTGCCAATATTTTTTATTCTACTTTCTCCTACAGATACTGGTTCTGGCGTTGCTCTACATGTTCTTTGTTCTGACCATCCAATTCACACTACATTTTTCAGTGAACTGGAGGCCAAATTTCTCTATGTATCACAATTGGAGCCTCAATCAGACTTTCATAGGAAAGCGTTGATAGTCATGACTTCCAGTTGAGTAAAATACATTTTCTGACTCAGCTGCTGGAAAGGACTTGGGGCAGCGCAGAAGAAACTGCAGGCGAAACTGAACTGTATGATTTAACACACAGCACAACATAGAATCACCATATGGAAACATGGGGGGGGCAGAAAAAACAAAAGTAGAGTGCTTACAGTTACAAGATAAGCCAAAGGTATGTAATGGACCGACTTCCTCAAGGGATTGGGTCGAGGATAAAACAGCGCTCGCCAGTAGATGTAAAATGAAACTCCTTTATTGGCATACACAACGCGTTTCTGGCAAATAGCCCTTTTTCAAGTGTATAAAATTCCTTCCACAGTGGGCCAGAGCATGACCAAAGATAAGCCAAAGTTCACCAAACCCTTAATTTCTGGGGTATCAGTTAATTATCTTAGGTGTATTGGGGAGCCATATTGTCCCCCAATGGGGTAAAAAAGAACAGACATGTTCAGTCATCCATATAATTGGTATGGGTGGCTAGAGACTTTTTAAAAAAATTGCACATATTTGTGCAAAAACCATTATTTGGACAAAAAAATGTTGATTATTTTTATGTGTCGTTCCACAGATAAATGACATAAGAGGCATAATAAATCTACTGTAATGGGGATGGTTCACAGTTTTTTGAGCCAAACCAAGAATAGCTACAGAAGGAATGGTAAACTTCTAGTAAGTTCTTATACTTCTACCGTCTGCTCAATTCACTCTTTGCTTAAAAAACTGCAGCAAAATCTACGTTTACAGAAACATTACTTGTAGAGATGAGCGAGTAGGTATTCGATCGAATACTACGGTATTCAAAATACTCGTACTTGATCGAGTACCACTCACTATTCCAATGGAAAAATTTGAAGCAGAACCAGCATTGATTGGCCGAATGCTATACAGTCCATGAAAATAATGTTTCCCTAGAATAGAGAGAAAGGTAAGAAATAGCACACAACAGATAAAAGCTGTTTATAATAGAACAATAAAGCAGATGTGTAGATAATAAGCCATTGTATTAAGGTATCTTTGTGTATTCAGACAATGCATGTCATATTGGCAATACCATGTAAATCTGCGTTGGATGTTTTCCAATAACTACAAGGTTGCTTTCCCATAGAAAGTAATTGATATCACAAAGACATAGAGTCATAGTCTGCATAATGAATTCACAATACTGCTGGTTACGCTTAGAAACAGTCAACGATCTTGTTGTCAGACACACCCTTACAGACTCAACGACTATAGTGTAGTTAGTTTTATGCTTATTATATTTTTGCATATTCTGTGCAGATATTGAATAAGTTAGGAATGTTAAATGATTTAAAGGGAACTTTTCGGGTTGATATAGGACATGAAACCACCCACTAAACCATCTTTGTGGACCTGTTGTTTAATGTTGTAAATAGCCCAGTTGCAATGCTATCTGTGACTATATATAAAAAAAAAAAAAAAACTACTGTACTTACAAAGAGATGAGTACATGATCTGTCACGTAAACTGATCATCATTAAATTAAGGCTGAATCAGAGCACAGATGAGTTCGTGCAAATAAACGCATAATGACGAAAGTTTCTGCCAGACAAATTCATCTGCTAAAATACCATTACAAAGTAGCAAACAGGTATTTGAAGCTGCTGGTACCTCTGGAATGGACCTCAAGGTGATCTTCTAGAGGCTTGCAGTTGTGCATAAACCTACTATTCAGCCACCCCTAAACAGTGCTCACAAACAGAACCGATTGCAGTAAGCCCAGACATACATGAAGACCAGTGGTGTAACTAAAGTCTTGTGGGCCCTGGTGCAATCTTTTGTCTGGGGCCCCCTTGATAGTGATGGTTATGAGAGATAAGGAGTTAAAGGGGTTGTCCCATAACAAGGATCCTATCTATACTGCTTGTTAATGTGGATTTAAGACTTTTCCTAAATACACTGCTTCAGCAAAACTGCTTTGTTTGTCCACTATCTTAATTTATTCACTTCATTGTTGACACTGCGTTTCTATGGCCCTTGGGATTATCTGCTCATTTCCCAAGTGACATAGCTGCCTGCTCTCGGGGGTGGGAGGGGGGGCTAAGTGCACGGGAGCGAGCCTGTGTCTGTAGCTGTTCCTGTGTCTGCACCACACATGTGACCTAGCTTCCTGCTCTCAGATAAAGGAGGGGAGAAATGAGTGCTGCTTTCTTATATAAAACTGTCTAAATTCAAGTGGGCTAAAGGACCTGGTCCCTCTGCTCACTAGGATTTAGCTTTCTTATATAGAGCAGGCTAAAAGCTAGTGGGCAGAAGGACCTGGTCTCTTATCCCACTAGGATTTAGCCGACTCTATATAGAACAAGCTAAAGCCAAGTGTTATAGGACCTTTGATGACATCACAGGCCCTTCAGTCATCCCATGCAATGTGGTGGGCGGAGCTACATGCTAATTTGGGGTGGAACTAAACTGGAGGAAGTCGGACAGTGTGGCTTTGCATATGAAACCCTGCCCACCAATTAACGTCGAAAACCAGGAAGAAAGAAGTCTTTGCAGCAGCGAAGAATGGTGAGCAAGGGACATGGGAATACCCCTTTAAATCAACCTTAGTGTGATTAGGGTAATCTGTGGGTCTCCTTGGTTTATGGGCCAGATGGAAGCTGCAATCTCAATACTGATGCTAGTGCTTATGGGCCCTCAAAGACTCCTGGGCCCCGATGCGACGGCACCCTCTGCACCCCCTCAAGTTACATCCCTGATGAAGACTCTTTTTGGTGGTAATGCTGTGCAACCCTAGCTGGTCCAGATTGATGGAGTAGTGAATGTTTGGTGGAAAGCCACCATGTCCCAACACAGCTGTAATGTCACTAAAGAGGTCATGTTTTATCATGGATAGAGAGCTGGTAGGTTGTTTTAGGGCTCCTAAAGGTGTGAAAATGGCCTCTGCAAAGTATATAGAGCTTCAGACTAACCACTTTCTTCCATTATACAAAAAGAATTGTGCCTTCCGTAGCAAAATCAAAGAATACCTCTTTGTGCATAATAATTTAGAACAGTGGATTTAGATTTTTTTTAATTTGCAAAAAACAAAAATGATCACTGGAAGGTTTGTCTAATAAAATGTGACTTACACTCTAATGGTTGAAGATCCATTATTTAGGAAAATCTGACCAAAATATAATTAGTATAATAATTTGGAACTCGGTGTAGACATGAACCTAAGAGCAAGAACAAGATCGGAAGAAAATGAGTCGTACAAAAACATCTAATGTAGGTACTAATGTAGGTGCCACTACTGACTTACATGTCATGTTTGAGCTCCAGACTGGGCCATCTTTTTATTTTATAAATTTTGTAAATCATACAATGGATTTCAGAGATGAGAATATTTTTGTAAATAAATATATTACATAATACCGTCGCTCTTCGACTCACCATCTTTCCCGATTTCTAATTACTCTTTTTGAGATTTATGAATTTTTTTTTTAACCTTTAGAAAAGATTCATTTCTACGACTTCATTTCTATCACCCAAAAAAGTACACCTTGTAACTCTCATGAAATGGTTCATTCAGGCTATGAATAAGCTTAATTCTTGCAGGTAGACAGACTTTACCACCATTGTGTTGACCGATGTACTTCTATTTTTAGTTATAAATATTTATATGTTTTGACAACAGATTATTTCCGCTCTCCAACATCACATATAAGTAGCGTGCGCATCATGAATGTCTCAGGCCAACATGAGATTTGTATACCATCTCGATGAGATTTTTTTTTCCAGAACCCCATAAACCACAGTATGACAATAAGTAACCATAATCTTTCGGAGCTTGAATATTTATGCTTTTTCGATCTGTATTTTTTATAAATATTTTCACCTTTTGTTAAAATCTTGGATTGTGCTGTTCCTCTGTTATTCCTGCTGGAAATGTATGAAGACAATTATACTGGATATTACCATTCCCTTTGTAAACAATGGCATAACTGGTTAGACAGAGTCAGACAGTGTAGGGACAGAAAGCAAAAGTCATGACGTTGTTATGTTGTGTGCTCATCTATACAAGGGCTAAATGGATATGTATAGAAATTAATATAGAATGGCTTGTATAGAAATTAATGTATTTCCTTCCTTGCTTATGGTCTTCCCACTCCCTGTACTCTAGAACTGATGGTGTCAACCTTTTGATTTGAGATAAACTCAAGCTCTGCAGATAGATATGTTAGCAAACTTTTGACTTGGTTGCCCCCCCATGGCATAGCTCCCCCTTTCCTGTCTCCTACACAGTATAACACTCTATTTACACACACACATAGCGGCCCCTGATAATAGTATAATGTCCAATAGCGGCCCCTCCACACAGTATAATGTCACACTGTGGCCCCTGTACACACACTATTATGCCCCACAGTGGCCCTCACACACATAGTATTGTGCCCCATAGTAGCCCCTGAACACACAGTATTATGCCCCATTTTGGCCCCTGCACATGCTATTATGCCCAATAGTGCCATCTGCACACAGTATTATGCCCCACAGTGGCCCCTGCACACAGTATTATGTCCCATAGTGGCCCCTGCACACAGTATTATGCCCCATAGTGGCCCCTGCACACAGTATTATGTCCCATAGTGGCCCCTGCACACAGTATTATGCCCCATAGTGGCCCCTGCACACAGTATTATCCCCCATAGTGGCCCCTGCACACAGTATTATGCCCCATAGTGGCCCCTGCACACAGTATTATGTCCCATAGTGGCCCCTGCACACAGTATTATGCCTGTTTGTGCATCCTGCACACAATATTATGCCCCATAGTGGCGCTTGCACACAGTATTATGTTACATAGTGGCCCCTGAATACAATATTATGCCCCATAGTGGCGCTTGCACACAGTATTATGTTACATAGTGGCCCCTGAATACAATATTATGCCCCATAGTGGCCCCTGCACACAGTATTATGCCCTATAGTGGACTAGTCATGTACAATTATTATACTCTAGGGTCTTTTCAGACCCCAGGGTATAATGATCGGAGACCCAGGGAAGGATACAAACATAAAAAAACAATCCAAATAAAGTCAAATGTAAAAGCTCACCATATCCCGAAACAAGGTGCACGATCTATTTCTCCCGGACTTGAGGAGGAAGAGGAAACACAGAAACTATTTTGAAGGTAAGATCAATGAAACAATGTTATTTACTTCTCCCAGGATCCAGTATGTCCCATGCTGCTTTCAGCCATCTTCAATGTTAATACAGACGTCATGTGAACCAGGCCGGTGTTGCTACGCATAAAGGTGACATCCTGGCCCACGTGACATCTGGGATGTAGCCAAAGAGGCCTGAAGACTGCCAAAGCACAGAAGAGGTAAGTAACAGTGTGTAGGTATATTCCCATATCTACCCATGGCCTCCAATCATTATACTCGGGGGTCTGAAATACCTCAGAGTGTAACAATAGCAGTATTTGTTATGGTTCATTGGCCCGTAGCCTCACTTACTGATCGCCGCTCTTGCTCACAACCACCTCTGCTTCCCAGGCGGCCATGAGCAGGAGCAAATATCGGTAAGTAAATAGGGCCCGTTACCTCCCCGGGTCACATCCAGACTTCTACTGAGACATTACCTTCCTAATTCCTTCCCTGATCCTGATCATCCGAGCAAGTTAATGATGGTGGTGATAACTTAGAACCCCAAATTCAGTAAAGTCCATCTGGCCTTGCGGCTGGCGCTAGTGAAGGTGTTTGGGGGTCTGAACCTATCTTGCTGCACAGTACTGGATGTAAATAGCTTGTTATCAGCCAGATTCAGCTTGTATAACCAAAGTATAAGTGATATGTAATATAGATGGATGTGAAAGAAACGACCATAATGTATATACGGCGGAAGGAAAGAAAAGAGACAAAAATAACAATCAATGAAAACATTTTTGATTGTGTAGCTGCTGTATTTTCATGCCCAATAGACCCATCACTTCCTAAATGTCTAGCATTGTTTTTCATCCCCTTGTTTCTCCTTTATCATTCACCTTTCTTTGACTTTTTCTTACTTTGTTTTTTTCCCTCTCCAAACACTGTCTTTAAGTGCAATCACCCTGGGTGTCCGGCGTTCCTGTCATCTGAAATGAAGGGTTTGATTAGAGGCCGTGTCTATAAATATTATTCAGCCCATCCCTTGCTATTTCCTGTGGCTGCCTAGAGAATGAACTCAACCTTGGTATAAAGGTTAGATTAGATTTGCAGTAAAGGGCAGGCTATGTTAATCAGTGCGACACACAAACACTTATCTCAGCTATGATGTTTGTTACTCATATCTGTCGCAGTGGAAAGAATAGTATATGCTAAACACTTATACAGAGCGGATCGCGTGCAATATGCATACAATATATGACCATGCGGCCAGAGATGGGAGGGTGTGATGGGTAACTTACTGTTACACAAGAGAAATGAAGGGCACTTCAAAGGTGGTGCCAGGCAAGGCCGGATAAAGATGTTGAGTTTTACTTACCTTAGGTAAGAAGCTTAAAGGACTTTTCTCTCCGCTGGTTTCAGTATAAAACTGGCTTCTGTTGCCTTCTAATATAGGAGAACACCCAGCAGAATGCCCGGTTATATGAACCTCACACAGTGTGAAATGTCCCTCTATGGTAGGTGATAACTGGGGTTGAGCCGATCTTGACTTTTCAGGATCGATTTTGAAATCCAATTTCCGATCATTTTTCATTTGAACCCGATCTCGATCCCAATTCTGATCCCAATGCAAGTCAATGGGATTTTTTTTTACTAATCGGAGATCGGATTTTAAAAGCAATCCTATTCACTATACAGCATGGAATCTGACGATTGAACGCTTTAATTGTTAGAATCCATGCTGTGTAGTGATTTTTTTAAACACTAAGTAGCCAGAGGATATTTTTTTAATCCTCTGGGTACTTAGTCCCCTCTGGTGTCCACTTACCTGCAGAGATGGCTGGTCTGGTGCCCGGTGTTCTCGTTCTTCTTCGCCTCGCTGCCCCGTCTCCCAGGTTAGGAGAGTGTGGGCGGGTTAGGAGTGTTTGGACGGGTACTGGAAGGGGAGACGTCACGCACCCACCCACACTCAGCCACAAGCTCCGCCTTCTTCCTAGCTCTTTAACACTAACCTGGGAGGTGGGGGCAGTGAGGCGGAGAAGAACAAGAACACCGGGCACTGGACCAGCCATCTCTGCAGGTAAGTAGCTACTAGAGATGAAGGCAATGAATAAAGTCTGATCTGCACCCTTCTTAAAGTTCTCTTAAAATTTAGCTTTTAATGCGTCATATTAAAAATTGACAGACATAGTGAATAGTAGGAAAAAACAGATGACAGTGTATAAAACACACAAAAAAAACGCTGACGTGTTTCAGGGTTGTCTCACCCCTTAGTCATGGCTTGAATAAATGACGATTAACCCCTGTTTAAATGGTCACCCTACTTCCAGAAACTTAAGAGAAACACCTGACTCTCATAACAGCTATCACTGAATATATCATTACATCCAACACATAACTTAAGTAATCTTCTATTGCTTTGTATAATATAAATCGGAAAAAATTCCTTCATTGATCTAACTTCGCCTCCTGAGTCCGGAAGGAATTGTGGTCGGGCACCCCGTATGAATCTATATAACAACGGTGAGCATAAAGTTCCATACTATTGTTCTAAGCTACTAGAGATGTTAGCTAGTTTCCCATTAGAATGAATAGAAGCAGCCGGCGCGCAGGGGGTTAAGGCTGTGTGCCGGCTGCTTCCATTCATTCCCATGGAACTGCAGTGGAGCCTTAACACTGAGTATACACTTCGCTCAGAATGAGTGGAGTGTATACTCAGTGTGAAGGCTAACATTGTTAGCTTTTCCCACAATGCTTGGCCAGTAGCAAAGCATTGAAGGAAATAATCACCGATCTCGATCCCACCTAAAAAGATCATGTTCAGAATTCCGATCGCGATCGTGAAATTTTCTCAATCACCGATCGGAATCCGATCTTTTCCGAACACGATCGCTCAGCCCTAGTGATAACTTAACCCAAAAATAGCTAGCAGTGAATAACCCCAATAAGTAGGAGTCCCTGCACTCTGCAGCACAGCGCCCCACAGACATGTCATAATTGGGGTGTAAACATTACAGTAGTCCCTTAAGTTCCCCCCCCCCACCATACACACAGTGTAATGTCTATTCTTGCCCCCCCCCCATATACTGTAATGCCTGTTTGGTCTCACCCCACACAGTATGAGTGTTTGAGATATAAATAGTGACTGGCTATTTAACCAGTAAAACATGAGGACAGTTGTTTTTTTTTTATGTAGATTGTGAGCCCCACATAGAGCTCACATTGTACATTTTCCCCTATCAGTATGTCTTTGGAATATGGGATGGAAATCCATGCAAGCACAGGGAGAACATACAAACTCCTTGCAGATGGTTTTATGCCCTTGGCGGGATTTGAACACCAGGACTCCAGCGCTGCAGGGCTGCAGTGCTAACCACTGAACCACCGTGTGGCCCCACATGAGGACAGTTTTTGGCACATCTTGAGGGACTTTGGAGAACGTAGAAGGATGTTGGCGCATCTTTAGGGATATTTGCACAAACCTAGGAAAACTGGTGGGATAGGAAATGACAGTCTTACTAAAGGTCCGGACAGACGCTACCTGCACCGGAGTTATCAAGGGGCTCCGACCTCAATAAATCAGGTGCACATCCATGTGCCAGAATGGAAATCTATGCCAAGAACTGGTATTATTTCTTATGTAATTCACACTAGTTTTCTGGCCTGAGTCACAATAAGTATGCCAGACCAAGGGGTCCCTAGACCAGTTTGCCCCATTCTCTGCCCAACCCTGCAGAACGTTAGTTCTGGTGCAGAACGGGGCATGTGCCACATCATTGGCATAAGAAAGTACCTTGTGCTAAAGATGAGCAACATTGTCATCCATCTACTCCAGAAAACTGGTATAGATGGGATAATAAATATTATTGATAAATATGGGTCAGTATGTATTGTACACGGTGGATTTATGGGTTCAAACATCATATGTTAGAAATGATGTGAAGGAAGTTTTTATACAACCCTGCTGGATGCGGCCACCTCCATTTGTTTCTGAAGACCATAACCTCACTGGGACACCTTGGTATATGCCAGGAATAAATCACCTACAGAAAACACACAGTACAGCCATAAATACATCAATAACATCATATTTATTAATAATCCATAATCCAATTTAAATCATATAATGCACAATATAGCTACAGAGAGAACACAATGGGGCACTGTATCTCTACTCCATACAGTGAATACACAGTACATTCATATACCAGGTGTATACATAGTAACCCACAGTGTTATATCTGGAGATATTGTGCACTATATGTTTTTAAATGGATTATGGATTATTAATAAATATGATATGTAAGGTATGTTTTCTATAGGTGAGTTAATTCTTTGTAACATATATTATATTACAGAGAAGGACAGAAATAATAGTTGCCTTTTTTCCTACCCATTTTAACGGTAGGATTTGGGAGAGAATGTTGTTCCGATGGGGCATTTTGAAAAAACAATGGGCTCTGTGATATCATAAGGGAGCATTGTGACAACAAAATAGGGCATTGTGACATCACAATGTTCTCTGTGATATTACAATGAGATCTGTGACATCACAAAGGGGCATTATGATACCACAATAGGTCTTTGTGACATCACAACATTCTTTGGGACATCACAAAGGAGCATTGTGACATATGGGGCTTGGTGTGGTACATTTTGACCAAACTGTATTTGTAAGACCACCTGCCCCTAACATGTCATTTAGTGTAGAGACCCACCTAACAGAGGTCAGCTTGCTGAGGCAGGTGGGCTTACAATTATCACCAAGTACCACAGAACCCACAGAACCCCTTGGTGCCATCTGTAAGGGGGTTGTACATTATATATATATTTTTTTTATTTTTATTTATTTATTTATTTATGTATTTTAAATGGAATATTAATAAATATGACTTTGTTGCTTTATTTATTTCTATCCTATGTAATTTTCTCTGGCGTTGATAGGTTCCCATTCATATGTTTTTTCCTGTTTTTCTAACATATATGTATAGGCCATGGTCTGACAGAATAATATATTGCACTCCATAAATAGGATAATGTATTATGTAAGTGATCAAAAGATTAAAAAGTCCCTAAAAATAGTGTAAAAAATTAAATTAAATTTAATATAAATATAAAAAAGTTCTAAAAAAAAAAAGTCATTACCCTACTAAAATATTTAGAAAATTAAAAAAAAAAACTAAATATAGGGATCGTAATGGTCACAGCTGGGACTTGGCATGGCATGGGTGCTCCACAAGTCACTCTCAAACTCTTTGATCTCTTTTCTGATTTCTTTGGATGGCTGACACTCTGTGGGTAGTAAATGTGTAAACCCTGGCCTCTGGTGAGCTAGCGGGAGAAGATTTATGATAGACAGTAGAGATGAGCGAGTACTATTTGAAACAGCAGTTTCGAATAGCACGCACCAATAGGAGTGAATGGAAGCAGCCAGCATGCAGACTTTGCCAGCGGCCGGTCACTTAACCCCCTGTGTGCCAGCTACGTCTATTCATTCCTATTGGTGCGTGCTATTCGCAACTGGAGTTTCGAATAGTACTCGCTCATCTCTAATAGTGCGCCTTCTACTCTGAGAAAGGTGAAAATTAACACTTTAGTGGCAAAAATAGCATTTGTTCAGCAACGTATAGTGAAGGAGAGATTCTATGGGGGAGGTTGTGGCACTATAGGGGGGTTGTGGTTCATAGAGAAGGAAAGGGAATTGTCAATTATGCTAAAGTGTATGGATGGGATGCTGCAGAGGGGGGGCCAAGCTGAACATTATATTTTTTTTTTGTAGATTGTAAACCACATATAGGACTCACAATGTACATTTCCCCTATCAGAATGTCTTTGGAGTATGGGAGGAAATCCACACAAATGCAGGGAGAACATACAAACTTGCAAATGTTTTGTCTTTGGCAGGATTCAAACCCAGTACTCCAGCACTGCAAGGCTGACCACTGAGCCACCGTTTTGCCCCACTGAGGCAAACATTTTCTCCAGGTCCAGTGAGCTTTACGTTATGCCCCTGGCTGCAGTGATATCTTATTACAGAAGACACAAAAATAAGTCATTGCAAAAAAAGAAAAAATTTCAACGACTTTTCATTGTCTATTGCTGTCTTCTGTGATAAGATATCCTGCTGCAGTAATTTATCCCACTGCAGAAAGTCAGGTTAACTCTGCTACATCTGTATAAAGGAGATGGCCAAGATAAGACAACCCTTTTAATAGTCCGTAGAGTCCATCATCCTGCTAGCTTTTGCATTAGAGATAACTTTTCTGAATACTGTGTGGTATCAAGTGGTAAAAGAGAGAATGTCAGGACCATGTTATAAAGAGATGCACTGTGTGGGCTCGAGTGATGGATGGCAGAGTCTTTTCTTCTTGAGGACAGGGTATTATCTGTAAAGCATGATGTAAGATTGACCTGACTGCCATACATTAAATGCATCTACTAGGACAGGACTAGGACACAGGTAGTGAATATGCAAGTTAAGAGAACAAATCACCTACAATAACCTTCAAAATGACAGAGAATACGGAAATCGAGATAAGACGACTGTATATGATTTGTGTCATTCCAAGCGGCGGGTTCTGCCTCTGTGTGCATATGTATTTCTACAGCTCTTTCAAGCTTTACATAGTGACTGACAGGTTAAATGATTAATCTGTCTTCATTAACCCTCTCGAGGTTCTAATAAAATGCACATTATTTGCAGTGTAAATACCCTAATTGCAATCCTATTAATGTGCTAAAAACCCAGGAGTTGGGGACAGATTGCCGCATGGTCCCTTTCCAATTAATCTGTGACTGTGTCAGGCTGGCTCCTGCATACAGATACATCTCCTCTACATGATCAGGTAATTAACAACTCACTATATACCTGCCGACTGGAGCTCACTTCTGTCTGCTTTGTGTCTTGGAGCAGACTACTGATGGAACAACAACTACGTCTACTTGGGGATTGGTTCTTCATTCAGTAATACTTGTACCACCCAATCCTGTCCGCGCCAATTGTCGGAATAAAAGTCAATGATTTATACTACTGAAAAGTCAATTGTAACAAATATGTGTTTAGATGTGTATCTAGAATATGGGAAAGCCTCAATGGATGGGAGTGTACCATGGTACCGTATATACTCGAGTATAATACGACCCGAATATAAGCTGAGGCCCCTAATTTTAACACAAAAAAACTGGGAAAACTTATTGACTCAAGTATAAGCCGAGGGGGGGAAATACAGCAGCTACTGGAAAATTTCAAAAATTAAAATGGTTTTTGGGTGCAGTAGTTGCTGGGTGCTGGGGAAGGGGAGGGGGTGTTTTGGTTGTCTGTCTGCCCCTTCCCTGAGATTGAGGACTGAGGTTTTTCCCCCACTTGGAATTCAGTCTGGTTGAATATAGGGTATCTGCAGTGCTCCTATTAACCCCTTCCTGACGGAACAGGAGCACTGCAGATACCTTATATTCAGTAGACCGGGCACTCTCAGACACAGGGATACCTAATGTGTATGTGTATCACAGTCATTTTCTACTTTTATATGTATTCTAGGGAAAGGAGGGATTTACAACTTTTATTTATTTTATTTTTTTATTATATTTTTTAAAGCTTCTTCTTTTTCACTATTTTATGGGAGTTTATATACATTACCAGTGCGACTGGTCATAGACACCCCCCAAAAAAAAAAAAAAAAAAAAAAAAAAAACTGTGCTTAAAAATTTGGCTTATACTCGAGTGTATGCTTTTCTTATGCAAGGAAAGTGCTGTGTCTTCATTTATCAAATAATAAAAAAAAATTAAAAACCAAAATATAACACACATATTAGGTAAGGACCTGAGAAATACAACTGTAATTTTATTTTATTTGAACAGCGTAAAAAAATCTTTAAAAATGATGCCAAAATTGCAGATTTTTTTTTTGTCTGTCGGTCACCAAAAAAAGCATTATAATAAGTGATCAAAAAGTATTACACTTCACAATATGGCATCAATAGAAATGTCAGATCTTAGTGCAAAAAATAAGCCTTCATACATTGCCTTTACCAAAAAATTATGGGCCTTTGAAAATGCTGATGGAAAAAAATGTCATTACAAAAAAAGGTTTTTTACTTTGGAAAATTAGTAAAACTATACAAATTTGGTTTGAAGTTAATTTAATTTAATCATATTGAATTAGTGAATAAATGTATCAGTTTATGTCGCAAAATTTATAGCATAAAAAGAGAATCACAAAATGGAGGGTTTTTTCTATTTCTTTCCAAAATAGTTAATATAAATTAATTGATGAGATAGATCTACCTCAAAATATTGCCATTAAACACGACCACTTGTCCTCACGCATTATCCATGGCCTCATACAGTTACATAGATGGAAAAATTAAGAAAGCTTAGTAGGGGGGCTTGGTATGCAATGACAGAAAAAATTACAATCATTATGCTTCATTTTCCGATTGGATTTGTAATCATTCAGCCTCCTTAACCCCTTAGCGACCTTTGACGTACTATTACGTCATGGACGCGAGGTACTTCGCGCACCATGAAGTAATATTACGTCATGGTGATTCCGCCCGCTCACTAGCTGAGCGGGCGGAATCGGAACTGAGTGATAGCTGTTACTGACAGCTATCACCCTTTTCCATAACCTCCGGTCGGTACTTTTACCGATCGGAGGTTTTAACCCTTTGATTGTGATGGTCAAACATGACCACCGCAAACAAAGGGTGCCGCGATCTCTCCCCCCCCCCCGCCGGCACCCCCCGGACCGAGATGGGGGGTGCCGGTATCTGTAATACGTAGTTTGGGGTCTGGTTAGTGACCCCAGACAGCCCTGAGCACTCACTTACCTGGTGCTCCCGGCGTCTTCTGGAAGTGAGCTGTCCCGTCCGCACAGCTCACTTCCTGTTTCTAGAGTGAGACACGTGCAGGCTGTCACTGCAGCCTGTGTCTCAGTCTAGAGTAGAGAATCAGTGATGCAATCTTCACTGATCCATGTGTCCCATAGACACAAGAACAAGTAAAAAAAAAAAAGTGTAAAAAAAAAATAAAGTATTTGAAAACAATTAATAAAGTTATAAAGTCCCAAAAATCCCTTTTTTCTATAAAAAATGAATTATGTAAAAAAAACACAAAAAATTAATAAAAACAATACATATTTGGTATTGTCGCGTCCGTAACAACCTGTACAACAAAACTGAAACAATATTTAATGTACACAGTGAACGGCGGTAAAAAATAACGGAAAAAAACCGCCGGAAGTAGTGATTTTTCGCCATCTCACCTTACAAAATGTGCTATAAAAAGTGATCAAAAAGTCATATGCACCCCAAAATAGTACCAATAAAATGCACAGGTTGTCCCGCAAAAAATAAGCCCTCAACCAACACTGTCAAGCGAAAAATAAAAATGTTACGCCTCTCAGAAGATGGCGATGCAAAAATCACTGATTTATGTCCCCAAATGTGTTTTTGTTCTGCAGACTTAGTATCGCATAAAAAAATAACATAAATGAGGTATCGCCGTAACGTACCGACCCGCAGAATAAAGGTCACATGTTACTTATACTGTACGCTGCATGGCGAAAAATGTAAAAGGTAAAACTCAATACCAGAATTGATTTTTTCTCTTTTAAATCCAGCAAAAAAAGAGTTAATAAAATGTAATCAGTAAGTTTTAGGCACCCCAAGATGGTGTCATTACAAAATACATCGCATCCCGCAAACAACAAGCCCTTATATGGCCACGTCAGCAGAAAAATAAAGAAAATATAGCCTCTACCAATGTGAAGACAAAATCACGCAAAATCGCCAAATCATTAGAACACAACTGGGTGCGGCAGGCAGGGAATGTATAAGCGGTGCGAGCGGATATCAGGGGACACCCTATATTTACAGCTTATGAGGGAAAATATACCAGAAGTGACCCCCAAAGTGACCCCAGTGTGACTCCCCCAATCATAGGAGCTACTTGGGGTACAGTAGGGAATTTAGTGTCTGCAATGTCCTCCGCACCGCTTATATATTCCCTCTTCGCCATCCGCTGTGCAGTCACGTCCGGGATACTAATACTACACTACACCCCCTGATAAATTCTTTTAGGGGTGCAGTTTTCAAACTGCGGTCACTCCTTTGGGGAATCCACTTTTCTGGTACCTTACAGGCTCTACAAACATGACATGGCGTCCAGATACCAAACATCTGAATCTGTACTCCAAAAGCCGCATCGCGCTCCTTCCCTTCTGCCCCCTGCTGTGTGCCTAAACTGCAGTTTATGCCACATGTATGACACTGGTGTAACCGGGGTAATGTCATATGTGAGTATAAACTGATATTAGGGCACATGTATGACACTGGTGTACCCCGGATAATGTACGTAATGTCATATGTGGGTATAAACTGATATTAGGGCCCAGCCAGACACAGAAGGGAAGAAGGTTATTTGGTTTTTGGAGCACAGACTTAGACGGTTTGGTTTTTGGATGCCATGGCACTTTTGCAGAGACTCTAAAATTTCCCCTACAAAATGGGGTCACTTCTTGGGGAATTCCAGTTTACTGGCACCTCCAGGGCTCTGCAAAAACAACATGGCGCCCAGGAAGTCCCTCTAAATCTGTACCCCAAAAGCTAAAAAGCGCAGTGCTCCTTCCCTTCTGAGCCCTGCTGTGCGCCCAAGCAGCAGTTTATACCCACATATATAATTTTTTTGCCCCTCGGGAAGGCCCACTTAATAGTTTTAGGAGTGCAGGTCTCTGACAACACAAAGTGGGTGCAATGCATTGGATACCAAAATGGCATATTTCTTTAAAAATTTCAATTTTTGGGAAGCATTTTTAGTCTCAAAATCATAATACCACTTGATACATTCCTTGACGGGTGTAGTTTCTAAAATGGGGTCACTTTTGAGGGGTTTCTATTGTATTGATACTTTAGGGGCTCAGCAAATCCGACATGGCACCTCAAAACTATTCCAGCAATATATGCCCTCCAAAATCCAAATAGCGCTCTTTCCATTCTGAGCCCCAACATGTACCCATACAGCAGATTATGATCCCATATGGGGTATTGCCGTGTTCAGGGGAAATTGTGTAACAAACTGTGGGGGGCTCTTAATTCTCTAAGTACTTGCAAAAATTAAAAATATGGCGCTAAATGGACGATTTATTGGAAAAAAAGTAATTTTTCATTTTCACATCTCAATGGTAAACACCTGTAGGGTCCAAGTGCTCACTAAACCCCTTGATAAATTCCTTGAGGGGTCTAGTTTTCAAAATGGGGTCGTTTTGGGGGGGGGGGTTCCACTGTTCTAGCACTTCAGGGGCTCTCCAAATGCAACATGGTGCCTGAAACAGATTTCAGCTAAATTTGCCCTCCAAAATCCCAATAGCGATCCTTCAGCTCTGGACCTTACAGTGTGCCCATACATCACTTTACATCCACATGTGGGGCATTTCTGTAGTTGGGGCAAAGTGCTTGACAATTTGTGGGGTGCATTTTCTTTTTTAACCCCTTGTGGAAATGCATAATTTGGGGTTAAAGCTACATTTTATAGCAAAAAATGTCACTTTTCCTTTTGTTGGGCCAATTCTGTTACACTCCTGTAGGGTCAAAGGGCTCACTATACCCCTTGGTAAATTCCTTGAGGGGTATAGTTTCCAAAATGGGGTGACATTTTGGGGGTTTCCACTGTTTTGGCACATTGGGGGCTCTGCAAACGGGACATGGTGCCTGAAAAGTATTCTAGTAAAATCTGGCCTACAAAATCCAATTAGCGCTCTATCCGTTCTGAGAGCGACCGTGTGCCCGTACATTAGGGTACCAGCACATATGGGGTATTGTCGTGTTCAGGAGAAATTGTGTAACAAAATGTGGGGTGCAGTTTCTCCTTTAACCCTTTGTGAAGATGAAAAATTTGGGGCTACAGTGACATTTTATTATAAAAAAAGTAATTTTTCATTTTCACATCTCAATGGTAAAAAAATCTGTGAAACACCTGTAGGGTCCAAGTGCTCACTATACCCCTTGATAAATTCCTTGAGGGGTCTAGTTTCCAAAATGGGGTGACATTTTGGGGTTTTCCACTGTTTTGGCACCTTGGGGGCTTTGCAATCGGGGCATGGCGCCTGAAAAATATTCTAGCAAAATCTGGCCTACAAAATCCAATTAGTGCTCCATCCGCTCTGAGAGCGACCGTGTGCCCGTACATTAGGGTACCAGCACATATGGGGTATTGTCGTGTTCGGGAGAAATTGTGTAACAAAATGTGGGGTGCAGTTTCTCCTTTAAACCTTAGTAAATGTGTAAATTCTAGGGCTAAATGAATATATTAGTGACAGAAATTGAAAAATGTAAATTTGACCTCCATTTTGTTTTAATTGTTGTGAAATGCTGAAAGGGTTAAGAAACTTTCTAACTGCTGTTTTAGATTCTTTCAGGAGTGCAGTTTTTAGAATGGGGTGACTTTTGGGGGGTTTTATTAGAGAGGCCTTTCAAGTTCCCTTCAGAACTGAACTGGTCCCTTGAAAAATGTGTTTTGGAAATTTTCTTGAAAATTTGGAAAATTACTGCTTGACTTGTAAGCCTTATAATATCTGAAAAAAATGAAAGGGTGCTTAAAATTTGATTGCTACATAAATCAGAGACATGGTTAATTATATTTATGAAAAAATTCAGGTAGTATGACTTTCTATTTGAAAGGCTTGCAATTTCAAAGTTTGAAAACTGCATTTTTTTCAAAATTTTCACCAAATTTCCTATTTTTTCATAATTAAAGACAAAACATATCGACGAAAATTTACTACTGACATGAAGTACAATGTGTTACGAAAAAACAATCTCAGAATCACTTGTGTAAGTTAAAGCGTCTCAAAGTTAACGCCATTTAAAGTGACACATGTCAGATTTGAAAAAAGAGGCCTGGTCCTTAAGTCACTTTTGGGCTGTGTCTCTAAGGGGTTAAAGGGGCTCTCTTCCATTTCGTTTTTGTTAAAAGGAGAATAAGACCATTTCCTTACAATTATCAAGCTATTATCTATGGGGAAACCTAGATCAAGCCCTGCACATAACATGTTTACTAAGATGGGACTTGATGACCATCCAATGTGTGTTGGAGCCTCTCAACTATCCTCCAATGTCAGATGTCATGAAAATACGATGGGGCTGTTAGATTTCAACTTGTGTTCTGAAAGAGACAAGCCGAGACCAGTTATCTTCTACCCCATAGACTTAGTCAAACTGGACCTGTATGTGTAGGGACAGTTGGGAGCAATAGGCATCTTACAGCCATTTTCTGTGCTTTCCATTCTAAATTGCCTCCAGAGAGGAAATTAAAGGTATTCCATAAAAAACATAGGATAAATAATGAATGCATGATTATTGGGAGTCCATTAGAGTATGACATGTCTGATACAGTCCACAACTGTGTGGTGAATGTCTCTTATCGGCTCCTTTATTTGTTAAGAATTGGTAGTCAAACTTGGCTCTCCCCATGAGTCCCATATATCACTGCTTCATTCAAATTACCTTGTTGAGATCCCCATTCTGGTTCATGTTGGGGTTCCATTGGTTTATGTTAGGAGTAGGGCCAGAGCCTCCACAAAGCTGTTCTGAGGTGGCCGGCCATCTCCTCCATGTGCTCCCGAGTCTCCTACTTCCGGATCTCGAGAGGCAGGCCAGAACCTCTGCAGTGATGTGTGGGGGTTGCCGGACAAGGGACTTCTAGTTTTCGGGCTAGCAGCGGGTCGGAGGCTATTTAAGGATGGCTCTGGCTCCAGACTGCTGCTGGCTATTCAGTGTTTCTTCCATGTTCCTGAAAGTAAGCGTCTTCTCCTGTGCCTATGTGCCTGTGTGTTACACTCAAATTTTTGCTGGATAACATTTTTGCAATAAGGTTTAGTACATCAAAAGGTGCAGAATGGAGATTTGAGATATGTTATTATGCAAACTGCAAGAGACAGAAGGTAGATCTAGTGATTATGAACGTGACACAATTTTTTTAGGATCAGATTTTTTTCAGCATAGTTTAATTTACTGCAACATTCCAGTGATGTGACACAGGCGGATCACCGCCAACCACATTTGGCTAATTATTAGCGCCTCATCGCCAACAACAACCTGCAGACGAGGTCCTGGGCAGAAGCTAGTTTACCAATAAAATGTTGAAAATGTATTTCCCTCACTGCTCTGTCACGTCAAGAATATATTTATATTGGTGTTCTTGGAAAAGTCATGTTGATTTCGCACATTCTGTGTCTCCAAAAGATCCATATAAAAGTTTGCATAGAGTGGTGCAAATCTTGACCCCATTGCTTAACCTCTCACTTGTTTATGCAAAGACGACTCAAATATGAACACAATGTCATTGAGAATAAAAGAAATTTTGTGAAGGAGAAATTCCTTCTCTAAAAAGGAATCGAGGAATCCAATAATAGTTACAGCTGTAACACATCAGAAATAAGAAAGGATCATATAATGTGCTGATATGTAATGATGCATTCACACCCAGCTGCTTTATGTAACTTTTTACTGGAATATCTTCTAAAACTTACAAACTTAAAATCAGCACGAGCAGTAAGTAACTTTCAATATGTATTGCTCTGGTTTTTAACATCACTCCTGTGGGGAGGGAGTCTCCCTCTCCTCCAACACATAGCAGCAAATTTATTATCCCTTGTATTCAAGCTACCTGGTGTACAAGGCATTAAAAAGTAGCAATTGTTTTGTTCAAAGCACATGATTTTTGTGGTTTATGCCACCCACGCCATTATCATGGACAGGGTTGTGCACTAGATTTGTTATCATTTATATCAAATGGTGCCTGAAATCTATGTCAGCTACAAGCTGGCATAAATGTTCTATTCATAGGATGTCACCAATATTTGTTCAGTGGAGTCCAATACCCACTTCAATTTCATATGACAGTGACATCACATTAATACTAGAGATGAGCGAGTACTGTTCGGATCAGTCGATCCGAACAGCACGCTCCATAGAAATGAATGGATGCACCTGGTACTTCCGCTTTGACAGCGGCCGGCCACTTAACCCCCCGCGTGCCGGCTACGTCCAATCATTTCTATGCGAGCGTGCTGTTCGGATCGGCTGATCCGAACAGTACTCGCTCATCTCTAATCCTAATACACATGGTCTGTTTGCAGCTCAATGGTATTGAAGTAAATGCGACTGAGCTACAATACAAAGTGCAATTTCAATATATGGCAGCACCCAAATTATGTAGTCTCTTCGAACAACTGAATGGACAGGGCACCAGTGATACAACGACACAGTGACTTACATACAATGTTTGAGTCGTGCACATGTGACTCTTCTGCATTTCCTGATCAAACACATGGTGGTTGGCATTTTCTCATAGCGTGGCCATTTTTGTTTGTCCAATGTGAATCACCATTTGTTTGGGTTTATTAAAAACCGAACAATTTGGAATATTCGGGTCAAATCCAGTTAGTGGTTTGCCTATTTCTAGTAGCTGATAGTCATTGGTTTTCCTATTTTCACATTATTTATGGCATATTGTTGAATATGTGTAACACAGGTTAAATCTAAAGAAACTGTGTCATATATCACCTGCCTACCTGGACCACACCTTGGACCGATGGTCTTTCATCTATGGGCTTCTGACCAGTCAAAAATTTATTAGATACTTTTTATTTGTGTAAATTAGGTCTGGTTCACATCTGCGACGTTATTCCATTCTGGGAGTCCACTGGGGTACCCCAAGAACAGAATACCGAACGCATTAAAAAGCGGTGATCAGTGAAAGCACATGGACCCCATAGACTGTAATGGGGTCTGTGTGTTTTCCGTGCGCTGTCCGCACGAGTCATGCAGAGAGGAAAGTAGTTCATGAAGTATTTTCTCTCTGCATGACTCGTGCGGACACTGCACAGAAGACACATGGAT
This sequence comes from Leptodactylus fuscus, assembly GCF_031893055.1. NCBI lineage: Eukaryota > Metazoa > Chordata > Amphibia > Anura > Leptodactylidae > Leptodactylus > Leptodactylus fuscus. The sequence continues at coordinate 39,006,921 of NC_134270.1, read as the reverse complement.
CCCATTATAGTCTATGGGGTCCGTGTGCTTTCATTGCTCACCGCTTTTTAATGCATTCGGTATTCCATTCGGGGGGTCCCCAAGTGGAGTCCCTGAACAGAATACCGAACGCAGATGTGAACCAGGCCTTACTGTTTCTGTGATACTACTTTTATATCAGTCAGACGTTTCATTGTGGTGTATGTTCTGCCAATCTTTATAAAATGACAATAAAAAATTCTAAGAAAAAAAAAGTAAAATGATCCTTCCGCTTGTAGTATTTCAAGTCTCTGCAGATTAAAGAAGCATCTACAATACAATAATGATATTATATGATGTATTTATTGGAACACAGATACATAAGTGCACTATAAAAGAGCTATGCTAGACTTACTATTACTTCTGTCTCTTGTACACAATGAAGGCAGATATTTCTATTCATTGGATTGATGCCTTAATTTAAGCACTGCTGCAGGAGAATAAGTAAGGCACTGAATGTAAAGTGTTAAACAATCCCGCAAGCTGCACAATTTTTATCCCACTAAATAGTTGTGAGCAATATTTGTAAAGATACAGATGCAGCAGTTGTCAATAGAGATGAGCGAATAATATTTGTCGAATACCTCGCTCCCATAGGAATGCGTGTAAGCGGCCGAACACCAAGGGGGTTAAGCGCAGCGGATATTTGATGCGCTTAATCCCTTGGTGTTCGGCCGCTTACACGCATTCCTATGGGAGCAAGGTATTCGATCAAATACTATTCGCTCAACACTAATTGTCAATAAACATTTATCACGTTATTGAAAATTCATGTTAAAAGTTCCACACTTTCAATTCCAGAGGTGCTTACACAATTTGTATAAGATTACAGGTGCAGGGGCCACACGGTGGTTCAGTGGTTAGCACTGCAGCCTTTCAGCGCTGGAGTCCTGGTGTTCGAATCCCACCAAGGGCAGAAAACCATCTGCAAGGAGTTTGTATGTTCTCCCCGTGTTTGCATGGATTTCCATCCCATATTCCAAAAAGACATACTGATAGGGAAAAATGTACATTGTGAGCTCTATGTGGGGCTCACAATCTACATTAATAAAAAAAAAAAGATTACGGGTGCAACACAAACATTTGGTTTATGTCTCCTACTTCGCTATTGGAACAACCGCTGAAGATGAAAGACTGTCCCCAGTAAGATGGCTAGAGAAAAGCTATAAAACTTTGCAAAATTACTTAATTTACTTACATAATTGTCCACAAATTTAAATATGCTAAAATTCATGGAGAAATATCTTTAACCTGCCAGTACATCTTCATTCCTCTATATTCCCAATGGCATACAATATTTTTTTGTTATTTGTTATTTTTTTTTATATGCAAATTCATGGATAAATTGACAACTGGGCAGTCCCCACTGTCTATTGCCACAGTACCTGCAAACTCGAGTCACTCTTTCATTGTCCACTCTTTCCAATATCAGACCAGCTACTGATATGTTAGACTTTAGTCTCCTATTGAACATGTTGTATGATCTGTGAGCAGCACATTATAGAGAAGAGCTTGCTGAGCAGCTTGGTATATACTGTATTTTGTGTATCATTCATTCAAATCTCAGCTCCTTCTGGGCTTTGGAGTCCAGGGGGCGGTCCTAATCATTCAAAGCTATCCCTGTATGCAAACTCTTACAGGAAAAAACTGTCACTTAAATGGGTTGTACGGGTAAAATATACAACTTTTTAACTTTTAAATCAGTGGGGCATTGAAAAAAAAAAAATTCTTACTCACCGGTCCCTGATGTTCCAGTGTTCTCCCGCGCCTCCCAGTTCTTCTGATCTGGCGGTTCTTCTTCCGGAGTTCTGCTAAAGCCTCTGATTGACCTCAGCGGTTATGTCACAGGTAGTGACATCACAGGCCCTTTGTTGATTGGCCTCAGCGGTCATGTGACAAGTAGTTGCATCACAGGCCCTTTGCTGATTGGACTCAGTGGTCATGTGACAGGTAGTGACATCGTAGGCCCTTTGCTGATTGGCCTCAACGGTCATGTGACAGGTAGGGTTGAGCCGATTTTGAGATTTCAAGATCGTTTTTAAAATCCGATTTCTGATCATTTTCCATTCGAACCCGATCCCGATCCCAATGCAAGTCAATGGGATTTTTTAAATAATCGAAGATCGGATTTTAAAAACAATCCTATTCACTACACAGCATGGAGTCTATAAATTGAATGGTTTAATTGTTAGACTCCACGCTGTGTAGTGATTAAAAAAAAATCCTCTGGCTACTTAGTCCCCCCTTGGTGTCCACTTACAGTCCTATGAAAAAGTTTGGGCACCCCTATTAATCTTAATCATTTTTAGTTCTAAATATTTTGGTGTTTGCAACAGCCATTTCAGTTTGATATATCTAATAACTGATGGACACAGTAATATTTCAGGATTGAAATGAGGTTTATTGTACTAACAGAAAATGCGCAATATGCATTAAACCAAAATTTGACCGGTGCAAAAATATGGGCACCTCAACAGAAAAGTGACATTAATATTTAGTACATCCTCCTTTTGCAAAGATAACAGCCTCTAGTCGCTTCCTGTAGCTTTTAATCAGTTCCTGGATCCTGGATGAAGGGATTTTGGACCATTTCTTTCTACAAAACAATTCAAGTTCAGTTAAGTTTGATGGTCGCCGAACATGGACAGCCCGCTCTCAAATGATCTGAAAACAAAGATTGTTCAACATAGTTGTTCAGGGGAAGGATACAAAACGTTGTCTCAGAGATTTAACCTGTCAGTTTCCACTGTGAGGAACATAGTAAGGAAATGGAAGACCACAGGGACAGTTCTTGTTAAGCCCAGAAGTGGCAGGCCAAGAAAAATATCAGAAAGGCAGAGAAGAAGAATGGTGAGAACAGTCAAGGACAATCCACAGACCACCTCCAAAGAGCTGCAGCATCATCTTGCTGCAGATGGTGTCACTGTGCATCGGTCAACTATACAGCGCACTTTGCACAAATAGAAGCTGTATGGGAGAGTGATGAGAAAGAAGCCGTTTCTGCACGTACGCCACAAATAGAGTTGCCTGAGGTATGAAAAAGCACATTTGGACAAGGCAGCTTCATTTTGGAAACAAAAATTGAGTTGTTTGGTTATAAAAAAAGGCGTTATGCATGGCGTCCAAAAAGAAACAGCATTCCAAGAAAAACACATGCTACCCACTGTAAAATTTGGTGGAGGTTCCATCATGCTTTGGGGCTGTGTGGGCAATGCCGGCATCGGGAATCTTGTTAAAGTTGAGAGTCGCATGGATTCCACTCAGTATCAGCAGATTCTTGAGAATAATGTTCAAGAATCAGTGACGAAGTTGAAGTTATGCCGGGGATGGATATTTCAGCAAGACAATGATCCAAAACACCGCTCCAAATCCTCAGGCATTCATGCAGAGGAACAATTACAATGTTCTGGAATGGCCATCCCAGTCCCCAGACCTGAATATCATTGAACATCTGTGGAATAATTTGAAGCGGGCTGTCCATGCTCGGCGACCATCTAACTTAACTCAACTTGAATTGTTTGTCCAAAATACCTTTATCCAGGATCCAGGAACTGATTAAAAGCTACAGGAAGCGACTAGAGGCTGTTATCTTTGCAAAAGGAGGATCTACTAAATATTAATGTCACTTTTCTGTTGAGGTGCCCATACTTTTGCACCGGTCAAATTTTGGTTTAATGCATATTGCACATTTTCTGTTAGTACAATAAACCTCATTTCAATCCTGAAATATTACTGTGTCCATCAGTTATTAGATATATCAAACTGAAATGGCTGTTGCAAATACCAAAATATTTAGAACTAAAAATGATTAAGATTAATAGGGGTGCCCAAACTTTTTCATGGGACTGTACCTGCACAGATCGCTGCCGCTGGTCCGGTCCCCGCTGTTCTTGCTTCTCTTCTCTCCTCGCTGCCCCCGCCTCCCAGGTTAGTGTTAGAAGGCAGGGCTTGTGGCTTAGAAGAGTGTGGACGGGTACAGGGCGGGTACATGACCAGAATTATGATAGCATCACTTTAACCACACCGAAAAGGTATGTTCTACAATAAGGAGCTGCACTTGTAAAATATAAAGAACTGAAGTCTGGAGGAATTCATGCAGGTTCTTTAGACTCAGTTATACTTGAAATCATTTTATTTAGGTCACACGTACAATATTGTTCCCATCTTTATTTAATTCAAGAATGTTATATAATGTAAAAATATAATGTAGGCAAAGAACCATTCAATGCATTATATAGGTCGTATGTGCTACTGTGTAAACTTGCTGACTGGAACTGGCAAAGATATCTGAATTATTTACAGTGAAAATCTGCGCAATTCTCAATCCGTCTCTAGTTGTAAAACAAATACTTTAAAAATATGCTCACTTAAAAAGTGGGGAGAAGTCGAGGGACAAAGTAGCGAAATGTGAGGAACAGCAAGGCTGTGCTTGGAAATGTGAAGTTTTAGAGGAAACTGAGCATTAAGTATTTAAAAAATAAGAAACAAAAAGTGAAGCGAAGAAGGCAAGTTATAAAAATAAAGGGTAAAATATGGTAAGACAAAAATAGGCAAAAACCTTAAAGGTAAAATATGGAAAAATTCATAAAAAGGTAAAATTAAAAGAATAGGCAGTATAATGGACATTGTGCCTCGAGGATTTATAGAGGGACAAGGAGCCAATGGATATCCACACTAGGAAGATGTAGGTGCCCCCTATGGCACCATATTATCAAATTAATCAGTGGCATAATATCTTTGTAATATAGAATCTGATGGAGCAGGATACATACATTTTTTGTAGTCTACCATAGTAACATTTTTCTTATACTTTCATGTGTAAATGGACATTTGAAGGTACAGTAGGGATCATATACTTTAATATCTAAAGGCATCTTGGGACATGCTTATGAATAGAGATGGACTAACTTTTTAACAGTTTTGTTGGGTGCCCATCATGTTAAAGCTGAAACTGTAGACTTTGTGCAGAAATGGTGTTTTGGGAGACAAACATATGGTTTGTTTTTTTTTTGATGCCAACACTATGGCACCAACATTGTGGTATATTGGAATGTAATGGACCAGACCACGGGACATGTCTAGCTGAGTAATGGCAGCGTTGGAAGGTGTGACAACATGAGCATTATTTAGAAAAGTATGGATTAATATGATGGACCAGACCATAGAACATGTCCGATTCAGTGGTGGTACCACTGGCAATATGATGGCATTATGGAATGGAATAATATGATGGACCAGGTCACAGGACATGTCTAGCTGAGTGGTGGTAGTGGTAATAAATAGAGATGAGCAAGTAATGTTCAATCGAGTAGGTGTTCGATCGAATACTACACTATTCGAAATACTTGTACTTGATCGAACACTACTAGCTGTTCGAAGTTTAAGGTTCGATGAAGAACCAGCATTGATTGGCAGAATGCTATACATTCTGCCAATCAACGCTGGTTCTTCTCTTACTTTTAGAAGTCTTCTCCATGCAGCGTCCGTGTGGCTTCTTCCGGCTGGAATTCACTCTGCCTAGGCATCTGGGCTAGGCAGAGCCAACTGTGCATGCACGGGCATGCCCTCGCATGCACAGTCAGCTCTGCCTAGGCCCCAGAGTGAATTCCAGCCGGAAGACGCCGCGGGGGAGCTGCGCTGGGAGAAGACTTCAAGGAGAATCCAGCCCGATCGTCACTCGTAGACTTGGTAAGTATAATTTTATCAAATGTTGCCTATTCCTGAAACGAGCATTTCCCCCCATAAACTATAATGGGGTTCGAAATCCATTCGAACAGTGAGCGGCTGTTCGAATCGGATTTCTAACCTCTGACATTTTAGTGTTCGCTCATCTCTACTAATAAAGAATAGATGAATATGATGGACTTTGCCAAAATTAGATTATTGGGAAATAAAGAGTTAACTGTCCTTTGTCTGTATTACTGCTGCGAACAGGCTCAGACAGCATAGATATTCTCCTTCACTCCTGTCTGTGATTTCTATCTCTAATCTGCCTGTAATAGATTAAACCTGACCAAACTGTGTTCTAATTCTCCTACATCTAAGGCCCGGTTCACATCTGCACATGAGTTTCTGTTCAGGGAGTCCGCTTGGGGAACGGAAACCTAATCCGCAACAAAGAGGTTACCTAAACCCGTGGACCCCATAGACTATAATGGAGTCCATGTGGTTTCCACTCGGTTTACGCATGCGTAGAGAAAAGTGCTGCTTGCAGGATTTTTCTCTCCACATTTTTCAAGCAGAGAGGGGAACGGAATGGCCCAAATGAAGATGTGAACCGGGTCTAAGATTGTCTAGTTCTAATGCAACTCTGCAGCACTCAGTGCTCTGTATCATGCACTTATAGGTAGAGATCCCACCTGAAGCCATTCTTGCTTTAGAGGTGTGTAAGCTCAATGAAAATAAATTAAGGCAGAATTCACACTTAAAGGAGGTGAAATCCACACTCCAAATATTACAGTGAAAGTCTGCGAAACCTCGTCCACAGGTATCAGAAAAAAAACTCTAAAAAAAAACAGGCTTTCAAATCATTAGCACCTCCAACATATTATGGATATGTCTTGGTCTTTTACAACAGATTTCACCCCTTAGTAGAGAGAAATTCTCAGAAAATCTACAATATAGTCTACAGCAATATCTACATACTGTGTAATCACCTAAGATTCGTTTTGATGCATATTTTGATGCAGTTTTCTGCGTTGCATCTCCTAATTTCAGTGGAGGCATTGCAAATAACATTGTGGTTTTTCACAAATACAGATGTCTCTTCTTGGATTGACAAATCCACACATGTGAGTTACAAGATTAACAGCTTTTCAAAATAACATTATTGTCTCAGGAAGTGACTTGTGATCTCTCAGTGGTTGTGTTTTCGGTTGAATCCCAGGAAGGATTTTGCTATAATTTCACAATACACTATGTCCAGAACAGCTGATTGGTGCAATGGCTGGGTGTCCGACTGATCTCCAATCAATCACCTTTCCTAAAAATTAGTGATAAATTTTAGTGCCAAACGGACAATCGCGTAAGAGGCCACAAGAAAATAGCTGCCGCACATGCACAGTCGCGCGCTTTTGCTTGAAGACACGGAGAAGAAGCAGTCATGAGAAGAAGATGGAAGGCGTCGCTGAAGAGTGAAAACTGTGAATATCAACGGAACGGCGGCGCAGAGAAGACATCTAAAGGTAGGGGAAGATTAGCCTTTCTTAAGGCTATTCTGACATGGTAGGACTGATAAAAAAATGATTCTAATGATAGAATCTAGATATGAACGAGTACTATTCGAAACGGCCGTTTCGAATAGCACGCACCCATAGGAATGAATGGAAGTGGCTGGCACATAGACCGCTTAACCTCCTGTGTGCCGGCTACATCCATTCATTCCTATAGGTGCGTGCTATTCAAAACTCATCTCGCTCATCTCTAATAGAATCCCTTTAACTGAGATACAGCTGATTATATCTCCTCGCTGTTTACAGCTCTTTACTTATGTTTCAGGCCATCTCTGCTATCATACCCCTCATTGACATCTGCATTTGGTAATCCATTCGGGGAGTCCGCATGGGGACTCTCCGAACGGACTACCAAATGCATTCGCCTGACCTAAGTTCACCCACCAACTTATCACTGAAACCAGGAAGATGAGGGGAGAGGAGACAGGAGAGTATGTGAAACTCTGAGATGGAAAAATGCATTTAAAAGGGAATAATGGAGACCAGTGCCAGAATTTTGGTCTCAGTCTTCCCTCCAAGTCTGTGTTGTCACCAACTTCCCACAGGTTTGTCCTGCAGCTCCATTAAGAAGAATGGAGGCAGTCATGTGACCCAAAATTGGAGCAGATGCATGGGAGACAACCACCAGACTTCCATCCTCCCCTGGAGCCCCATTCATTACTTATCTTATCCAGTGCAGGGAAGACAGCTTTATTATTCCCCAGAGGACCCCTTTGTGACTCTGGTTATAATAATGTTTGTCTATTAAAGCATTTTCCTAATATTTTAGGCAGAAAGCATTGTAAATGATAAAGTCACATTTGAAATTGTTGTTTTTTTTAATGATTTTAGGTTTCTAACGAAAGCCTTAATTGAATGTCACAGGGCACCTTCTTATTTCTCCTATTACCCAGCATCTAAAGGCTTTTCTACTCGGGCACTTCATACTATTTACAAAACAAGGCGAGGAGGTTAAAATCATTAATTCCTCCTTTCTCTAGACTTTCTCACAAGAAAATGTATGAAATAACGTTTAAGCTTTTTGTGACCGAAGATGTTTTACACTGTAATCACCAGACCAATTTTCATACATTTCGTGATGTGTCTCGTACATTGAGAATGACTTTTTGTTTATTAGTGGACCCAAGTACGATTTTATTGCTTTGTCTTAGAGCTCGATAGTGACTCTACTTGGAAATATATTGCTGCCATAATAAATCTTACAAAAATGCACTAAATGTTATCTCTTATTCTGCCTGAAGATACTAGAACAAAATAGTAACAATATCAGAACTGTATTCAACAAAAAGAGAAAGTAGGTAGAATATAATGGTCACAACAAGAATGGAAACATACCAGTCTCTACTCATAAGAAGCTATGGGTTTACATTTGGTGAACCTGGAGGGAAAGTCTCCTAGCGTGTGCAACAAAGTGTGCAACAGTATAATATACAGGGGCAGATGTCAGCCATAGGCTCCTATGTTTCTTATAGTGCTTCATTGTAGCGAAAACTTAGTTAAAAAAAATGTCCAAGACTGTGATATTGAATATTTGTAGAGAGGAGCGAGTAGTTAAATACTCGATACTCGATATTCAATATTCGTTTCGAGTAGCCCCTCAATATTCGACTACTCGAATCGAATATCGAATCCTATTATACTCTATGGGGGGGAAATGCTCGTTTCAGGGGTAGGCAACATTCGATCAAATTGAACTTACCAAGTCCACAAGTGAGGGTCGGGCTGGATTCTCCGAAAAGTCTTCTCCGTGCAGCGTCCCCGCGGCGTCTTCCGGCTCTGAATTCACTCTGTCAGGCATCGGGCCTGGGCAGAGCCGACTGCGCATGTCCGCACTACAAGAAAATGGCTGCTTACAGTCAAAGCGGCCATTTTCTTGTAGTGCTGGCATGTGTAGTCGGCTCTGCCCAGGCCCGAAGCCTGGCAGAGTGAATTCAGAGCCGGAAGACGCCGCGGGGAGGCTGCGCGGAGAAGACTTCTAAAGGTAGGAGAAGAACCAGCATTGATTGGCCAACTGTATAGCATTCGGCCAATCAACGCTGGTTCTGCATCGAATTTTTCCATTCGAATAGCGAGTAGTATTCGATCGAGTATGAATATTTCAAATACCGTAGTATTTGATCGAATACCTACTCGATCAAGTACTACTCGCTCATCTCTAATCATTTGTCCTTAGGCTAGGTCATCCATATTAGACGAGTGAGGATATGACACCTGGAACCCCAACACAAGCAGAGCACCATACATTGTATAATGGCTGGGCTTGGTATTGCAGCTTAGCCCCATTCATTACAATGAGTCTGAGCTGACATGATGTAGCTTGCCTGAAAAGATAAAGTTGGACCTGCCAGCTGTATAAACAGGGGTATAGGGTCTTGGATTTTACCTATCTAATGTTGAAGCTGGCAAAGTGGAATTCAATCAGAATTTCAAGAAATATTCAATTTGCATTAAATCCAGGTTTCCTCACACTTTGTGGCAACAAAAAGCACAGTTTCGATCGGGAGTTTTAACCCCTTAGATGCCGCATCCACCATGTCCCCCTCGGTACCCCATGGCGAGGGGGTGCCGACAGGGCTGGCATCAGCAATTGGTGTACCTGTGCAAGTGCCGGGGACCCAAGCTCCTGAGGGGGCCCACTTGGCCATGGTGTAAGGTACAAGGCCCACGGCCAGCATGAAATGGCCAAGGCCTCGGACCAACATGATAGCGTTATACATACTGCTGATGTATTAGATGACAGCCCATGGGAGGTTATTAAAAATATAAAAAATACTGATACTCACAGACCCCAGCAGTGACATCTGGTGAGCAGGACCTCAGCTGCAATGAAGAACATTATGAATCAGTATATAGTAAAACGAGTGAGTCCATATTTAAGAGTATTATAGTGTTTTCCACCAGAAAGCAAACACAAACAGCTTAGAAAACATCTCTTAGTATTTTCAGAACTGTCAAACTATTCTACATGTCGCTCCGTTACCATCAGCAATGACTAAGTCTGTGAAGCCAAGGGGGAGGGTTAAAGGAGTATTCTGATGTGAGTAGAATTATCTGTAGAGTTTATCTCCCCCCATGTTGAGATGGGGATTATCCAATAATTACTTTATCTCAACCATCTTTTCTAATCCATCTTATTTAAATTTTTGTTCTCTCGAGATACTTCACAATGATGTGAAACGATAAGATAAAGTCGCCAGAATTCTTGAGTTATTCCTATATGATCACTTCGTCTTACATAGGCAAACTTCAACTTCTTTACTCCGCAGAGGCTATAGCCATTGTCATGTACGTGATTGTTTTAGTAATAGACATCATTTTACTTACAGTAAAATTCTAGAGGCGTAACAAGTAACCATACAGCCCCAGGGCAAAACTTACAATGGTGGTGGTGCGGGGGTCCACGCCAGAGTGTAGTCACAATACTCACACAATACAATTCTATTATATTAGAGGGTCTTGCATAGGAAATGCAAACCATTTGGGGGGGTTCATTGGACATTTCTCCAAAACCCAACTCCATTATACTGTATTTAGATGAATGAAAAATCAAAGACAGGACCTGGAGATTTAGAGAGAAAAAAAAAAAAAATTTTGCAAATTTTACAAAAAAGTTACAATTTTCTACTAATTTAAATATGGTTAATACAAGTCCTACTGAATCCGTTCCCATAAAACCATATATCAATGTGCCCAACTCCTCCCGCTCTATAACATGCCGCCTGCCGGTAGGACTGCATATATAATGTGACAGGTTCTTTCTCCAATGTTCTACTTACTCCCTTACATAACACTGTGAAATGGAAATAGGAGAGATAAAGAGTGTCAGCTGTGCGTTCTTGTGTTCATATCCCTATCACGGGTCAGACAATTATTTGGTTAAAAATAGGTTGTAGGCGTATTGATCGCACATGGATGGATAATGATCTTAATATGAAACGTTCTCTCTACAAAATCTAGGACTGAAAGCATCTGCTACAAATTCTTTCATGCCCCATCTAATCATCTGATGGATGTCACCAACTATGTAAGGAAACCATGCATCTTCTCATAAGGCGATTCCCAGGAATAGCGTAAATGTGGCCATCTGTGTCTATGAATATCCCTTCTATCACCACAGCTCATTTTCGACTGTGACTTGTGAAATTCAATAAGCAAATATAATCCAGAGTGAAGACATCCGTCATTGTGATGTAGATGTTTGGAGATGAGCAGTCCTCAGTAATAAGTCACATTGGTGTAAAGGGCAGGTTATTCGAAGGTCAGTTAGCGGAACTCTACTGATCCATCATTCGGGAAATCCTTTGCCAGGAGTGACTGACCACTAAACATCAGCGATGTACCATGTGGAGAGCAATATGTGAATAGAATATAGGACAATATGTGAATAGAATATAGGACAATATGTTAATAGAATATAGGGCAATATGTCAATAGAATATAGGGCAATATGTTAATAGAATATAGGGGAGCTCTGCTTTTTTAACTTCATAAACCAAGCCATTAGAAGGCTAGGAGGTTAGCAGGAAAAAAACTCAATGTAATGATGATTGACTTGGATTGCCACCTTGATTGACAGTCTTTTAGGGTTAAGCCGATCTTGAGATTTCAAGATTGATTTTAAAATCCGATTTCCGATCATTTTCCAGCCGATCTCGATCCTGATCGCGATCGTGAAATTTACTCGATCGCCGTTCGAAATCCGATCTTTTCCGATCCCGATCGCTCAACCCTACAGTCTTTACATGGTGCCAATGGGCAATATTATTACAGGGTTTTTTTTTTGTTTGTTCTTTTCTAAAGAGAGTTTGAGGCTGAAGACCCACGTGATGTAATTGTGACATTTTAAAACCCCTGCAAAGTGAATGGGATTGCAGCAAATCCAATCCCCGCAGAAAAATACTTGCAGCAGAAAATTCTGCGGACTTTCTGTGAAAAGTGCAATGCGTTTCCACCACAGTTTTTCCCGCAGCGCTTTTTGGCTGCGGCCGCTACATGGTGCCTCAGCCGGAAATACATACCACCTCCATCGCCACCATTCCTTTTCCTGACTTACTCAAATCTGTAACCGAACCAAACATGGTATGTATTAAGGCTGGGGTCCCACATAGCGGAAAAAAACAGGGTGTTTTATAGTCACTATATAGTAGATGGGATTCTAGTGAATCCCATCCCACACTGTGGATAAATACGCTGCGGACATGCTCCGATTTCCAAAACCATAGCAGTTTTGGAAATAGCAGTATGTCAATTATACCTACAGAAACATCGGCAGCTTCCCTATAGGTGTAATGGAAGCAGAAAAGTCCACAGAGCAAACCTCTGTAAGAATGTACTATTCACCATATAACAGCAATGACATTGGTGAAGGCACAGGCCAACAAGTATGGAAGCAATAGGGACGACTCTATAGATTTTCACAGGACAATCCTTGTCTAGACTATATACACTTATGTGCAATGTCTATTAACCAGCGTGGAAAGACTCTGCAAAGAGCAGCCCTCACTCTACTCATCCTAGTGTGACCATACTGTATATTACATAACTGCTCATTGATTTCATTGGTTGCACTTTTCCCTGTGGTGTCAGATTCCTGGCAATAGCAACCGGTCACCTCTTTGACAGGGCAGCTGCAAAGGAAGTAGCCCAGATGGAAACTCTACTTTACTGAGGTTCTGTTACCAAGTTGCTGGTTTTAGAGGAGTCCATTGACAGGTCAGGTTATTAGGCTAATATACCAAACAGCACAAAAGTGATGAACTATTTATTAAACCCCTTCCCATCATCCACCATATTAGTACAGCAGATGCTGAGCGTGAGATGTCGGCCGCTCAGGAGCCAGGCGGCCGTCATAGCTACTGGGTTCTGCTTCTTTATACAGCAGAGACCCAGCGTCAATGTCCGCAATCTGTGCCTGCATCGATTGCGGGCATTAACCCCTCTGGCGCCTTGGTCAAAGCTGATGCCATTTTACTGGTGACACATGGGCGCCACCATTTTTCCGGCTATTGCCGGCATCTGGAGCAAGCTCTGGGGTCAGCATCCCATTTCCTAGGCAGCTAGGAGCCTTGTAAAGGCTCCCCGGCCTGTCTATAATTTATTTCTATTGCAGGCTACTCTGGATAGCCTGCAGTAGAAATACCAGATTTTTGCAATGCATTAACATTGTAATGCATTGCATTAGTGATCAGACTCTCTGGGATTCAAGAACCCTAGTACATGCAAAAAACAATAATATATATATATATATATATATATATATATATATATATATATACACTGTAAATATATATATATATATATATATAAAAAATTGAAATCACCCCCCTTCTCCCTAGAACACATATAAAAGTATTTAAATACTGTGAAACACCTACACATTTGGTATTGCTGTGTCCAAAAACGCCCGCTCTACAAATCTATAAAAATATTTTTTCCCATACGGTAAACGCCGTAGCGGGAAAAATAATCAAAAGTGCCAAACTGCCATTTTTTTCATTGTTTTGCCTCTGATAAAAATGTGAATAAAAAGTGATCAAAGCAATAGCAATTCCCCAAAATGGTAGAACTAAAAAGTACACCCGGCCCCGCAAAAAAAAAAAAAAAAAGATGTTGTGTGCATCCCCATACACGGAAGTATAAAAAAGTTATGGGTATCAAAAGATGGCAACTTTTAGAAAAAATACTTTTTGGCACAGTTTTGGATTTTTGTGAAGGGGTTAAAATGTAAATAAAACCATATAAATTTGGTATCCCTGGAATCGTACCGAAACTTAGAATACAGATGACATGTCATTTTGGCTGCACAGGGAATGATGTAAAAATGAAGCCTGTAAGAAAGTTGCACAATTGCACATTTTCTTCAAATCCACCCCATTCTGAATTTTTTCCAGTTTCCTGGTATATTGTACAGAATAATTAATGTTGGCAACATGAAGAGCAATTTGTCCTGCAAACATTAAGACCTTACATGGGTCTGAGAGTGGAAAAATAAAAAAGTTCTGGAGCTTGGAAGGGGGGTGGGGGGGGGGGGGTAAAAACTAAAATCGAAAAATGCCCGTGGCGGGAAGGGGTTAATAGGCAGACATCATCCTTAGAGTAAGTTTAGTCCATTCTTCTGTTCTATCATAAGACTAAACAGTAAAAAGGAATTTGTCTAATGGATCCTAAGTGACCCCAATGACTATAATGGCAGTCATTGGCTATCCATTATGATCTCCATCATATAGAGCCTCCCATAGATGTGAACTTATCTCTAAGGAAACGTCTAATTCCACGTGCCACGTGTATCTGCTTTTATCCTTACACCTGACTTGTCTATACAAAATTCTGTTTAGATGATATATTAAATCTATATGTGACAAAAGAAAACTCACGTTGTCCAGTTATCTGTACACTTCGTACGATATTTTGGAACTTTGATTTACCAAAACATAAATTATTATACTGAACATTCGCAGACATACACAATAAAGCAGAACTACTGTGCAGCAATTTGACAGCATAAAACGCAGTGTCTGGGTAATTTTTATCATGTAAAATGTGGAAACATGCTGCGTAAAATCAGGGAAAATGGTCTATTGAAATACATTACATGATAAAAGGAAACTTCAAAAACTGTACGTTTTGTGAAACTGGAAGAACAGCAAAAGTAAATGATTGGGTAAATGATTTTCAGTACGACATTGTCTACAACCTGGATTTAAAGAGGATTTTTTTCTATCTCCACCAATTTTTCAGAATTCAAATTCAATACTTTATTGTAACAAAGTAGCCAACTCTCAATGGGCGAGAATTCACCTCCAAGCCATAGGGTGATCACCGAGTGCATAAGCATAGGTGGTCCACTGATACTACTTGTCACTATGGCAGCAAAGTTCCATAAGCATGCCACCAGATTGGCTTGAGTAACGTCAGGATGACTGAAAGGTCTTAGGCCAGGTTCACACGGGGTTTTTTGGGCCAGATTTTGACGCGGAATCAGTGTCAGATTCCCGCTCAAAAAAAACATTTCCCATTGAAATCAATGGGAGCCCGTCATCTCCTTTGGAAACAAACCGCTCGTGGAAAAAAGAAGCAACATGCCCTTTCTTCAGGCGGATTCCGGGGCTCATTCAGCTGCAGAAGTCCGTCTTGCGACACCTCCCTCCCGACTAGGCCCATACATTTGGTCCTAGTTAGAGAAGAGCGAGTAGTTAAATACTCGATATTCGATATTCATTTTGAGTAGCTCCTCAATATTCGACTACTCAAATCGACTATCGAATCCTATTATACTCTATGGGGGAAAAATGCTCGTTTCAGGGGTAGGCAACATTCAATCAAATTGAACTTGCCAAGTCCACGAGTGAGGGTCAGGCTAGATTCTCTGAGAAGTCTTCTCCGTGCAGCGTCCCCACGGCGTCTTCCGGCTCTGAATTCACTCTGCCAGGCATCGGGCCTGGGCAGAGCCGACTGCGCATGCCCAAACTATAAGAAAATGGCCATTTACAGTCAAAGCGGCCATTTTCTTGTAGTGCGGGCATGCGCAGTCAGCTCTGCCCAGGCCCGATGCCTGGCAGAGTGAATTCAGAGCTAGAAGACGCCGCGGGGACGCTGCACGGAGAAGACTTGTAAACGTAGGAAAAGGACTGTATAGCATTTGGCCAATCAACGCTGGTTCTGCATCGAATTTTTCCATTCGAATAGCGAGTGGTACTCGAGTATTTCGAATACCGTAGTATTCGATTGAATACCTACTCGATCGAATACTACTCGCTCATCTCCAGTCCTAATCCGAATTGGAATGCCGCGACTTGATGCCGGTGCACTGTACCGGCATCGATTTGTGGCTAGCCATTTTTTGGTCTGGAATCTGAGGTCGCTTCTGTGTCAAATTCCGGTCCAAAAAAACCCTGTGTGAATCTGGCCTTAAGCTGTTTCTCAGATCTGGAAATCTTATTTAATACGATGATATACAGCGGCTGAATTGTATTTACAAATAAGTGTATGAAGTGGTTTCTCTTTTATTGGAGAACCCTACCGTGAGCACCATGTTCATGCACATGTGCGGAGCCACTGATATCGCTCAAGAATTCTCCTACAAAAGCGACGTTAACTGTAAGGGGACATTTTGTTGACTGTTTGCCAGAAGTATGGCTTAAGAACCCCTGTTTTTGGGACATGAGCCAGACTTTCTATGGGCTATCGGAATGTCTTCTTGGTCATATTTGTCTGTTTCATTTAATTTGTGACACATCTTAATCCATTCCCCACAATACTTATTTTGCTGTAACCGCAGTCACTTCTAAATAAACTTTCATGTGCTTTTATCCACCTGTGAGACGGATTTTGCTCCAAAAGACTGTATGATGACTTGCATTATGACATGCTCAGTGGGCGCTGGTTTTCTCCATGGAAGTCAGTTGATAGAGGAAAATTGTATCTATGTGCATAGTACTTGTATGGAACACCATATGGAAACACATCAAAAATATAGCACTGTATAGACCTGATTGAAAACTGCAGTTTATAATTATTTCCACCTTTATGAACATAATCACATTTATATTTGTAAACAATTATAAGTTAAATATTTTAAAAAATATAAAAAATTCTAAATTTTACAGTCTTTCACTCACCATCATAGTGGTGACATCTTATGTCTTAAAGGGAATCTACCACTAAATATGTATTTTTTGTGCTTTAGGTGTTGGAATATCCTTTAGAAAGGCTATTCGTCGCTTACCTTTAGACGTGGTCTCTGCGCCACCGTTCCTTAGAAATACCGTTTTTTACCGATATGCAAATGAGTTCTCTCGCAGCAATGAGGGCGGGCCCCAGTGCTCAAACAGCGATGGGGGCGTCCCCACTGCTGCCAGAGAACTCTCTCCAGCAATGCCTCCATCTTCCGCTGCATCCTCCCCTTCTCTCGTCATCTTCCGTCTGGGTCAGCTACAATGCCTACACTGTCCACTCTGCCAGTGAGACACCAGTAGAGCCGATTGCGCATGCTGGCCGGCAGCCATTTTTTCAAGGCCGCAATTGCGCGCACACGCAGTATGCTCCTCTAAGTCTACGCCGAACAAAAAATGGTCGCCGGCTGGCATGCGTAGTTGGCTCTACTAGTGTATCACTGGAAGCGCGAATTGCGCAGGCGTCGGAGCTGACCCAGACGGAAGACGACAAGACAACAGTCATACTCATGGAGCAACTTTATAATCCAAACCTTTTATGAAACAATGACTCCTATTAGGATCAAAAAGCCAAAACCATGTGCTTCTTTATCCTTCTACTGAACTTAAACTATCCAGAGACCAGGGGTGAACCATGGCTTTCTGCCGCCTGAAGCGGACGTCAGAAAGCCCCCCTTCCCCCCAGAGGAGGGGGCGGGACGAGCGGAGAGGCGGGCCGAGTGGAGGGGGCGGGGCCGAGTGGAGCGATCGTCTTTAGCAGGCAGAGAGCAGGCAGGGAGAGGACCTGCTCTCTGCCTGAGCATGAGGGGTGGCCGCTGGAGCAGCGCTGCTCCAGCGACCTCCCCAATCCACCACTCAGTGACGGTGACCCTAAGCCAGTCCAGGACAGCTTGTCCTGGACTGGCTTAGGTCAGCAAAAATGCCGCCCTCCCCGTGGCCCTGGCATAGCGCCACCTGAAGCGGTTGATTCAGGTCGCCTCATGGGAGGTGCGGCACTGCCAGAGACCAGTGGGATAAGATAACCAGCTGCTATGAAACGTGATTTTCTGATATTATCAGGAATTATTTATATGCATTTGTTTGCAGCCACCAAGTGGCTATGATGTGAATTGCAGCCTGTCCTAGGTTTTACTGGCAGGTCATGGAAGTTATTGAATTTCTATGATGACAAATCGGCGCCCTTAATAAAAGGTAAGTGTGGGCACATTTGTGCGATTATATAAATCCTTTCAGTGACATTATACTGTACTTTGCATATATTTTTTTTTTGTACTTGATAAAAAACAAAGTAACATACAGGGATTCTGAGATGTGTTTGCTATAAATTACAGCTGTACGTCAGTGACACACAAAGAAGTTTCTACGGCATCCAATCTTTTATTCAGCGATGTTATTGTTCAGACACAATTGCACACACAAGTAGGCATTGTGGGTATGTAGACTTTGCAATTTTGAGAGAGTTCACCTTGATTGCCTAGGGGTTAAGGGTCAAGAAGAGAAGAAAATAGGCCGGGATGTCTACACAATAAACGGCTGAAATTACAGTAAGAAAATAGCTAGAAAAAAAATGAGAATCTGCCGTTATAAACACATATAAAATATTACTGAATTGCAGCTCGCAGGAAAACAATGCAACATGTTTTTCATTCTCCGCTTTCACAAATTCTTTATTCTAGGGATATAAAAATAGAACGTCGTGTGTTCTACAAATACCTAAGAGAAGAATATTCGAAACCCTATTTATCTCCATGTCTAAGGAATGATGTGTAATTTTTTTGACATTGAGAGAATAGGTGTACCTGTAAGCCTATGCTTAGAGCTGAAAACCGAAAGCCATGAGACGTGTTAAAAAATGGAATAAGGTAATATCAATATATTAAATATATCACATGGAAGGAGAGATATTCTGGGAGGTTGGGAAAATGTATGTCTAATAGATGTGAGACCTGTACCTACTATATCCTTCGACCTCAATGTTCGCTGGCGAGGCGGCTGCTTGTAACCGTATCTAGTGTATAGAGAGGTGGTCGTGTATATTCACAGCTCACTCCAGGGGGGGATTGGAAAATTAAAGTGACCTTGAAGATTACCTAAAATCAGCCATATTATATTAGTAGGGTCAGGCTGAGTGCACACAGAGATTTTTGGTTCGGAAACTGAGGCGGAGGTCGCCTCAGGTGGCAGACCAAAATACAGGTAGCTGCGACTGGATGCCAGTGCATTTCACTGGCATCCAGTCGCGCACTCCGCTCCGGATTAGGCGCAAATGAATGGGCCAAGTCGGGAGGGAGTGTCTTCAGGTGGAGGTTGCGAGGCAAATCCTCCTGAAAGAATGAGCATGTCGCTTCTTTTTTCCCGGGAACAAACGGCTCCCGGAAAAAAGAACTGACTGGCTCCCGTTGATTTCAATGGGAGCCGTCTTTTTGGTCAGGACTTTAAGGCAGACACGGCCTCAAAATCCTGACTAAGGCCGGGGCCCCACAAACGCAGTTGGAAAAATAGCGGTGCTTTACAGTGCAAGCAAAGGGGATGGGATTCATGCGAATCCCATGCCCACTTTGCGGAAAAAAAACGCAGTGCAGACACGCTGAAGTTTGCAAAGCCGTTGCGTCTTTGCAAATCGCAGCATGTCACTTATATCTATGGAAACGCATGTGGCTTTCCCGTAGATATAATTGTACCAGAAAGTCCACAGAGTAAAACTCCGTAAACTTTCTGTTGAAAGTGCTGCGGAAAGAACCTCAGTGCATTCACGGCACGGTTCTTTCTGCAGCGCTTTAGTGCTGCGATTACGGCCCGTGGAGCCTTAACCTAAAATACCCCGTGTGAACTCAGCGTAGTAAAAGCAAGTAGGTGGGGTCAGGTGTTACTCTTGGGCATTATATGAACAAGAGTTTAATTTTGGTTGGCTATTAAATTAGTTAAATATCAGAGCCACGTTACCCTATGAGACACGAGTGAACGGAGCCATTTCAGTAGTTGACGAGTGAGGCAGAGCTCCACGGATCAGAAATGCCATGGGAAAAATCGCGGTGTTTTACAGTAATTGCAAAGTGGATGGGATTCTTGCAAATCCCATGTCCACTGTGCAGTAAAAACCGCAGCGCTGACACGCTGCAATTTCCAAAAACAGCACGGTTTTGGAAATCGCAGCATGTCAATTATACCTATGGAAACGCCGGCGGCTTCCCCGTAGATATAAGCGTATGTTCACATGGAGTTTTTTGATGACTCCCATTCACTTCAAGGGGAGTGCCTCACTTTTTTTTCTCACTAGCTAGTAGCGGAAAAAAGAAGTGAGATGACCTATCTTGTTGCGGATTTCACGGCTGAATCAGCTGTGGAGTCCACGGCTCGGGACACTCTCCTGTTTGGGCTCATTCATTCGGGCCCAATCAGGCGCGGTACGCCATGACATTATGCCGATGCTGCATCGGCATCCCGTCGCGGCTAGCCGCACGGAATGTTCACAAGGCGGAAAAGGTTTCCGTGAGGTTTTCCTCTGTGTGAACATACCCTAATTGTAACAGAGAATCTACAGAGGAAAACTCTGTGAACTTTCCGATTAAAGCACTTTGGGAAGAACCACAATGCGTTCCTGCTGCATTTTTTCTCACTTTAACTCTGCATATCGACTAAGGGGGAGTTCACACGGAGTAACGTGCCGTGTGACCTGGCACAGGGGCGTAACTACCGTGGTAGCAGCAGTAGCAGCTGCCACAGGGCCCAGGCCATTAGGGGGCCCGGTGACAGCCGCTACCGCTGCGGTTTTTTTCAATAGGCAGTTACGGGCCCTATTCACTTGCCGATCCTGGCTGGGCCGGGATCGGCAAGTGACACCGCGGGTCCCACAGGGGCTATCATTATACTCGGGGGTCTTTGCAGACCCCCGAGTATAATGACCGGCGGATCGGGAGAGGTAATAAACATAAAAAACTGTTACTTACCTCTCCGCGATCCTGCCAGGCCTCCGTCCTACTGCTGTCTGACATCTCTGACGTCACATGAACCCGGCATGCTTCCCGGGTCATGTGACGTCCGACGTCATTAACGAAGGACGCGAGAGGAGGACAGCACAGCACAGGAGCCGGGGAACAGGTAAGAAGCAACAGTGGGGTTTTTTTTTAATGTTTTTATTCCCGATTTAGTCTCCGATTATTATACTCTGGGGTCTGAAAAGACCCCAGAGTATAATAATTGTTTATGGGTGTACACAGAGGGACACTATAGGGGTTAACACTGTGTGTGCAGGGGACACTATAGGGGTTAACACTGTGTGTGCAGGGGACACTATAGGGGTTAACACTGTGTGTGCAGGGGACACTATAGGGGTTAACACTGTGTGTGCAGGGGACACTATAGGGGTTAACACTGTGTGTGCAGGGGACACTATAGGGGTTAACACTGTGTGTGCAGGGGACACTATAGGGGTTAACACTGTGTGTGCAGGGGACACTATAGGGGTTAACACTGTGTGTGCAGGGGACACTATAGGGGTTAACACTGTGTGTGCAGGGGACACTATAGGGGTTAACACTGTGTGTGCAGGGGACACTATAGGGGTTAACACTGTGTGTGCAGGGGACACTATAGGGGTTAACACTGTGTGTGCAGGGGACACTATAGGGGTTAACACTGTGTGTGCAGGGGACACTATAGGGGTTAACACTGTGTGTGCAGGGGACACTATAGGGGTTAACACTGTGTGTGCAGGGGACACTATAGGGGTTAACACTGTGTGCAGGGGACACTATAGGGGTTAACACTGTGTGTGCAGGGGACACTATAGGGGTTAACACTGTGTGTGCAGGGGACACTATAGGGGTTAACACTGTGTGTGCAGGGGACACTATAGGGGTTAACACTGTGTGTGCAGGGGACACTATAGGGGTTAACACTGTGTGTGCAGGGGACACTATAGGGGTTAACACTGTGTGTGCAGGGGACACTATAGGGGTTAACACTGTGTGTGCAGGGAAACTATAGGGGTTAACACTGTGTGTGCAGGGGACACTATAGGGGTTAACACTGTGTGTGCAGGCGACACTATAGGGGTTAACACTGTGTGTGCAGGGGACACTATAGGGGTTAACACTGTGTGTGCAGGGGACACTATTGGGGTTAACACTGTGTGTGCAGGGGACACTATTGGGGTTAACACTGTGTGTGCAGGGGACACTATTGGGGTTAATACTGTGTGTGCAGGGGACACTATTGGGGTTAATACTGTGTGTGCAGGGGACACTATTGGGGTTAATACTGTGTGTGCAGGGGACACTATTGGGGTTAATACTGTGTGTGCAGGGGACACTATTGGGGTTAATACTGTGTGTGCAGGGGACACTATTGGGGTTAATACTGTGTGCAGGGGCAAGTAAGTAAGGGACATAATAGAGTGCGGAGGAGGGGGTCAGTCGAGGTCTTCGGCGTCAGTTGGGATGGGGGGGGCCCCATGTCAAAAGTTCGCCATGGGGCCCCGCCATTCCTAGTTACGCCACTGACCTGGCATGTATACGCGTGTGAGATTTTGAGCACCGTATACGCTCCCATTGATTTCAATGGGAGCCTGGATCGTATACGGCGTGTTATTTTGCGGCCATGATTTTGCGGCCGCAAAATAACACGGCATATACGAGACTAACTCCCATTGAAATCAATGGGAGCGTATACGGTGCTCAAAATCTCACATGCGTATACATGCCAGGTCACGCGGCACGTTACTCCGTGTGAATGCACCCTAAGATATGGATTGTTGTGACAGCGCTCTACATTGTATACTGGCTTTGCTTGGTATTACAGTTCAACCCCATTCATTTGAATGGGACTGAGCTGCAGTAGGGCCACATCACTGACCCGAGAAGAAAAAGTGGAGCTTTGGACAATCCCTTGAATATAGGGTTAAGCATAAATTTTTGATCACACTGTTTTTGTATTTCTTTGTTTTTTCTAATTTTTTTTGCATATAAAAGATATTGGTATATATTGCCCCGTCCTCTACCCATTATTAGCCCATTCCTCTGCAAGACACATACTAGCAGGAGCTAAGTCCTACATTCTGGCATCAAGCTCTGATTCCGACCACATATCCCCTAAGGTATTACAGTCAATACGGATCATGGAACCCAAGCTTCAGCCTTCTGGCAGAGGATGACAAGGTTTCGACTAAATTCTCCTAATATTTAATGGAGTTCATGGCATTATTGATTTTCACAAGTGTTCCTGACCCATAAGCAGCAGAACAGACCCAAATAATAAGTGATCCGCCACTATATTTGACAATCGCTATCAGGTGATTTGCTTTGTCTGCCGTCCCTTTTAAGCCTTTCGGTGGACGTTGATGTGCAGGACCAAAAGATGCCAATACTTGCTTCATCTGACCAGAAGACGGAACAAAAGACTATTGACTATTGACTTAAAGGAATTGTCCAAGTTTAGTTTACTTTTTCATTATATTTGTTACTGCTTCCTTTTTTCCTTGCGACTTCTTTGCGCTTTGCAGTTTCTTACAGAAATAAACAGGAGTTTAGCTTTTATACAACTGACAATCTTTCTGCTTCTCCTCTTAGTTGGATCCATTCTCAATAGGGAATTGGTTAGAGAAATGCACGCATGTAGATGCAATGTGAACACGTTCTAACTCAATTCATGAATTGTTCCCTGTCAAAGCCAATTTTAAATAAGGGTCACAAATGCAGATTATTGAAGACATCTATGTATGTTTAACACTTATCCCTGACACATCAATTGCAATAAATCTTACAGTATCTCTTCCAGGGGTAAATTCATACATAGCAAATTAGTCTCATACATTTCCGAGATGGTCCCATATATTGATATATGATTTGACATGTCCCTGCACATGCTGCTGAAACAATCCCATTTTGATGTATGGAACTGATTTTAGTGACAAATATATGCAACAAATCTGCCACATGTGAACACACGCTGAAATGATAGCACACGTAATATATGAACTCATCCACGTAAGTGTATTTCGTGTTTATTTTATTCCTCTTGGGAAGCCACTGAATATGGAATCAATGAGAGTCAATGGACCATACATTTTAATGTGCATCATCCAAATGTACTGTAAAGAACTTGGCATAAGATGTGAATGCCCGTTTCGTTGTCTGCCAATTCAGACTTGAGATGAACCTTTTTAGTCTGAAGAGGATTGGATGTTAGATGCTAAAGCTGGAGACGCACAGGGCAGACGTGCTGATGAATGTACAACAGGAAACTTGTGCAGCATGTATTTATGGAAATGGAAAAACCAACCGGAAATCTGGGGATTTTTGCTGCATCAAACTTGGCAGGACTTGTGCAGATATGTCTGCAGGGATTTCAATATGGCGCTCACTCAAGAGCAGAGTATGCACCATTGTTGTAGGATCTATGCTGTTTTATACAGCGGTCACAGTCCTTAAAAGGTTCAAAACACTTTCACAAACTGAAAGGCAAGATTGTGCGAGGTTTTCCGTTTTTAAGGCAATTAGTAAAGACTGGGCCCATAGGAAACTATTGACTTGGGCCCCCCAACCCCCAAGGCATAGTACTGAATTTCCTAGCACCCATACAGTATAATGTCCCATTTACAAGATACATTGCAAAGAAATAGTCACTTCACATAATGGGACTGAGGGCCCTGCTCAAAAGAATTTACAATCTATGAGGTTGAGGGGGTAACACAAGAGATAGCAGGGGCGGTATTGCTTATACAGGGGTCAGACAGTTTTGTAATAGAGGTTACTGTCATTACACAAACATAAAACTGTATGAGCCATCACCAGTCATGTCCTTTAACATGAAGACGGTACCTGGACATATAAAGTTAGCCTGAAACAGCATCATATCATGTGGGCTAATGTAGGAGCAGGAACACAGGAGGGTTCATTTTAGGGATCTTATTTATGGTACAGAAGGGTTTACGTTAGGAATTGTGATAGGCCTGTCTGATAAGATGCGTCTTTAATTTACGCTTGAAACTGTAAAAATTGGGAGTTAATCTGATTGTCCGGGGTAGAGCATTCCAGAGGAGTGGTGCAGCTCGGGAGAAGTCTTGTATACGAGCGTGTGAGGTACTGATAATAGAGGATGTAAGTGTTAGGTCATTGAGTGAATTGAGAGCACGGGTTGGGCAGTAGGCAGAGTGTGTCTTCTCCCCTGTTTCTGAATATTATCACAGCTTGTGAAAATATTATAAATTATAATAGAGGAACATACATCCAGTTCCCTACAAGGCCCTCAAAGTTTACCTGCCACTGATGTATCCCAGATTCCTTACCCCATGGACGGGGCTTCTCGCCTCTGTACTACACCATGGAGGGCTGCTGCAGTTAAACAATTTTTCCTCAGGTTAAAGTGGTATCTTCCCACTGCTAAATAAAGAAAAATTGATAAATACAAGTATTTGTCATAAAATGAACAAAGCTTCAGCTTCCACCCTCCCCCACTATTCCCAATGATAGAAGATTGTTTATCTGGTTGCTCATTCGCTACAACTACTTGTTGTATTCTTGTAGTTGTTGTAATGAGGACATGAAATGACAAACGTGTCTCTGACACCAAGAAAGTCAAAGCGCAGGGAATGTAGTGAAGTAGGGGAGTTAGTGACTGCCATACAGGCGCTCATCCCCAACATACACAAGGGTCAGTCATTTTACAGAAAGCCAACTTACATATCAGTATATTTCTAGCAAGTGGGATCCTCCTTTCTTCTGTGCTGTGAGATTACACATATGTGACGGTGCTGTCCTCATTACCGGGGGCTAGCATGCAAACTATTGTAGCACCTTCTTTCAATGTGTAAGCAGCTACTTTGCTTGTGGTGGATGCGATAAGCAAATTAGATTATGTAACAAAAAATGTACTCTGTACCATGGTTTGTACTGTAAGTGCAACACTTAGCACTAAGGCTCCATGAACTTGTCTGAGAGCGCCTTCCGTGGGGGCTTCCAATGGTCCATTCCAATGAAAATAGAGTAGATCCTATTCTGCTCCGTGTCATCAGAACAGTACAGATTGGAAGCCTCTATAGAGGTAAGCGCATCAAGGAATACCCTTGGATGACACTTGGATGTGTCAGCACCACCTCTGTTGCACAATTGGTTGTGGAATAGGGTCTAAGAGTACAGAATGGCTATAGAAGTATACAGGAGAGTACAGGGAGCCTGGAGGAGCAGCAAGGAGCTTGTAAGAGATAAAACTGCCCTCCACTGTACACTAAGGAAAATGCAGCATGGAGAACCCAGGGACAGAAATACTAGATGGAAATGAGCTAGTAAGTGTGTATTTGTGTATATTTACATATATTAGGTTCACACCATGGATTTTGAATCTAATTGCGAGGCAGATTCCATTTCAAAATCAGCTCCAAATTCCACCTGAAATCTTCCTCCCATTTACTTCAGGAGACAGAGGCAGAATTTTTTCCGCCAGCTGATTTTTTGGGGGGCAGATTCTGCCTGAAACTCCCATTGAAAAGAATGTGGAATGGGGAATTTCAGAATCTGCATGAAAATCAGCTTCCAAAATTTGCTTTTACCTGACCATAGTCCTCCATGTGTACATAGACACAGGGTACAGGGCCTTCGAAAAAAACAAACAAAAACAATGTACTAATTTATTCCTCCCTCTAGTTAGTAAAAGATGGAACTAATTAACTGGAGATTAATCTGTGTAGTCTACGGCATTTCTACAAGACTGTTTGTCAGGTTTAACCATGTTCCTCTTACAATCCTGTGACAGACTGAAAGACAACTGGCTGGAGCAGGAGTTTTGCTTCTGTGTGCTATCTACAGTAGGGCAAAACACTTGTTGAGGTCCAACCCTTTGCTACATTTCACCCCCTCTAACCAGTAAATGATTAAACTGATCATCTGGAGGTTAACCCATCTTGTCTGCAGCATTTCTACAAGACTATCTCATGATCAACATGTTCCTCTTTCTCACAATCTTATAACAGACTGAAAGACAACTGTCTGGAGCTGGAGCTTTGCTTCTGTGCACTACCTGTAGTAAGGCAAAACTTATTAAGGCCCAACCCTTCGCTACATTTCACCCCCTCTAACCAGTAATAGATGAAGCTGATCCAAAGGAGATTAACCTGTGTTGTCTGCCAAATTCTACGAGACTGTATTAGAATCGAACAGAAAATTCTGCAGACTGATCATCATTCCATTCTATGTTTAGCACTTCCATGGGTGAGAGAAGAGATTCTCTTTATAGATCCACGTATAAGTGTTTTACTAAACATACATGGAAGAAAGGTTACATTGTCTTCACACTGTATACAGAAACACATCAAATGCCAGCAAGCGTTGCGAGCCCCTTATTTCAAGCAGTCGCGTTCCCATGGACAGGTACCAGATCTGAAATGCAGAACTGTTCCTATATGAAAGAATAGAAAATAGAAAGCCCGGAGAAGTCCCCCATACCTGTGTTTTAAATGATTTATTTTGTTCAAAGGATATTTCGTGTGGTCGCCACCTCCTCTGGCACTAGGCCCTGATTCCCGTTCCCTCTGCAAATGAATTATGTTTCTGCCTTTCCTTGGTGAACTTTCAATTGTTGTCTGGAGAAATCTCTGAGACCACATTAAAAAAAGAAAAGAAAACCTCTTTCCAAGGTACACAAAGAAGAGCCTCCAGGGGCAGGGAGATAATTAATCTCACTTTGGCCTGGGTACTTTTAATTAAATGCCGCTGTATATTCTTTAAAACTAAATCAAAGGCGCAGACGAGACTTTTTTTTTTTTTTTTCAAACCACAGCAAAGAAGGACAGTGAAAAATGAAAGAAAATGGCAAAGAAAAAAAAAAAAAGATCTGTGTGAAATATTAAGTCTCTTTTCTGTTCGCTTGTGCTTCCTACAGTGATGGTTTGGATACGCGCGGTAACTCTGGACGTGCTCATCATGCAGGTCATTTCAAGGTCATTGCGAATAAAGGTGCCGCATAGTACTCAATGTACAGCAATTCCGATCACATCTAATCTTAATTATTTGCTTCGTAACGCTTATCTTTGGGGAAATCCATGTTACTAGTGTTCTTCCTTTTCTTTGGATGTTAACAATTTAGTGCTAACTTACAAAATCTGTGATATAGGAGCTATTTTCTGGAGACTTACTAAAACTTCCTTACCTTTCCTTTTGAATGCAGGTGTCCAAATATGTGTCAGCTTTTCTCGATATGAGATCACAAAGTGATATGCTATCAAAAAGTGATATCCTATAGGATATTCTAGGTATCCTATGTATCTGTGCACTGCAATGTTATACAGACATAGAGACATAGCTATAGGGGATGCAGATATAGCAAAGGTTACTGGGCCCTGGAGCCTCAGGGGGGCCAAAGGTCTCTCTATAACATGAGAAGACATCAGTATGATAGATAGCACATGGTAAATAGGAGCCCCATTATATAATTTGCATTAGACTCCAATATCTTCATGTTATACCACTGTACAGATGTGTCCATTGACTTTGTGCACATTTCTTAAAGGATTTCAACATATAAACTAGCAGGAGGACCCAGCTTCGCACGGGTATATTTCATTTTTTGTTTGTGTAGTGGCCCCATAAGAATTGCCCACTTTTGCACTGGTGTATTTGGTATGTTGTTTGTGTGTGTGTCCATAAGCGTCATGTGATCATGTGTATCTCAGTTCAGATACCAGTGAAAAACCTGCGGTTGGTTGTGATGGATACCTGGAGTAAAGCTGTTTGAATATGACCTTGTGTAACAGTATCATCCACAGAGCCCTGCCCCTTTAAAGCTGACCTACAGCAGTGAAGAAAAATGGCTGGGATGCAATGGAAACCTGAAGTAAAGCTCTGATGTGTGATACTGTGTGCTGAACTGTGTATCTAATCCTCCAACGTGTGATACTGTGTGCTGAGCTGTGTATCTAATTCTCCGACGTGTGATACTGTGTGCTCAGCTGTGTATTTAATCCTCTGACATGTGATACTGTGTGCTGAGCTGTATATCTAATCCTCTGACGTGTGATATGGTGTTTTGAGCTATGCATCTAATTCTCCGACGTGTGATACTGTGTGCTGAGATGTGTATCTAATCCTCTGATGCGTGTATCTCAGTTTGGATATCAGTGTTGGATTTTGCATGTGGAGTGACCATGTGTATGGCAGTTGGAATATGAATAAAAAAACTTGCAGGTTTGTATTGGCTAGTGCAGGTCATTGTTTTGGGAATACTGTATCTCAGGAGTGGTATGTCCGAGAGAGTTGAGGCTCAGTCTAAAACCTTCCCCGACACCTGATGTATATGTGTGTCCAATTTAGTGAAGATCGGTCCAGTCGTTTAGTCTCACATAAAGAACTGACAGACAGACAGAAACCCAGTAGGCGATGCAGCCTTCAGAAAGTACCAGAATGACTGAGCGGTGAATGACAAAATTTAAAGTGACATAGCAAATGATTTAATACCGCCATTTTACAATCTATAATACTACACAACTATTAGCACTGTGCTTCCTCTATCTCCTCTATAGCCCTTCCTATGCCTCAAGCAACTTACCATTGAAAGATTGAAAATAGCCACTTGCTCAATGTCTACATTTGTCCCATAATCTACTATTCACAGATAATACATATTTCTTTTGCCTCCTCACATTGTCAGAAAAGTATTCAGGCTAAATGTGACCCATCCCCTTAGTGTTTTGGGAAGAGGTTTGAAAGAGAGCACATAGAGCAAAGAACAAAACCTATTGTGTCCTCCAATTGAGACATCCATGTTGACAGCAAAGGAAAAAGGAAATTCTTACTTTTCCTCAGCTTATTATTAAGACCCTATGCATCTCCTTAGCCAAGTCATATGGCCTTGTGGTTTAGATTAAAAAGGCTGTAAAATAGTAAAGTAGCCAGAGTTTCAGTATTGCCTGTGTACAGGATTCATGCCTTCCTCCTCTTCTTCTGCCAGACAATGGATATTGGCATAATTGATGTGTAAGGCTAAAGCCCCACATTGCGGAAATGCAGCTTTTTTTGTGAGAAGTATAAGAGCTTTCTATATATTTCTGATTCCATTTGTAGCCATTTTTGGCTTTGGCTCAAAAAACCACAACAAAATCTACAACGAAAAAAAGCTGTGTTTCCGCAAGGTGGGGCCCTGGCCTAAAAGTGTCATTGGGCTATTTTCAATCCTAGGCATGAAGGAGAGACCTTTTCCCAGTTCCTACAGTGACACATGCTGCTTTAGTGTCCTGCTAGCCTCTATCCTCACTCACTCTCTCTTCCTCTTCCCTCGTAGATTGTAAGCCCTTGTGGACAGGGCTCTCAGTCCCACTGTACCAGGTAGTCACTTTTAGTATTGTATGGGCTTAGTATATTTTGTGTACCATATGTAAACTCTTGAATGTACAGTACCATGGAAGTAATGGTGCTCTATAAATGATGATTATTAATAATAATGCTAGGTCCATGTCAGTAATATCACACATTATTTGGCTTAGCATTAGAGATCATTGAATCAATTTGGTACACATCAAATTTCCAAAAAATGTTGGATCCTTGCAAATCCTTTCCAAATTTGTCCAAATCATTTTGGACAAATCATTTAAGATGACTACTACTACTTTCCATAACCAAGAGTAACCAATCTAACCCAGCCAATGACAGCTGTTGGTTCATTCCAACTGTCATTGGTTGGTTTAGACCATGTGGTTCAGGAGGTTTCTCTCAATCACTGATCACTAAAGTCATTCCTAGCTTCACTAGGTTTCATAGTTACAGCAACCAAACATAACCTCCCATAGCCTCATGTGATCAAAGGCAGCCAATAATGACTGGAATCAGTTCGCGGCTGTCATGAGCTTGTTCACATGGCAGAAATTGTTTTCATACAGGTATATCTGGTATTGAAGCCAAGGAGGCCTGTATGAATCAGTATGTAGAGAGCCCCCAGTGCTGGCTATTGGTTGCCATTATGACATGTGGCCACGACAAGTCAAGCGCCGATCCAGTAACATTCCTCTGTCGCTATGGTAGCTACTAGAGATGAGTGAGTAGTATTCGATCGAGTAGGTATTCGATCGAATACTACGGTATTCGAAATACTCGTACTCGATCGAGTACCACTCGCTGTTCGAATGGAAAAGTTCGATGCAGAACCAGCATTGATTGGCCGAATGCTATACAGTTGGCCAATCAACGCTGGTTCTTCTCCTACCTTTAGAAGTCTTCTCCGTGCAGCTTCCCCGCGGCGTCTTCCGGCTCTTCATTCACTCTGCCAGGCATCGGCTTGTAGTGCGGGCATGCGCAGTCGGCTCTGCCCAGGACCGATGCCTGGCAGAGTGAATTCAGAGCCGGAAGACGCCGCGGGGACGCTGCAAGGAGAAGACTGCTCGGAGGATCCAGCCCGACCCTCACTCGTGGACTTGGTAAGTATAATTTGATCGAACGTCGCCTACCCCTGAAACGAGCATTTTCCCCCCATAGACTATAATAGGGTTCGATATTCGATTTGAGTAGTCGAATATTGAGGGGCTACTCGAAACGAATATCGAACCTACAACATTTTACTGTTCGCTCATCTCTAGTAGCTATGCTAATGAATGCAGCATTCCCCTATCAGTAAAAAGTAATTGAAACTATACAAGTGAATGAGAGCGATGCAATACCACTCACAGCCACAACGCAATGTACGGAGCTGTGCCAAATCTAGAGCCCATGACATGACCCGCACCAATCTGATACCAAAGACGAATCCTAAGTATAGATGATTAACCTTAAAATCTTGATAATACTCTTTAGAAAGAATTGTGTATGGAGTGCGGTATAATAAAGCATTGTCTATGGCATTGGTGGTAGCCAGAAATCTGTACATCTAAATTACTGGCATTTTTTTATTCTCCTAAGTACACCTACATTCATTTTACAAATGCTGTTCTTTAAGGATTTGGAACAGAAGGTACTTGAGTAATGAGACACGGTTCCTTTGAAATATTTTGTTGGAAAAAAAAATCATTTGTATTCCGAGACGCGTCTCAGACATCCTCAGTTTTACTCTGGGCCTGATCAGCTGCCCATTAAAGTCGTTTCTCTTGGTTATATTTATCTCAGCTGGACGCAAACACCTTCTGTGTCACGGCACCAGGTATATATGTGTGCGCGCAGAAGATAGCAAGCAGCCGGGGGCTTCCTCATAATTAGTAGAGAAGTCATCCTGTTTATTTAGTTTGTATGTGTATTATGCGGCCCCCTCCTTCCAGCTATATCTATCTAATAACTGTTCTGTGGAAACACTCATTCATCATACACAGGGAATATCTGACAAACCGGATGAAAAAATTTAGAAAACAGATTGTTGTGGTATGCGCTCCCCGCGGAGATGCTTCGGCGTTATCTCCCAAACTGTGCGCAAGGAACGGGTTGTGAGGGTGTGCGCTGAGAGTGAAGACGAGATGTGACAGCAGGAAGCTGAAATTCTGCTCTCTCACCATCCTCACTCGCAGTAATCGCCTCCTGAAAAGTTTTCCATTTGCAGAGATTTTCCCTATGTGCATTGTCTGAAGAGGCCCCAGTTGCAACTTGTTAAGGAATAACCGCGCGGTAGTCTCCCGATGCGCGCTCGCGAACAATGAAGAGCACTTTAAGGCTTGCAAAGTAGAGCTGAGCAGGCCTGAGAAAACCTCAAAGTACCCTGATATCTCGGAGCGCCATCAGAGGAAGGGTTAATGACTTTCAGAAGAACTAAGGAAGGAATCTGTGAATCACAGGTAACAAGATGCTGAGTATCAAAAACCTGATCACTGCTCAATTATTTAATACCTTGTAATTCAGACAGAGGAAGGGAACAGATGTTTGTGTTTGTGTTTGGAATTCCTGAGGCAGTTCTGAAAAATAACAGCGGGAGACAGTAAAACTGATTCATCTAATTCACCCCTTGTGTCAGAGCACAGGGGAGTGCCAACATAAGTAGCAAGGAAGGGTACAAAAAATCGGAGATCCGGAGGCTCTGAGCGATAAAACTTTATTCTCTTACATGAGCCTTCATAACTTTGAAGTAACAAATTTGTCCTTCCTTACCTTTCTTCTGGGCTGGACAGTGTGATATAGGATGACCAGATTTTCAAAGCAACATTATTACACAACAACAGTATCATGAGATGTGGCCACCTAGTGGTTGTGATAAGAATTGCAACAAGTCAAGAATTTTGCCAGCAAGTTGTGACTAGAGAGTAAAGAATCCTTCACATTTTTTATTCACAGAGATTTGCTAAATTTGGGTGGAAAATTCATTTGTTCAGGAAGAAGCGATTGCCTTCTGAAAAGTTGCTTACTATCTTAGAATTAAGGGGATATTGTCACTCCTTAGGGAGAGACCACCATATAGGTGGGTGGAGACTTATCAAGCCATTTGTGCTCCACTGTGAGGGATCATGGGAAGAATATGCAAATCTGTCTCCCATGATGTTAATCCCTAAGGCTGGTCTTACATGACCGTTTGCTCATATCACCCCAGGTACCTTTGTTTTGTCCCCATTTCCGTGTGTCATTTTCAACCCATATGCCGTAGCTTGTATCAATATGTTATGCATTATGTTTTATGCATGTACTTTGACATTTCAACCATACTAGCGTAGGTGTATGTTTATGGCATCCAATGCTGTGTGTCACCTTATCATTCTTGCCCACACTGTACACAGTTGCATCTACTGACATGTCATCCAATATAGCCTACATGTGGTGCCAGTTGACTGTCCCTCAGACCACTGGAGTAATTTCTGATATATTTTTTTGTGTTTTTTTTTTTCAGATTCCTTGCAATCCTTGCTTCCAATAAATTGAGCATTCGTGTGTGTAGTGTGTGTAAAAAAACATTCAGGACTCGCGACTGGGTTTATCAAGTTTTTTATCAACAAAAAACCCAAAACATGTTTGTGAAATGACGGTTATAAAATATTATTAAAATATTAATTATGTAAAATATTTTTTAGTATAGATAAAAACTTTTTACTACTTTTTTTACACGATAAGAACATTTTACAAGGTGAACTTTGTGCTCTGAAAAGACCACCGAGTATAACAATAGTTCATGGGTGGGCCACTGTGGGGCATAATAGAGGTTGCAGGATCCACTGTGGCCCCTGTAACCTCTATTATGTCCCACAGTGACCCCCCTGCAACCTCTATCATACTCCTCAGTCTATTGTGCCACTGTGTGGCATAATATAGACTGCAGGGGCTGCTATGGAGAAGTGAGGAGTCAAAGATGTCTGTGTTGTAAACGTTACAGAGTCAAGTCACAGCTGGAAGAAGTGGTCATGGAGGTCCAAAGGGAAGACACAGAAAATGTGGGAAGACGTCTCCTGTAAATATTACTGCACAAAATATTACTACATTGTATTCCTGCATGGATTCCTTACTGTCCATCTATGGATCATTCCTGTTACTCATCAGTCTGTATGATTTCCTTGGTGCCATCTATGTACTTTTGTAGGTAATCTGTTACACTATGCCTGATTTCAGTGCTGTTTCTTGCTTTGGTTGCTCCTCTTCACATGAACACATTCCTGTAACATAGATGGTCATATTAGGAGCCGACCAGTCATACACACCCAGGAAGCCCCTCTCCCAAAGGTATTATAAAACTCTATGCTCTAGATCCGGTGGAGTGACGCCTGTTGAAAGATACAAAGGGTTGGAGTTGGTGGATGTATGGACAGTATGTTGTCATCATAGCTAACTATACTGCTAGGAGACCCAATCCCAACAAGAAATTCAAGCTGGAAATTCTGGATAGCCCACGGGTGAAACATGGTCGAGTGTTCCTGCCCTAAAGTATGTACAGTCCTATGAAAAAGTTTGAGCACCGCTATTAATCTTAATCCTTTTTAGTTCTAAATATTTTGGTGTTTGCAGCAGCCATTTCAGTTTGATATATCTAATAACTGATGGACACAGTAATATTTCAGGATTGAAATGAGGTTTATTGTACTAACAGAAAATGTGCAATATGCATTAAACCAAAATTTGACCGTTGCAAAAGTATGGGCGCCTCAACAGAAAAGTGACATTAATATTTAGTAGATCCTCCTTTTGCCTCTAGTCGCTTCCTGTAGCTTTTAATCAGTTCCTGGATCCTGGATGAAGGTATTTTGGACCATTCCTCTTTACAAAACAATTCAAGTTCAGTTAAGTTTGATGGTGGCCGAGCATGGACAGTCCGCTTCAAATCATCCCACAGATGTTCAATGATATTCAGAAAACAAGAGGAGACACCGAGCGCCAAATATAGTGTAGTAATCTCACACGTGGATGGTAATGGTATAGTAGACCAACCAAATGGCCTCTTACCTTCTCACGTTATGAGTGTCACAATATATCAACCAAATTGGAAACGTGGCGGCAGCAACTGATTCCCCTCGTGTGGACCAAGGTACACAGGATAACAAGACAATAATGTCCTTCAGGATCTTGACCTCAAAAGGACCGTGGAGGTTGGGGATGAGTGCACACAAATCCAGTAGTCAAGTTAATAATCTTCCAAACTTTTAATTAATACAAACACAGGACGACGCGTTTCGGGCTAAAATGCCCTTCTTCATTTGCAATTAAAACTTGGCTGAGCAGCCTTCAGAGAATGGTACCGGTAACGTGTCTACACGTTACCGGTACCATTCTCTGAAGGCTGCGCAGCCAAGTTTTAATTGTACCTGAAGAAGGGCATTTTAGCCCGAAACGCGTCGTGCTGTGTTTGTATTAATTAACTTGACTACTGGATTTGTGTGCACTCATCCCCAACCTCCACGGTCAAGATCCTGAAGGACATTATTGTCAATGATATTCAGGTCTGGGGACTGGGATGGCCATTCCAGAACATTGTAATTGTTCCTCTGCATGAATGCCTGAGTCGATTTGGAGCGGTGTTTTGGATCATTGTCTTGCTGATTCTTGAACATTATTCTCAAGAATCTGCTGATACTGAGTGCAATCCATGCGACCCTCAACTTTAACAAGATTCCCGGTGCCGGCATTGACCACACAGCCCCAAAGCATGATGGGACCTCCACCAAATTTTACAGTGGGTAGCAAGTGTACAGTGGGTATCAATCTTTGTTTCATCAGTCCACAGGACCTTCTTCCAAAATGAAGCTGGCTTGTCCAAATGTGCTTCTGCATACCTCAGGCGACTCTGATTGTGGCGTACGTGCAGAAACGGCTTCTTTCTCATCACTCTCCTATACAGCTTCTCCTTGTGCAAAGTGCGCTTTATTGTTGACCGATGCACAGTGACACCATCTGCAGCAAGATGATGCTGCAGCTCTTTGGAGGTGGTCTGTGGATTGTCCTTGACTGTTCTCACCATTCTTCTTCTCTGTCTTTCTGATATATTTCTTGGCATGCCACTTCTGGGCTTAACAAGAACTGTCCCTGTGGTCTTCCATTTCCTTACTATGTTCCTCACAGTGGAAACTGACAGGTTAAATCTCTGAGACAACTTTTTGTATCCTTCCCCTGAACAACTATGTTGAACAATCTTTGTTTTCAGATCATTTGAGAGCGGGCTGTCCATGCTCGGCAACCATCAAACTTAACTGAACTTGAATTGTTTTGTAAAGAGGAATGGTCCAAAATACCTTCATCCGGGATCCAGGAACTGATTAAAAGCTACAGGAAGCGACTAGAGGCAAAAGGAGGATGTACTAAATATTAATGTCACTTTTCTGTTGAGGTGCCCATACCTTTACACCAGTCAAATTTTGGTTTAATGCATATTGCACATTTTCTGTTAGTACAATAAACCTCCTTTCAATACTGAAATATTACTGTGTCCATCAGTTATTAGATATATCAAACTGAAATGGCTGCTGCAAACACCAAAATATTTAGAACTAAAAATGATTAAGATTAATAGGGGTGCCCAAACTTTTTCATAGGACTGTAAAAGGCAGCGTTGCTCCGATATTATTGTTAGGCTACTCATTGAGAATACTTATGGATTTCCATACTAAAGTGGCAAGTATATGTGAAAATGAACCGTGTTAAAGTGTGCGGTAATACATCTCAGATTTATTTGACTAATGAACGTTGCATACGGGCAAGCTGAAGGCCTGAATATCTCCAGCAGAGGATCGGGAGATAATAGCCATCCATTTCTCCTTTAGATGAACACAATGTTGCTGTCTTTTATCTGTTGGGTTTATCTGTCTTTATCCATCATTCTAATGTAATAACAATAAAAAAGGAATAATAAAATCATACAATCTCAAGTCATTTCCAGCTAATTTGTAAGCAAAAATGCCTCGAAATAGATATAAGCCTGAAGATGAGGCACTCCTGCCTTACAGGAAGTCTTCCCATATAAGATGAATACATATAGTGTGATTTAGTGTGCCAGGCGATGAGACAGACCAATATAAATGATCGCAACAAGGTTAGTAAACTGTTCTGGACTACATCCCAGGATTATAGTTCTGGATATGTGCCAGTGCAGACAGAAGCCACAAACCGAGGGTCTGTATCAATGATGAATGCGCAGGCACATGAATAACATCACTAAAAGTAAATAAAAGCGCTATATTGTACTCGTACATACATAAAAATTGATTATCATGCACAGAGTAAATGTATCACCGTCCTCCGTTATGCAGATTACTCTCCATTACACACTTACCCATTTGGGATATGAAGAAATCGGCCATAAATACCTTAAACGCTCCATGGATTAAATGTACGCATCAAGGTTACGTCTACCTTAGTGGACATTACCTAATAACCATAAGTGTAGGGGAATGGTTAATTCTAATGAATAATGCCAGGGGCTCACCGCATTAAATTGACAAATTTTTTTAGTAAACTGGATCCAGCAGTTACACAAATGTCCTTATACAGCACTTTCTGGGCTTTTGCTCTTGGCTACAAAGCATATATTAGTGCATTAAAGGGTGTCAGGGTCTGGGGTTGCTAGGTGGGGTGGCATAGACTTACAAGTCCAGTTTCTTTAGTCCAAAACAATAGTAGAGTTTTATTTTCACTCAAAAAGGTAGTACAGCAACAAAAGGAAACAATACAAAAATAAATACCTGCCCGGCTAGGCTCTAACTAAACACAGAATAGGTTACCTCACCTAGAATAACAGAAATCAAAAGCCAGTTGAATAATTCGGGACACAGCTCCAAAAATATGACCTCTCTGTTGGCTCTCTAGCCAAGCTCTTCCAAAGTGTTGCTGCTGGAGCAACTTCTTAAGCCTCCTTGATGAGCAGACTCTCAACAGCTGAGTCACTGCCGGAACATCTCCAAAGTGTGGACTGGAGGGGGGTGGAATGACAGGTCCCACTACCAACCTAACTGCCATTCCTAAAAATCCAGCCCAATACTGAGCATTTACCAAAATGCTCAGCAGACAAAAGTTGTCTGCTGAGAACAAACATTCCTTCTGGAGTTTTCTCATCTCACCCACCTGAATAGTCTGGGTGGGATGTACACCCCCTCCATTACCTGACCAACCATCGGCTTACAAGGGGTATTCAGACCGCAAGGATTTAACACCTGCTATAGATAGATGATAAAAGCTTCTGACCAGAACACCCATTGTTATCATATGTATACTGACTTTTTAGATTTATTGGTACGTAATGGACCGACTTCCTCAAGGGATTGGGTCGAGGATAAAACAGTGCTCGCCAGTAGATGTAAAATGAAACTCCTTTATTGGCATACACAACGCGTTTCTGGTAAATAGTCCTTTTTCAAGTGTATAAAATTCCTTCCACAGTGGGCCAGAGCATGGCTAGAGTATGCACGTCCCTGTGGCGTCTACAGCTGCTGCCTCTGCTGCCTTACATGTTATTCTTAATGCACTAAAGGTTGTTGTGTCATTCACACAACCTTTCCAGGTGAGAGGCTGATTGTTTTTTCTTACCTACCAAGTGTTATTGATTAATGCACAAGGATCCGCTCGGTGTGGCCTCCTCTCTTTTTCTTTTTTTAGATTTATTGGCATCCTAGCGGAAACTAAGCTGCGTTGGACTGTGCTTAAACTTGGTCCCCACAAAATTCAGTACGGACAGCTCCACAACCTCAGCACTTTTCTATTAGATTTACAATGTACATTTTGCAAAAAATGTAAGGGCTAGTTCAAACGGGGCTACTGACCGCGTACTTTGGTCCTGATTTTGACACGGGAAGCACGTCAGAATCAGGACCAAAATGCACCTGCCGTGGCTAGACGCGACTGTCGTGGCTTCCGACAGTCGCGGCTTCCCACTCCGGAGTAGGCCCAAATGAATAGGCCTAGTCCGGAGGGATTGTCTTGACGTGGACGTGCTGCAGCAATTTCCGATGCGGTGTCTGCTTCAAGAAAGGGCAGCTCGCTTCTTTTTTCCGCAAGCAGTATGATCGCTAGCGGTCTACAAAATCCGTCCCCTCTTGGCCCATGTGAACTAGCCCTAAAGGGACGTAAAATAATATTAAATAGGTTTGCAGATATTATTCATACTAATGACCTTTTCTTAGAGTTGGCGGTCCGACACCTAGACCCCTTCAATGCCAACCCAAGTTATCCAACTGTGTCTAGGCACAGGAAGCAATGGAGGAAGCCAAAAGCAGCTCTGCCACTATTCAAGTAATAATATCTGTGGGCAGAAATCTTTTTAGGCTAAGGCCCTGTGTTGAGAAAACGCATTTCTGGCGCAATATGAAAAAGAGCTTTTTAGAGCACGAGCAAATTAAACAAGATTTTGTTTAATCTCAGTCATACATTGCGGAAAAAAAATCTGCAGAAAAATTGTGTTTAGCTTTATGCTACATTTCCAAAAACAGTTATTTTTTCATGGCCGTTTTGCATACTGTTTTATTTACTTGTAATTCTGCCTGGAGACTGTTCAGTTTCAGCAGTTTGCAGATATTTTTGGAGCCCCTCCAATCTATATTACTTTTTGAAGAGACCAGTCCCTCCTCCTTCCACTCACTATAAGGTTGTCTTGCTTATCTAATGTATCTATGTACAGGATTTCACTAGCAGTGGAACATGAACTGCAAATTAGATAGATGGGAGACACCTAGTGGCAGGGACTTTATAGAGGTTTTTCAGGCAGAAAGCAGCAACATTTAGATCCCTTCAGACTCATAGGGATCTTTGGCATGAATGGGGGGGCTGCACTTTCTAAACAGTCCCACAGTACCCTTAATCTACCCCGTTGGTAAGTCATGAATGGAGCTTGTCACTCTCTCCTTAAACGTCACTGAGCCTGGAAGCCATTTTATTATATGTGGAGGCCATTATATTACATGTGAGAACAGTGTGGGAACCATAATATATATATTACATATGCGGCACTAAAGGGGGTCATTCTACTGAGTGTGAAGACCATTACAATACATTTGGGGCACTGATGGACCCCATTACATAACTGTTAACAAAGGCTCTAATTGAAGCCTTATTGTATCAACATTTCTAAGTGACTACTACTTCAGGGGTACTGAGTTGGGACATTTTCTCACCAGGGGTACTTCACTGGTATAGGGCGCTGGCTATCTGACTGAGATGCTTTATATGTAATGGTGGTGGGGGGGGGGTTACTGGTTCTTACTGAAGAGACTCAGACATCCTGCCAGAAATCGTGAAGCCTCTGCACAAGCTCTGACGGCCAGTGTAACCTTGATACTACTTATTATTTTAATGGTGTTTGTAACCCTATCACTGCTGAATTATTCAATTGCGACAGAAGTCAATAACCTGTTATTTTCTCTTCTCTGAGTATACCGAAGAACTGTTGCCCTTTAGGAGTCTACTGACCCTGCTAAAATGAATATCCAAGCTCGGAGCATTCCTTAACCCTCACCTGGTTATGTGAGTTATGTATCCACCATCACCGGAAAAATCAATACAGTCTACATCTTTTGGCCTTCATAGTGTTTTAATTAAGAAGCAGGTAATACGGTAGCAGAACGAAGATTATTCACGTATCATTGTGTGCTACATGAGAGACTTGGTCATTGCAGCCGGAGATACAGTCACGGTTAGTTTTATTTGAATATGGACTTCATTGACCAAGGAAACATATTGATTTTTATCTCACTTTAAATTACTCCGAGGTTCTGAGCTCTGCATTTAAAGTGATATCCAGGATGTGCTAACACTATGGAGGCAGCGTTCTATATATTTCTTGTACAAAGTTGAGCTCTAATTAAAACTATTGCATTTCTTGTCAAGCCGTGCAATGTATTATTAAAGAGATGGAGAGTAGCTCTCCTCCAGAAAAGAGAAAACTCCTGCACACGACGCATTCAGTCCTATAAACACGGCCCGCACAAGGGCCATATTCATCAAACTCACTTTATCATGGATTTATATGATGCACAGAGCTAAAGCTACCTATAGGCAAGTCAATGTCCTTCCCACTAAAGAGTCCTAATATAGGAAGTCGTACTATACAAATCTGAGCCTCCTGATGACCAAACATTTCTAAGCAAGAAACGGTCCATAGCTAAAGTACTCTATTGGCGTGTACCACCTGAATAAGGGTAAGTTCAGTCAGAGTTTTTTGATCGGGATTTTGAGGCTGTATCCGCTTCAAAATCCTGACCAAAACGACGGCTCCCATTGAAATCAATGGGAGCCGGTCAATGGGAACGAGATGCTCATTCTTCAGGCCATTTCTCCTCGCAATTCGGCCTGAAGACACTCCCTCCTCCTGACTAGGCCCATTCATTGGGCCTAATCTGGAGCAGAGTGTGCGACTGGATGCCGGAGCACTGGCTTTCAGTCGCGGCTGAATTTAACCTAAAGAAGTAATTTGGATAAAACATTGAGTGCCGCCATTTTTATCTCACCCAGACTACTAAGATGGGTGAGATGAGAAAAATCCAGAAAGAACTTTTCTCAGCAGATAACTACTGTCTGCTAAGGGTTATTTCAAAGTTCCAGTTACTGGGCTGGATTTTTAGGAATGGCAGGTAGGTTGGTAGTGGGACCTGTCATTCTACCCCCCTCCAGTCCACACTTTGGGGATGTTCCGGCAGCAACTCAGCTGTTGAGAGTCTCCTCATCTAGGAGGCTTAAGAAGTCAACTCCAGCAGCAGATCTTTGGCAGAGCTTGGCTGGAGAGCAAACAGCGACGTCATATTTTTGGAGCTGTGTCCTGAATGATTCTACGAGCTTTTGATTTCTGTTATTCTAGGTATTGTTTCTCATTGAGGATATGCCAGCTGGCATGAGGAGTCATCAGGTAACACTCCCTGGGAAAAAGTATGTAAATTAGCGCTCCTACAGTACATAGGGAGCTATTTCGCTAATGCCACCTATAGGTAGCTACTATATTTTTGAACATTTGCTCACTACTTGGAGAATGCAAAAATTGTAAGACTATAAAATCCAACTCTTTGGTTTTTGAGTGCCAAAAAGGCATACTTAGGGCATACTAAGATTGACCCTTGCCCTGGGCCATCAAGGTCTTGCCAACCCCTTACCAGCCATGTTGCTATAATATATTTAAGTAACACCACTTTTTTCCAGTTCACACTAGGTTTCGGGTTTCCATCCTTCAGGTCTGCTTGGGGACCAAAAAAAGGGAAATCCTATCCACATAAAAAGCAGTTACCTGCAGAAAATCGACTAACCCCAAAGACTATAATTGGGTCTTACGAATTTCACTCAAAATAAAAAAAGCCCCCGAACGCTAGTGTGAACGTAGCAGTACACTAACTGACCAAGAACTGTGGGCTCGCCTTGGTCATGGATCCTCAGGCTCTATAAAAGCACCCAAATAAATATATTTCGTTAAACGTAGCCATCGATCCATGCCCATTTCCAATGACAAAAAATGATCTGACCCATCAGTAAGTGTAGTCAATTTTTCGTTTGTCATACAAACGCCAGGGACAAGTAAAAACAGGTAATTATTAGAGATGAGCGAACAGTAAAATGTTCGAGATTCGATATTCGTTTCGAGTAGCCCCTCAATATTCAACTACTCGAATCGAATATCGAATCCTATTATACTCTATGTGGGGAGAATGCTCGTTTCAGGGGTAGGCAACATTCGATCAAATTATACTTACCAAGTCCACGAGTGAGGGTCAGGCTGGATCCTCCGAGAAGTCTTCTCCTTGCAGCGTCCCCACGGAGTCTTCCGGCTCTGAATTCACTCTGCCAAGCATCGGGCCTGGGCAGAGCCAACTGCGCATGTCCGCACTACAAGCGGGCATGCGCAGTCGGCTCTGCCCAGGCCTGATGCTTGGCAGAATGAATTCAGAGCCGGAA
This sequence comes from Leptodactylus fuscus, assembly GCF_031893055.1. NCBI lineage: Eukaryota > Metazoa > Chordata > Amphibia > Anura > Leptodactylidae > Leptodactylus > Leptodactylus fuscus. The sequence goes on along the minus strand of NC_134270.1, from coordinate 38,963,775 downwards.
GTCGCCGCGGCGAAGCTGCACGGAGAAGACTTCTAAAGGTAGGAGAAGAAACAGCGTTGATTGGCCAACTGTATAGCATTTGGCCGATCAATGCTGGTTCTGCATCAAACTTTTCCATTCGAATAGCGAGTGGTACTCGATCGAGTACAAGTATTTCCTATTCGATCGAATACTACTCGCTCATCTCTAGTAATTATAGATAATTCCGTCTCCGGTTTCGAGTTTTTGATCTAGGAGTAAATAAGTACAACTTCCTATACGGTATACAGCATACACAAGATACATGAGGGTGCATGGCAACAAATAATACATTACTGAGAGTTTTTTTGGGTATACTACATGATGCAGCTCGATCTTCCAAGAAAACAGCCTCGGAAAGTAATAGACCCCCCAGGGAAATCTGGAAAGACAAAGTGCGAGTAGGTGAGGTAAAGTTAGATTAACATTCTGCAGCAATCACCTGCCCTGTTTGTGTTCCGTCCAAGCACACAGAAGAGGCCATCAGTCACTGCGGAGCTCTGCTCCCAACGCACCGCACTGCCTTTTTATTGCTCATTTTATTAGACGCCTCTTTAGTCAGCGCTCTGTTTAACAAGAGAGATGGAGGAAAGGGAGCTGAGCCTGTGAAATCTACATGACTACACCAAATTGATTTTCTTTTGCTTGATGAGGAAAGCTGTACGGAGCGGACTCTGCATCACTCTTTAAGCCACGCGTTATAGGATACTCCTCAACAGATAGGGGAATTTTCTCCAACTCTTCGCATTTTCTTGAAAGGGTATAGATTTATAGCCGAGATACTCAGGTTTCCATTTTTATATAGTCAAAGTACAAAGGGAATGCTATATGACCCATACATCTCTTCCTTAGTAAAATAAACATAAAGTAATAACGTTTTCTGGGTTATTAAAAAAAAAAAAAAAAAAGAATCCGATGAAGATCGGTTTTCGGGTTTTCAGTGTAACATTTCCACAAAAAAAGAAGAATTTTAATAATAGTTCTTAAATTAGGACAAAAATGGACCTCTGGTTTGGAGAAACTGCAGATAAATTATTAAGACCCCCGTACACATTAGGCCACATAGTAAAGGGATTCTAACATTAGATTCTATTAACTAAGCCCACGTCGGAATAGAATTAAGAAAGGCTATTCTTCCCCTACCTTTAGAATTCTTCTCCACGCCGCCATTCGGTAGATATCTCTTTTTGTTAATGAGTCTCCAGACAGCACTGGGGGCATCCCCCATGCTACTTGAAAACTCTCCAGCGAAACCCTCCATCTTAATCTCCGCTTCCACCTCTTCTCCCATGACACTGTCACATCTTCATTCAAAAGCGCCGACTCCACATGTCCATTGGCCATCATCTTCCTGTGTCTTCTCTCGACAGACTTGCGCAGTCGGTGCATTTGGATGAAGATGTGACGTGGGAGAAGAGGCAGAATAGGAGAAGAAGATGAGGGGACGACCCCTGTGCTGTCTGGAAACTCATTAGCATAACGATGAAAACCGGAATATCTACCGAACAGCGGTGCAGAGAAGAATTCGAAAGGTACGGGAAGAATTGTCTTTTTTAAGGCTATTCCAATGTGGGCTTAATTTAAAATGGGATTATAATGATAGAATCCCTTTAAAGCTACAGATTTGGGCAGAACCGGGGCCTTCAATATTATATGTATGGGTTCTCCTGATCAGACAAGGTTCCGGTATAATGGATGTGTAGTAAGGATGCTTCAGTCACTTTAGGCCGAGGCCCCACATGGCATAAACCTTGCAGTTTGGCTGCAACAGAAACACCACAGAAAGAAACACAGCATTTTACAATCACTTCGAATCCCATCCACACTTTCTAAAAAGTTGACCAGTTGGCTTACCAATTAATGGGTACCCTCATGTTAGTCCCACCACGTTACATCATCAAACCCAATCTTATGTTCCCACTATAGATAAGTCACATCTTGTCCTCTTGTGCTCGGACCAACCAAGAGTGCCAGTGTATAGGGATGACAGTTGTTGGCCGGCTTTAGGGCTCCACAGATAAGTGGACTTAAAAAAGGCTTGTCAGGTAGTTGAAGTGGTTGTCACATCCAGACAATGGGGGGAATTTATGATTGTACCCCCACTAGTTTTCTAGGGCCAGAAAGTCTCCTATTTTTGGTACACACTTATTTTTCAGTAGCGAGACCGCCGACTATTATCTTCTTTGTGTCCTGGATTATTATTAAAATGGTTTGATAGGAACTGGAATATTTTCCTAGCTTATAAAGGTCTACAAAATAATCAATGTTGCCGGAGACCATAATCCCGCCACCCCGAGGACTTCATTAAATATGTTTTCCAAGGTTGCAGAAATTTGTAAGACTAGGCTGCATAATGATCTTGTCTTAGCGTTCAGTGGTTTTGTTTTATGATTTTCTGACATCATCTTCAAAATGATATTGGTTGCCTATGGGTAATGTTCGTCAATGGAATTTGTTCTTGGGGTCCCATCAAATGTAAAAATATAATTTTTTTATTAAATCTGTCGGGTTTTTTGTAGGAAATAGATTCCCTAGAGTAAAGAATATAAACAATATCCAGCAGCTACATTCATGAGATTAAGAAGTGGGACTAACAATGTATCATGGACATTACGTCTTGGCAATAGCAATGTCTCTTCGGTATTTAGGGCAGTGTTTAGGAAGATTAGAACAGCAGGTAGGTGCAGAATTTCGATTCATGGAGATATGTCTTATTTTCCATATTAGGAGACTAAACGTTGCGTTCTAATTGTAATGGCACTTACCGGACTATATATATAACACTTATATATAACAGTCTAATTAACCTGTCACTTTAATGACGGTGACACTTCGTTCCTTCTGAATAATACTGTTAATGAATTACCAATATACCAATCATATCAAGGATCCTGTCACACGGCCCCACAAATGGTCACCCTTATCGTAACATTTTTGCTTTAGAGATCAATTTTAAAGGGGTATTCCCATGTCCCTTGCTCACCATTCTTCGCTGCTGCAAAGACTTCTTTCTTCCTGGTTTTCGACGTCAATTGGTGGGCGGGGTTTCATATGCAAAGCCACACTGTGTGTCTACCTCCAGTTTAGCTCCGCCCCCAAATTAGCACGTAGCTCCGCCCACCACATAGCGTTATCCATGTCCTCAAAGGTCCTATAACACTTGGATTTAGCTTGTTCTATATAGAGTCGGCTAAATCCTAGTGGGCTAAGGGACCAGGTCCTTCTGCCCACTAGCTTTTAGCCTGCTCTATATAAGAAAGCTAAATCCTAGTGAGCAGAGGGACCAGGTCCTTTAGCCCACTAGGATTTAGACTGTTTTATATAAGAAAGCAGCACTCATTTCCCCCCTCCTTTATATGAGAGCAGGAAGCTAGGTGATGTGGTGCAGACACAGGAACAGCTACAGACACAGGCTCGCTCCCGTGCACCTAGCCTTCCTCCCTCCCTCCTGAGAGCAGGCAGCTTCATCACTTGACATTTGAGCAGATAATCCCAAGGGCCATAGAGACGCAGTGTCAACAATGAAGTGAATAAATTAAGATAGTGGACAAACAAAGCAGTTTTGCTGAAGCAGTGTATTTAGGAAAAGTCTTAAATCCACATTAACAAGCAGTATAGATAGGATCCTTGTGATGGGACAACCCTTTTAAGGGAATGGTTCACCAAAATGGCCTGTTTTTAGTTTACGTTTTTAGGTATTTTTTTAAGAAGTTTTGGTGATTTTATTTAGAATTTTTTATGTCACTACATTAAAAAAAAAGAAAAAAGAAAAAAAAAGTACATTATCCTCCAATTTTCACTCTGGCCACTAAGCCTTATAATAGGCTAACGCTTGCCAATTCTGTAGTTTACTTCACAGACAGTATTACAATAAAGGATAACACCACTATAAGGTAACATACATATTAACTAATCAATGCACCCATTAGTGACAATATTTGATCTTGGTACTTGGTTTTCTCAAAAGCAGGGTGCCTCTAGGAGTCCAGGGAAGTAAACTTATCTGAGACCAGACACTAGTGCCCAGTGGAACCCAGATGGGAATCCCTGAGCAGAGGAGGGCACTATGGTACCAAGTACATAGACAATGAAGCCCGTAAAGAGGGACCAGCCCTACAGCAAACCCTATGTATCTATAAAGATTCCCCTTATACAGGCTACATGGGAGAAATAAGCAAATCTGTTTCCCAAGATGTAAACAGGGAGACAGTGCCTCTGTTATGCTGCCCTCTATAGCAAGCACCCTGAACATCATGCCTGACTTTCCTAGAAGTCTTTACTGCATGATGCGGGGTTATAACCAAATCAATTTCTCAGCTACGGACGGCACCATTTCTGTCTGGTTGGACTTCATCAGCGCAGCCTAGAGAGAACTGATTTGGTAGAAGTGAGAGGCTGAGAGACCAGATTATGGGGATAATGTCCATGCTAAGGGAGAGACCACCTTTCAGGTGTGTGGAGACTTATACATTATGGGGACGTTATCTTCATAATCTGGTCTCTCAGCCTCTCACGTTTTCCAAATCAGTTCTCTCTAGGCTGCGCTGATGAAGTCCAACCAGACAGAAACGGTGCCGTCCGTAGCTGAGAAATCGATATGGTTATAACCCCGCATTATGCAGTAAAGATTTCTGGGAAAGTCGGGCATGATGTTCAGGGTTCTTCCCTTAGAGGGCAGCATAACAGAGGCACTGTCTCCCTGTTTACATCTTGGGAGACAGATTTGCATATTCTTCCCATGTTCCCTTGCAGTGGAGCGACTATGGCTGTATTAGTCTCCACACACCTGAGAAGGTGGTCTCTCCCTAAGGATGGACGTTATCCCCATTATACAGGCTAAGCAACTGAAGACCAAAAAGTTGTCATTTCTGTGTCCAACCCTGCATGTTACGTACCAAACATAGGTATTCATGGTCAGTAGCCATATAGTTATGTTACAGTCTTCCACCTAATCTGCCCTAGAGTGAAATGTTGATAGTGAATTTTGAAATGGCTTATGTAAAAAAGAAAAAAACTGATATATCTTACATCAAAGCCTTAATACCCTACCTTGATATAAAGTGCATAAATATCACATAAACTAAGCCAAAGTGTATTATCTGCGCAGTAAGCGGCTCAATCAGCTTCAAGATAACAAAGCCTTAGGTAAATTTGTCAGCAAAGGCCAAAAGTTACTTGAATATGTTTACATAATACCAATGGCTTATCTTACTAGGGATATCCATAATGTTAGCAACAATGACGAATATTCAAGCACAACATTAAAAACAAGTCGTACAATACAAGCAAAGCTCCAGATCGAAACTGTACCTGAATTCTAACCCCAAATAAGACAGCTACAGATTTTATTAAGAACACACAGATAGATAGATAGATAGATAGATAGATAGATAGATAGATAGATAGATAGATAGATAGGAAGATGGCTTGGTAGCAGCAATGGTGTGGACCCAACCACTCGGAGACAGGGACACATAATCTGGTGCAAATAGGTTTATTTAAAAAAAAAACAAAAAAAAAACCTGCTAAATAAATTAATTAATTAATTAATTAATTAATTAATTAATTAACCTTCAGGTCTTATACAAAAATAAATTAAATAAAATGCAGCCTTAACTTCTGGCAAAAGGGAAAGCAAAGCTCCTGCTCATCCAAGCTCTACCTAATACAGTATAAGGCTAACTGTACATGTGGCGTACTTCCGGCCACACAATCAAACAAAGCACAACAAGTCCTAGTTTGATCTCACCCAAACTCAGCTCTCCAGGACAGACCCAGGCACCTCCACCCACTCCCAGGATCTGCCATGAAGTGCAGGCTCTGCAGTTTTTTATGGCCCAGTAATGAGCCTCAGAACCCACACCTGGGGCTGAAACCGATTCCAGACCTGCCCTGGACCTCACATAGGTCAGGATTCTTGGGGAGATAAACCTTTCACCTTCCCACATACCCCCTTCCCCCCTTTGTTTGGACCTGTAGGGGAGAGTATTTCCATGATACAAGTTCCCTATTTGTACAATAAGATCACAAACAGGACTTCTCATGGGTCATTTTTTCATGAATGAAATATGTGAGACCTCTTTTGGATTAGGCTATGCTCACATTGCACAATTTGGAGCTGATTCTGCCTCAAAATCCACTGCAAATTCCATCCAGAAACTGCCTCCCATTCTGAAAAAGAAGTGCCCTACTAGATCTTCTCGTAAATCCCAGAGCTGGTCATGCTGATGAGACCTATTGTAAGTGAGCAAACCCATGGTATAAAATCAAGGCCGAGATCCACGGGGCTGGAATGGAGAGGAAGCTGAGATGGAAGATCTCCTGAAATTCCTCTCCAAATGCTGCCATGTCAACCTAGCCATACAAAGGTTTATAGCGCCATATCCACTGTGCTGTATTTAGCGTTTCATGACTGTCCTTTCTAGAAGCTGGATAGATATTACGTCCCATAATCCACTAGTAGGGAGAAGCGTTCACCTCCCCCTCCCTGTCTGTCTATTAGTCATGTCCGATGAACACAGCAATAATGAAAGATAAGGGTAAAATCCACCCCGGTGGTATAGAGCAGCCGAATGCAGTTTTTAATTTAGGAATTTCCGAGGTAGCGCTCTATCACAGGATGTATATTTATTTATGTATGTCATAGCGAGAAATAATAGAAGTAAAAACCTAATAAATGTCACTGGGTCTTATTTTTTCATATGAGACCTTTTCTATGTAAATGTGCTTTCTGGTCCAGAAAATCAAAATGTCATTGATTTGGGCTCATTGATGCTTTTCCAGAAATTTTCTTCCACAAAGTTTTATGCGCATGTGGTGGATTGTCAAAAACTCTTACACCTCCATCTGTGTGAACTGTACCAGGAAAGTACATGTTAAAAGAGATCTTACTGCAGAATTAGATTTCGTAACAGCACACACCATTGAAGGTCAGATTGCAAAAGTTCTTCTCATATGGACCCTGTAGACCAAACTTTGTGTGGTTAGATGAGACGCTGAGTCCAAATAGTTAAAAATGAGCAAATTTCTGGTTCTAATATGGAATTAATCATACTCCTTCTAGATGTCTTCCCCTACTTTCCTACGCATTATTAATCTCCTCCAAATACTTGGTAGCCCAAGAGAAGGTTGCCAATTCCCCATTCTCCTCCATAGATTTATAATGTCATGACTGATTGTGGAGAAGATCAGCCTTGAAAAGGTGACATGAGAATTGGAGCCTTTTGGGCTATCAATGGGACATTGAGATACTAGACCCTGGAGGACTGTAGACCAATGGGGCTAGATCATTGGATGACTAGCCGAGTGCCGATCTTAAGGGTTGTAAGAGCTTGAGTATAGTAGAAAAATAATACTATTAACATTATGGGAAGAATATGCAAATCTGTCTTCCATGATGTAATAAGGAAGTCAGGTGCCTCAGTGTTGCAAACCAATAGAGGGCGCTCACTGGAATGTGCAAGCCTGTCTTCCCTGATGTAATTAGGAAGACAGAATCTCAGTGATATAGCCCAATAAAGGTTTGCTCCCTTTAACATCATGCTCGACCTTCCAAAAGGCCTTTGTTTTGCAATGATGCTGGGATTATTACCAGGTATAGTCTCTCAACCAAGGACGGCCGTTTCGATGTTGTTGCATCTCGCCAGCTCGATGTAGAGAAGACTATAACCTGGTAGAGGTGAGAGGCTTAGACAGGGTAAGGGGGGTATCGTCACTCCTTGGGGAGAGACCACCATATAGGTGTGTGGAGACTTATTAAGCCTTTAGCACTCCACTTTGCAAGGGACTATGGGAATAATATGCAAATCTATCTTTGCATATTCTTCCCATAGTCCCTTGCAAAGTGGAGTGCTAAAGGCTTAATAAGTCTCCACACACCTATATGGTGGTCTCTCCCCAAGGAGTGACGATACCTCCCTTACCATTAACATTGTCCTGGAATGTAGACCATGCTACTATGAGAGTTGTAAGAGGTGCTGAAGTGTGATATGACTGTAAGGCTGGTCTTACACGGCCGTAATGTAAGTCCGCAAATGGTCCGCAATTGAGGGTTTTCAATTGCAGAACATTTGCAGACACATTATATTCAATGTGGCCTCTTACACCATCGGATATTTTATCCGTGGCCGGGTCGCAACCGTGGTCCGCAATTTATAGGACATGTCCGTAATGGCCGTGAATTGTGGCACTGCACGAACTTGCCCATAGAACTATATGGGCGAGTGCGGCAGGACATGGACATCTGCGGAGCCTATGTTGCAATGATCAGCAACTTGCGGACCGTACATTCAATACGGTCATGTAAGACCAGCCTAAGGTTGGGTTCACGCCAATGCTTGAACTCCATTCGGGGTTTCTGTCCCCAAATACGCTAAAAAAATGCGGAAACCCAGATGCAGGTCTGAACTTAGCGAAAGAGACAACGCAGACACAAAGTAATGCTGTAACTATAGACACCATCTGTCCAGCCTTTGTGACTACATAAATATGGATGCAGTGAAATAAATTTCACTAGCCACGCCATACTATTAGAGATGAGCGAGTACTGTTCGGATCCGCCGATCCGAACAGCACGCTCCATAGAAATGAATAGATGCACCTGGTACTTCCGCTTTGACGGCGGCAGGCCGCTTAACCCCCCGCGTGCCGGCTACGTCCATTCATTTCTATGCGAGCGTGCTGTTCAGATCAGCTGATCCGAACAGTACTCGCTCATCTCTACATACTATACTTAGGAGTCCAGTGGGCGGTCCTACTTAGTGATTGACATAATTTCCTGCATAATTGTACATACAGACATAGCTTTCACGTGATTAGTATTCGGTCAGTATTTTGCATCAGTATTACTAGGTCAAAATAAGGAATGAGTTCAGAGAATTATAATTATTCTCATTGTAAGTTCCACTACTGATTTTGGCCTGCAAATACTGAGTTTATGAAAGTAGTAATACCAAATCTTTTCCCACAGGACGATGTGCAGATAAGTTTTTATTATCTTTTTTCTTGAGTGGACTAGCTCAGATAAAGATTGTATGTCATAACATGATTGTCTTTACAAGGCAATATTGTTTCATCACATTGCAGTCTTAAGCTGCCTTCACACGGAGTAACACCGGGCTTGTAAAAATCCTCATTCACAGCCGTACATGCGAGCGCTGCGGAAGGCTCCCGAACACTTCCCATTCACTTCAATGGGAGCGCTCGTAAAACCGGCGTTACGAGCGCTCCCATTGAAGTGAATGGAAAGTGTTCGAGAGCCAAGCCCGGCGTTACTCCGTGTGAAGGCAGCCTTAGTGTGGCATGATATTGTATTGAGTTGGTTTCATATGATACTGGTGCCCTTAAAGGGAACCTAGGCCCATCATGGTCATAATGAAGTACTTACCTTCCCATAGGTTTTCTTTGTTGTAGGAAAGTAAATGTATAAATGTTTGAAAGCATCAAAAGTCAAATCAATCTAAGTAGCCTTGGTGGACGGGCCTAGTCATGGGCATGGTTGACATCTCTCTCAAAGTCCCCTCCCTTCATCCTGCACATGATAGGGTCCGCTTATGGTGGAAATGCCACCTGAATGGTTCCCTTTAACAAATGTCAGCTAAGTTTAAAGTGGATGCAATTGTATATTTAATGCGGCATGTTCTCTTTATGTAGGGACAAAAACCCAGAAACAGCTGGTAGTTTACATAATATAAACTAAAACATGATTTATTAGACCAGACTAGGTTTCTCCATTGCTCCATGGTCGAGTTCATCTGCTCATGTGCCCAATCTAGGTGCTTTCAGCAATGGACAGGGCTCAATATGACACTATGGGACAACAGGGTACTCTGACCTTTCTGCAGTTACATGGTCCCATATGTACAATGATTTGCATGTTTTATCACAACCATAATTGAATTTTTCAGCAATTCATGTCACAGTAAGCCGTTTGGTGGAGTCAAAGTCATAAGTGCTGGTACATAAGGTTTTCTGCATCATTTCCTTGTACCACATTTGGTAGGTACTACCTTCTGTATTCTTAGTTTACCAGGCACACAAGACCCGCTGTTTTGTAGGTGTTCTGATCCAGTTGTCTAGCCATTACAACTCAGATTCTTGCTTTTACTGCTTCCAATACGTCAACTTGGGAACAGGCTGCTCACTCGCTGCCTAATATATCCCGCTCATTGACAGGTGTCATTGTCACTATAATATCTAATTCACTATTACTGTTATGGCTGACAGTAGTATATGACATCATATTATACAATCCTTGGGTTATGCCTTTTAAAACTCTTAAAAACTGAAGTGAGTATTGGATTGGACAAGGAAGTACAAGAAGCAATGGGATGAAACTAAAGGGAAAGAGATACAGATTAGACATTAGGAAAAACTTTCTGACAGTGAGGGTAGTGAGAGAGTGGAATAGGCTGCCACGGGAGGTGGTGGGCGCTCCATCAATGGAAATCTTCAAGCGGAATCTGGATAAACATATGCTGGGATGATTTAGGAAAACCTGCACTCGCAGGGGGTTGGACCCGATGGTCCTTGAGGTCCCTTCCAACTCTACCATAAAAAATAAAATAAATATTGGAGTTGGCTTTCCTGGGGTGACAAGGATTATTTTGCTAACTTGTATAGCGCCATCATACTCCATAGAACATTACAGAGATATTGTCAGCACTGTCCCAAGTAGGGCGCACAATCTCAATTCCCTATCTGTATACAAGGGTCTCATAATGTAAGGAATCATCTCCAATACTTGGCAACTGACTGATGGAATACTAAAGAATGTCCTGGATCTGAATAGCAGAGACCTATTTGGGTCAGCAATGGATGCCCAAGTCAAGATCAAGGCTCTTAAAGGGCGCCTAGAACCCAGCATGCCAACCCAGAGCGATAGATTATGATCACCTCAATTAAATAGTATTTTCCCATTGGAAATCGTTTTTTTTTTTTATCAATTTGCAAATGAGTTCTTTGTAGGTGAGGCACCAATATATAAAGAGAAAACACTGCATCATTCAGATGGGCCTAACCTATCTACGGGGTTGGGTCAATATACTGGGTTCTGGTGGCGGATAGATGGGGACAATGCAGAAGACAAGAGTCAATGCCAGGTGGTTAATGTTACCAGATGCAAAATTCAGAGAGCGTACAAGGAGCTAACACTTAAATCAATGCTTGTACATATTCGTAGGTAGGTTAAAAAGTAACAGCACATTGAGCGCTAAGATTTTCTAATATACTGTACAATACTTTGGTAGCAGCCACAAAATAAAGATGTAAGGAAGGATTATAGTGGATTTCTGGCTAAAAACATAGATGATCTAACCAACACCAGACCCCCCCCACCAATCAGCTGTTATACGGATAATGGAACAGGTAGCAGACAGTGCTTTTCTCTGTTTAGTGGCCAGATTAGGTACTGCAGATCAAGTCCCATTCATTAGAACAGTGCTGTCTCCTTTCTGCTCTATTCTCTGTATATCAGATGCTGAGAATAACTGGTTGATGGAGATATTGGGTAACCGACCCCCACCAATCTGATATTGGCTACCTTTCTTTAGGATAGGTCCTCAATATTTGTATTATATTCTATTGTATTGTCCACACTCCATTTACAGCATTCATTCAGCGTATGCAGCACCAGCCTTAAACGTAACTATATGGCATTGTAGACCCGGTTGATGCCCAAAAAATGTTGACCTCTTCAGCAGTGACAAGGACGAGCTTTCTGCCATTGAGCTCTTTATAAGCAGACATGTCCTTGCAGCTATGGGCTGGGATAGACAGCTGCAGTATAAGCTCCTTGCACCTCCATTTATGAAGCATTTTAGTACAGTAGTGGGGATTTATCCATATATTTACCCCATTTGTGACCTCCACGCAGTGCTGTGTGTTGGAGAATTACGCAGGGCAGTACAATCTGCAAAGATTAGTGGAAAAAAAGGTAAAACTATCAATGGGAAGATGTATCAGTGGTATATTACACAGTGCTATCACCTAACCTGCAAATGCTTTGTAAATCCCTTTATATTTTTGCAAGACCCCTTTAAAAGCTGTCAGTTCATGTACGCCAGGTCCTAGCACAGAGAAATAGCTACCTCTTGTTTTCTACTCCCACACAGCGCACTGTTTGTTGGATTAAAAGGCAAATCTCCCAGTGAGACCCCATAGTCAAGGCTCATATGGTTATTCTGTGTGATCGGTCCAACACTGCGCTCTAATCCAAAGCCACAGTCTGCAGTCCCTGGAGCAAAAGGCCAAAGTACAGCCAAGAATACAGTAGTGGGGGGAGCGATCCACCCACAGAAATGTTCTACATGTATAATTAGTGGTAATGAACAAAAGTCAACAGAACGCTGTAAATAAAATAAGGCTGACAAAAAGCTATTCCTAGAGAAGCTGCTCCTTTCACAGGTTCTCCAAATATACAGTAATCCCCTGTGCAGAGCTTGTTAACACTGAGCGGAGGGAAGACTGGGAAATCCACCAGCACAAAGAAATGGTACAATAACAAGGAGCAGAGATGTATGGAACCGTAGCCAAAATATCCTATATGATGAAGGAGTAAAAGGAGACATTTAAAGGAGATTTCTGACCCCAAATATGAACAAAGTTGAACAAAGATATTGCAATTTACCAGGCAGAACCATTAACCAGATTGTCTGGCGTTAACATATTGATGACCTATCCTTTTGATTCATCATTAATATGTGATTGGTGGGGGTTCGATACCCAGGACCCCACTGGTCAGCTGGTTGAAGAGACCACAGCGTCAAGTCAGTCACTAAATACTAAGCACCGTGCCATGCATTGCATAGAGCAGGGGTGCTCACACTTGTACAGGGGTTGAGCTACTTATAAATTCATCAAGTCAAAATGATCTGCTGTGTGGGCAGGGCCTGAGTCTGCTGTGTGGGAGGGGCCCACAAGTCTAACAAGACTGGGCGGGGTTAACAAGTCTAAGGGACGGGGCCTGCTCTGATGCAGACATTCTTATTGGCTCAGAGCTCACATGGCACTGCCCGGGCACCCAGCACAGAGCCGACACCACTGCCAGTAATGCCGGTGCCCGCAGCACAGACCCCCAGCCTGGAAGGCTCCTGCCTGCGGCCGCCTGTAGACTGGAGAGCGGGGAGCACGTCATCCCCCAGAGCAGCTACTGCTTCTTTCCCGTGTGTGTCGGCGGCGGAGCGGAGGCAAGATTTCCGTCCGCTCCGCCGCTGAGACACATGGGACAGAAGCAGCAGCAGCTCCGGGGCATGATGCACTCCCCGCTCTCCAGTCTGACACAGAAACAAGGCGGGGCTGCAGCCCAGGCCCAACCCACACAGCAGACCACACCTGCAATGAACGCTTCTGGCTGCATCACACGATTGACCCATACTTCTTTCACGATTGGCCGGTAGATCATGATCGACGCATTGGGCACCCCTGGCATAGGGGATGCTTAGTATTGTAGATCAGCATCATTAAAACACTGTGGTCTCTTCAAACATCTTATGGGGGGCCCAGATGTCAGACTAATCCACTGATCACATATTAAAGGGGCTTTCAAGGCTAAATACATTGATTACCTATCTAAGGGCCTCTTTAAGCTCTGTAATGTCAGGTGGACGGTGTCAGGCAGGGGTGTGTGACTCAGAGATCCAATCAAAGGCAGCCAGTGTCAGATCTCAGAATCACACCCCGTGTTGTTCCTGCCTGACTCTGCCCTCCTGTCAGTACAGAGACTAAATAGCATATCAGGCACCAAAACTATCAGCATTGATTGCTTGGGAATGGTGGGGACTAGAGAAAAAATTCTACCTTTTTTCTGAAAGGTTCTCTTTAGAAAATATCTTATATATAGAAACATAAGCCATAGGACAATTCTGTATTATGCATTGAAACTCTGTTTCCTAATTCTATCTATAAGTTAACCTTCTTTGACCTTTGGTGATCACTTGTCCATCAGGTAAAAGTCCAAGCAGTCTCTAATTTCCCCTTCAGAGGTTGTTACAGTGGGATCTATGACATGACACCCATTGGGGGAATATGTAGTGTCCCCCGAGGGCACACTAGACCCAGTAAAAAGTTATTTTTAATTGTTATAATATATGTTATACCATTTTATAATGTTGACTGCATTTTTCCAGTGTAATTTCTAGAAGATGGGAAGGGTTAGCTGGTAACTTAGCAAATCTTTCCCTTAGCTAGTTTAGTTAGCAGGAGTCAGTGTGTAGTTAGCTGCAGTGTGGTGCAGACTTGTTTCAGAGAGCACCTTCACCTCTCTAGTTAGTGGTAGGTAGGTCAATATAGATTTCTCCATGCCACCAAACCCCACAGCCTGCAGAAAAATTCTTATGTACTGCCTCATATCACTGAGGAAACCTATTATCTGAAAAACGCCCTGTATCTCCCCTATAGTGGCTGAAACAGACATTAAGATTATTCCAATCTCAAGGATCCTATCTATACTGGTAGCTTATGTAAATTGAAGACTTTTCCTAAACATATTGCTTTAGAAATGCTGCTTTGCTTGCCTGCTATGTGAACTCATTCCTTCCATTGGTTTCACAACATTGCTATAACCATGGACCTGTGTAATAGGACAAGTGACATCACTCACTGCTCTCACTGTTGTCTACAGCTCTGCTGGCAGAACAATCAGTTCAGCTAATTGCAGTTTGCTGATTCAGCCTGTTATCTCTCTATGTAAACACACAGATAACACTGAGTCCATTCTCTACAAGCATCTGCATATTATCTGATCTGTATTGTGATATCTCACAGTGTCCCAGAAAGTGAGAAGAGGAGACAGCAGGCAAACTGCTGAAACAAGGTAAAGGGAAAACCCCTTTAACAGTGTCTTCCTGGGACCTGAAAGAGGACTTGGCACCAAAACCATCATGACATAAAAGTGAATGAGTAGCTGACATTTTGGGTCTCCTCCATACTGCTGGCCCTAGAATATTGGCAAATAGGCCACCATGTAAATAAATGGTCACACAAATTTGAGGATTCAGGATGTTTTAGTCCTTCATTGTCTTCTCCATGCCCATTCCCAAGCTACATAGTTAGTGCCCACTTCATGTCACCCTCATAGGCCATGGTAAAATTATGTCTGCCTGGAGCCACCACTAGGTGGCGCTTCAGAGCTTACTGCATACAGTTCTCCTTGAGCTCTATAAGTTCACCCAGTGGTGGCTGAAAGCAGAGAGAATTTGCAAGTGATTTGCAGCTCTGAATCATGAAACAACATACATTGAATATAGAGATTCTGTAATATATTGATGCGTTCTTGGATGTAAGGCCAGTGTTGATCTTTCGGCTACATTAAGCTTGTCAATCTGTTGCGAACTTCTCCTTCATTATGCATTGTGAGAAATCTACATTATCTGTCAGTCTGGTGAACCTTTGATTTATTAGATTTTTTTTTCCGTTGTATGTCCAGCTAGATGAAGCTTTTGTCTCACATATTCCCAGCAACAGCAAACGTAAGGGGAGTATCAGAGAGTACAGCAGATCTCCTGACAAATGCCATCAAGGATCTGAACCTATTCTGTCAAGGATATCTTATTATTCATTTGCTGCTGCTGATTAATTTACTCCATTTGTGGATTTTTCCGATTTCTTTTATTCCCATTTAATTGTTTATTTAAAAAAGATTCTCTATGACCTAGTAAAGGTTTCATTTTTTTTTTTTCGCTATTTGCCAAAGGCGAGAGTTTTGGAATAGCTCCTAGGTATTAAAAATTGAAATGACTGTCAAATATTCTGTGAAAGTCTGTTCACATGTTCTGGTGATACACTGTCTCCAATAAATCCACACCGAGATGAAAGAAAAATTATGGCTGTGTTTAGACATAAACAAAAATTAATAGCTGTCTAATGAGAGCGTCCCTTATGTTCACTATAGTCAATAAAAAATGGAGTTTAGCGCAAACAACACGGGACAGATTTATTAATACTGTCTTAAATATAAGAAGCTGAGAATTAGGCCAGATTTATTCCCCCTTTCTGCAAAGTCAAGGCTCCTTTCTCAATAAGTCATGGCCTTTTCTTGAACAAAAAGTGTCAAAAACACTTCATAAATGTGTATGCTAGAATGGGGGTTTTGTTAAGTAGTAGATTAGTAAATCTGCACTCATATGAATAAAGTCTCCTGATGGAAAGACCATTAACTTGTGAGGGCTACTCTTGGGTCTAACCCCCTATTTTTAATTCTTCTGCTCAGGACTGATTCTAGTTTTCTGCTGCCTGAGGCAAAATTTAAATGGTGCCTCGCCCTCTGTTGTTAGAAAATTAGATTTGACTACTACAGTACATGAGCACCACTCTGCACTGAAGTCTCCTGATGGAGATACATCACTGAGCCGAATTGAAAGAGGCTGGGGACATACACCAAGCATCAGTGCTCAGCTTATGGGTTGTCCTAGATTTGGATAACCTCTGGACCAGTCAGAGGCAGGTGTAGCCTAAGAAAAAGACATACTCACCTATCCACGGTACTCGCATATTCGGTGTCACATACTGTTTGGTCTCACAATGTACTCTGGTCCCTGGAAGCCCTACTTCAGACCCCAGAGTACAAGTAGAGGCCCAGAGGAGGTGGTTAAACATAACTATGTAACTCACCTTCCCTGGGATTCTTCTAATCATAGTTTAATGATCATAACCCATATGATTGTGGTCCAATCACAGGCCTCAGTGGACTCATGATATCATTCATGAAGTCTCTGAGACCAGAAGAGGCCTGAAGACCTGTGTCAGAGCCCCAGGAAGGTGAGTAACACTTCCTGTTATATTTAATCACTTTCCTGGGACCTCTGATCATTATACTCTGATGTCCGAAAAGATCCATTTCGGACATGTTCAATACAAGAAAAATGGTGGGCAAACCTCACAAGATAAATTTTGCCAGATTCACATATCAGAAACTCTCAGTGCCACCCTTCAGCAATCTGCTGCCTGAGGAAAGATATTCATGACGCCTCATGGCGGATGTGATCCTACTTCTATTCCATAATTTGAGCTTTGCTTCCTTATGCGAATAATATATTAAGAAATATTTAGAACCTTTCTCCTCAATGCCTAAAACTGTATTTCCCTAGACATATTGGAAACCACATTGTGGTCTCTGCTTAGCCCCTCTCTGTGTGTCTCACTGCATGAGCTAAGGTGTCTATACACCTTTAATAGCTGCCAAACAAATGATTACTATTCTGGTCCTCTAGGAACATGCATGCTTGGCTTGTGTGCATGTATCCTTAGTAGGGAGAGGGAAATAACCCACCGTCAGACACCTATGGCAGATGCTTATCTCCCATGAGAAAGCAAGCAAATGGCTTCAGTGGGTATCAACGTGTCTTACTACATCTTAGGCAAAATATGGACGTTTTATAACAGTGGAAACAAGCATGGCAACTGCATGACTTGTAGTACCTCATCCCACCATACAGAATGGCGATATGATGTAACGGAGTCAGAAGAAAAAAAAACACCGGCTTCTTTTTTTATACTGGACCCTAACTTTATTTTGTTTGATTACAAACGGTTGGATACGCAGTAGATGGATCTTTGTGTTTTTTGTCTCCCATTACAGACAGAGCAGGGGGAGAGGCTCCTTCTGCAGCCACACATATAGTAATTAGAGATGAGCAAGTAGTACTCGATCGAGTAGGTATTCGATCGAATACTACGGTATTCGAAATACTCGTACTCGATCGAGTACCACTCGCTATTCGAATGTAAAAGTTCAATGCAGAACCAGCATTGATTGGCCGAATGCTATACAGTCGGCCAATCAACGCTGGTTCTTCTCCTACCTTTAGAAGTCTTCTCCGTGCAGCTTCCCCGCGGCGTCTTCCGGCTCTTCATTCACTCTGCCAGGCATCGGGCCTGGGCAGAGCCAACTGCGCATGCCCGCTTGTAGTGCGGACATGCGCAGTCGGCTCTGCCCAGGCCCGATGCCTGGCACAGTGAATTCAGAGCCGGAAGACGCCGCGGGGACGCTGCACGGAGAAGACTTCTCGGAGTATCCAGCCCGACCCTCACTCGTGGACTTGGTAAGTATAATTTGATTGAACGTTGCCTACTCCTGAAACGAGCATTTTCCCCCCATAGACTATAATAGGGTTCGATATTCGATTTGAGTAGTCGAATATTGAGGGGCTACTCGAAACGAATATCGAACATTTTACTGTTACCTCATCTCTAATAGTAATCCTTCTTACTAGCTACATGTGTGGCTGCAGAAGGAGCCTCTCCCCCTTCTCTGAATGGCTGATTCCCTGGGACATACAGAGACCATTATCTTGTATAGGCTTGCACTATGAAACACAATAGGATCAAAGGAGAGAAGAGTAAAGAAGGAAATTCTTCTATTTTCAATTTTTTTTATTCTCCTTTGTTCCATTTTCCTTTAAGTTATTTATCTTTTTATTATGTTTATGGCCTTTGCAATGTCGGAAGTAATTTTGCAGATTATCTTGATCGCCCTGTTTATTGTTTGTGACAATTTACACTCAGTTCAGATCTCCTTTCATATTACCAACAATCATTAAAAGGAGCATTTCCACAAAGCATTGTATATTCCCATTAAATCTGGCTATATCCTTCCGATAAATATGCGACAAGCCTTTCTCCTGTTAAGATCCATCTGCTCGTTACAAAATCACGTTAGTTCAGCTTTAAAAATGAATGCAGATGAGAAAAAGTGAAGGAAACCGCAAAGACTATACAGAGGTGGACAGATTAAAGACACTTCACTTTATATATGGAAATTGGATAGAAATGTCTATGGTAGAGCGCGCGTTCCCTGTGATCCTCTTGCTTCCACCAGGCTCTCTACCTCACTGCTGTTTTCAACAATTTCCCTATCACACAATCCTTGAAAGAGGCTCTTTGTGAAATCTTGATGTGCCACTATTATCAAAAAGCTTTGGCCTGAGGGTGAATGTGTTCTTTGTGAGATTGCTCGCCTTCAAGTGGCCATCGTTACGCAAAGATGAACGGTTACAAGCGAGGCACGGGGAGCAACATGTAATCTTTGTGCAAATGACCAGTAAATTGAGACCGTCCTTAATTACAGTGCAACAGACGGGGGGAACGGCAGAATGGGAACCATCTGACAGGACCGAATTGACCTGCACACAACAAACACAAATTTCTATGTATTGCATAGTCTTTAACAGTTTATGGATTCTAAATAAATAGATATGCGCTTCCTGCTTAAGTCGCAGATGTGGATGAACGTACAAGTGTCTTGTCAAGATGGTCTCCGCGAAAATCGAAATAGAAGAGGAAACCAAAAAATACAGAATGTATTAACAATAACATTGCGGACACCACATGCCCATACCAATCTAGATGATACCATATTTCCTTAGGACTTAGAAGAGAACATTCATATCCTTCCATGGAAATGCCAGACTGGAGAAAGTGTTTTTGGAAACGGAAGAATAGCAAAAAATGAATAGAAATATTACCTCCAATAACTCCAACTTTTTCATCCTTCAATAAGCGCTGCTCCATAGCTCCAGCATAGTTGGAACTTTTTCTGTCGGCCCCCACCATTCCTAGGCAATTGGTGCTGTTAGTGTAAGCACCCGATATTCTAATTAGGCTCTCTACTGTCAGGTGGGCTGGGACTGACCACAGGACAATAGACAACATAATTGTGCTGAAACTAACAGGAATGATTGGTTGGGAATGCTAGGGACAGGGATGAACTTAGCCTCTCTGCTACCTGAGGCGAACTATAGAAAGTGCCCCTTCCCTCTGTGCTAACTACAGCTCCCATAACCTAGCAGAGTGTGATGCAAATGTAGAGATGCAGGAGGCTGAGCTGCCAGAAGCTGTGTGTGGCATTGAGTGAATACCTGTAATACCGTTTCACAGTTTAGTTCCCTCTTTAGTCCGTCTACTGAACTGCAAAACTGCAATGATTTTGGAACTCGCAGCTAGGGTTGAGCAATCGGGATTAGAAAAGATCGGATCACGTAAATTTCATGATCACAATCGGGTTCCAATCCTGCCTAAAAAAGATCGGGAACAGAATTCTGATCCTGATTGCTCAACCCTAGTTACCTGCACAGAACCGCTGCCGCTCCCCAGAGCTCCGGGTCGTCGTTTTCTGTCCTCTCCTCTCTCATCCAGATGCTGGCAGAGCGTGATGCACTCACATCTCCCACCTTATTCCACCCACACTTTCCTAAGCCACAACAAGCCCCCCCTCCTACTCCCAACACTAGCCTAGGGAGGTGGGGGAACACATGGCGCTCTGCCAGTGCCTGAATGAGAGAGGAGAGGACAGAGAACGGTGACCTGAAGCTCCAGGGAGCGGCAGTGGTTCTGTGCAGGTGACCGGACAGCCGGCAGATTTTTTAATCACTACACAGTGTAGAGTCCAAAAATTGAAGCCTTACATTTTTGGACTCCATGCTGTGTAGTGAATAGATTCGTTTTTAAAATCCGATTTTTGATCATTAAAAAATCCCATTGACTTGCATTAGGATCGGAATTGGGATCGGGATCGGATGGAAAATGATTGGAAATCAGATTTTAAAAAAGATTCTCAAATCTCAAGATCGGCTAAACCCTCCTCGCAGCATTTCCTCTGCTCATATTTTTCTGCTCTCCTTTAGATTTCTTTTTATATGTAGTATACGATCAAAGAAAATGAGCAGAAGTACCGGGAAATTGTTTTTATTTACACCAAGATTTTAGAAAAAAGTCACGGACTGCACAATGGACTCCCAATATTATACATTGATCTATGATTCTCAACAAAATCTACAAAATGAACGTGATGCTCTTAGTATACATTTGGATCAGGGTGTATAAGCCCTTTAGACATTTCATGCAGCACCTGCACCATCTGAACAAATTTTACAAACATCACCTTACCATGTGGTACGGAGTAGATAGAGCCTTAAAGCCCTATTCACATCTGCGTTCGGGTTTCCATTTGGGAAGTCCACTTGGAGACCCGCTGAACGCAAAGCTATGCACATAAATAGTGGTTAACGCTCAGTTTCCGCATGAAACGTGGACTTTTCTCTGTGCATAAACCACACAGACCCCATTACAATCGATGGGGTCCGTGTGACTTCCTTAGGTAACAGTTTTTTTATCCGTATAGGTTTCCATTCGGGGGCGTCCCCAAGTGGTCTCCCCGAATGTAAATCTGAATGCAGATGTGAATAGGGTCTTATACAATCTAATGCTAGTAAAAAAACGCCTGTCCCAACTGGGAGGAACACTGGAACCAAGTCAAACCAAGATATTTTTTTAAGAAAAACATGGACTCCACATCCCAGTATTTTTTTTTTTACCTTTTTTAATGACATTTTTGTGCATTTTCTATATTTTGCGTTGTCTTACAAAGACGTTTCCTCTCTACCCAATGATGAAGGTTGTACAATCTGGTACCCGTGGTGTCCAGAATCTTCTGGATTATAGGAATATGAATGCAGTTTTAAGTGGCCTTTTTCATGTTTGCAGTTTCTGCCCTAGACCCTTTGCTGGATCTAGGCCGTGTAGATTAATTGTGAAGAGCCATATCTTTTATTGAAGGTTAGTACAAGCGCTCGCCTCTAATTAGCGCACAATCTCTCAAGAATGCCATTTGCTTTTAGTTAAAGATCATTCTTTAATAATAATAGGATCATCTGTAAAAGAAACTAAAAGAACATTTATCCTCATGCTCAGAACCAGAAACAAATGATCTCAGGCTTCAATTCTTAATGAGACCGCTTCTGTCTAGCCAGCAAATGCTCCAAATGGGCGACAAGTCCTTTTACGTGAAATATCTGAGTCTGGTGATGGTGATAGGTTCAAGTGTGAAAAATATACATGTGCAGTATCGAAATATATCGAAATCCATATACCGTAACATAAAATCACCGACAGATGAAGATTGATTATCGGAACACCGATGAATAGTGTATATAGAGTGACAATTTCACCCGTACAGGAAGGGATATATTAAAGGAGTGGTCCGGGATCATGCAGGCAACAGGGGAGGGCTAGAAAATACAAATGCATCCATACTTACCTGCATCCTTTGTGTGCCGGGCTGCCACTTTGCTTGAATACAAGATGGCTGCAACATCAACAGGACCACTCAAGTGCCGTGAAAGATTCCAGCAGTCTAGTCCACAGGAGCCAGTATAAGGTAGGAGGGAAGGATGTTATGTATTCTGTACATCTTATTTCATAGCCCTACCCTATGGCATGTATTTAATTTTTGTGACCCCAGACAGGCCCTTCAAGCGGTAAGTGACTAGTCAAGTCGTGAAGTTGGATGCAGGAAAAATAATCCGATCAGCTTTTTGAAGAGACTGCAACTCTCAGCAGTCACATGTTGTGCACCGATGAGCTGACACTTGCGTTTCCACAAGGATAGCAGGCACCACTCCTATTCTCACAGGTGATGTTGCTTTATCCCACTCACAATCTAGGCCTCCTGTTTCGCCTTACACAATGCAGAGGCACAGAAAATACAGCAATTTATACATTGTTACCATGGCGATATAACACGTCATCAGATTTGTCAATGAAATAAACATAACATCAGATAAAATACCATAGCTCTGAACCATCCAGGATTCGGCGGGATAGTCTCGATTTTAGACTGTTGTCCCGCCGTCTTGGACAGCTTACCGCTTGTCCTGCTATGGCCCTGAAGTGTTTTGGTTGTTAAACTTTTCCCCAATCACCACCGGCTCTTATCCCAGTTAAAAGGCTGAATACTGCGCTCAGAAGGACCTGTCTGACATCAGATGATCATGTGACTTGGTAGGCGTGTCTTTGCTTGCAAGAAGAAAAGTTATATCCGTGCAGTGGAGGAAGATAGAGAGATGTGGGGTGTAAGGTACTGTGGGGAATAGATGTGGAGTGCAGGGTGTACATTGTGTGGGGGGAGATGTGGGGTGAAGGGTGGATTGTGGGGGGGAGATGTGGGGTGAAGGGTGGATTGTGGGGGGGAGATGTGGGGTGAAGGGTGTACTGTGGGGGAGAGATGTGGGGTGAAGGGTGTACTGTGGGGGAGAGATGTGGGGTGAAGGGTGTACTGTGGGGGAGAGATGTGGGGTGCTTGGAAGTACTCTGGGGGGAAGATGTGGGGGGCATAGGTGTACTGTGGAGTGCTTGGGTGTACTGTGGGGGGAGAGATGTGGGGTGCAGGGTGTACTGTGAATTGTGGAGTGCAGGGTGTACTGTGTGGAGGGGAGATGTGGGGTACATTGGTGTACTGTGGGGGGAGATGTGGGGTGCAGGGTGTACCCAACAAGAAATGGATAGGAATGGGCAGAGTCAAATTAGAAGTTGGTGGGGCAAAAATTGCCACAGCCCACCCACATTTTGTCCCTCTTTCTGTCCTTTAAAAGTTGGGAGGTGTGATATACTGCTACATATGGAATGCTAACCAGACTTGCTCAGGAATACTGTATATGGCCATCTACCCACATAGGGTTTCCAAACTAAGAAAGCTAACTTTGGCCATATGTCCTAATATAGGATTTCTACCATCCAATGGGTAGCGCTATAGGCACAGTATTCATTTTTCCATCACGGAGAATTAACTTGCATACATTTTCTCAAATTTCCTATGGGACCATACATGTCCTGTAAGTCCCCCCCAGTCACATATGGTGGTCTCCATAAGAAGTCACAGTACTCCTCTTGACCTATGGGCCCTAATGGCATTTTTTATGGGTCATTTAGAAAATGGTTGTTTTCATTCAACAATTTCCTTTATCTGATTCCAATTTATAGATTTATTACAGAAATGGTCCCTGTATACCGATTCATGGTAGACGTTGAATGGAAATAAGTACACCTACATTTGTAGAACCTACTTTAAGAAAAAATTCCGTAAGCAAAACCCAATTAACTTAAGGCCTCCCTTTCAAAGCAGAAGTATAATGCAATAAAAGACTTTACCGCAGTTCAACAGGTTATTTTATTGTGAAACTAAATTGTAATTCATTTATCTCATTACATATGGAGCTGGAAATATTAATACAATTAATACAATTACTCAACGCTAGGAAAATGAAAGCGATAAAGTCTGTTTAATTACTTTATAGTATTTTGGGTAATGACTTTCTGTTAAAATATCTCAATAGTATAAAATAGAATATGACTGGAAACACCATTTAAGATTTTTCTAGAATAGTTCAGATTTCGCCATTGGCGCCATGGCTAGATTTCGGTATAAAGTGTTGTCAAGTGGGAATACTTTACCCTCGCTATTCCCATTTTGATACTTACCATTCTTCCTCACTGGTCTCTACTTCCAGGTCCAGACCGGTGCAGAGGAAAGGCCTGGTTAGTGGATACGGTGGGTGAACAATGTGGCCAGTGATTGGGTAAAGCTGGGTTCACATCTACGTTTGCTCGCCATTCGGGGATTCTTCCCCTCATTCTGCTTGAAAAATGCGTCAAGAATAGAGATGAGCGAGTAGTACTCGATCGAGTAGGTATTCGATTGAATACTACGGTATTCAAAATACTTGTACTCGATCGAGTACCACTCGCTATTCGAATGGAAAAGTTCGATGCAGAACCAGCATTGATTGGCTGAATGCTATACAGTCGGCCAATCAACGCTGGTTCTTCTCTTACCTTTAGAAGTCTTCTCCGTGCAGCTTCCCCGCAGCGTCTTCCGGCTCTGAATTTACTCTGCCAGGCATCAGGCCTGGCAGAGCCAACTGTGCATGTCCGCTTGTAGTGCGGGCATGCGCAGTCGGCTCTGCCCAGGCCCGATGCCTGGCAGAGTGAATGAAGAGCCGGAAGATGCCGCGGGGACGCTGCACGGAGAAGACTGCTCGGAGGATCCAGCCCGACCCTCACTCGTGGACTTGGTAAGTATAATTTGATCGAACGTTGCCTACCCCTGAAACGAGCATTTTCCCCCATAGACTATAATAGGGTTCGATATTCGATTCGAGTAGTTGAATATTGAGGGGCTACTCGAAACGAATATCGAACCTGTTCGCTCATCTCTAGTCAAGAAGATTTTTCTCTCTGCATTTTTCGGGTGGAAATCGGGCAGACCCCACTATTTTCTATTGACAATAGACTATTGTCCAGAATAGTAGGTGGTACAATTTTATTATTTATTTTACGTATACATTTTTCCCTAGGGTGGACACAATATATACACTTCATTTCTATATATCCTGTACAAAGGCATGTGTTTCCGAAGCTGACCCATTTTTCTAACTTTATACATCCCCTTTAAATAACCAGTTTTTATACACAAATATTAACCAGATTAAAGTCTGCACAGTCCACCGTTCCCGTAGGCTCCTCAGGCAGCAGAATGGCTTAGTGCGCCCCTTGTCGCAAGCAATTATTGATGAGATTTACCATGATCCACCGGGGCTATTCCTGGATAATGATGCATGGTTAGCAGATACAAGCTCAGCGCCTTGTTTTTTGGTCAGCTGAAGATGTCCCTGAATCCCATTAATCTCGTACGACTAGATGCTTCATCCGGCTCTTTTCATGCGCACGGCTGAGAGACGGCATTTTATTTAAGAATTTGTTTTTTCTGTTTAAGCAATCAGATATTAAATTGTCAGTGTGCTTACTTGCTTCCTTGTCAGTCCCCATAATGAAAACAGACAACAATAACTCCATAGTGTCTGCTAAACATGTTCCATTATTACTTGAATCGGAGAATCCTGTTATCAAGAGGACAAAGTTATTTGTGTCACCGGGGCTGTAATGGCTTTTAAAGCTAATATGCAGGTTGCTCTTGCATGAAAGTCCATTTTGTCAAATTAACAAATATTTGTGGATGTGTTCATACCGAAACAAGGCGTAAGTAATGCAAAGTACTGTAATATTGCTCGGCGCGACCAAACTTTTTGGAGACACAATACAAATAATGCAAAATAGATACAAATAGAAAATGTGCAGAAATACCCCAAACACAAATCCTGATGTGTCCACCCTTAGGCCCGGATCACATCTGCGTTTGGGTTTCCGTTCAGGAAGTCCATTTGGGGACCCCCCGGAATGGAAACCTATAAGCATTAATAAGCGGTTACCTTCAGGAAACCGCTAGACCCCATAGACTATAATGGAGTCCATGTGGTTCACGCTCGGTTATTGTTGTCCCGCTTGGTTTCCGCACACAATATGCGGAGAGGAAAGTGCTGCTTCCAGGACTTTTCTCTCCGCATATTTTGTGCGAAAACCACATGGACCCCATTATAGTCTATAGGGTCCGCAGGTTTCCCAGATAACCACTTTTTAATGCATATAGGTTTCCATTTGGTGGGTCCCCAAATGGACTCCCTGAACGGAAACCCGAACGCAGATGTGAATAGGGCCAAAGTTTAGCTCAAACGTGTCAACCAAAAAAGAATGAAGGTATGGCACACATCGGATTGTTCCTCAAAACTAGAGCAGTGCAGATAAAAAACACACACTGGTCGCTTCTTCAGCAATGATCCGTTTTGTGCACAAAAGCTTCCACTGGTGATGGTGTGATAGAGCTTTTGTTTATGTGGTTACCTAGTAATAACACAGGGGGAAGTATTTAGATGTGACTCCCATCAAAGGAAATGGGCCGACACTGAGGATGTGACCAGTACGTGTTTTATGCCTGCACTGCCCTTATAGAGATGTGGAATGTTTCAATAAGTGCCATCCCTCTTAGCTTGATACGCTATGGATAGTGATGGGCGAACCCCAAAATATTTGTTTTGTCCTGTATACAGACAAAGGGAACACCCAGTTTGGTCTGAACATGTTGATGCTTGGCATGCCCATATCACTGCAGAGGAATAGTAACGGGCCTCAGGGGTAAACTTGGGTGAATGACAGAGTGAGAAAAACATGGATATGTTTCTTTTTATATACTATATGTTAACTTATGGTTTCCACTGTTTGTAGCCCCCACTATCTAAAAAATAGGGTTATTTATCCCATACATTGAACTCGGTAAAAAAAAAAACAGAAAAAACACAATGTGCGAAATAACATGTTTTGTTCACTTTGCTTTCCCCAACAAATAACAAAAAGTGATCAAAAAGTCAGAGATCAAACATTGGTTCCAATAAAAAGTACAACTTGTTCCACAAAAAAGAGCCCTGTCATATCTCCGTCAACAAAAAAGTAAAAAAAAAAGTTATAGACCTCAGAATATGGTGACTCCAGAAAAATTATTCAGTTAATAATGATGTTTTTTGTAAAAGTGGTGAAACATAATAAAACCAATATAAATATGTTATGTCTGTAATCGTAATGACCCACCGGACAAAGTTGACTTGTCATTTTTAATACAGAGTGAAATGCCATAAAGACAAAACGGAAAAAATTATGGTAGAATTGTGGGCTTTTTAACATGGACCCTGAAAAAAACATTAGTGAAAAGCTAATGAATACATTATATATACCCTAACATGGTGCCAAATGGAAGTACAACTTGTCCCACAAACAATAAGCCCTTACATACCGTGTTTCTCCAAAAATAAGACAGGGTCTTCTCCGAAAATCAACAATCACACATTTGATCACTTTTTGTTAAAATTTTTATCAGAGGCAAAACAGAGGTCCGGAACTTTTGATGTTTTTTCCCGCTACGGCATTCACCATATTTTGTAAGATTGTAGATGGGGTGTTTTCAGACACAGGGGGGAGATTTCAACTTTTAATTTATTATATATGTATATAAATATATATTACTATTTTATTATCCCCCCCCCTTTGGGGGGGTTGTCACACTCAGCAATCCACCGTCCACTCAGTGGGCAGTCCACTCTGATTGCAGGCATTACGTCTGGGTCTCCCAAAAATGGTTTGGGAAGCTTTCCTGTAAGTTTGGAAAATTGCTATAAGACTTATAAGCCTTCTAATATCCCAAAAAATTCAAAGGTGTTCGAAGATGATGTCAACATAAAGGAGAGATATGGTAGAAATTATTCGGGTGGTAGGACTGTCTGAAATATTTTCAGAAATAAAGACATACAATATCATCCAAAGTTTACCACTAATGTGAAGTACAACATGTCAGAAAAGTGACTCAAAATCACTTGGGTAAGTTAAAGCATCCAAAATTGAATTCCAAATAAAGTGACAAAAGTCAGTTTTTGAAAAATGAGGCCATGTCCTTAAAGGGCTGGGTTCAGACTTAGTTTTTTGGTCAGGGATTTGGTCAGGAAACTGACTCAAATTCCTCCTCCAAAAAACGCCTCACCAGTCCTATGGTGAGGCGTTTTTAGGAGGAGGAATTTGAGTCAGTTTCCTGACCAAATCCCTGACCAAAAAACTCTGTGTGAATGCAGAAGACTGAGGCCCCACGTTGCGGAAACGCAGCTTTTTTTTTTGTTGTTGCAGATTTTGCTGCAGTTTTTGAGCCAAAGCCAAGAATGTCTACAAAGGGAATGGGAATTAGATAGGAATTTCTTATTTTTCTACCTTATGCTCTATCCGCTCCTAACTTTGGCCAAAAAAATGCTACAAAAAAGCTGCTTTTCTGCAACATGGACATTGAACATTTTTCATGCAGCATGTTGAAGAAATGCAGCTTTTTTGTTGCAGATTTTGTTGCGGTTTTTTGAGCCAAAGCCAGGAACGGATTGAGCAGAAGGGAGATGTATAAGAGCTTCCTATATATTTCCCACTCCATTTCTACACATTCTTGGCTTTGGCTAAAAAATCTGCAACAAAAAAAGAGCTGCGTTTCTGCAATGTGTGGCACCGGCCTTAAGGTAATTTAAGCCGCGCCCTTAAGAAAAATACTGAAAATAATAAAGAGCAGAAAATCCCTCCCTAAATTTCCAGCCTTTATTGTTTAGGAGACCAACAGACGTTCTAAAATCTTTGACAAATAACGCTGCAGACAATTGTGGAACGTTATTTCTCCCGTGAATGAGATGTAGCGTGCAGTCACCTCGTGCACAGACCTCTAACACTCCAACCCAACAATTTCTACCTAGGACTACAAAAGAAGCATTCAGCGTAGACAACTTTTAATACCGTTGGCGAGAATGTATTATTTATCTATCTGAGGTTGCAATACAAAAGCCGACAACATAAACCTTACCGACCCCTTTCAAATAACGAAATTACGAATGTACAAAACTATTACACGTTCTTAGTGGATCTGCCCATACATTTACTGGTACAAAAAGATTTTCCTCATTTAAAGCGAATGAAGACGTGACAATGACTCCACATAATGGATCTGAAAAACTAACAAGCACAAAATGTTCTTGTTATACAAAACACAAACTTTATTTCCAGGCAGTCTGAATGAAGGCTTAGAAGAAATCAGGCAAGGTTGTAGTGCAATTTCAGCAAATCACTGTCATTCATTGTATAATGATAAGTTTTCTATTTTCCAATTTACTTTCCGTATCAATTTCTCGTATTTCTTAGCTCTCTGCTTGCAGTCATTCAATAGGAACCTTCATTGTTTACTTCCAGTAGATAAAGAGCTGTGATGGCCATATGAGCGAAGAGCTCGGCGCTAGAGATGGGGAAACCTCTACAGATTGGTTTTGTTCAGGTCCCAAATTCGTTTGGGGTCAAACCAGTTCAGAAATGGAAGTGAAACTATTATACTCTTGGGTCTCTTCAGAACCCAGAGTATAGCGCAAAGAGGCCCAGGGGAGATGTAAAAAATTTTTTAAAAAAACTTTATGCTCACCTTCCCTCACTTCTTTCGAGCCTCCTCGTGGTGTCTGGCCCTCTCTCTCAGCCTCTCTGATGATGTTGAGGGGATATCATCACTCCATAAGGAGAGAACCACATCATTGCAAACAAAGGCCTCTGAGAAGGCCGGCATTATGTTAAAGGGAGCGCCCTCTATAGGTTTGTTTGACTGAGACTCTGTCTTCCTAATTACATCATGGAAGTTAGACTTGCACATTCTCAGTGAGCGCCCTCTATTGGTGTGCACACTTGAGGCACTGGCATCCTAATTACATCATGGAATTCAGATTTGCATATTCTTCCCATGTTCCTCTTTGATGATGTCATACCCAGGGTATACCAAAAGGAGTCCCAAAAGAGGTAAGGGAATGTAAGTGTAATGTTTTTTGTTTTTTTCTCCTCCCCTGGGCTTGCACATTTCTATTTTGTCCACAATTATTCAGTATCGAACAGTTAAAAATATTTGGGTCAAATCCATCTGAAATAAATCAGTTTGCCCATCTACTCAGTGCAAGTTATGAGTCTAGTACCTGTGCCTTTACATAGCCCTACCAACTTTCATGGAACACTAAAGAGGCTCCCAAAAAGAGTGATGGTCTCCAAGACTGCTGGAAGTTCATTTGTGCAACCCAATGGAATGCTCCCGCTTCTACCAGGATCTCTGTTCACCTGTATGCCATGTCATAAAAAGGGGTGCAATACACACAAAGAGTGGGCATGTTACCCCAAACGTTCTGGTCAGATATGTAGGTGTGGCTTTAGATGGGCACTCCAGAAGTGAAATGTTGGCAAGAAATCATTGTACTCTGAAGCCCCTGTGTGCAGGAATGGGTCAGACAAAGTACCTAGTCTGCATCATCTCGCCTCCTCTGGGACTGTGCAAAGATGTCTTCAGAGTCCTCATTGATTTGAGTTACCCACTCTAGAAGAGCTAGGATGGCATTCAGAGCTGGGGTGGCATAAAGGCCTAAAAAAGTCAGGGTTTGGCACAGAAAAATTGCCACTTTTTAAAAAAACTTCAACACTTGCATGGAAAAGGCTACCAACCCTATCAGATTTATGATCAATTATTCTAGTTTACCAGACGGTTGGGAGGCATGAGTATATGGTGAAATTTCCCAACATGATGAATAAGGGAAAGACTGAGAAATCATTCATTGTCAAGGTACTGACTGAAGTAAATGCAATGTAAGACCAAGATGAAGCAGCTACCCATTGACTTCTACGCTGTTGTATAAAGCAGTTTTGTACTAGAGTGGGCCAGATCACAGATCATCACCTTGGCCCTTGCTAAATTTTGAAGAGAACCACTTGGCAGCAATATCTACAGGAAAAAGCCAAAAGGCAAAGGAGATCCAACTCCATATAAACCCTCATGGTATTGGTTTGGAATGATCAACATGTTTATACATTGTATGTGTGATGGTCAAGTGTCCAGTTGCTTTTGGCTTCTGAAGCTATAATTCCATGTTCACGTTTTTTTTGTTGTTGCAACTCTTGAACCCAGGTAGGCCAAATCTTAAGGTTGAGACCCCCCATGTTGCAGATAAACTGCTTTTGATTTTGCTGCAGTTTTTTGACCCAAAGCCAGGAGTGGATTCAACAGAAGTGAGTATTAGCGTATTCAATATATTTCTCATTCCTTTTCTAATCACTCTTGACATTGGCTCAAAAAATCACAGAAAAACCTGCAACAAAAAAAGCTGCATTTCCACAATGTGGGGCCTCAACCTTAGGTACATTGAAGATAACCGTGGCAGATCAATGCGCTATCCGTGTATTTCATGCATAGCACACTGACCAATTCTTTTCTATGGGCCCATACACATGACCATGAATTTCACGGTCCCAAGTGTGGACTGATAGTCCAGGCCCCAATATATAGAACAGATCCTATTCTTTTCCTATTTTGCGTCCCTTACTTCCGTGGCTCCTATTCATTTAATGAAAGGGACTGCGAAAGCACGGCCCAAGCACATCTGCATGCTCCCATGCGCTGCTCTTGCCTTTAATTCACGGCCAACTGGCAACACACGGTCATCTGCAACCAGCCTTAGAAAGACTTGTGTGAGAAGGTTTTCCAATTACATACTGCAACCATTCTAGTCAATAGACTTGACCCTTTTAATTCATTAAGCAATGAGGCTCTGTCCCCATACAAGAAGATTTAGAGACTTCATTGTTAGGAAGAAAAATAGCAGTTTCCAAGCCTATACAACATACACAGGTTTGTGAGACAAACATATTGGGATTTTCTCACAACAATGTCTGTCCACTGGAGCCCCCACAATCATGAAAACCGGGGTCCCTGAATCCCCTGTTGAATAGAGTAATACTGTTCAGGACCAAAGCTCCATTAACTTTTAAAGGACAGACAAAAAAAAAAACTGTACGTGACTCTCTCATTCAATTCCATAGAAGTAATAGGTAATACTACCTTTCCAAAATATCTTACTCTAGTGAAATCTTCTGGAAGGTTGCTCCCCATATATCAATGCCTGGGCTTCCAGAAACTTAACGGCATGATTTGTGCTTAAAGCGAAGCCAAAATATCTTTGCCAAAAGTAAGAGGTCTTTTTTTCTCACCGAATCATGTATGGTCTGTAAGTCTCTGTATACTGAAATGTGGCCTGCCAAGGAGACCTAGTACCCATTGTGATTTACTACATCTCCATTCAGACAAGAGAGTCAAGGTCCCTGTTTTACAAATTGGTAGGAGTCCAAACATGATATAGTTTTGCTATAGGAGCTGCCACCATTTGCGGTAAAAAGTTCCGACAGACAACTCTAACTTTTAAGTTTGTTAGTAGAGATGAGCGAGTAGTACTCGATTGAGTAGGTATTCAATCAAATACTACGGTATTCAAAATACTCGTACTCGGTCGAGTACCACTCGCTATTCGAATGTAAACGTTTGATGCAGAACCAGCATTGATTGGCCGAATGCTATACAGTCGGCCAATCAACACTGGTTCTTCTCCTACCTTTAGAAGTCTTCTCCGTGCAGCTTCCTCGCGGCGTCTTCCGGCTTTGAATTCACTCTGCCAGGCATTGGGCCTGGGCAGAGCCAACTGCGCATGTCTGCTTGTAGTGCGGGCATGCGCAGTCGGCTCTGCCCAGGCCCGATGCCTGGCAGAGCGAATTCAGAGCCGGAAGATGCCGCGGGGACGCTGCACGGAGAAGACTTCTCGGAGGATCCAGCCCGACCCTCACTCGTGGACTTGGTAAGTATAATTTGATCGAACGTTGCCTACCCCTGAAACGAGCATTTTCCCCCCATAGACTATAATAGGGTTCAATATTCGATTTGAGTAGTCGAATATTGAGGGGCTACTCGAAACGAATATCGAACCTCGAAAATTTTACTGTTCGCTCATCTCTATTTGTTAGGTGTAGTAAACCAGGTAGTAACATTTTGATACACGTTACATTAATAATATTGCATAGATATCATAAAAATCATCAGATTTTACTTGTGTCCAAACACAGACTTCGTAGAATAGAGAGATGTAAGAAACTTGTATTGGCTGATTTTATTTCTTTAACCACTTCTGGACCGCCCATAGACTATATACGTCCGGGAAGTGGTTGTCTAGTTCTGCCAGGACGTACCTGTACGTCCATCAGAACACAGCAGCTGCATGGTGATCGTGTAGCTGCTTTCACTAGGAGCCGGCTGTAACTTCAGCCGGAGCTCCCAGAGAGAAGACAGGGCAGATTTATCACCTCCCCTGCCTTCTCCATCGCTGTGTATACAGCGCTCAATGAGCGCTGTATACACGGCTATGGACGCAGCCATAAATCAGCTGCCCTCTGACCCGGCAGACACGTGATCCGCCGGGAGCAGAGTCTTACCAGAGCTGCTGGGTCCTACAGGACTCAGATCAGCTCTGCATACTGTGTATACAGTGTGCAGGAGTCTGTATTCCTCCTGTAACTGAGGTTAAATGTACCAGCCCCAGTTATAGGAGAAATCAGCCTCAAGTACAAAAAAAAAAAGTGATCAGATGTCCCCAAAGGTCTCCTATCACCTTATGGGGACACAATCTGGAAAAAAAATAAAATTAAAATATAATAAAAAAGTTTTAAAAAAATGTAAATAAAATAATAAAAAATAAATAAATAATACGCTAATAAAACGCCGTTATTAAAGGTTATAGCCCCGCCCCCGACGACACCATACAAAATAAAAATTACCGTAACGGAGAGGAAAAACTATTTTATAAAGTTTTTCAGTGACACTTTGTGTTATTAAATTTAAAAAAAATTATAAATTGAAAACCAGACACAATTTCCCTCCTATTTTTTTTTATATTTTCCTGGATATAAAAAAAATTAAAACACATTTGAAAATAAAAATAACATAAAAATAAAGCCCTATGTGTCCCCGAAAAAAGACGCAAAAATTAGTTGACTAAGACATACGAGAAAAAATTTACAGACCTCAAAACCGCACATACATAATAAACCTAAAATGTGTCTGGTCCTGGACCACAAATTGGCCCGGTACTGAAGTGGTTAATATCCACTTTTTATTTGACTATTTAGTGTGATCAGTTTGACAGCCAAAAAAACAAAGCGCTTCATAATTGATTCTATTCTCCTCTTATTCGTGAAGTGTGAAATTGTAGTTTTATTAACTGTACACCTACTGGGCACAGCAGACGTAATTGTAGCCTCAGAGATATATATATATATGTATTTCCATACTGGGGGAAAGCTCGGGATTTTGTCACTTTGTAGTGGGAAACAAAAGGTTCATTTTTTTTTTCTATAAAAGAATTGAAAATTGCAGTTGAATGGCCAGCTCTGATCTGATTTCATGCTTAGAGACTTACTTTTGTGAAAAAATAATTACATTGGAAACAAATGCTTTCAGGTTAATTTTGGATGAGTAATATTTTTCCTATTACAATGTGGCTTTTAATCAGGTGTCCAGTTATTAAATTCTTGCCATCGTATACACAGTCAACGGGGACTGGAAGGATTTGCTGGTAACAAAAGAAATTTGCCAAAACCGTCATAGCTCCATTCAACATGGAAGCTGCCACATGAACTCAGCTTAGCTACAGATGTGTCCACTATTTGGTAAAAGGACACCAACATCAATTTTTTCTGAGGATACAATTTCAAGAATCGAGACATTCATATACACGGGTCAACGGGGACTGTAAGGATTTGCCATAACCATAATAGCTCCATTCTACATGAAGTTGCTGCATGACTACTACCTGCATGAGATCAGCTAGCTATAGATGTGTCCACCGTTTGGTACAAGGACACCAACATCAATTTTTTTGGAGGATACAATTTCAAGAATCGAGAAATTCATATATACGGTCAACGGGGACTGTATGGATTTGCCAGTAACAAAAAATTCGCCATAACCATCATAGCTCTATGCTACATGAAGTTGCTGCATGACTACTACCTACATCCAATTTTTTTCCGATGGTTAAAAATTCAAGAATCAAGATATTATAAATTCAAAACTCTCAACAGGGTGCAGTTCACGTCACAATTACTAATTTCCCACCTATAAATCAATATAGCATATATATACAGTCCTATGAAAAAGTTTGGGCACCCCTATTAATCTTAATCATTTTTAGTTCTAAATATTTTGGTGTTTGCAACAGCCATTTCAGTTTGATATATCTAATAACTGATGGACACAGTAATATTTCAGGATTGAAATGAGGTTTATTGTACTAACAGAAAATGCGCAATATGCATTAAACCAAAATTTGACCGGTGCAAAAATATGGGCACCTCAACAGAAAAGTGACATTAATATTTAGTACATCCTCCTTTTGCAAAGATAACAGCCTCTAGTCCATCTTCATTTTGTAGAATTATGAAGTTTCTATGAATATGGAAATTGTTAGGCAAAAATATTTTTGAAATGGAAATGTTATTAGGTTGGCTTTTCACCATGTTCAAGTTGCCCATGGATGGATTCCAATCCAAGACCTCAACGCTGCAAAGCAATAGTACTAACCAATGAGCTACCTCCTTGCCCCTATATACATACTAACACTGATTCAGTAATCTGCAAATATGGTGGTAGCAGGCATCTGCTGTACCATCAGGCAATTCTATAGTTCTCCTCACTTGTCCAGTTTCTTTGATGTCCAAGTTGGTGAGCATGATTGATACACATAGACCCAGTGGCTTTTGTGGCATCATGTTCTCCTGGCAAAAAAAAAAACTTCTCCAGGCAAGTCTTCTTGGAGTTTCACTACACCCTCCATGGGCTTTATGTCTTAGGAAGAGGAGGAAGATCTGTGTAGCTCATTTCCATACATTGTTAACTTTGTAAGACTTTCTAATTTTATCCAGGGAAAGGAATATGCAATAGTGATGGAAAAAAGCAAAAACCCACTCTGGCGCTACCTTTTGGAGAGTACCTCCCTATAGATCATGACTGGTTTTTTTCAAGAAACCTTGTGATATTGGCTGGGAATAAAGCTAAGAAGTTATCTTCCAAGGAAGAGACAACTATCCATAGACAGCTGTTTCAGGGTTATCGTTCCTCATCAGAGTGAAGCAGTGTACTGGTTTGGCTAAATAAGAAACCATAGATGTAGATCAGAAGAATTATTATATCTCCTTAGGGGGATGACGCCTTGGATGACCACCTTGGAAGAGATGTTCTGGTTTGGCTTTAATCCCAGTCAATGTCACTAGGTTTCTTAGAGAAACAGGCATTGATCTATAGGAAGCTACCTTCCTAAGGGCAGTGCTAGAGCGAGTTTTCTTTTTTTCATCAACAAGAACTTCTTTGCATATTCCTTGTATGGCATGTATACTCTATAAGACCCTACTTGTCCACAAGGTGGCCAGCGAAGGTGACATCTCCCTTCTGGAGAGACAGTACCTTTTCTGACCAATGTCTAATTTTATCCTGTCAATTCACTGGAAGAACATAATTTGAAAGAAAACAGCCCTTCGAGTATTACTTCTGGGACGTACACACATTCTGATCATCGCCGCTGAATTAAAGGGAAAGATTTTAAGAACAAGGTCAATGTAAATACCCCCGAAATAGAGGCCACTGATTTAAACAGGACCAGTCAACCTCCTGGTCACCAAACTACACTCCGTAGAGATGTTTGGTGCTATGGTGGAAATCATTGTAAGAAAATCCTGATCAATTATCTGATATCAAAAAATATGATTTCTACTGTATGGCTGGCTAAGCCAGATGTTTTTTTTACGTAAAATGCATGTTACTGTACATAAATAAGTCCCACTTTTCACAAGAATCCTGCCAAATTTGGAAGCCACAAGTCTTTCCATTTTTTTGTTATCTTCCCATTGATATTCCAATATCAGTGAGAGGAAAAGTTGATAACCAGTTCTCGTAAAAGGTTGAGCTTCTAAAGCTTCCAATACAATTTTCTTCCAACAGAAAAACTTCCAGGAGAGGCCTACACACAAGGTCAGAATTTCATCTGCTTCTTAGCTTTGGTTCCTCTCATTGGGTGTCTATTTTCCAACCTCTTGAGTGTTGCTCTGCATTATTCTGAAAGATGTGTCACAGGAGCTCATCACACAAAATAATACAAGATGGCTGCCCGGTTCCCAGTAATGTATGAGGACAATTTGTTGGCTTTCCGTAACCAAAAAAAGTAAATGGTTCCAACACTATTTCATAGCTTAAAACCGCTTGCTTTATTCACATTTCAGAAGAATCATAATTGGTCTGTGTACAGTGGCAGCTTCTGCATTTTGGGCAAATTTGGTCTTAGAGATAACTAAAAATGGGTCAATTTAACTCAAATTTAGACAGGAAATTCTTATAAACTAAACACAATAACGTGACATGCTAGGAAACTCCTTGAAGACTGAACTTCACAAAGCAAACAATGGTAGCCACACAGAGACACACATAGAAAATGACTTTGTGATACAATATTACAAAATACTATTATCTTGAAAATCTAGTCATCTCATAATGCACATACACTCACCGGCCACTTTATTAGGTACACCATGCTAGTAACGGGTTGGACCCCCTTTTGCCTTCAGAACTGCCTCAATTCTTCGTGGCATAGATTCAACAAGGTGCTGGAAGCATTCCTCAGAGATTTTGGTCCATATTGACATGATGGCATCACACAGTTGCCGCAGATTTGTCGGCTGCACATCCATGATGCGAATCTCCCGTTCCACCACATCCCAAAGATGCTCTATTGGATTGAGATCTGGTGACTGTGGAGGCCATTGGAGTACAGTGAACTCATTGTCATGTTCAAGAAACCAGTCTGAGATGATTCCAGCTTTATGACATGGCGCATTATCCTGCTGAAAGTAGCCATCAGATGTTGGGTACATTGTGGTCATAAAGGGATGGACATGGTCAGCAACAATACTCAGGTAGGCTTTGGCGTTGCAACGATGCTCAATTGGTACCAAGGGGCCCAAAGAGTGCCAAGAAAATATTCCCCACACCATGACACCACCACCACCAGCCTGAACCGTTGATACAAGGCAGGATGGATCCATGCTTCATTTTGTTGACGCCAAATTCTGACCCTACCATCCGAATGTCGCAGCAGAAATCGAGACTCATCAGACCAGGCAACGTTTTTCCAATCTTCAATTGTCCAATTTCGATGAGCTTGTGCAAATTGTAGCCTCAGTTTCCTGTTCTTAGCTGAAAGGAGTGGCACCCGGTGTGGTCTTCTGCTGCTGTAGCCCATCTGCCTCAAAGTTCGACGTACTGTGCGGCGTTCAGAGATGCTCTTCTGGCTACCTTGGTTGTAACGGGTGGCTATTTGAGTCACTGTTGCCTTTCTATCAGCTCGAACCAGTCTGGCCATTCTCCTCTGACCTCTGGCATCAACAACGCATTTCCGCCCACAGAACTGCCGCTCACTGGATGTTTTTTCTTTTTCGGACCATTCTCTGTAAACCCTAGAGATGGTTGTGCGTGAAAATCCCAGTAGATCAGCAGTTTCTGAAATACTCAGACCAGCCCTTCTGGCACCAACAACCATGCCACATTCAAAGGCACTGAAATCACCTTTCTTCCCCATACTGATGCTCGGTTTGAACTGCAGGAGATTGTCTTGACCATGTCTACATGCCTAAATGCACTGAGTTGCCGCCATGTGATTGGCTGATTAGAAATTAAGTGTTAACGAGCAGTTGGACAGGTGTACCTAATAAAGTGGCCGGTGAGTGTATCTGGACGTATCCAGCCAAGGGGACACTCCTGTATGAGTAAAGACTGACCTAACTGAAATGCTTCTGTACACAGACTGAATATGATCCTTTTATGGATTGTAATTCATCTATTTGTCCAAATGGTCTCTTCATCTTCATTGCCAAGAATGTGCGGAACAGTGACAAAATCAAAATGATAAGGTGCAAGGTGTAGTGTCTAGTGGCAAAGAGGTATCCTACAGTTTAGGGTTGAATTCTGTTGCATCCATTGATTATGACTAGAGATGAGCGCGTAGTATTCGATCGAATACCTCACCACCATAGGAATGCGTGTAAGCGGTCGAAAACCAAGGGGTTAAGCGCATCAAATATTCAATGCACTTAACTCGTTGATATTCGGCTGCTTACACGCATTCCTATGGCGGAGAGGTAATCGATCGAATACTACGCGCTCATCTCTAATTATGACTCATGAAAAATAATGTAAGCACAGTACCTGGGGACGAGTTGTCATGTGCAGATTATATTCAGAAGTTTTATTTGACAGTCAATCAAATGGTACTTCTAAATTAAACAAATGTTCTTCGTTGTGAAAATGGGCAGCTGTCTGAGATCACGGAAATGATTGATTAAATCTTTTGTAACGTATCAGAGCCATTGGAAGATCATTTCAGTTGGACCTGGCCAATTTCTCTCCCATTTTAGGACTCTTACAGACGAGTATATTGCCTCTGCACATTAAGAAAAATAATACAAGATGTGCCTCTAGGGTTAAACACAGGTTCAATGTTGATATGTGGAGGCAATATGCTTGTCTATGAGAGCCCTTAAGGCTATGGCATCACATTGCTGCAGTTCTTCAGTCAAAGCCAGGAATAGATTGAACAGAAGGTAGACGTATAAGATCTTCCTATACAATTCCCATTCCTTTTGTAGCCACTACTGACTTTGGTTAAAAAAAAAAACACAGCAAAATCTGCAACAAAAAAGCGGTGTTTCTGCAACGTGGGGCCTCAGTCTAAAGGGGTTTTCTGGGCAAAAAATATTGATGACCTATCCTAAGGATAGGTTACCAATAGCAAATCAGAGGGGGTATGATATGTATGATACATGTATGTATGTATGATACACAGAGAATGTAGCAGGAAGCAGACAGCTCTGTTCTCTGTGTAGTGGCCTGACCAAGTTATTGTAAATCCATTCCTATTCACTTATATGTGAGCTGAGCTGCAGTGACTTGGTTCAGCCACTACACAGAGATTGGAGCTGTCTGCTTCCTGCTCCATTCTCTGTGTATCAGCTGCTGAGGATGCCAGGTGTCAGACCCCCACAGATCTGATATTGATGGCCTATCCTTAAAGAGCACCTTCAATTATAAATCAATCTTTCATAAATGAATAGTACAGGTAAATATAAGAAGCTTTGTAATAAGTTTTTTTTTTAAGAAATGTGTTACATTTTTACATATTAGTTAATGGAGATAGGAGGAGGCTGCTGGAAAAGACATACAAATAACTACAGCTGCTACACTTTGAGATTTATGTTTCAATACCAGATGACCACTGTACAGAAAAAGGAATAACTCAATAAATCAAATAAATAACTTTATAGGTTATAAAGTTTCTTATAATTATATGTACTATTCATTTATGCAAAGCTGTTTTATGGCAGTTGATGGCACTATGGACTTTGGCCTAAAAAAACCACAGTAAAATCTGCAACAAAATTTTTTTTTTTTTTTTTTCACAATGTGAGGTGTTAACCGTAGGCACACTAAGATTCAGGCCAAAGGAAATATAGCGTTGACTGCTGTCTAATGAAGTAGTCTGTAAACTTACCTTTGCCGTGGTCTGTACCCCACAACACGCGACAAGCGGCTGGTTATGTCTCTCCTTCTTGATAGTGGGAAGTGTAGCACAAACTTTACAATATTGTCAAAGCAGAGAGACTTATGCACTACAAAGAGATAGTTTTCTATCACAACACTGTTTCGTTACCAGGAATTACTATCCAGACTTCTGATAGATGTTACTCACTTAAAGGGGTTGTCCGAGATAAATTAAAAATTTCCCACTAAGCTAAACCCCCTCCCCCGCAAAACATCTAATTTACTCCCATTAAATGTATATTTACCCACATGCTTGGGGCGGTCACAGGACCATCCCAGGCACATTTTATGATTTCCTGGTGACGTCCAGTTTCTGCGTTTCTGGAGACGAGAGGCCACCAGTAATACTCTTTCCCTCTCTTCCCCTGATGAAGAGACCTCTATAGAGTCTCAAAAACTCCATATGTCATCCAAAAAATTTTTAAGTTAGCCATTAAAAAAGGTATCAACTACTGAGGACTTCTCTCAAAAAATTTCTTTCATTTCATATCCACTGGCTAACACGGTACAAAGACATTTCCTCTCTTCCCCCTCATACTCACCAACACTGACTTCCTTTGTTTCTGCTGGCCATTGCTTCCTTCGCAAGGGAGCCAAAACCAGCGCCTGCACAATAGAACGCCAGCAGAAGCAGCGTTCTATTGCACATGCGTGTCTTCTGTCGGCTATTGCAAAGAATCCCAGGTGTGGTCAAAAGAGGGGACAGCAGCACCTCATCTCCAGGACAAGTATGATGGAGTGGGATGGGGGTTGGGGCACTGAGTTAGTTAGATATCTAGGTTAGTAGGGCTCGTAGTGGACTAACTAGGGGAGGGGGGATGTGAGTGAACTGCAATGCATCATGGTAGTTGTAGTCAGGAAGCTACCCTTGTAAACCAATGCAGAGGACACCAGGAGCTCCCAGATAAAGCCAGAAATTAAACAAAACACTGCTAAAGGTATTTGGGTGCACTTATTAACCCATTGGTAACACTAACAGACTTTTTAGAAAAATATTTATTTATTTTTTTTGCCCGGAAAACCCCTTTAATACTGTAGATACTTCGCCAGCTCCTTACCTCTCTATTAAGTGAGCTGTAAACTATGGAGTACAGACCCAAATCTCTCCGATAAGAAGTAAAGACCCGAGTATTACTTAAAGACACAGACACTTTTCTTTGTAAAAGTATATTGCAAAGTTTGTTCCCTTCACCCAAACTATTGATTTATGAATAAATAAAGTTTTGTTTTAATTTTTTAAGGTATAAAAAGTAAAACAACCAAGCCAAAGAACCCCTTTAATTTGGTCAAACATCAAAGAATTATTTTTACTGTGTACAAAAAGAAAATGTATAAAGTGAACACAAAACTGAAGACAATTATGAGAAATAAATTCCCTTTTTTTTGGCTTTGCATTATTTACACTTTGTACAGTTATATTGTTTGTAATGCACAAAAAGATCCTCTAAATTGTAGGAAATTTGGTCATTTTTAGAACCCGGAACGAGCATTTAATTTCACTTTACGAAAGACCTTCACAGTTAACTACACAAGTACTAGTCAAGAAATGTAACAGGATTGTATGAATGATGAAAAAAAAAAATATTTTCCAGAAACAGCGCCCCCCCTTCTTAGTGTGATAGGTCCTAGAACTGCAGCTCAGTCTGATTTACTTGCATAGGGCTTTGCTGGAATACAAAACATGGAATGAAGGGAATTGAGTCCCATTTCTTTAAAAACATCTCTTAAGTAGAAACATGTCGCTCCTTTCCCATTCCTCTTGGCTCACAAAACATTGGAAAGGTAAGAATGGACACATAATGTACAGTTTATGATAGCCTTTCATTGTAACCTACTTTCCATGCCAAGGACTATAATTTTTTTTTTTTTAGCTATTTCAATAGTGTGTGCGTTTGAGATTTTTTTTTTTACGCATACCACAAGACCGAGATGAAAATAGGAAGATGAACATGAAATAATTTTATATTTTATTGTCATTTTCTTACAAAGTAATACTCAACAATACATTTCAAACAGTGTACCGTATATTAAAAAAAAAATACAGAAATCATACAACTAAAAACAAAAAAAAAAGAAAAAAAAATTAAAAAATTTAAAAAAAGAAAAGAAAAAAGGAATGAATATTTATCTATCCATAATGTGGTTGGTTTTGTTTCGTTTTCCAATGTGGGGGCTAAGGTTTAGCAGCCTACCTGAGACAGAACAGACAAGGGTGGGAACACAGGGACCTGAGACAAGCAGAAGCGAAAAAACGGGTGCTCACAATGAACAAAACAAACTCTAGGAGCCGCCAAAAGGGGAGCGTAAACACGAGAGCTTACACGGGTAAAAATATCTACTGCCAAATAGACTTACAATCTGCCCTAAAACCAGCCAGCATGAGGAATGTCCATTTTTTTGCCCCTTCCCCGCACTCCCATGTTAAGTATCACATTCGGAGAACTTTGGGAGTATGTGCCATTGCCTGTTTGTAAAAAAGACGTAGAAGGCGGGAAAACTCGACAAAGCTCGAAGAAAAGGAAATGCTAGTAAAAAGTTAAGACCCTGTGATACCCTGCTATGGGAGCGGAGGAAGGATTGGGGGGTAGAGATCAGACAGCCAAACAATGGCACAACACGGACAGATAACTGTAGGAGTCCAGGTACAGTATATTCAAACAATACACGTCACACAGAACAAGAAAAATAGGAAACAATATTTCCAGTATTTTCAAGGAATAATAATAATTTTTATCAAAGTAAACATACAGAAGAAAAATAGTTTCTGTAATGGTAAGAACACAATGACACTCTAAAAATTGTGATTTTTTTTTTTTTTGTTTTTTTTTTGTCCATCATTGCCCCAGGCACAGTTGTTGCAAAAAATTTTTTGTTGGGGGCTTTAGTTATTTCATGGCAGCAAAATTAACATTTTATATCCAAACTGATATGTTTACAGAACAACAGGCTCAATAGATATTTCAGTTCAGTGGATTATGTATACACAGTGATGCTGTATTTGCAAAGGAATGACATCAAAACCATATTCCGTATACTAGAAAGACATATAGTCTTTACGTAACAGCTTGAATGGTTATGGATGAGATCGAGTTGGTGGGCATAAAAATTGCCATCCAATTGTAATTTACAAAAATTAAAAAAAAAAAACTCTAAAAAAAAAATAAAAATCAAATTTAATAAAAAGGATCCAGGAAAAAATATAAAAAAAATAAGTAAGTTTCTTAATATGCTTTTTGCTGAAAGGGTGACAAAGCATCTATTCAGGTCAATGCTACTGCTTTTACAGAATCCCTGAAGCAAGGATTATAGGACATTTGTACACAATTTCGCTGGGCTTAAGTATTTTTTTTTTTGTATTTTAGCTCATGTTACCAAACATAGCCTGAAGCCACATCAAGCGTGATCACCTAAAAAAAAAATATTCACAGAAAAGTGTCTAAAAATAAAAATAACCCCACTCGAGGTAAAACTCTGACTCATCCACAGTCATGAAGAACGTTACGTAAAGAGAATATTTTTTCCCCTTCATAACATACAAATATCTAGAAAACAGTTGATATGTAACCAAAACACATCAATGACAAATACCATTTCTGCAACCTCCATTGGCTTCCCCTTAAACACTTACTCATAAAAAATTTGCACCTTAAACGGTATATGAAAATAGG
Source organism: Leptodactylus fuscus (assembly GCF_031893055.1). NCBI lineage: Eukaryota > Metazoa > Chordata > Amphibia > Anura > Leptodactylidae > Leptodactylus > Leptodactylus fuscus. The sequence continues at coordinate 38,919,381 of NC_134270.1, read as the reverse complement.
AAACTCATCCTCCCGATTTCTGGATAAACAAAAAAACCAAAAAAAATAATAATAAAAAAAAAAATCACAAACTGTTTCCTACATTCTCGATAACAATATAAGAATAATCTTTAAAAATGAGCAACTCAATGGTGGTCATTAAATTGTACTTAAACTTTCTTAAAGATACACGAGAAAAAATTTTAGGACATGAGATATAAGCGTGAATGTGTGACATGAGATTGAGCGTTTCGGATACTTCACACAATTGTATCCTAGCTTTTATCTCTTTACATATTTTTTCCATCCTTCGGTTCGATCCCAGATGGTGAAGTTTTCTAGATTTTTTTTCCAGCTGGGATCCAATTCCGGTAAAAAGAAAATATGAGTCGAGATACGTTATGAATGACCTCTAGACTTGCTCCACTCTGCTTAAATTTTAGACTACCGTTTTAGTGCGAGTCCCTGTGGGTTAGATACATGGGTCGAGGCCAGAATGAAGAAAGTATGTATTGAAATGAAAATGGCTCCTGTGACAGTGCACACGTACACACGTATAGGTGATGGGTCAAGCTAGGGCACTCTACCTGTACAATCCTACCTAGAATTTTGGGAATTAAACCTTAAAAATACCTTTTATCTTCATTCTTTCTTAACATGTACACGACAGAAAACATAAGAGTCAGCTCGGCAGCCATCTTAAAATAACCCCTACATTTCAAATTTCGTAAGACAATATAGGTGCAGCTCTACTCAGCAATATACAGTGGGATTGACAAGAAAGCAACGCACTTACCCTGCTAACACCTTCTATAGCAGCAATGACATCTCATTGTTTTACACTTTAACAACTTCAGACTGAACCCTTCGGACAACACAATAATATTACAGATTATATAATACAGGCTGCTCGAATACAGAGTCGAATGCCTCGGTTTCCCAGTTGGTGTTACTGCACACGTTTACTACCATATATTTCAAACAAAATGGCAGGAGGGTGCAGTTGAGCACTTGTACTGTAGAAACATGGTGGACATTACAGCCCTGTACTAGGACACAGCACTGAGAGAGAGGAAGATTTGCATGGAAGAAAATAATGAGGCGAGGAAATAAATCGTAGTGACAAGGCATGAGAGCAAAAGATAGGATAAAAAGGTAAAGGAGGTAGAACGACGCAACAGACAGAGATGGGAAATAGAAGGGCTTTCTATGAGTGTTAAAAATATTGGAAATTTGATTTATCAGAGCAGAAGGATTTTTTTTTTCCCATGTACACCCCTCCTTTTCCTCCAACTTGTTCACTTGTGAATAAAAAGGCACATCCGCTTGTATTTCCACCAACTGTCCAAGGTGGGGTGGGGGGATGGAGTTGTAGGAGCTTCCTCACGCCTGAAGTGCAGATGGTTCTGTAAAGTCTCTCTTTTTTAATCTCTACTTTGTTAGTTAAGCGAGGCAATATTCACTTCCCAGAGAAGAGCAGAATAACTCTTTCTATCACACGTTTGATATCCAGAAAAGGACGCACAAGAATAAGCACCATGATGGTAAGTGAAGAGATGGGCACAAGAAACGCAACTAGAATGGGCATTGTACAGAATGACCACCGCAAAAACAACATGATGTGGACAGTCCCTGTAGAAGGTGACATGAGGACAGACAGATCAGGCAGTAGATGGCTAGGAATGGACTAACGGGATTTTTTTTTTTTTTTACAGGAAAGAGCTCTTATAAAAGCAGCAATGCTCAAGAGGATGTACAAAAACCAAAGGGACAATGAAATGGCCACAATTAGATGATATGTAAAAAGCAGCCCCAACGGGAAATGTAATGAAGTGGGCAAAACGTAAGAAAAAGCTCAGAAGGAAATGGCACAAGACACAAGAGTATAAAGCACCTCAGCAGGAAGTGACACGAAACCAGCCGGGAACACAACAAGAACTTCTCGGGAAAGTGAAATAAAAAACAAGCAAGGCACCAAATTGTCTGCAGATGATAAATACGCCTCTTCAGTGAACGAGGAGTCTGTGGATGTGGGTGCAGAAAGCTCTGCCTACAGTATCCTCCTGCACTGAGGAGCCTGGAATCCATATTTTACTTGCAACCCTACCCCCCCACCCCTCCACAAAATAAAAACAAACATTTCAAGCTCCTGTTATTCCCATGAAAGGAAAGTGGCAAACAATAAAAGCAGAGAGTGTTGTGGGGCAATCACTTTATACCAGATGGGTCCCCCGCTCCTCCATCCGCTCCAAAACCAAATGATAAAAAAAACGCAAGACGTTGGAAGGTCCTTCTCCCTTAGGGCAGCGAGTCTGAACAGAGCTCACACCCTTCAACAAGGCCAGGCTAGATAAAATATTCTTTCTTCTCTTCACAGCTGTTCTGCCCACCCTCTGCATTGATGATCGCAGTGTCTGCGTCTGCTGCATCGTCAGCGCCTTTGGCTTCATGGGTGAAGTATGTTCCTGCATGGAAAAAAAAGATCTATTACACCACACATAACAGGGAAAGAGACTCAGAACGAAGGACAGTGCCAAAATGATCATGTCTCCACAAGATTTTAGAACATTGTAGGCCATGTTCGCCAGAAGAGGACGATGCCCATTTCAAGTGAAATTTTCCAGTAAGAGTTAGCAAAGTTTTAGGTATATTAACCCCTTAGTGACCAGCCTATTTTGGACCTTAATGACCAAGCCAAATTTTGGAAATTTGCCCTGTGTCACTTTATCAGTGAATAATTCTGTAACAGTATAGCACATCCAAGCGATTCTGATATTGTTTTTTCGTGACATGTTGTACTTTACTGAGAAGGTAAAATTAGACTGATATAACTTGCGTAAATTTATTTAAAAACTCGCAAATGCTGAAAATTTTGAAAATTTTTCAATGTTTTCCATTTTTAGCTGTGATATCTCACATATACACAATAATACAGGGCAAAAAAGTTAGTAGTTATATATTTCCAAATGTTCCTTTTGTGTTTCAAGCATATTTGAAATAATTTTAGCATATTTGAGTAACTTAGACAATTTACAAGTTTATCAAGTTTATAAGCAAATTTTGGAAATTTTGAGTTTGTCATTTTTTCCTGTACCAAGCTCTGTTTGCAGACAGGAATTGGTGGAATAATGACAGAACCTCCCATTAAATGACCCAATTTGGAAAACTAGACCCCTTCAGGTATTCGTTGAGGGGTATAGTGAGTATTTTGATCAAATAAATATTGTTTTGCAAGAATTATTACAAATGATGAAAAAAATGACATTTTCATTTTCTTCAAATATATGTCATTTTAAAGCCAGTTTTTTTGCACACAAGACATCAAAAAGAAGAAACACACCCCAAAATATATCACCCCACTTCTCCCGTGTTAAAATATGTTCATTTTGTGGCCTTAGTCCTATGTACACACATATAGTAGGGCCTAAGAGGTAAGGAGGGCCAATTGGATTTCAAAACACAAATTTTGCTTGCAGATATTTTAGGCCCATTGCACATTCAAACAAGATTTGAGTTACCAAAGCAATTGAAAACCCCCATAAATGACCCCATTTTATAAACTAGACCCCTTAGGGTATTCATTGAGGGGTATAGAGAGTACTTTGACCCCATAAGTTTTGAGAAAATTTGCGTCAAACAAAAAAATCATATTTTTTACACAAGTGTCATTTTATAGGCAGTTTTTTTGCACATAACACATGAAAATGAAGAAAAACACCCCAAAATAGATGACCCCATTTCTCCTGTGTTCAAAAATGTACACTTTGTGGCCTTAATCCTATGTACGGACGCACGGTAGGGCCCAAAAAGAAGGGAGCACCAACTGGATTTCAAGACACAATTTTTGCTTCTAAATGTTTCAGGCCCATTGCTCATTTAAACAAGATTTGAGTTACCAAAATAATTGAAAACCCCCATAAATGACACCATTTTATAAACTAGACCCCTTGAGGTATTCATTGAGGGGTATAGTGAGTATTTTGACCCCATAGGTTTTAAAAGAATTTGCGTCAAACAAAAAATTCTCATATTTTTTACACAAAAGAGTCATTTTAAAGGCAGTTTTTTTGCACACAAGGCATGAAAATGAAGAAAAACACCCCAAAATAGATGGCCCCATTTCTCCCGTGTTCAAAAATGTACACTTTGTGGCCTTAATTCTATGTACGGACGCACGGCAGGGCCCAAAAAGAAGGGAGCACCAACTGGATTTCAAGACACAAATTTTGCTTGCAGATATTTCAGGCCCATTGCACATTCAAACAAGATTTGAGTTACCAAAACAATTGAAAACCCCCATAAATGACCCCATTTTATAAACTAGACCCCTTAAGGTATTCATTGAGGGGTATAGTGAGCATTTTGACCCTATAGCCGTTTCACAGATTTTACTAACCTTAGGATGTGTAGGTTAAAAATTACTAAAATGTCCCTTTATCCCCAAAGTTTTCATTTTCACAAGGGGTTAAAAGAGAAAAAGCCCCCCACAGTTTGTTACACAATTTCTCCTGAACACGGCAATACCCCATATGTGGCCATAATCTGCTGTATGGGAACATGGTGGGGCTTAGAATGAGAAGAGCGCTATTTGGCTTTTGGAGGGCAGATGTTGCTGGAATAGTTTTCAGGTGCCATGTCGCATTAGCTGAGCCCCTAAAGTATCAATACAATGGAAAGTCCTCAGATGTGACCCCATTTTAAAAACTACACCCATCAAGGAATGTATCAAGGGGTATTATCATTTTGAGCCTAAAAATGCTTCCCAAAAATTAATGTACAGAATGAAAATTGAAATTTTTAAAGAAATCTGCCATCTCGGTGCCCAATACGTTGCATCCACTTTGTGTTGTCAGAGACCTGCACTCCTAAAACTATTAAGGGGCCATCCCGAGGGGCAAAAAATTATATATGTGGGTGTAAACTGCTGCTTGGGAACACAGCAGGGCTCAGAAGGGAAGGAGCACTGCGCTTTTTAGCTATTGGGGTACAGAGTTAGAGGGACTTTTGGGGCGCCATGTTGTTTTTGCAGAGCCCTGGAGGTGACAGTAAACTGGAATTCGCCAAGAAGTGACCCCATTTTGTAGGGGAAATTTTAGGGTCTCAGCAAATATGACATGGTGTCCAAACACCAACAATCTAAATCTGCACTCCAAAAGCACATAGCGCTCCTTCACATCTGCGCCCTGCTGTGTACCCAAATGGCGGTGTATGCCCACATGTATGACACTGGTGTACCCTGGATAACGGACTTAATGCCATGTGTGGGTAGAATCGGCTGTTTGGGTACAGCCGGGCACAGAAGGGAAGGAGCGCTATTTTGGTTTTTGGAGCACAGTTTGGTTTTTGGACGTCACTTTTGCAAAGCCCCTGAATTGCCAATAAAGTGTAATCCGCAGACATGTCACCCCATTTTGGACACTAGCCCACAGATGGGATTTATCAAGTGGTGTAGCGAGCATTTTTAACCCTTGAGTGTTGCATTTATTTGGTTTCCAGAAATGAAATTGCGGCTGATAATGAGAAGTTAAAAATGAAGTTTTCCAGAGATTCGCCATTTCAGTATCTGATATGTTGTGCCCGACTTATGTCAGCAGAGACACTCCAAACACTGGTAAGCGGGTATCCCGGGCACAACAGCTTTCAGAGCGTTCATCTCTGATACAAGGTGGGCACAACATATTAGGCACTGAAATGACGTATTCCTGGAAAAATGGTCATTTTCACCTCTCACAATCAGCTGCGTATTCATTTATGGATAATAAGTTATAGCAACATTTGGGGGTTAAAATGCTCTCTGTACCCCTGGATAAATCCTTTAGGGGTGTAGTTTCCAAAATAAGGTCACATATCAGGGGATTCCACTTTACTGGCGCTTCAGCTCTGCAAAAGTGTCATGGCATCCAAAAACCAAACCGTCTGTGCTCCAAAAACCCAATAACCGTTCTTCCCTTCTGTGTCCAGCTGTGCCCTAATATCAGTTTATACCCACATATGACATTACGTATGTTATCCCGGGTACACCAGTGTCATACATGTGGCATACATGGGGCATAATCTGCAGTTGGGGTACACAGCAGGGCACAGAAGGGAAGGAGCGCTATGCGGCTTTTGGAGTACAGATTCAGATGTTTGGTATCTGGACGCCATGTCATGTTTGTAGAGCCTGTAAGGTACCAGAAAATTGGATTCCCCAAAGGAGTGACCCCATTTTGAAAACTGCACCCCTCAAAGAATTTCTCAGGGGGTGTAGTGAGTATTAGTATCCCAGACGTGACTGCACAGCGGATGGCGAAGAGGGAATATATAAGCTGTGCGGAGAACATTGCAGACACCAAATTCCCTACTATGTCCCAGTAGCTCCTATGATTGGGGGAGTTGCTCTGGGGGTCACTTTGGGGGTCACTTCTGGTGTCTTTTCGCTCATAAGCTCTAAATCTGGGGTGTCCCCTGATATTCGCTCGCACAGCTTATATATTCCCTTCCTGCCGCAGCCAGTTGTGTTCTAATGATTTGGCGATTTTGGGGTTGTTTGTCTTCACATTACTAGATGATATATTTTCTTTATTTTTCTGGTGACGTGGCCATATAAGGGCTTGTTGTTTGCGGGATGAGATGCATTTTGTAATGACACCATTTTTGGGTGCCTACAACTTATTGAATACATTTTATTAACTCTTTTTTGCTGGATTTTCTAAAGAAAAATCAATTCTGGCATTGCATTCTACCTTTTAAATTTTTCGCCATGCAGCGTACAGTATAAGTATCATGTGACCTTTATTCTGCGGGTCGGTACGGTTACAGCGATACCTCATTTATGTTATTTTTTAATGCGATACTAATTCTGTAGAATAAAAACACATTTAGGGACATAAATCAATGTTTTTTGTATCGCCATCTTCTGAGAGGCGTAACATTTTTATTTTTTGGTTGACAGTGTTGGTTGAGGGCTTATTTTTTGCGGGACAATGTGCGCTTTTTATTGGTACTGTTGTGCGGTGATTATGACTTTTTGATCACTTTTTATAGCATATTTTGTAAGGTGAGATGGCGAAAAATCACTACTTCCGGCGGGTTTTTTCCGTTTTTTTTTTCCGACGATCACCGTATACATTAAATATTGTTGCAGTTTTATTGTTCAGATTGTTACGGACGCGACGATACCAAATATGTATTGTTTTTATTAACTTTTAGGTTTTTTTTTAATATAATTCATTTTCTATAGAAAAAAGGGAATTTTGGGGCTTTATAACTTTATTCATTTTTATCAGACACTTTATTTATTTTTCACTTTTTGTTTTTTTACTTTTTTATGTGTCCCTTTAGGACACTTGGATTAGTGATGCTTTGTCTCGCAGCGTCTGGAGGAAGTCAGACGCAGGGGCTGCCTGCGTCTGACTTCCTCTTAAAGCGGCAGGATCAACCAGGTATTGGGGGTCTCTTGGAGCTTGGGGTCACTGGCCAGACCCCAGGCTCCATGTTAGAGACATCGGCACCCCTCGATCTCGCCGCGGGGGGTGCCGATTCAGCCGGCACCGTCACGGAACCGCTTCAGTTCCGTGATCATGTTTGATCACGGAACTGAAGGGGTTAAAACCCCCCGATCGGAGACCCCTCCGATGGGTGGTTATGGAATGGGGTCTTAGCTGTTAGATACAGCTAAAATCCCATCCAATTATGTCGGCACTTACAGGGAATCCTTCCCTGACTGCCCGACGTAGTTTTCCTATAGGGCAGTCAGGAAGGACCTGCAAGTGCCGACGTAGATTCCCTATGGGCCGGTCGTTAAGGGGTTAAAGAAAATGCATTATCATATTTTCCCTCATAGATTGTAAGCCCTCGCGGGCAGGGTGCTCTACCCCACCGTGCCAGTCAGTCATTGTTAGTATTATATCTACCTGTGTATTCTGTGTACTGTATGTAACCCCCAAATTGTATGTAGCCCCCAAATGTAAAGCACCATGGAATTAATGGTGCTTTATAAATAAATAAATAAATAATAATAATATTTTAAGGGTTTTTGTATGTAACAATTTACATAAATAACATATAATAGGCTGATACTTCATGTATTCAGCAGCGCACTTCCCAGCTTTGTAGTACAGATTAGGACAGAGTCAGCAGGTAAAAGATTTAGTGACAACTGTGCTACACTAGAAGCTTCTTTGTATGTATTACTCCCACCATAAAGGAGAGGATCACCCAATAGGCTGATACTTCCTGTATTCAGCAGCACACTTCCCAGCTTTGTTGTACAGACTAGGACAGAGTCAGCAGGTAAAAGATTTAGTGACAACTGTCCTAAACTAGAAGCCTCTTAGTATGTATTACTCCCACCATAAAGGAGAGGACTATACTCCAAGTCCTAGAGATCGTATTTAATAGTTTTTATTGAATAGTTTTTAATGTTTCCCTATTGTATTGTGCATACACATTATATGGGGGAGGGGGAAAGAGACTATGCGTTCAATGTAGTCAACCACAAGAAAAATAAAAAAAAATGGATAATTAATTAGGAGCAACATATTAAATAAAAAGTCTTCATAAATCAAATTAATGGAACTCAAATAAAATACAGGCAGAAAATAGGTTTATTTGTAGTAAAAAGAACCTGAACCAATGTAGAATAGCTGTGCATTTCTGAAATTGAATTCTTACTTGCCCTTAGCAGTAATGGAGAATAAAATGATACAACATAGGTGTATGCCACAACCATTCCCTGGGAAAAATGAGCTGAAAATCATAAAAGCGTATTTACCTTTATGTCGAGCAAAGTAGCGTCCCAGGATGATGAGAAGGCAAAGCATAGCAAAGACAACAACAGCAACAACTCCCCCGATTACGGCATGGTCTACACCCAGAGGACCCTCTTCTGCTGCCCGGGTATCTGTTAGATAAAGAGATGGTTAATAGAAGAAGTACAGTAGAACAATAGCCAATGTTATGTACTAACAACGTCACAGAGGCGCTAAGCAGGTATAGGCGACCATCTCAATAATAAGTGGTGGATTTGAGGGTTAGCAACTATGAATAAGTTTTCTTCTAAGACATAGTTACATATCGGTGGTCTTAAAGGTAACCTTTTCCTACCACTCTACATTGTTCTATTCCTCCTAGAATTTTTTTTTTTTTTTTTTTTTTATGTAGATTGTGAGCTCCATATAGGGATCACAATGTACTTTTTTTTTTCCCTATCAGTATGTTTTTGTAGAATGGGAGGAAATCCACGCAAACACAGGGAGAACATACAAACTCCTTGCAGATGTTGTTCCTGGTGGGATTCGAACCCAGGACTCCAGCGCTGCAAGACTGCAGTGCTAACCACTGAGCCACCATGTTGCCCCTCCTCCTAGAAATGTATGACTAAATGGACAAGTGGGTGTTACCAGGAGGTGCAATCTGACACCGTCCAATCGGAGAATTGTATGTTTTGTGAAACCATGCTTAATGCCTCTGCAATTTTGTTGAATATACTAAAACTGTACTAACTGTACTACAAAGAACAAGAAACTAAGAGATTAGTGATCTACATTAGTATCGGATTATATTACACAAAAACTATACTGGTCACATCTGCATTGAGGTCTTTGTTAGACACAGAACCCATAATGCAGTGCTGATGGATACCAGTGTCGCTCAACAGAACCCACTGATATATAATGGGGCATGTTGGGTTCCCCTGGAGTATCTCTCGTTTGATAGAGAGCTTTCTAGCACCAAAAAGTGCAGAATCTGGAACGATGGCTCCTAAGAGATATAGCATGAAAACCTATAAAGTAAAAATACAAAATTTGTAATAAATTTTAAATTTTTTTAAAATTTCAGCCTTGGTTGTCTTCATTGTGTCTAACTAGAAGGGATCATGTAGAACAGTCTCCTCTCTTCATGGACAGAGGCCACCATTAGGCAAGCCATATTCGTCAATGATCCAACAACTAAGTCGAGCTTTAACACAAATCTTGTATATCCGTCATCAAGTACTAGTTTAAAAACATTCATCAATGTAAACTATACAATGCCAAAATATATCAGAATCAATTTACCGAATGTGAATAACAAAGTGAATTAGCAATGCCGATATCTAATAGGTATGATGTACTCAGGAAAGGAATAGCTCAAAGCTTTCCCATCAAGCCCCGGCTGATAGAGCTGTCATTTACAGGTTTCCGACTGAATGTCTCTAAACAGAAACCCTAATGTTAAGTGACGTTATTGATTCAAGTGCTGGTACAGGTAAGAAAGCTCATTGGGGACAGATCATTTACAACGTCTATTTGTGTAGCTCAGTCAGAAAGGCACCAGAATGGGGTCAAAAACATAGGTGACGAGGCGCTTTAATTAAAACTTCACGTTAATACTGTCAGATAGAATACTTTATATGTCTAATTTATAGATAAAGAGCGAAAATGCCTGCAAAATCTAATTATCACAAAGTCATAAATAACTATCAATGTTATGACCATCATAGTGAGCCAAGACCCCCACCACTTACTAAAGCGAAGGGGTAGAATTGCTCAGCTGAACTCTGTACCCCCTTATTTCTGTTTCATTCTTATTGGAGAGCAGAGTAAATGGTATAGGCATTTACAAATAGTCTAGGGACCTTAGCATTCAGATATGATCCAGTCCTGTTCCCCTTGCCTCAGAGAAATGAGCAGTTGGTACTCGGGTTTGTATTTTTTATAAGTCCGTAATCACTCGCTACACTTTCTAATGAAAGATAAGCAGAGCCAAGGGGTTACTTTCTTAGCGTAGCACAAATCAGGGGTGTCCTGGTTGTCAGACACCCACTGATGTGATTATGAGCACCACGAGCCTCGTAGAATTGAGTAGTTGGTACTCGGACTTATATTTTTTATATGTCCGAAACCACTCACTACACTTTCTATAGATAAGTAGAGCCAAGGTGGCACATTCTTAGCTGAGCACAAATCTGGGGTGTCCTGGTTGTCTGACACCCACTGATGTGATCATGAGTACCACTTGCCTCGGAGAGTAGAGTAAGTCCGAACCCACCTGCTACGATTTCCAATGAAAAATAAGCAGAGCCAAGAGGTTAGTTTCTTAGCTGAGCAAAAACCAGGGGTGTCCTGGTTGTCTGACTACACTGATGTGATCATGAGCTCCATTTTAGAGATGAGCGAACAGTAAAATGTTCGAGGTTTGATATTCGTTTCGAGTAGCTCCTCAATATTCGACTACTCGAATCGAATATCGAACCCTATTATAGTCTATGGGGGGAAAATGCTCATTTCAGGGGTAGGTAACATTCGATCAAATTATACTTACCAAGTCCACGAGTGAGGGTCGGGCTGGATCCTCCGAGAAGTCTTCTCCGTGCAGCGTCCCCGCGGCATCTTCCAGCTCTGAATTCACTCTGCCAGGCATCGGGCCTGGGCAGAGCCGACTGCGCATGTCCGCACTACAAGCGGACAGCTGCACGGAGAAGACTTCTAAAGGTAGAAGAAGAATCAGCGTTGATTGGCCGACTGTATAGCATTCGGCCAATCAATGCTGGTTCTGCATCGAACTTTTCCATTCGAATAGCGACTGGTACTCAATCGAGTACGAGTATTTCGAATGCCGTAGTATTCAATTGAATACCTACTCGATCGAATACTACTCGCTCATCTCTACTCCATTTGCCTCAGACAGTTGAGCAGTTGGTACTTGGGCTTATATTTTTTATAAACCTGTACACGACTCGCTACACTTTCCAATGAAAGACAAACAGACCCAACAGGGCACTTTCTTAGCTGAGAACCAACCAGGGGTGTCCTGATTGTCTGGCACCCACTGATGTGATCATGAGCACCTATCTTAAGGATACGTCATTAATATTTAATGCCAGGAAAACCCCTTTAACCCTCTGTTTGGGCTAAAATAGTTACTTGGTACTCCTCTCACTTCATAACGTGAAGATGTATTAAAGTGGTTGTTTTGTTCAGCAAACACATTTCTGGGTTATCAGACGAAGACCCATTTAAGACCCTCATTTATTAGCCAGAGCTAGTATATATTACCAGACCGTTACATAGTTACATAGTAGATGAGGTTGGATAAAGACCTTAGTCCATCAAGTCCAACCTATAACCCTACAATCCCTACAGTGTTGATCCAGGGGAAGGCAAAAAACCCCATGAGGCTCGTGCCAATTGCCCTATTTCAGGGGAAAAAATTCCTTCCCGACTCCAAATCTGGCAGTCAGTATAAAAACCCTGGATCAACGTGTCCACTATCTTTAATGGGCACTTTCTTCCCCTATGGTGGCACTGGAAGGGAGCTGAACATGTGCTGTTGGGTCCTCTCAACAAATTGCAAGGGACAACAAACAGAGGGTCAACGTGCGATCAACTTCTCTTTGGAAGATCCTTTCGACACAATGGGATCGTCCAATATGGACAACACAATCCAGTTGGATGCTGTGCCAAAAGATGAAACCTTTTATGGATATTTATTAGATCTTTAAGAATGTTTTTCATTGTGTCTACAGTATGTAATTTATATATGCCTAAACAGTGACTCAACTTCCAGAAACCATAGGTCAAGGACAAGCGTTTTCATAACACAACGCTCCTTTTTTTCTCCTTCGTCCCGGCCCATGATTAATTAAAGTGAATCATCCACTAAATGTTTGCTACATAAACAAGACTTCTTTTATCTCTCTGCATCTCTCGCTCACTTGTCAGTGGTACTTCATGCATTAAATGCTATTTCATAGATGGCAGTGTGAAAGTCTTTTGTGCAGCGTTTCGTCATGTGCATGTTTTATTGGCCTTTTTTGAATTCCAGAAATGTATTGCAAAAAGATTAAGCTCATTGTGAGCAGCTCCGATAACAAATACCAAACAAAATGTATTAAAACATAATAATAAAAAAATAATCCCGCAGAGCAGAGGTCGGTGTGACAGCCTCATATGACAAATGCCACATTATTCACATTACTTGCAAATCCTAATATGCTATTTTAGAAGAACATTGAGTTTCTCCCCAGTTCAATTGCAGCCGAAACAAATGCCGATGATTTGAAATATTCTCGAGACGCAATGGTAAATATGTGAGCAGGATGTAGAGAGAAGTTGGGGGGGGGAGTAAAGAGTACAGAACGAGTCTGCTGGACACTGCCATAGGGCAATTTCTTTAGCTTTGTATATGGTACACTGCTGGGTACAAAAATTTTCAAAAGGCCAATACAGACGGCTCCGATTTACCAGACAACCAGCTATTCTCTATAGACTAGACCAATATGTCCTCCATAATTGCTGTATTATTTCAACCCTGCAATCTGTCTCCTAATGACAGAGCGGTCTGTGCCAGCATTACTACTTCACCAGCACCGCAATCTCATGTGCATCATTATCAGTTCTTAAAAGAATCTCTCATTTCCATGGTCTATCATTGTTCAATAAATGGAACCACATACGCGACTATTTTCATAATAGGATTAGCGGTTCCACCATAGCACATGAACAACCGCATTACCGGACCATATAAGAATTAGATTTCCAATTCCAGGAGGCCGAATACACCTCCTTTGTTACAGGGATTAATGCATATTAAAATACAATTTCTGAAGATGTCTCTTAGGCTGTGTCCATATTCGTGCCGGAGGCTCTACTCCAAGCCTCCTTCGCAGATTATGTCACATTTGATGGAAAAAAGTAGCGCAGCATACAGCACTATCGTTTCCAGTGAAATGAATGACACCATGATGGAACCCATTACAGGTTGGTGAGGTCCCTTGGGCTGGTATTGTCCATCATGTGATGTATCCATAATAGTGTTGTTGCTAGAGAGGCTTCCATCTTTAATTTTTGTTCAGATGGGTTAACTGCTCGATAAATTTAGTAATGTTCACTCAAAGGGTAAGTTCAGACGAGGTTTTTTTTGGTCTGGAACCTGAGGCAGAGGCCACCTCAGGTTCCGGACCAAAAGCCGGGTAGCTGCGACTGAAAGCCGGTGCACTGCATCAGGATCCAGCCACGCACTCTGCTCCAGATTAGGCCCAATGAATGGGCCTAGTCCGGAGGAGGGAGTGTCTTCAGGCTGAATCGCGAGGTGACTCGGCCTGAAGAATAAGTACCTCACTTATTTTTTCCAGGAGCCAGAAGAAACGGCTCCCGGAAAAAACTCCTGAGCGGTTCCCATTGATTTCAATGGGAGCTGTCTTTTTGGTCAGGATTTTGAGGCCGCATCCGCCTGAAAAATCTCCGTCTAAACTTACCCTAATACTACAGGATTTTTACTTGCCCTTAATGTTTGTCAGCCTGCAGCATTTTCTAACCTGTTAGGGTATCGTCACACGGTGGAAAATGGATTCCGTGTGTGAACATACCGCGTGGCTAGCCAATGCAGTGCACCGGCATCTCATCGTGGCATTCCGCTCCAGATTAGGCCCGAATGAATGGGCCTAATCGGGAGGGAGCCTCGAGCTGCGGAATCCGCAGGAAGAAGGAGCATGTCGCTTCTTTTTCCGGTACTAGCTAGCGAAAAAAACAAGCGAGCAGCTCCCATTGAAGTCAATGGGAGCCGTTTTTGGCAGCGGATTTTGAGGCAGATTCCGCGTCAAAATCCTCTGCCAGAAAACTCTGTGTGAACTAGCCCTTATAGGGGTATTCCCACTAACATTATATTTAAATTTGTAGAGAAATAAGAGTTACATATTTAAATTCCAAATGTATTTAACTATCTTAGCTGCCAATGGATATCACCATTGGTTCTGCCTGGTCTCGAGAGGGTATGTATGAAATATGCTGACATTTGCTTTCTCAGTGTTGGTAAGTAGCATGAAATAACAGATAAGAAATAAGAATCATCTTTAAGAAGTGAACAGACAAGCTTAGGTGTTTGCCTCAGGCACTTTTACTAGTTTTGATTTTTGGGATACAGTCTGTAGTCTATGAACATTACATTACATGAGCAGCGCACAGACACAATATACTGTTTCTAAACAAGTACTATCATCTTCCTTAAAGTGCAGGAAACCTGGGACATGTCTTGTCTCTAACAGGTCAGGTACAGATACACAGCCCAGATATTGACTTGATTGTTCCTATCTGAAGACTCAATACAATGGAGGTGGAAGACGTGGAGGATGTAGGTCAGCTAGTGGCCAAGAACACCATCCTGGACATGCACTCCACTGATTCCAGCACAGTCTCTTCTCTAGCGCCCTCCATTCCTGACCAATCAGTGTTTTTAGTTTTGGTGCCTGATATGTAATTTTGTCTCTCTATTGGGGAAGTGTTAGGCAGGAGCAGTGTGATACAGAGCTCCAATCTAAGAGGCAGCCAGTGTCAAAGCTCAGAATCACACCCCTTGTCTACACTTGCCTGAGACCGCCCTCCTAACAGTACAGAGACTAAATAACATATCAGGCACCAAAACTAACAGCATTGATTGTTCAGGAATGGTTGGGGCTAGAGAAAAATTCCAACTGTGCCAGAATCAGTGCAGCAGAGACTATTAAATTATGTATGTGAATGGCATAAGATGGCCACTTTAAGGGAGATACTAGGTTGTGTGTGGCAATGGCATAGCCTCCTCTCTCAACTGAGAAGACATGCACGATCAGCCAACCGGGGACCAGGAGGAACAGCCAAATGAGGATTATACCAACAACTATCTGCCGTGAATGGTTAACTTGACTCTTAAAACTTACTGTATATACTCGAGTATAAGCCGACCTGAATATAAGCCGAGGCCCCTAATTTTACCACAAAAAAACTGGGAAAACTTAATGACTCGAGTATAAGCCTAGGGGGGGAAATGCAGCAGCTACTGGAAAATTTCAAAAATTAAAATGGTCGGAGTTTTTGGGTGCAGTAGATGCTGGGTGCTGGGGAAGGGGAGGGGGAATTTTGGTTGTCTGTCTGCCCCTTCCCTGAGCTTGAGAACTGTTTTTTCTTCCCCCACTTGGAATTCAGTCTGGCTGTATATAGGGTATCTGCAGTGCTCCTATTAACCCATTTCCAGCGGAACAGGAGCACTGCAGATCCCCTATATTCAGTAGACCGAGCACTCTCAGACACAGGGATACCTAATGTGTTTGTGTTTCACAGTAATTTTCTACTTTTGTATGTATTCTAGGGAAAGGAGGGATTTACAACTTTTATTTATTTTAAATTTTTTTGCACTATTTTATGGGAGATTCTATACATTGATATTGTGGCTGGTCATAGACCCCCCACCTCCTCCTTTAAAAAAAAAAATATTTTTTTTTTTCTTTTGCTGACTCGAGTATAAGCCGAGGGGGGCTTTTTCAGCACAAAAACTGTGCTGAAAAATTTGGCTTATACTCGAGTATCTAAACAGGAGCAGTAACTTTTATATACAATACAAACTATTCTATGTAAAACACAAAAAAATAAGAATGCAACAATCTACCATATATAAATGGAAAACAATATTATCTTTTAGTCTATGGCTCTAATAGCTAGGAAAGGCCTCTTTATCATGCAAATGACAAGTGATGTATTCTATAAGTACAATGACGTGGCCTTTAGTTTGAAGTGTGAACGTAATTATAGATCAAGCTAATGCATCCATGGCAATTTAGGAAATGGCGTCTTTCAGGACACTCAGAACATTCAATTGCAGACGGATGGGGAACATTACCCTGAGACAGTCATGTAAATGTTAAAGAGGTTCTTCTACATCTAAAATAACATGATTTCTATACCTAAGCAGGCTACAGGCGGTGGCTCCATTCCCACTCCCCATCTAAAACACATGCACACATGGCTGATCCAACATAGGGAGGGGGATCAGGTAGACTTCTACTGAAAGTGTAAGGGCACTTCTAATTTCGGCATACTGCCTTGCCTATGTACTTGAGTCTAGAAATAAGAAATCCCAAGTATAGTGAAGTTTACTGAGTGAAGCGCCCGTCTTGCGCATGCGTATAATAAAACAATCAGCGAGGAAACGCTATTCCCTCATGTATCTATCTGCGCCCCAGATTGTTAAACAGTATAAATATATTACTGATGTTAACACAACCCCCAGGATTGTAATAAAATAGCAAACTAATCCATTTAATGGATAGTTTGCCTTCAGAATTTCCCTAATTATCTCTCATAGGAAACATCTACTCATTAAAAAGCACATTCTAAAATGTTCCTTGTAGTGTGCCTTCTTTAAGAGTTATCATCACACAAAACTGATTTATCTCCCAGCCCCGAGAACCTGAAGTGTTAAAGGACATGGGGATAACGTGTGAAGCTACGATGGAGAAGGAGCACAGCTGATGGAGAATAAATGGAAGTCTAAGAGGTCATGGGCATGGACTGGGGTAGTCCAAGAAGAAACAATGGCAGAAACAAGGATAATGTGGGAAAGTATTGCCAAGAATGTGGTTTGTGAGGCTATGAATGTCAGTCTTACTACAACCATATAGTCTAGCTTTGGTCCAAAGGCCAGTGGCCTACACTACAGTAACACTGAGGCCTCATGTTGTGGAAACGATTTTGCTGCGTTTTTTTGAGCCAACGCCAAGAGTGGCTACAAAAGGAACAGCAAATATATAAGATCTTCTACTTCTTTGTGTTGCTAAATCCACTACTGGCTTTGGCTCAAAAAGCGTAGCCACAAAAGCTGCTTTTCCACAACACGGGGCCTCAGCCTAAAGTAGGTAAATAGACTAGTAAAAGTTTAAGGGCTCGTTCACACGGGCACAGAAGGGGCGGATTATGGCACGTAATCCACGTCATAATCCTTACAATGGTGGTCTATGGAGACCGATAGCATTCTTTTTTCTTTTTTGAGCCACGGTGTTCGCCTGGCGGCAGCAACCTCTGGAATCGGCCCATTCAATTGAGCCGACTCCGTAGGAGAAAGCTGCAACTGCGACGTCGTGTCAGGCGGGTTTTGACCCGAGATTGAAACCGCTCCCCGTGTCACTCTGGATGCCAACCCCCCTTCCCCCCCCCCCCGTGTGAGCTAAGCCCTAAAGGTGGCCATACACTTTTAATAGCTGTCGGGAAAATGCTCATTTGGCTGAGAGTAAGGGTCCAATCACACGGTGGAAAATGGTGAGGAATTTGGTGTGGAATTTGACAGGCTGAAAAAAAAAGCCTCCCATTGATTTCAATGGGTTCTGCAAGTGGAAAAAAAAAGCTAGCAGAACCCACTGAAATCAATGGAAGGCTTTTTTTTTCAGCGTGGAAGATTCCACACCAAATTCCTCACCATTTTCCACCGTATGAATGGACCCTTATTCTTCCTGATACTCAAATACACATGCATGCTCAATTCAGCCTAGAGTGTTGTCAATGGGGAGAGGGAAGTAAAGGGTCTGATATGCATAACGGAAAAGAGTCTCAAGCTGTCGACTTTGACCGAACTAGTTACTTATACCATCTATCTTATGTGTGTGGGTCCTCTGAACTCTCCCCCGAAAAATTTATTAAGAAAAACGAAGGATCGGCAAATTAAATGTTATCACGCCTGATCTTTTGTTCCCCAAGAAGATCAGCTACTCTCCTCTCTACACTAAAAAACAATGGGGATAAGTTGGGAGAAACAGCTGTCGGCCAAACAAGCATTCATCTGAAGGTTTATGGACACAATGAGCTGCTGCAGACATCTATAGCGGAGGTTTATCTGCCTTGGGAACGAAAAGATTGAGCAATGAAGTTCAACACGTCTGATCCTTCCTTCCCTGACATCATATATTGTCTGAGAGTCAGGAGGTCTTGAGGGACCTTAAGGGAATTCTCATCTTGGTCTTTCATGGCTGATATGAGAATATCCATGTCTCTGGGCAACTGAGAAAGATGAATGTGGCTGTTCTAACGTTGTTTCTGTAAGTCATATAAGTAAATAGAGGCTATGGAAACAGCGAGCTACACGATTTTTGTAACTTTCAGGGTTTGAGAAGTCGCGTAGCTTGTTTCCATTGAACACATTCACTTCTATGGGAGTTACAGAGTCAGCAGAGCACAGCTGGGTTTGACTATTTCCATAACTCTTAGACTTCTGGATCGCATATTCCCATCCCAGCCATGGCTAAAGGACAAAAGAATTAGAAAAACATCATGGGGATAAGGAACTTAGAAGAAATCGGCCACCAGGATCCCAGGCATGGGCACCAAAAGATAACAGACTCTGGTGTCAGACAATGCAGCTGTCTCTGGAATTGGCCATACATCATCAATGATACTCGAAATTATGGACGCTTTTTGGCAGCATCTTAGTAAGAGCCATTACATGACGGAGTCCCTTGGCCATGTGCTGTCCATGATCTGTAAAAAATATAGGATGGGCTCTATTTTTTTTTTACGACTCTGCCTCTTTGAAAAGTTGGGCTTCATATGTACATACCTATATACAAGGTAGGCAGGGGGAAATGAATACTAAAAGCTAATGTGTAGGAGATCAAAATTTCTTGGAGACAGGAGATGGAAGGACAGACAGATGTATAAACCTAAGGGTGAAGTCAGATGTGGATTTTCTCTCAATGAATGTGGCATACAGTGAATCTGTATGTAACACAATAAGGACACGGACAAAGTACAAGAGAAATGTGGACAATTTGCAAAGCTCCTGACCGAAGACAGACAGGAGAACCGAAGATGAGCAGGTGACTGCAATGATCATGACCAAGGGCTAATACATATAAAGGTATAGAGTGCACTGAGAAGAAAGAAGATAGAATGACAGATAGTCAAGGAAAGGTGGATAGTGCATGGAATGGATCTTGGAAAGGAGTAAGAATAGGACCAAGTCTACACAGCAGGTTATAATGAAGAGCTGAGCAGTGAGCTGACATATAGGATAATGTAAAGGGCACAATGCCCAGCAGGACGATATAGAGAAGAGCACATGCTTAAAAGAAGTAATAGTAAGAATGAAGTACAAAGATGAGCAGGTTAGTTAGGGGACAAAAAGAAGAGAGTGACGGCATAAAACGCACAATAGAGAAGATGAGGAGCAGAATCTGCAAAATGAGACATAAAGGAAAGCGCACATCAAGAACTTCAACCAGACTGAGATAAAACAGCACAAAGAACAATGTTACAATCTGAAATGTGATAGTTCAATGAAGACTGCTGGCCTGTAAGCTTATTATCAGGATGACACCAAATGCTCGGCCTGGACAGATCAGTAGTATCACTATGTAACAAGTGGAGGCTATGTATATGCATGCACCAGACGTGCAGGGGGCTTGTACAGGATATAGATCTTACAGCATAAATAATGCACATTACATAAAGTGACACACCAGGAATAGAGGAGTGAGAAGGTAATATATTAGGGGCAGGCATTCCCAACATGCAATGGTTTGGTTGCAAACAGCATGCTAAGATGCCACATACTAAAAGCATGCATATATGGGGAGCATGGAAGCCTGAAATGGTATTGGAAGGTGGATTAAAATCAAGGTTTACTGATGTTAGCCATGAGTGTAATATATATATATACACTCACCGGCCACTTTATTAGGTACACCATGCTAGTAACGGGTTGGACCCCCCTTTGCCTTCAGAACTGCCTCAATTCTTCGTGGCATAGATTCAACAAGGTGCTGGAAGCATTCCTCAGAGATTTTGGTCCATATTGACATGATGGCATCACACAGTTGCCGCAGATTTGTCGGCTGCACATCCATGATGCGAATCTCCCGTTCCACCACATCCCAAAGATGCTCTATTGGATTGAGATCTGGTGACTGTGGAGGCCATTGGAGTACAGTGAACTCATTGTCATGTTCAAGAAACCAGTCTGAGATGATTCCAGCTTTATGACATGGCGCATTATCCTGCTGAAAGTAGCCATCAGATGTTGGGTACATTGTGGTCATAAAGGGATGGACATGGTCAGCAACAATACTCAGGTAGGCTTTGGCGTTGCAACGATGCTCAATTGGTACCAAGGGGCCCAAAGAGTGCCAAGAAAATATTCCCCACACCATGACACCACCACCACCAGCCTGAACCGTTGATACAAGGCAGGATGGATCCATGCTTTCATGTTGTTGACGCCAAATTCTGACCCTACCATCCGAATGTCGCAGCAGAAATCGAGACTCATCAGACCAGGCAACGTTTTTCCAATCTTCAATTGTCCAATTTCGATGAGCTTGTGCAAATTGTAGCCTCAGTTTCCTGTTCTTAGCTGAAAGGAGTGGCACCCGGTGTGGTCTTCTGCTGCTGTAGCCCATCTGCCTCAAAGTTCGACGTACTGTGCGGCGTTCAGAGATGCTCTTCTGGCTACCTTGGTTGTAACGGGTGGCTATTTGAGTCACTGTTGCCTTTCTATCAGCTCGAACCAGTCTGGCCATTCTCCTCTGACCTCTGGCATCAACAACGCATTTCCGCCCACAGAACTGCCGCTCACTGGATGTTTTTTCTTTTTCGGACCATTCTCTGTAAACCCTAGAGATGGTTGTGCGTGAAAATCCCAGTAGATCAGCAGTTTCTGAAATACTCAGACCAGCCCTTCTGGCACCAACAACCATGCCACATTCAAAGGCACTCAAATCACCTTTCTTCCCCATACTGATGCTCGGTTTGAACTGCAGGAGATTGTCTTGACCATGTCTACATGCCTAAATGCACTGAGTTGCCGCCATGTGATTGGATGATTAGAAATTAAGTGTTAACGAGCAGTTGGACAGGTGTACCTAATAAAGTGGCTGGTGAGTGTATATATATATATATATATATATATATATATATATATATATATACAGTACCACCTAGGTCTAAAGGTTTTGCCTGATATTGCAGCCCCATTTACTTAAAGGGAGTCTACCAGCAGGAAAATGGGTATGAAACTAATGACAGTCCCTTGTAGAGCAGCTTGCGCACTTTCCAAAGTTGACTTTCTTATTCTGCATCAGGATATATGTTATTATGCAAACTTTGGGGGGAAGGGGGTGATTGGTTAGGGGAGGAAGGCGGTTGGGGGAGAACATGGGGGAAGGTGGAAGGGCCATGCCAAAAGTTCGCCATGGGGCTCCGCCATTCCTCGTTACGGCACTAGCACTGGTTGGTGCTGCAGACACACTGATGACATATGGTCCACAAAAAAGGAACACTGATTACTAATTTGTGGACCGCAAAATACACATGGTCGTCTGTAATGGGCCTAAGGATGATTATCTAGAGCAGAGAGTAAAGTCCATTTGTCATAGTGATATGTGAGGGTTGGGGTATGTCGAGCCCCACTGATCTCAAGAGACAGAAGTGTCCAGCTGAGAGCTATCCTCAAAGAGAAGCATGGCTCATCAGAAACCAAGGAGGAGCGCAGCACTCAAACCAGACAAGTCTGCCCCTTTGTTCCAGTGATTACTAGAGATATCACCCCCCAGACCCCTCCAGTCAAATTTCTGACTTGTCACTATGACAGGTCTACTAGTGCTGTGTGAATTGTATTCATCTAAATATTGTGCGCCACTCAGTAAACCTGATACCCAAGGGAAAACCGGCACTGACTGTGAAAACTGTTAGCACCTGCCCTAAAGTGTCAGAGGGGCAGCGAAGGCATTTCAGGTGGTATAATAATATACATTGTGCTGCGAGCTGCTCCAATGTGTCAGCTGCTTAAATAGGATATGGCAGGCCCGTTGCCCTCAGGGCCCCTACACAGCTATATAGGAGGTACTGCATAGAAAGCAACATTAGTTGCATGGTAAGACTGCAGGTAGGGCATATATGAGATGAGAGTGATATGTATATGATGTCGGATGTAAATTGATAAGATGTGATAATAAATTATATATATATAATTAAAAAAGGTTATAAAGAATTAATAACAATTAAAACAACAGTGCAGAAGGAAGAAGAAGAGGCGGTGGGGGTGCAGTGCCAAGGCGAAAATGTGGCGGGTAAAAAGGAAGGAGGTCAGGCAATAGCAGCCTCATGCATGTGAAGAATCCTGATTAAAGGCAATGCCGGCAAACCAATAATAATAAATCCTCTCCAGCTTGGGAGGAGGAGTAATGCAAACTGTCAGCGAGTGTATCATTTATACAAGAGGAGTGCTGATAAATTCCTCCTGATTAAACTTCTCCGCAGACTCACTGTATCTGGAAATTAATGTATACAGACAGAATGTCACAATGTATATACGGGGAACGTGTCTCCAAAGCTCAGACATTCTAATTAGATGAAGGTGCTGAGCAGCTAGAGGATTCACAGCACCATGTCCTACTAAAGCAATGCAAGGAATGGAATATACAAGGCTGTATCCTTCTCTGATATACGCAGGCCACATTACCTGCTCTGGAGTTAATAGATAAATAGAAGCAGAGCAGAGATCTGGGCTCTCATTCAACTACTGAAAGCAGATAAAATACCCATGCACTCTATTTTCTTAGCAGCCCTCGCTGCCTTGCTCTATTTTCAGATCGTTCCTGCGGCTGACGGCAGTGAATCGGCTAATGTGCTGCTTAAGCAACTTTCTAAAATATACAGTAGAATAATCCCATAGGTGGAGGCGTCATGTAAAGAGATTTCAAATGTAACATAGTAATATGTACTGCTCTATGTACCCATGGGCACAAAGCAAGTCTTGGCCACCATAATGTATGACAAGGAGGGACTAGTGGAGAGCTACTCTCTAAGCTCGCCACCACCACCGATAGATAAACTTTCTAAAGCCTGACCATCACCACCAGTTATAGATAAACATTCTTAGGTCCTTACCACCAGTGACAGATAAACTTTCTAAAGCCTGACCCTCACCATCAGTGATTGACAAGCTCTCTAAGGTCCTTACCACCAATGACTGATAAGCTGTCTAAGGTCCTTACCACCAATGACTGATAAGCTGTCTAAGGTCCTTACCAGCAATGACTGATAAGCTCTCTAAGGTCCTTACCACCAATGACTGATAAGATGTCTAAGGTCCTTACCACCAATGACTGATAAGCTGTCTGAGGTCATTACCACCAATGACTGATAAGCTGTCTAAGGTCCTTAACACCACTGATACATAAACTTTCTAAGGTCTGACCCTCACCAATATTGATAGATAAACTCTCTGAGGTCCTTACCACCAATGACTGATAAGCTGTCTAAGGTCCCTACCACCAATGACTGATAAGCTGTCTAACGTCCTTACCACCAGTGATACATAAACCTTCTAAGGTCTGACCCTCACCAATATTGATAGATAAACTCTCTGAGGTCCTACCACCAATGACTGACAAGCTCTCTAAGGTCCTTACCACCAGTGATAGATAAACTCTCTTAGGTCCTTACCACCAATGACTGACAAGCTCTCTAAGGTCCTTACCACCAATGACTGATAAGCTGTCTAAGGTCCTTACCACCAATGGCTGATAAGCTGTCTAACGTCCTTACCACCAGTGATACATAAACCTTCTAAGGTCTGACCCTCACCAATATTGATAGATAAACTCTCTGAGGTCTTCATTACCAATGATAGATAAGCTGTCTAAATTCCTCACCACCAATGACAAATATTGTTGAAGATCCTTCTCACCAGTGATAGATAAACTCACCAAGGTTCTCACCACGAACAGTAGTTAAACTCTCTGAGGACCTCATCACTACGGATAGAGAACGCATTTTTCCAAAAATAGAGGAATGTATCCCAAAAAGAGGAAACCAAGGAAGACGTTCCTGCACCTTTCCATGAACAAACTCCATTTACCGGACTTACATTTTGCCACTTACAGGCAAGCATAAAAGCATGAAGCCACCACAAAGCGGAAGCCTGAGATACTCGTAGTATAAAGAATAGAAGCCCCGATGTTTAGTTAATAGCAAGTACAGTCTGAGTTTCCTGATCCTGGGGTTGCAACAAATTACAATATAACAACTAATGCAAGCACAACATGAAACTTATTATAGCAAGAGCTGGAAGAAAGTGGAGCAGTGCTAATAGCAAACGATAAAGTGGATGCATTAAAATGGTTTTCTCAGAGGTTGATATTGATGGCCAATCCATAAGTTAGATCATCCATATCAAATTGGTGGCAGCCCAACATAGAACACCCCCACCAATCAGCTGATCCAAGCTGTAGGTCTGCCCCATTGAGCCCTGCTTCCACTTCACAGGTCATGTGATGTCATGCTTATTGGCCATATAACCTCATGAATGGGGAGATGCAAGAAGAAACACAGTCACTATACAATGTACGAGTCTGTGCTTGGAACACAGCTGATAGGTGGGAGTGTGAAGTGTTAAACCTGCGCAAATACCAGGCCAAGTTTTAGCAGTGACCGAATAAAGACAAATCCACAGCTAAATTTCCTTCTGTTGACCCAAATATCCATATGTACGTAGGGCATGGAACGGATGACCACCATTGACTCACCAACAGCTATTAAAGGTGAACGTTCATCTTAGAACTGCTTAGTTCAGCAACTATCTATCCAAGGTACCATCAAACATCTCACCGATGGCCCCTCGTCCAACAGATCCTTATCTCAAAGACTCTAAACCTACATTTCACCTTGGTTTAACATATTTTATTCAGCATTATTGTTAGGAAGACTTTGAAAACACAATTAGTGCAGTTTTGTTGTCAGCCGAATTTCAGCAAGACTTCGCATTTCACCTTTGCCCATTGCAGATCCCACCATTAGTGCAGTCATGCATTTCATGCACAGGTCTCAGGAAAGGACCAGAATGTAGACAAGACAAACCAAACAGAGCAACAAGCCAGGCCTGACTTTGTAAGGGATCTAAATGGACCACAGGACTCACCACTTGACGGAAAGGACCATAGATGGTCCTAAAATAACCAATCCCAAACTATACACGGTGGGCAATAAGTTACGGATCCTACTCAACACCCATAACCCTCTTATGGATATATTATACGATCCCTTTACATGACTGGCATGGCTTGTTGGCATCTGAGAATATAGAACAGAAAGCTGATACCAACCGTGAACTGCAGGCTCTGTCGTTGCACTTGCGTCTACACACGGGAAGAGGAAGAGGAAGGGAGGAAACGGAAGGAACAGCATGCAAAAAAAGGGAAAAATGGGACAAAATAAAGGGAACAGATAATACACAAGCAATAATGAATCTCACACAGCATTGAATTTGTAAGACAAGGGATAACATACACCAGAGAGACACCTCACACTTACCTCCAGTCCTGAAAGGAGCACAACCTTCTAGGACCAAAGGAACTATGGGCAGTGGGGTTCTAATACAAATCTTTGGGGAGGGGGGCTATACTATACTGTACTTGTTCACTTCTCAGGCCTGTAAATTTCTACAGTAATAACTACATAATCCTCAGTATGATCATACAGTATTACTTATATATCTATTACTACTATGCACAGGGTAACATGAAGCTCCTCCATTATAAATTATAACACATACAATGGAATTGCATATCTGACAGTTACCTAGTATCCTGCTCTTATAATGACCCCTTTACCTGCAGCCTAGACAGAGCTTTAATTTAAAGGGGCTGTCCAAGATTACAAAATAGAGAAAGAGCGCCACCCTTGTTTATGAGTTAAGGCAACTAGAGATGAGCGAGTAGTATTCAATCGAATACCTCGCTGCCATAGGAATGCGTGTAAGCGGCCGAACACCAAGGGGTTAAGCGCATCGAATATTCGATGCGCTTAACCCCTTGGTGTTCGGCCGCTTACACGCATTCCTATGGCAGCGAGGTATTCGATTGAATACTACTCGCTCATCTCTAAAGGCAACTAAACTATAAAGAGGTTATAGTCCGGGGAACCAAGAGTTCAATCCCTACTGACCTGGCATTGATAGCTTAACCTAGTGATAGACCAGCAGTTCTAAAGAACCATGAATCCCCTATAACATAACACAACACATAATGTGGCGGCCATGTGTCATATTCCAAATGTCATGTTCAATGCTTGAGTGTATTATCAGTTGGTCATGTTGTCTGCCAGGTACAGAACCTACATAACCACACCTAAGCCTGTCGATCTCAAGAGCAGTGGGAAAGATATTCTTCTTGTATTTAGTGAATGAAAAATTATTTGCCCTTTTCCAGATAATCGGTACCTGAGTCCGCACACTGCCGATCATGAAGTATTACTGCATTTATTGTAAGGACAGGGGTTTCCAAAACCAGCAATACCCATGTAAAAATGTAGCCAGTTTCTTAAAACTTCTTAAGAATATATTTTTCTATGATTGTTCCTGACATTGTGGTGATAATTCCACATTCCATTCCTCCCAACCGCGGTCAGGCTGTATAATCTACATCAGGCTAAGTGGAGATCACTCCGCACAGAGAACTAAATGATCTGAGTCTTTCTTTTCTTTTTAGTTGCTATGTCTACTAGTATCCTTTCTATCTGCTATGAGTTTGTATGTGTTCTTTTTGTAATATATTACTGTGTTATCCATGCTGCTGTAGCACATTGAATTACCCCATGGTGGTACTATTAAGGGATTATCGTATCAACCCAATCTTTGTTGCAAAAGCTTTTTCTTTATAGACTTTGGCAGAGCATCCCCATTGGGTCAGAACTTATAACTTTGTTTCTACTCAAACAGTTTGGTGTAGAATTGTTCAATAGTTTGTTACTAAAGACATCCTTAGAAAGGGGCAAACTTCAGGAGAACTTTCTGGCACATAATAGAATCCATGGCTCGTTCCATACATGGTGTTGAAGCAGTGAAGTTTCTGCAAACCACCATGTTTGAAAGGAGCTTTAATGGACTTATCATGGAATGTCATATTACTTTGCATAAATGGACTGGAGAAGAATGTCCCTAATGACTAAGCTATCATAACACTACCCAAAGGTTGCTTGAAGACCATCCATAGTCATGGAAGCTACTGATCATAGAAGCTATAATACAGTCATGCACAGTTGAAAATATTCTACAATATTGGTCACTTTGTGTATAAGAAGAACATACTGTGGATCACCTAGACAAGGTTTACAGGGGGCAAGGAAATTAAGGGATTGAAGTACAAAGACTGGTTCGCTTGTGGGGAAAAAAAGGCTTGGGTGACCTAATAACACTGTAGAAATATATGAAAGGATAGGACGTAGATCTTTCCAATGATCTCTTTACACATAGGCTGAACGTTTCACCAGTGTTATAGAGAGGGATTCTTTAGATCTCGGAGATGGGACAATGATCCAAGAATTTGTTCCAACTGCCTAATTTGGAGTCGAGGGAGAATTTTTTTTACCTGAAAGATTACGACAACTGGTATAATCTTGATGAGTTTTTTTTTTTTTGCCTTAATCTGGTGTAACATGGTAAAGATTAGAGGCTGGATTTGAGGGACAGGTGTCTTTTGTTAAATTTATCTTACGGTAGACTAAAGCTGGACATTCACATTAGATGTGTTTTGGTCAATCCTGTGATTTCGATGGGTCCAGCTGACCATCTAACGTGTATGAAGTCCTCTTGACCCTTCCCTGATGGCAGATATTTTGTATAAGACTCCTTTCCCTTTGTCCCCTCCACTCTCCTGTTACTGTGCATATGTATGGATGACGGGGGACAAGATAGATGTGAAGAGAACAGACAGCTATCAGAAAGTAACTGGGCACTTAATTTTTTTCTCAAGGAGGACAAGGGTGTAGATCCCCTTCTATCGCTATCAATCACACAAGTTTCCTTTATCTAATCCATTTGTTTATTACATTAAAAAACATCAAGTGTGACATATATGCAAAAAAACCATGGTCTCTGGAAGGGGGGACATACCAAAAAATACACCCTAATGGCTGATGTACAGAAATGCGTCACACATCCGGATTTTGATCTCCATACATTACATTATCCGGCATCTCTCTGAATTGTCTTGTCTTGACCGATAGGTTCAACATTATAAAAAAAGCTTTGTAAATACACATGGTCTTGATAAGCAAGTAGTCATTTACACATGGCATCATTTATCCTAACCACACGGCTCAGGCTCCACATGCATTTTTAGGATGAAAAGGAAGCACACGCTGCAATTTACTGCAGATCTACAGTTCGGAGACTCCGAATAGCTCAGTCACGCTTGAAAATTCCTTTAATTAAGGAAATGTGCCCTCATGACATTACAATGCACTACAGGAACCAGCAGAAATAAACCACTTGACCCTGTATGTGCTGTAATATAACCCAGCCACCAGGGATGTGCCATTGGAACAAAAACTCTGATTATTTTCAATTATATTGTATACAAGATTTGACAAAAGTAATTGCCGACATGAAGCGTTCTATGGAAATAAGAACAACCTATAGAAGAAAAACAAGGAATTCCAAGGAAAGTAACATGACGCTCAATAGAGTTGTTCAGAAGTGGGGTGGACAGCTGGCATCATCATTCAGGCACTCCCAGGTACAAGTGGTTGGATATTATTTTTTATTGAAGCTATCTTATTTCTGATGGTCTATAGGTCCTCCATCAACCAGATAAGTGCTGCAAGGGAAATCTAGTAATATCTGGAAGCAAGTCAATGCTATCTGCTTTACACTAGATGATACATGATACATCAATGGGAGTCTGGCCACTGATATCTCCGCTGATGGAGTCCTGTGCCCCCTATTTACCAAATAGCAAGATTAAGACCATATACACTGTGGTTCCATTCAACTCAATGGGTAAAATGAATAAATTATTCTGCTGTTTCCAGCAGTCCCACAGAGTTGCATGGAGAGGCAGCATCAATATATTACCACCACGCGATTCAAGTGATGTAGGTCGCAGCTGGGATGGGGCAATGGGGCAAGAGAACCCTGTTCTGACAATTGGTGTGGTTTCTAGCATTGGGACGTCCACTAAACTATCACTTTTCAACTATTACCACCAAGATATTTTATCCTATTGTATTATGACAACTACAGTTCATTATCTATCTATCTATCTATCTATCTATCTATCTATCTATCTATCTATCTGTCTATTTTATCTCCTATCTGTCTGTTCTATCTATCCATCCATCTTCTATCTGTCTGTCTATTTTATCTCCTATCTATCTATTCTATCTCCTATCTATCTATCTATCTATCTATCTATCTATCTATCTCCTATCTATTCTATCTATCTATCTATCTATCTATCTATCTATCTATCTATCTATCTATCTATCTATCTATCTATCTATCTATCTATCTATCTATCTATCTCATATGTATCCTATCTATCTATCTATCTATCTATCTATCTATCTATCTATCTATCTATCTATCTATCTATCTATCTATCTATCTATCTATCTATCTATCCTATCTCCTATCTATCATCACAATTTCTTACATTGCTGCATGGAGTTTGCAGGCTCTCCCCATATATGCATGGGTTTCCTCCAGGTACTCTGGTTGCCTTCCACATGTCAAAAATATACTGATAGGTAAATTGGTTTTCTGTAAAACAATGGACCTTTGTGGGTGTTGGGGATGAGTGCCTGTTCGGCAGCTACTAACTCCCCTACTTCACAATGTTCCCCTCCGCAAGAAAAGCAGGTTATAAATGTCTGTAATTTGTCCTATTATTATGTAACACATTAGCTTTTGGATAATACTAGAGACAAAAAAACATGGGATTAACATTTTGTGTCTGTTTTTTGGTACAATATTAAATACTTTTGCCAACATTCTTAACATATGGACGTTCCACACTTCCAAATTTTTTTTTTTTTTAATGTAGATTGTGAGCCCCACATAGAGCTCACAATGTACATTTTTCCCTATCAGTATGTCTTTGGAATATGGGATGGAAATCCATGCAAACACGGGGAGAACATACAAACTCCTTGCAGATGGTTTTATGCCCTTGGCGGGATTTGAACACCAGGGCTCCAGCGCTGCAAGGCTGCAGTGCTAACCACTGAACCACCGTGTGGCCCCCCCCCCAATTTTTTTTTGTAAGCACCATCATCGCTTCTTCTTATCGCTATGTACATATCAATGCATCTGCTTCAAAAACACATAAGGATGGCAAGCATAAGCATTGTCCAAGAATGTCTGAATGGTTTCCTAAACAGATAAGATGTTCCGTACACAATGTGGCCATTAAAAAGGACCTTTCTCCATCTCTACCAACTCCACCTCTTTGCATTTTTTAACAGTTACCCCTCCATTTTTCTCTAGCCCCTACATTTCCCAAGCAGTCTGTCAGGTCCTGCCTGACACCGCCCAGTTGACAATAGACAGAATAACTGTACTGAAACTACTAGCACTGGATGCTCCAAAATGTTGGGGGCTAAGGAAAAAAATCCAACTGCGCCCGAATAAGTGAAGTAGCACCTACTGAAGAACTGGAGTTGGTGGAGGTGGTGAAAGGTTCTCTTTGACTAAGACTTACAGCTACCAGCTTGTGGCGCCTTGTTGGTTACCCATCACTGCCTGTAGATTTGGTATACGATGGAATATTATTTTGAACATTTAGCGAAAAAAATTGCAATTTTTCAAAAAAATCTTTTTGTGAATCAGCATAGCCAAAAAAATAACAATTGTATTCCATCTTACACATTCATGACATGACCCCACCACAATGTGGGATTTCTGTGGTCCAGGAAAGTCAAGCAAAAAAGGGTACATTATAAATTTTTAAAGGGGTTGTGCAGGATTAGAAAACATGGCTCATTTCTTCTTTACAGGACATTACGTCCGTTTGTCACAACCACGCTTTCCATTTTAATGGGACTGAGCTGCAGCACCGCCATATTACCGAACGACATGAGATTACTGCCCGAGAAGGAGAAAGCAGCCATGTTTTCTAATCCTGCACCACCCCCTTTATAATGGGAATATCTCTTCAACTTCATGAAGACTTGATACACAGAATACAGATTATTTGAGCATATTTACATTTCCACACAATTAACCAATCCAACGCAAGCATCATGCAATCGAAGAATAGCATTAAAGTTGAAAGTCTACCTAAGTTACATTTCTGCAAATATTAACGACGACCTGTCTACACTCCTGGGTTTTGCTAAAAACTTGTATTGTTCATGAAATAAGAATTCTGGAGAAACTTTTCTTAACTTTTTGTTGTTCTGCTTGTTTGTTATTACTACTAATTATATATATATATATATATATATATATATATATATATATATTGACAAATGGGAGTGACCAGTTGGGATGTGTCTCTACACAATCTACACTGTTCACTCAGTATTGACAATGAAAAACTGTGCGGGCACACGTCCTGCGAGAACGTGAATGGTAACACCCAATTTCTAACCAAAACTTGCCAAAATTTTGCTTAACCGTAGAATAAGTGAATTTAGACAAATAACAGCAGTGGATCTGGGTCATTCTTGGTGACATGCAACTAATCAATTACCAGATTTATAAAAGTCTAAATCAGAGATTTTATCAACATCCCTTGATAATAACGCCAATGCTGAATAACTTACCCTCCAACAATAGCTCTTTTTGGTAAAGGCTATACATGTGGGACAATTTAGCTTAATATGTTATGAGTCACATTAATGATGGATGGATTTACATATAGCGAGGGAAACTCGAATCCAAAAAGAAGTTCCACCACTTCGAACAATCTTTTTATTGTTTAATGTATCTACAATTTCAAAATGTTCCGTTTTGCGTTTACAGCTCCTATGTATCTCCATGCTAACAGACTACAAACTGTGTAGTCTCCTTCTGCGGTAATGACAACCATCTACCTACCAAAGAAACGGAATACGGAAAACGGAAAAATCAGACAACATACGATTTGAATGTAGTCTGCTACCATGGAAACACACAGATTTGCATCAGGATTGTGCACGTAAAACGAGATCTTTAAGACTATTTACAAAGCCGCTTCATTTTAGGTACATTGTGGTTATGGTTACGAAGAAGCACCTTCCCTTCAAGAATGATCAAGGGCCATCCTAAGACCTACATGAAATTATTCAGGCAGCCCATTGACATAAAATATTGAATCAGAGGGTGCAACCAACCTGAAAATATGGCCGCTGGACCCCAAACCAAAATACATGCAGGGAAGTGACATACACACATGTAATGAAGTTACCATACCTGGGGTGGTGGAGGGTGTGGTAGTTGTGGTGGTAGTGGTGGTTGTTGTGGGTGGTGGGGGAGTGGTGGGGGGATCTGGATGAAAAACAAGGAAAACAAAAAATCCAAATTAAAATAAAAAAAAAATAAAATAAAACACATCACAAAAAACCACAATATCAATGGAAAATCAGTAGGATATCAATGCATCGATGGAAACCAGCACACTATTAATGTGGAAACCGAGTAGGATATAAATTGCAAAGCATCCGTAAAATGATTATGAAATAAAGTAATTAAAGGGATAATTAATATAGCAGTAAAACAAAAACAGACATATTATACAAACAGGAAATCAGCGGGAGAGTAATGAGAAATATATATATATATTAACATGGAATACACAGGACACAAATACTTGCAATGCAACAATCTGAAACTCACATAAAATTCATAGAAAATAAAGAATAAAAAACACCACATACAAATTTAAATTAGTAATGATGGCATTAAACCTGCAAAAGCAGCCTGTCAGCAGGAGATATCAGAAATAAAGGCAAAATATTGAAGGACATAACAAGCAATGAGCATAGAAACCGCCGCGTATTTCTCTAAGCCGTGGCAAGAAACATCAAGCTAATTAGCTCCATAAATGCTTAGCATCGCTCTCGTGTCTCGCATACAAGGACTGTGTTTTTGGCTATACTTGCTTAAAAAAAAGTCCACCGTGCATATAACTTTCAGAAAAATATTGGATTTAGTCGCCAAAATATACATAGAGGATAGGGTCCTATTTGCTTACACGGGTCTTTCACCACCTCCACCAATTCATAGTTATTTAGTAGATGAGGTCCATCAAGTCCATCTTATAACCCTACAGTATTGATCCAGAGATAGGCAAAAAACCCCATGAGGTTTATGCCAATTGACCTATTTCAGGGGAAAATATTCCTTCCCGACTCCAATCTGGCAATCAGTATCAAAAGCCTGGATCAACGCGTCCTTAAAATCTAGAACCCACATCTCGTAATATTGTTCTCTTCGAGAAAGACATCCAGGTCCTCTTTGAACTTGTTCCATAGATCCACCATCACCACTTCCTGGGGCAGAGAGTCCCATAGCCTCACTGTTCTTACTGTGAAGAATCCCCTTCTATGTTGATGGTGAAACTTTCCTAGAGGATGTCCCCTTGTCACTGGACTAGGAGTAAAAAGATCTTTGATCCTTTAAGGGTCTTCACTCCACTGATTCTAGTTCACTTGGAATTTTTTCTCTAGTCTTCACTATTCTTGAGCAATCAATGTAGTTAATTTTGGAGACTGATATGCCAACTAGACTTTCTAATGTCAAGAGGGTGGTGTCAGGCAGGAACAGACAAGGGGGTGGGACTCTGAGCTCTAATACTGTCAATCTGTGTTTGGAGCAGAGTCATGCTTCTTAGCCTGCTTCTGTCTGGCATTAACCACTTAGAGACATTAGAGAATCTAGTTAGCTTATCAGGATTAAAAAAAACAAAAACAAAAAACGAACTGCAGACTTCTTGGGAATGGTGGGGGCTAGAGAAAAAATAGTGCTGGAATCAGTGGACTGGTAACGATTAAAGGATGAAGAACTTGAGTTGGGGGAGGTGGTGAAAGGTCCACTCTAAAGTCCAATTATCTTTCCTCCCCAAGTCACCATATCACCTATCCTACATCTAGAGATTACGACACTTGGTTAAGCATTTTAGGCATACAATTCAATCAAAGGAAAGAAGGGCTGGCCTACCGAGTGTCCTGTTCTTTAGTAGGTTTACACTGTCTATAGGTTGTTGTACACATTAGTCATAATTAAGTTGACAGTTCACCAATGAGGGAAAGATCTCCTGTCCATGCAGTCATTCACATTTTAGTACACGTTCTATGATAGAGGTTTAGTTTGT
This sequence comes from Leptodactylus fuscus, assembly GCF_031893055.1. Classification (NCBI taxonomy): domain Eukaryota; kingdom Metazoa; phylum Chordata; class Amphibia; order Anura; family Leptodactylidae; genus Leptodactylus; species Leptodactylus fuscus. The sequence continues at coordinate 38,884,568 of NC_134270.1, read as the reverse complement.
GAACCTCTACTTGGAGAAACTGATCAGAAACTGATCAGATAACAGATGCCCAAAGAAAAGAAGGCAAAAAGTAAGAATAAGACTGCAAGAGGAGATTAGACTGCAAGGTACTACGGGAACGAAATGCAAAGTTTCACATTCTATGTATGCTTTGTTGTGGGATTACTATTCTATCTTATCTAGTTTTGTAAACACAGAAAAACAAAAAAATCCGGGAAAAATGATGCTGAAAGCTTATAATTCTTTATTGGTTAAATGGCAACGCGTTTCGACACCTAACCTGGTATCTTCATCAGGCCTATCAGCACGGTGATATCTCAATATCTATTATCTATAAGTAATTCAGATAAAGATATGATTTTATGCATAAACTTGAGAAGGTTTAACATTTTATTGCAAAAAGTTTTAATAGGGTAGCTAGTAGTCTGTAACTAGGACCAGGCCCGTAGGAAGCCTTGAAAAGATAAAAACCCACGGATACCCTGCAGGTTATCAGCAGACCATCCCTGTAGCTTAAAGTGTAGCTAAACTTTTAATCCCTGTTTTTCCCAGTCAATGTAGTGACTGCAATGGACTATCAATGTAGTGACTGCAATGGACTATCTATCAATGTAGTGACAGCAATGGACTGTCAATGTAGTGACTGCAATGGACTGTCAATGTAGTGACTGCAATGGACTATCAATGTAGTGACTGCAATGGACTGTCAATGTAGTGACTGCAATGGACTGTCAATGTAGTGACTGCAATGGACTGTCAATGTAGTGACTGCAATGGACTGTCAATGTAGTGACTGCAATGGACTGTCAATGTAGTGACTGCAATGGACTGTCAATGTAGTGACTGCAATGGACTGTCAATGTAGTGACAGCAATGGACTATCAATGTAGTGACGGCAATGGACTATCAATGTAGTGACTGTAATGGACTGTCAATGTAGTGATGGCAATGGACTGTCAATGTAGTGACTGCAATGGACTGTCAATGTAGTGACTGCAATGGACTGTCAATGTAGTGACTGCAATGGACTATCAATGTAGTGACTGCAATGGACTGTCAATGTAGTGACTGCAATGGACTGTCAATGTAGTGACTGCAATGGACTGTCAATGTAGTGACTGCAATGGACTGTCAATGTAGTGACTGCAATGGACTGTCAATGTAGTGACTGCAATGGACTATCAATGTAGTGACTGCAATGGACTGTCAATGTAGTGATAGCAATGGACTATCAATGTAGTGACGGCAATGGACTATCAATGTAGTGACTGTAATGGACTATCAATGTAGTGATAGCAATGGACTATCAATGTAGTGACGGCAATGGACTATCAATGTAGTGACTGTAATGGACTGTCAATGTAGTGATGGCAATGGACTATCAATGTAGCGAGTGCAATGGACTGTCAATGTTTGTCACTTTAAGCAAGGAGGGAATTGCTATCTAATAGGTTCACAATCAAAAACCAACAGTGAATGACATGAATGTAGATTCCAATAGTCTACAAGGCCGACTGACTACAAAGAGAAGGTAAACAGGCATAGCATTGGAACAATTTGTCTGTGTGTCCTGCTGCGGCCCGGGCTTCTCTACCCATCGACCCCCAGCTGCTGCTACTAACTGACTGACCATTTGCTGTGACCAGAAAGACAACGCTGCAGAAGTTTTGTTTCAGATTTCAATTTTGGCTTGCACAAGGAATCCTGCAGGCAGCCTATGAAAAAGTGATGTCGGACTGGCACTGAGTGACCAAACTGAAAAGCAAGAAATAGTTTTGGATTGTGCATCGGACCACACACCGGCCCGACGTTCTGCTGTGCTCGAACAATGACCCCGCTGTGCCAAAAGAGGAAAGACACAGAGCACAGTGGCAGCGTGGCGGCAAGCGCAAAAATTAATAATGGCAGCTCATCTCATGGTAGTAAAAGATATTCTGCCAAGTGAATTTACGAGCCCTATGACCAGCCGGGACAGAGAGTGTGTAATCCGGAGAACCTTGAGGCAATGCAGCGACTGCTGGGAAGAGAATGTGTCATTCTAGCAGGTGAGGACTGAAATGTAAAGGTGGAAAGGTATGCAAAATCCTCGATACGTCTGGTGGCGGAGACAACGAATCTGCAGTTTTAATGCCAGCAGGGGTGGCCTAGTGTAAAATGACCTGACACATGCTCTGCCCATCTGTCCTTACAATACAATGGGTCAGCCATAAATTTTTGCATTACTTATTAAGTCCATGACATATTTGCTGCATAATTAATGCTGATAAAGAACATTTACCTACAGTCCAGTTCACACAGTGTTACTTTGGTGAGTAAAGAGACCCCGTCCCCTGCCCTGATGTGTCTCTTCTAGTACATTCTTGTATTCCCCATGTAATAGCAATTCTGGTGCAGGTTTTCTCTTCATTTTACAATGTCCCATTCCTCTGTTACCACCCCTGACAATGAATCAAATAAATGGGGTGTCAGAGACACATGGGCAGTAGATATAATGTCAGATTGGTGGGATCCAACACCCAGACCCCGCGCTGATCAATAGCCATATATAAGGATTACTGCAGGAAGAAGCTTTGCTCCTATTGAAGTGAATGGGAACTAAGCTGCAGTTCTCCAGCACCACAGCTCTGGTGCCATTCACTTCAATAGGAGCAAAGCTGCCTCGAGTCATATACCTTATACAATGCTTCCAGCCGCCGAATCAGCAGATTGGTGTGGAGTCCAGGTGTCAGACCCCCACTGATCTGATATCCATGACCCCCACTGATCTGATATCCATGACTCCCACTGATCTGATATCGATGACACCCATTGATCTAATATTCATGACTCCCACTGATCTGATATCGATGTCTCCCACTGATCTGATATCCATGACTCCCACTGATCTGATATCGATGACTCCCACTGATCTGATATCGATGACTCCCACTGATCTGATATCCATGACCCCCACTGATCTGATATCAATGAATCCCACCGATCTGATACGGATGACTCCCACTGATCTGATATCCATGACTCCCACTGATCTGATATCGATGACTCCCACTGATCTGATATCCATGACTCCAACTGATCTGATATCGATGACTCCCACTGATCTGATATCGATGACTCCCACTGATCTGATATCCATGACCCCCACTGATCTGATATCAATGAATCCCACCGATCTGATACGGATGACTCCCACTGATCTGATATCCATGACTCCCACTGATCGGATATCGATGACTCCCACTGATCTGATATCCATGACTCCCATTGATCTGATAACCATGACCCCCCCCCCCACTGATTTGATATCCATGACCCCACTGATCTGATATTCATGACTCCCACTGATCGGATATCGATGACTTCCACTGATCTGATATCCATGACTCCCACTGATCTGATATCAATGAATCCCACTAATCTGATATCCATGACTCCCACTAATCTGATATCCATGACTCCCACTGATCTGATATCAATGAATCCCACTGATCTGATATCCATGACCCCCACTGATCTGATATCAATGAATCCCACTAATCTGATATCCATGACTCCCACTAATCTGATATCCATGACTCCCACTGATCTGTTATCAATGAATCCCACTGATCTGATACGGATGACTCCCACTGATCTGATATCCATGACCCCCACTGATCTGATATCCATGACTCCCACTGATCTGATATCGATGAATAGTTCATTTGTATCTATTTGTCACAGGTCTTGGACAACCTTTTGAACTGATAACCGGGTGTTATGTCAAAGCTGTGTGTCCCTATACAGCCTGATCCTGTCCATGCTGATAGGGACCTCGTCAGACTACGTAGCTACACACCTATAAGTGGTAAGACATAGCTGTGTGTTAGTAGATCAGTTTCCAGGAGTAATAACAGAGGAATGGCAAAATGCTAAGGAAAGATTCTTAAGTGCATGCAGATGGAGCAGTCACAAAACAAATCCTCATATTGTGTTAATGAACCACAATTTTGTGCTTACGTAATTTGCATAATGTGGGAAATTGTGAAGCAAGCGTTTGTTAACACAAGGACGCTACATCTGTACGTACATTTACTAAAACCGACATGGAAATGGAAATGCTTGATTTCCTGATGTTCATCTTGTGTTATATTTCCGCCAGCTCGGGGTGTGGCAGATTAGTATTGGATATCTGGATTTTATTATACAATGATCTATATAAGACTCACGTGTAAGCCCTTATTCACACCTCACTGTTATGATCAGTGTTTGTACTCCGAAGTAAACTGAACACAAAGATGAGGTGTAAATCTATCTTTTCCTTGGTTCCCTATATCAGTGTAGTCTGCACTCCTGTCTACAGTCTACAACAGTATGTCCAACAGACATTGCAGGGTGCAGACGTGTGTATGTGCCGCTGCTACGCCATCCAAAGCGGGAACATTGCACTCCCGTTAATAAGATCCGTGGGGTCTCGGTGTAGGACCCCCTGCAATAGGACATTATCACCTATCCAGTGAATAGATGAATAGTGTCATTTCTATGTTATGAATATTTGGGGTGGAGAGGGGCTCATCTCCAGAATCAGCGCTGACACTGATCACACACGACACCAGCCTCTCATTCTGCAATGTGGATTTTAAGTTTGACATTTTTTACAGATAACATGATGGTATTGCTTAAAACTGGTGACAGTCAGGGAATAATGTGAAATTTAATGTACATTTGTCAGATTCGGGAGGTATGAATGAAAGGCATTTAACCCTTCAATGTGCGCCCAGTTTCTCATGAACACTGTACTAGCAAAATTGGAGAAATGGGTATAATTAAGCCTATGAATATACATAAGCGTCATTATCCTGCTTTATTGTAGTGAAGAACAGCCGAGGAACAAAGATGAAAGCTCAGAATAAGAGAACCGGCAGGAATTTAAAGTGCACTTACAGATATCCTTACTAATATTATAAATGTGAAAGTTTGTGTGTTTGGATGTTTGGCTGTGATTGAGGAACAAACATCCAAACATCCAAAATCACAGCCAAACGGATGAATGGATTTTGGGGAAATTTCACACATACCTACATAGGCTACTTGAGATATTGCTCACTCCCCTGAAATCGCCACAGCGATCGGCGAAAGTTGTCTCCGGCTCCACCGCAGGACGTGACATGACGTCAGCGCAGGTCTTTCAACGGGCCTCCTATTGGTGCACAGCGGTGTGTCGGTGGACCACAGGGACAGCAGAGCGGCCCCGTACGTTGGCGGCGATGTGTGCGTGAGCCACATGAGCAAGTGCACACTGAAGAACATGGTGGCTGCCCGAATTTCCGGAGCACCGCTTCCATGCCGGCCGGCTGAACATTGCCTGATGCTGGCTTACTATGCGGCTACGCAAGTCCCCGCGTACTGTGCGGCTGGAGGAGTAGATGTCTGGGAAAAGGAGCACACATGCCAAATGATGTTGCGGCTGCGCCACACATACTTCCCCAGCATCTATATGGTGAATGCAGGGAGGAGGGGTTTTGAGAGTGTGGGTTTGGGGGAGAAGGGGAAGAGTGAAGGGAGTTTGGGGGTTCAAGGGTAGGCCCGCGGGGGAAGTGGGGTGGGGTGGGGGGGGCCCGGAGGGTTTTATGTGTGTTGCACTGGCAGGGGCAGTTGTCGCGTGCCGCGGAGGGGGCCGGCTGCTGTGCGTGGGCGGGAGTGGTCGCGGGTGCGCCACGGCGGAGGAACGGCATCGGTGCTGCCACGCATGCGGGGGGGGGGGGGGGGAGAGGGCAGGTGCACGGCGGGAGAGAAGGGCCGTACAAGAGGTGAGTCGCGCAGGGAGTGAGGGGGCCGCGGACGAAGTCGCGGGTAATGCTAATATATATATATATATATATATATATATATATATATATATATTTTAACACACAAATATATGTCCATTCACATATATATATATACAGACTTTTTTTTTTTTTTTTTAAATAAACCCCCAACCAAAAGCACTACAATGTCAAAGGGCAGCAGAGATTTTGGGCAATATTTCACGATCAGCAGCACAAATCTCTATCCTGTCCTGGACCTATCCATAATTTTTCAGAGTAGTAAATACATGTCACTTGCAATCCAAGCTAAAGGGCTCGTTCACATCTGCGCCCGTACTCCGTTCTGCAGGTTTCCGTTTCCTGCACAAATGAGGGACAGGAGATGGAAACCTGCCGGCATGTTTCCATCCCATTCATTTGAATGGCCTTGAAAAGTGTCTGCCCGTGTCGAAACTGTTTTTTTTAAACCGGACACAGAGTCAGACATGCAGTACTCTGTGTCTGGTTTAAAAAAAAGGTTTTGACGCGGAGCGCATAAAACACTCACCGGCGCTCACAGCTGGACTCGACATGACAGGTTTCTGTCTTCTGCATGCAGAAGACGGAAACCTGAAAACGGAGTTCAGGCGCTGGTATGAACCCAGCGTAATGAGAACACACAGAAATCCACAATGATTTTGCAGAGAAGTTTGATTGTGTTACATTTCTATTTTTGCCACAGATTTTCGCACCAATACATTGAAGGGGGTGCAATCTACAGTAAGAGTTTATTTCTAACATAAGGAGCCTTCAGATTTAATAACACCAATATTTCCACTCTATGTGCTGTAATGTAAGTTGTTGCAGATACATCCTAAGGGTATGTTCACACAATAGATATGCATTGAAAAAAAACACATTATTTTACACCTCTTATAGTAACTAAACTAGTTGCAAGAGGCATTTTTTTATGTAGATTGTGAGCCCCATAGAGGACTCTCAATGTACATTTTTTTTTTTTTTTCATTTTTGTTGTCCTTGGTAGGATTCGAACCCAGGGCTTCAGTGCTGCAAGGCTACAGTACTAACCACTGAACCGCCGTGTTGCCCCTGTAAGAAGCATTGTTCTAGCTATATTGACACTTTTCTCAGGTCGTCGGGGGTAGGATGTAAATAATCCCATCGGGCACGCTGCAGTCATCACAAGTTACGCCTTGGTTGTGGGTTGTGGCATAAATTATGACAGTAGTCTATTCCAAGTATGAGCTGGCAAAGATTTTAGTCAAGAAACCCAGAGGATGAGCCTAATATATTATGAGGTGTGCACCTCGCCATGGCCAGTCTTCACCGGAACAGGGAAGAACAAGACTGGTATACAATATGCCAGTCTTGATGAATTCTCCCATAGTGTACTTTTGTCAGGGAACCTGCAGACATCCAAGGCTGACCTCAGGTCTCTGCCAGATTACACTACAATTAATAGGGATTTTCTATGTGCATCCATATGCCACATGGTGGTTACAAAATGCTGTACCCTACAGAGGATTTCTTAAGGTGGATATAAGTGTAATACACTCTGGCAGCTGAAAGTTTGTTACAGTTACACCCAGTCTAGCCCTATGTTTTCATGAATTGCACGTGATACATATATACTACACAGGTATAGCATTGAAGCACGATACTAGAACCATTCCAAAATCTTTGACCTAATATACATATCCTGGAGACCCCTCCAAAGAAAGCAATGCCACCCAACCCTTAAGGCGGGCATATTCTGGTACACCGCATCACCAGTCCACGGTTGTAAGAATCTGATTTTACTTACAGTTGCTGGGATGTTACTATTCTGTAAAGGCGGCCATATTTATAAAAGTAAAAACTGTTGGTTGTCACTTTTGCAGCAGTTTCCCAGCGGTTGATGACAATCTGTCACTTTCTCTGTGTGTACTGTTAATAACATAGCGACAGTTTATCATCTGCAGCAGAGAAGCCACTGCAAAAGTGACAACCAATATGGCAGCAGAGCCTGCTGTTACTTCTGCAAAAATGGCATCTGCAATAGACTAGAAAAAAGCCAATATCTTAAAAATAACAGGATTAACACGTTAGCTATTGCTCGAGATGATTCATTTTTACTACCTAGGTAAAGAGAGTCATCGTTTCCCAGGACAGAGGAAGAAGATAGATGTCCGTAGAATGGAAAGCAAGTGGGAAAGATGGAGACCGTACCGCGCGTATCACATTGAAAGGAATAGGGAAAAAAGCAGCCCATTCATTTCAATGGGGAGCCCACGTATGCGGCCTCCCATAGAAATTAATGGGATCTGCTTTGTATGCGCTCATTCTGAACACGTTTTACGTTTAGAAAGAGCTTAGCGTATACTCAGTGTGAATGCACCCTAAGGCTGAGACCCCACATTGCGGAAACGCAGATTTTTTTTGTTGCAGATTTTGTTGCGGTTTTTTGAGCCAAAGCCAGGAGTAGAATGAGTAGAAGGAAGAAGTATAAGAACTTCCTATATGTTTCCCATTCCTTTTGTTGCCATTCTTGGCTCAAAAAACCACAGCAAAATCTGCAACACAAAAAGCAGCGTGTCCACAACGTGGGGCCTTAGCTTAAAACTTCCTCCCATTGTTTTTAATGGGAAGCAGGGACTGAAGCCACTCCGCTGACCGAATAAGTAAGTAAAAGCCATGGCAGAAAGCTGGACGGGCAGAATCAGAAGAAGAATTTTGGGTAAAATTAACGTAAATTCCTATTCCATTTTCACTGCCTGAACATACCCTTAATTTGTATGGGCTACTGCTGACTGTACCCAATGGCCAATATCAGAGGATCAAGCAGATGGATTCCATCTGCCCAATCCTTTTGTTCTCTGCTAGATAATTCTCCTCTTTGTCCATTCTGAACATTCTGTATTAAACCATTACCAGGTTCAGTGTTCATGTGTATGTGGAAGATAGAAGAGATCAAATGAACAAGGGTGTTTGGCCAACAGTTAGTTTACAGTAAGGTGTATGGCAGACTAAGTTCACACTGAGTAAACGCTAGCTTATTTTGTAGAGTAAAATTACACTTGTAAATTTTGCTATCCCATTGACTTCAATGATATTTTTTACACGTGTAAAAATACGCTTGTAAAAATACGCCTGTAAAATGTCATTGAAGTCAATGGGAGTCTTATTTTTACACGTGTATTTTGCAAAAATACACGCACGTTTATAGTGTGAATGTTAGTCTAATCATCAGCTCTTTGGAGTCCTATTAGTGATGGACGGAGACTGGGGCTGAGAAAAGGAGCCTGGCAAATAGAAACATTTTTCATTAATAAGATATATTACAAAGTTTCTTCTATTCACCTGTACTGTACATTTATGGAAAGGTGTTGTATATTTGTAGGTACATCGATCATGTTACTTATTCGTCTAGACCCAGTTCACATCTGTGTTCGGTAATCCATTTGGGGAGTCCACATGGGGAGGGCCCGAATGGACTACCGAACGCATTGGCAAGCCGTGAGCAGTGAAAGAACACGGACACCATAGACTATAATGGGGTCCGTGTGCTTTCCGCGCGGTCTCCGTACGAGTAATGCAGACAGGTAAGTAGATCGTGAAGTACTTTTCTGTCCGCATGTTCCGTGCAGACACCACGCGGACCCCATTCTAGTCTATGGAGTCCATGTGCTTTCATAAGCTCACTGCTTGCCAAAGCGTTTGGTAGTCCATTTGGGGGGATCCGCATGCGGACTTCTCGAATGGATTACAGAAAGCAGATGTGGACCAGGCCTGAGAGGACGAGACTGTTAGTGCATGTGAGACTGACAGTCTGTCTCTTCTCCGAATACTATTAATCATAACAGACTGAATAAGAGGAGGGGAGAGGAAAACAAATTGCTGAGACATGTTGGGGAGGGATGAGATATCACAATCTGCTCATTTCTATCACTGCAGTGAATACAAGCATGGATAAGAGGAGCAGCAAGTAGTCCAGGCATTGCTGCCATAATATAGACGCTATAACTCGCCTGTGCTACGCCCATCTACAAGTGTCCTTACAGATAGGATGTAAGCAAACCCTACAGCGCACTCCTTCCCACTGCAGAGTGCTTTCTTCTTTTATCCTATTTATATATTCCCAGAGAACTCCTTTAAGGCTGTTATAACTGATAATATGCCAAATAGGCCATCTAGCTAACAAAAGGGCGGTGACCGAGCGAGCTGCCAGCTCCGAAAAATCATTAGTAATGGATTGCTCAGACAAGCTTTTGGGTTTCCTGCCAAGGCATCGCTGCTACGATTCAGCGCTCCTGACGAAAAGTCACATCACATCTCTGCCGAAGCGCTGGATCACTGATCCCAATTAGGGATGAGCAAATCTTGAAAAATTCTATTCTCCATCAATCCTCCAAAATGCGAATGACTCTGATACACTGCAAAGCTTGAACCTACAGAATAAACCGTACCATCTCCGATCCTAATGGAAAAATGGCTTACACATTGCCATGGGACAAGCAGTTGCAATACCAAAGTCTTAAGTAATGTTACATAACTCCACAGGGCTATAAGTCCTAAGATATTCCAATTATAGAGATGTCTATATAGAACCGTGTACAAATAACGCCATATGGTGCCCTGAGTACGTCATGTGATGTAACTTTCACGAGTCTAACCATGCAACGCTCTTTTCTATCCCTGTAGGAGTCAATAGAAATGTTGTATTACTGTTGTGCGCGAGTCAATTCCCACTGACTACTATGGATATCTGGGTCACCTCCCTCGTCTTCACACATTTTTACAGTAAAAACTGGATTCCCTACCGTAGTCACTCATTAGGGAGTCTTTGTGAGCTCAGACCTCTACTTAGCAACAAAGGAGGTGCCCGCTGGTGACAACGCTGGGCCTGTCCTCCCTGGAAAACTAATGTTCTTGTAGATCATAGTCACTGTGATGGTAGATGAGACCTAGATGAGGTAGATGAGGTAATGCATGGTTTTATTTAATAACATTATTTAGTAGGGTTGAGGAGGGGGGGATATATTATTCCAGTGCATCTAAAATAAGGCAACTCCGCTTTCCGTTTTGTGTCTACAGGTCTGATGCAGACCTGTTGGCGTCCGAGGTTACACACCAGCCCCATGTCATACTTCCTTCCACCTGTCTGTTAATTCTTACTAATTTACATTTGGTAGGCTGCCAAGAGGTCGGAGGATGGAAATTTTACTGCAGGGTCAGACTTAAAGGGGTTGGCCAGTTTCAGCAAATAAAGGTTATTGTTTGTAGAATGAAAAGTTATACAGTTTTCCAATATACATTCTGTATCAATTCCTCACGGGTTTTCTAGATCTCTGCTTGTTGTCATACTTTGTTTACGTCCAGTAGATTAAAATCAGTCCATGGTCATGTGATGTAGAGTCCATGGTCATGTGATGTAGAGTCCATGGTCATGTGGTGTAGAGTCCATGGTCATGTGATGTACAGCCCATGGTCATGTGATGTAGAGTCCATGGTCATGTGGTGTACAGCCCATGGTCATGTGATGTAGAGCCCATGGTCATGTGATGTGCACAGCTCGTTACCGAACAGATGTCTGATTACTATGCATTAACTATAACAAGCTGTACACCTGTGTGTTCATGTCATGACTACAGACTGTATAACACATGACCATGGACTGTCCATCACATGACCATGGACTGTCCATCACATGACCATGGACTGTCCATCACATGACCATGGACCGGTTCCATCCACGAAGTAAACAAAGAATACCAGCAAGCCGATATCTATAAAACTATGAGGAATTGCTACAAAATCTATATCGGAAAACTGTGTAACTTATCATTACACAAAAAAAATGACATTTATTGGTTGAAACTGGACAACTCCTTTAAAGGATTTGTTTGCCGTCTGTTACCATGGAAACATACAGGCCTGTATAGGAGCTGTAGACTCAATATGACAAAATTGACACCATTTACAAAGCTATTTTTAATTTCAATGGATCAATTGGTTGCGAGGTGGACTTTCCCTTTAATACGGACCAATTCACCTCTCCTGACATGTCCGTTTTAGTAAATATGTGTGTAGTTTGTAATACCTATATGCTGTGCCAATCCTCTGGTGTTTAGGCCTACGTATGTGCTGCCAGTTATGGGTTTGTTCTTACGCAGTCTGATACTGTACAGTTCAGTCAGTGCTGTCTACACACTGTGCAAGGCCACACCCCTTTGGCAATCGGAAGAACAACACCCAATTGTCCATTCATTCATTTAGGAGGAATAACAAAAAACTAATATACATTTCTAAGCAAAGATACTCTACAATTGTTATTTGCATGAAGGATTTCTCAGAACATGTATGTCAGGATTGACGTGAATACAATTCCATACCAGTCTGCACCTACAATCCCGTGTCCTAGTGACCGTGAACTATTGTTGGTACCAGCGCCGCCGCGCTGACTCGGTATCTAAAGTCAGCTGGTTGAAACCTTGTCAGTTTTTAATTGTCTTATCCTACTTTATTCCGCGGGGAATTTTCTCTGTAACTCTGCCTTTAATTGTGTGATTTCTATAATAAAATCAATTAATTAATCTGGGCATATCCCGGCGCTTTATTATACCGCTCTTTATTCTGTCTTTGTTAGCAGAGCGAATTACGCTAGGTATCTTAGGATTACAAATGACAGACTAAAATGACTGGCTAATGGGTAGCCGTACTGCGAAAGACGAGAAAATACGAAACGTAGAGTAGATTGGGCCCAAATCTGTCCTCATTCCACAGTCGCAGAAAGAGCGGATTGTAAAGGCCATTCAGAGATGAAAGCAAATTTATGATTCTGGGAATTAACTGCGAGACTAGAACATGTTGTGATTGTTTAAAATATAACAAGGAGATTTTTTTTGATGTTTTCCCCGTGTGTAGGTGTGTTTGTCTTCAGTGATTGTCAGGCTTGTCATCATGGAACGGTTTCTTTTAATGAATCACAAGAAGAAAAGGTAACATGGGTGCGGAAGGTATTTGGCTAAATATATTGAGAAAGACAGAAGATGGGGAAGATCTGTAACGGAAGAAATTAGAGAAGATATATAGTATGTAAGTATATTGGGGTTCATGTAGTATGGCACTACGAAGAGTTTTGTGAATTGATTTAAAGGGATTTTCGGGCGGGGAAAACGATTTCCAAAAAGAGTACTCACCTTACTGATCTCCCCACCACTCCTTACCCATTCCCTGTTGGTCTCTACCTTCTGGTCCCATCTGGAAATACCTACTAAGTCACTACTGGCTGAGTTGTCAGACAGTTCTTGTGCATTGAGGGGACGTGCACACTTGCGTCGTGATTCCGCCGACATTCCGGGATAAACAGCTTGGCGGCGGTCATTTTAAAAACCCATTTATTTCAATGGGTTGTTAAAGCAAACCGTGGATGTCCTTAAGCAGCCTCTCCGCCGTGAAACCGAGAGAAGGAGAGGGGTGTAACAGTGATGAGTGGGAGTGGGGATAGCTTAGCTTAGCATTGCTAGGAAGGGATAGCTTAGTGGAGTTCAGCTAAGGAGACAAGGGGGGGGGGGGGAGCAGTGAGGTTTTTTTTGCACGGTCACAAAGTCGGATATGCAAGACTTTGTGTCCGTGCATAAAAACGGTTTCATCGTGGAGAGGCTGCATACGAACACCAGCGGTGTGCATTAAAAACCCATTTAAATGAGTTTTTAAACTGACCACTGGCAAGCCGTCCTCAAGCTGTTTTTCCTGGAATTTTGGCAGAATCACGGCCGGCGGACAGTGGCAAAGTGTGAACTTTCCGCTAAGAAAGGATCAAAAACATGAAGACCAGCAAACATGAAGACCAGATTTAATTTTTCCTGCCAAACAACCCCTTTAAAAATTCAATACCATGTCACTTTGCCTTATGATGGAAAAAAGTTGTGGGGTTTTATGGCTAGGGCCTCACGTTGTGGAATCGCAGCTTTTTTTGTTGTTGCAGATTTTACTGCGTTTTTTTGAGCCAAAGCCAGGAGTGTACTGAGCAGAAGGTAAAAGTATAAGAGCTTCCTATATGTCTCCCCTTCCTTTTGAAGTCATTCTTGACTTTGGCTCAAAAAAACGCAGCAAAATCTGCAACATAAATAGCTGTGTTTGCGCAGGAGCGGCCTCAGCATAAAAGCTGTTTTTTCTACCAGAAATAGTCCCAGCATTATGTTTTTCCTATGCTGACCCTCACTAAGATTTCTGAAAAGTCACGTGTGACTAGGTAAGGTAATTTTGTATATGTAAATCTTCACTTTTCCACTTTTTGGACCAGGGGTTACTTTTACTCCCGCACCAAATCCATACACCCTGTTGAAAAATTTAGCACATCCTACACCGGGGAAGACATTCTGATTGGACAGTGTGCCAATAACGATAAATCTCCTCGTAGTTTCTATGCATGTAGATCTATACATTTCCTCAGCACGCCTGTCACCAGGAGGAGCAAACTGAATACTGATTCGTAGAAATCCTATCGAACGCAACCATCTTGTGTGAATCAGTCCTTAGAGTCCTAGCCGCAGACCTGCTGCTAAAGTCAAGGTATTTAGAGATGAGGATAACCTCTCCTGACGGGTCTGTTTCACTAAATACTTGTACTCCTCATGAAATACAAATTCTAGGGCTTCAGGTCGTTCCTACTAAAAAATATTATCTATTCATCTGAACGGGCACCATGTAACACCCCATGGCCCACAGCGTCATCTCAGCTAACCAGTTAAATCCCCTGCCTCTCTGGTTGTCCCCAATATTGTTTATTTACTTGTCCCACACTGATGACATAATTATATTATATCCACAAGACCGATCCATGGACTGAGGAAGGAGCCAGTCTGACACAGAAACGCGTCACCTATATATCAGCAAAGTATCTTGTCTGAATTACCAGCAACGACTGCACCCACTTCTCTCAGCACTAACGTCTTCCCATTATTTTGGGTCTCCCACGTGACCATGATAACATGAGTGGTGACGCATGCATATAAGGCGTGTGATTGGCTGCGGCGATCATGACGATCTACAGCAGATCTACAATGCAACAATGTATTGGCACCTGTCCTCCTAGATAATGCAAAACTAAGCGCCACCTTAGCATTGAGTGCTGTGGGACCAGAGTCGTAGCAGGAGTTGGAGAGAGGAGTCGGTGTAGATGGTATGGCCTAGTGACTCCACAGCCCTGTTACCGCTGTATTTTGAGAAGCCTTTCACAAATCATCTATGGGGTATCATAGTCATTGATTCTTATGACAATGCGGTCACCAGTACAGGGACTCACCAACAGCTGGAGAGAAGGTGACATACGAATCTGCAGAAGGGATGACTTAAGGGCAGAGGTGTAACTACTGGGGTAGCAGCTGCCACAGGGCCTGGGACATTAGGGGGCCCGGTGATAGCTGCTACTGTTGCATTTTTTTTTGTTTATTTTTTTTAATAGGCCATTAGCTGCTGGAGTTACTCCAGATGGTAACAGGCCCTTTTTACTTAACTCTTCTGGTCTACTTGTGTGTCCCTGACGTCACATGACCGGAGCCTGCGTCCTTTTGTGACGCAGGCCCCGAGTCATGTGACGTCCTGTATGTAATTGAAGATGGCCACCATAGCCGGAGAGTGCGTCGGAGCCCAAGGAGAGGTAAATAACAGTGTTTGTTATGTTTGTATCCCCCTTAGGTCTCCAATTATTTTACTCTGGAGTCTGAAAAGACCCCAGAGTATAATAATTGTTCATGGGTGTCCACAATGGGACATAATACTGTGTTCAAGGGCCACTATGGGGCATCATAATGTGTGTGGAGGGACCACTATGGGGCATCATACTGTGTGTGGAGGGACCACTATGGGGCATCATACTGTGTGTGGAGGGACCACTATGGGGCATAATAATGTGTAGAGGAGCCACTATGGGGCATAATAATGTGTGCAGGAATGCAGGAGGGGAGAAATCTGTCGGTCCGGGTCTTCGGCGTCAATTGGGGAGGGGGGGGGGGGCATGTCAAAAATTCGCCTTGGGGCCCAATTATTCCTAGTTATGCCACTGTTTTAGGGGTAAATGCACAGATGAGTGAGAAGTCCCACTTAGTGATTGATATCTATCTCTATGTCCAGTCATATAGAGAAGGCTGTCGTTCACTGAGTAGGACCGCCCACTGGACTCCTAAGAATAGATAGAGTCAGGATTTGAATGAATAAAATATTAGTTATATTGAATCTTTACCCACAAAACTATATACCAATCGGCTCGGCCGCACGCTATCTTACCCTGACACCGCCATGAGTGTATTAGAGTCGCATGCTAGGCATGGCCGCTTCCGTAATAACCCAGCTGTTCGCTCCACATTTCCCAAGTGATAAAATAAATAATAAGGTGTTAAATTGGGGAGCACTTTCATGTTTCGGCGGCCACCTGTTAATGAGTCACGGTTCCCCAAGCCCTGATGAAAGAGATGCAGAGAAGTAATCTGGCTTTGAACTTGCGAGGAAGGTAGGGCGAGAAGGGAGCGCGGCGCGTGTACTCTGCGTGTGATAGGAGACGTTAGCAGGATGTCAGCCTCCAATCACAGGCACATCTGGAAGTCCCTTTATCTCTCCCCGAGCCGGCCTGTCTGTAATTAATACATCAAACCCTTAATTACAGACAGTACTTTTATGAGTGCTCAGGGAATATGGCTGCAGAATGGTGTCACTGTCAAGATGACAAAGACAAATAGAAGACAAAGTGACAGCTTAATGTGGCACCGAGTCTTGCTATGCACTGCTCGTGCGTGTGATAGAACTAGACTCATACATGTCATTGTTCCAGAAAAGTATAGAAACACCACTTACAAATGATCTATCAAGACCTGTCACGTATGGAAGTGATATTGGGGAGGGGGGACTCACATCTGACAAAAGCTGAATTCAACAGAAAAGCCAATAGAAGATAATACAACTCTTCTGTATCTCAGAAACGTGCATCTAAAACGTCTTAGGACTTTAAAAGTTTATTAAAAGTTGCATTTATTTTTTCACAAGCTTTGGCCACTAGGTGTCACTGCCATGTATGGAAGTGCTATGGAGATAACTCACATCGGACAAAAGTTGAATTCAATAGAAAAGCCAATAGAAGATAAAACAACTCTTCTGTATTTCAGAAAATGTCTTAGGAGATGAAAAGTTTATTAAAAGTTGCATTCATTTTTTCACAAGCTTTGGCCACTAGGTGTCACTATGTATGGAAGAGCTATGGGGGGGGGGGAATCACATATGACAAAAGTTGAATTCATACAAATAAGCCAATAGAAGACAATAAAATAAATCAGAAAAATATATATAAAATGTTTCAGAAGTTTAGGAGTCTTTTAATTATTGCATTTATTTTTTCACACATTTTGGCCACAAGGGGGAAAACTCACATCTGTCAAATGTTGAGTTCATATTTTAATACAAGTAGGCCAATAGAGGACATTGTAATTCTATTATACTTTGGGAAAGTACACCTAAAATTTGTGAGAATGTTAGAGGTTTATTATAAGCGGAATTTATTTTTTCATACAGTTTGGCCACTAGATGTCACTGTTTAGTTCATTGGTTTTCATTACATGTTTTTAGTACCGGCACATTGCTATTGATATAACAAATCCAACTTTAAAGTGTATTTAGTTTCCCTTATTAGGGGCAAAGAATGATTAATAAAGTATTAATTAAGTATTAATAAAGATAGGAGGCAAATATCAATTCTGTGTAGCCATGATGGTCACATATACTACTCCAGGATAACTGTAATGTACTCCGGTAAAATGTGTCCAAATTAGCTCTTTGTTCTGAAGGAGTGTTAATTTATACAGTACTGTGCTAAAGTTTTAGGCAGGTGTGGAAAATTTTTTTTTGGAAACCAAGAATGCTCTCAAAGATAGAAGTGTTAATAGTTTATTTTTGTCAAATAACAAGATTAAGTGAATGAAGAAAAGAGAAATCTAAATTCTATCAATATTTGGTGTGATCTTTGCCCTTTCTAGGAGGAGGAGTCCTGCAAGTGATGATCCAGCCACCACAGAGCCCTGATCTCAACATTAACCAGTCCGTCTGGGATTACCGTATATACTCGAGTATAAGCCGAATTTTTGAGCACAATTTTTGTGCTGAAAAAGCCCCCCTCGGCTTATACTCGAATCAAGTAAAAGAAAAAAAAAAAGAAAAAAAAATTATATATATATATATATATATATATATATATATATATATATATATATATATGACCAGCTGCAATATCAATGTATAGAATCTCCCATAAACTAGTGAAAAAAAAGCTTTAAAAAATATATATAATAAAAAATAAAGTAAATAAAAGTTCTAATTCCCTCCTTTCCCTAGAATACATAGAAAAGTAGAGAATTGTTGTGAAACACAAACACATTAGGTATCCCTGTGTCTGACAGTGCCCGGTCTACTGAATATAGGGGATCTGCAGTGCTCCTGTTCCGTCAGGAAGGGGTTAATAGGAGCACTGCAGATACCCTATATTCAGCCAGGCTGAACTCCAAGTGGGGGGGGAAATAACTCAGTCCTCAAGCTCAGGGAAGGGGCAGACAGACAACCAAAACACCCCCTCCCCTTCCCCAGCAACTACTGCACCCAAAAACTCCGACCATTTTAATTTTTGAAATTTTCCAGTAGCTGGTGCATTTCCCCCCTCGGCTTATACTCAAGTCAATAAGTTTTCCAAGATTTTTGTGGTAAAATTAGAGGCCTCAATTCGGGTCGGCTTATACTCGAGTATATACAGTACATGAACAGACAGAAGGATTGGAGCAAGTACTGAGAAGCAGTGGCGCAATGATCGCGGTCGTAGGACGTGTGACCGCAACTGGGCCCAGAGTTGTATGGGGGCCGCGGGTAGGTGGAAATGGCCGGGGCCCCAGACACAGAGGTTGGGGAAATCCTTGTTCCCTGACCATTATACATATTGTTAATAGAAAGGGGCCGACTCAAGAGAGGTGTTTAACTGCTGTTAGCATTCAAAGCAGACACACGGACCTAAGGAACTAGTATTGAAAATAAGTGACTTCTATAGGAGACTGCTGTAGGCACGCCCTGTGACCTGTGCAGACGTTGGGTGGAGTTGTGACCATAACTTATTGTGGAATGGTGAATCCTGTGTTATCTACATATAGGTGTTAGCTGTCATTGTACTCTTGACTGTGATGATAATAAGATGATTGCTTAGGGGGCGTTCACACTAATGTCTTGTGCGGACATTAGCATTGGACACTAGCTGTGTCTGTGACATTTTGCATTGATTTAAATGGACATCAGGTGCGTTCTTTTACAGTCCGTGTCTGTCCTTAACTGTCCGTTCCCAAAGATGTCCGACTTTTCAAGCGGACAGCAAAACCCAACAAGTAGGTTTTTCTGTCCGCTTGAAAAGTCGGACATCTTTGGGAACGGACACTTTCTCTATGGCCCTGATCGACAAACCCACAAAAAAAGTTTTTTTTGTGACTATTTAACAGAAATACTGCTAAGGTTATATAAAAGTATATAGAATGGCAAGAAAAAGAAAATTGACAAACCCTAAACTATGGCATAAGGCTCAACACAAACTCTCCAATTTACACTTCTTATTCATCATCATAAAATAAGTAAAACGTAAGGCGTTAACGTGTGAAAAATTATCACCTTTTTATGTATTTCATAGTTTTACACTTTATCATTAATAAACTTAAAAATCTGCAATGGCAGAATTGTTATGTAATACGTCATCTCTGCAGGGGGGAATAATCCGTTACACAGTCCCCCACCAGCAAATATAGAATATAGGAGCACCCGAGTAATGAGAAGGGGCCGCCTAGAGTGGACAACCCCTTTAACACTAAATATTGGACAACCATTGGAATGGATATTAATATTGGACAACCAAGAACTGGATATTAAGGTCGGTCATTACCTGGGGAAGACCTAGAGCCCTTTATGAAAATAGAAACTTATATCTTATTATTACGAAAGACAATAGAAGACATAGAATGAGTCAAGAGAACACTCTGTGCCACCATGTTAACATATTACGTTATAATCAATGTTGGCACAGCAGGTGGGCAAAGGCATCTGGAATAGTGTTGAGCGAGTAGTATTAGATCGAATACCTTTGCCGGCACAGGAATGCGTGTAATCGGCCGAACACCAAGGGGTTAAACGCATTGAATATTCAAAGTGTTTAACTCCTTACTGTTCGGCCGATTACACGCATTCCTATGCCGGCGAGGTATTTGATGGATTACTACTCGCTCATCACTAATCTGAAAGGCAAAGGTATCTCCAGACACTTGAATCAAAAAGATGGGACCTCTATTGATCACTAAAATAAAGGGGCTGTGCCGCTCCTGTACATATGATGCCCATAAACCTCAACACAAATACTCTTTATAGTAGAGATAGCAGGTTGTAATATAGTCTGGAGTCAACCTTCTAAGGCTAGGTTCACATCAGCGTTTGGATTTCCATTTGGGGGTAATCCGCTTAACCTCCCCCAAAAAACTACATATACATAGACTATAATGGGATTCGCGTGGTTTCCGCCCGAAAAAGGCGAAAAATGTGGAGAAAAAACGTTGCAGCAGGTTTCTCAACGTATTTGTCATGTGGAGGGGCGAATGGAATCTCAATACCAAGCGCCAACGCTGGTGTGAACTGAGCCTAGGAGAAAAAGTACAGGACTAACAAATAGGATATGGACATTATGACTTTAAAAGAGCCACCGGCCTTCGTCTTCTATAATATACTATCAGAACGATCTACAGACATCGAATGGAAAAAAACTCTCTGTATGTTAGAAATATTTTATGAATTCATGAACCTGGATGAATAGCTATAGGTACATGAAAAGAAAAATACATTGTATTGTAGACTTTGCATCTTCTACTGCACTGAAACCTACGCTGGAAAATCCTATTAAGTGTCTTTTTTCCATGTTCCAAGAAATCTCCATTCACACTTAACTCCTTGATCACAGTTTTTTACCCAAATCTGAGCTAAAGAAAAAAAAAAAGAAGTGAAAAATACTGATCGAATATGAAGGTTGCTGCACTACGAGATGGTCATCCACTCGTCCAGGGTAAATCTGGGGCACTAGGTTGCACTACTTTTTAGTACTATATCACCATATGAACTGTCTCGTTTTCTTCTTCTTTACCTCTTAGAGCAGTGGTAGGGAACGTACGGCTCTCCAGCTGTTGCAAAACTACAACTCCCAGCATGCATACTTGCTCTGCTGTTCTTGGAACTCCCATGGAAATGAATGGAGCATGTTGGGAGTTGTAGTTTCACAGCAGCTGGAGAGCCAAAGGTTCCCTACCCCTGTCTTAAAGGAATTATTCAAGATGTGTGTTTTATTCATTTCTGAAAGGCTAAGAAAAAAGTGCTCCACTTGTTGACCATATGACAGCTGGAGCTGGAAAACATCTCCTCGTGCCACGTAAAAACCTCCTCTGCTCCCTATTCCTGCTGCGGCCATGTCACAAACTCTCGGGACGCAAATGAGGTCTCTTGCACAAGGAGGAATATGGTCTCTCTAGTGTCACTTTTTGGAAGAAGGTAGGTCGCTGTTCGACCCATTAATGTGCCCATGCCTAGGGATTGAAGCCAAGCCAAAGACTCCTCCAAAACAAAGACGTCCATCTCCTGGGTTGGACGCTGACTCACAGTGTAGCTACCTCCAATAGGTGGCACTAGAGTGACAGCTTTCTTCCATTTAAGGACATATTTGTCCATATTTGCTAATCTATTACTATATATAGGAGCATCAATGTAGATAAGAATGAACTAAATCTCCTCCCTATGCTGTGACAATACCTGCAGTGTAAATGGACATGTCCTGAAGGTTTTTTAACCCACAACAAGTCAATTGATGCTGCAGGGTTTCAGTGCAATGCAAATGCTGAAAGCTGTAGGATACGGAAAGCTATTACAAAAGGAATACTCCCCCCCCCCCCCCAAACCACCTCAGTTCAGGCAGTTTTTGCAGTTTCAGACAAACCTGCTGCTAATTTTCCCTGATGCAAACCTATCTTGTAGGAACCCACCCCAAAAAAGCTAATTTGCATAATGTGTCCCAGGGTGCATTGCATCTGTAAGACTCCCTCTGCCAGCTGGTAGCCTCTGCAATAAGAAACAATACCCTACATGAGAAACTGTTGGCACGTGACACAGTTCCAGCAGGGACACCCTTTCCTCTATGCAGGGTATAGGTTTTGTATACACTGTGCAGAGAGTGAGGATTAAAGGCCCCATGTACGGCCCTGATCACACTAGAAAACAAGTAATCGATAAGTCCTTCTACTTATCGTAAAACACCTTTAATATCATGCGACTACAGTATCATATGCGGAGCTGTATCTGCAACTGTGACCATATCATTTTACATTGCTATAACTGGGTATATGGAGAAAAAAGACTCAATGCAGGGAAACTGAGGCTTGAGGGGGCACCAAACCATTACAAAACCTAGAACTGGTGCTATATGAAAGATAAGATTCTTTGCTTTCATATGACACCATGATGGCAAGGTCAATCTGTAAAATTTTTAAAGGAATCACCAATTCAATACACAGTCAGGATTGACATATATAAATAATACAGACTGTGTTCTCAACTGTTGAAGTCTCTGGACATAGTTGTGATCAGAGATGAAAAGCTCATCTTTCATATGGCACCAGCAAGACTGTTCTAGGTTTCATAATGCCCCAGATATAACTAATTGAAATGACTCCCCAGCCACAGCTTCCCTGCATTATACTAGAGCCCATATAACTTATGAATGCATTGTACAGATTACACTAGGTAAAGAATGAAGAAGTGCAGGAAGACTAAATGTCTTACATATACATATACTGCCAGGAAATCAAATATTACATTTAAAGGGGTATTTAATGGGCAATTAATAAAGGAGTAAGTGCAGATTGTACCGTCATAAGGTGCCCATACACATCATATGCATGTCGGCCAAATCAACTAATTTACAACTGGACTAAACTAAGCTTGCATGTGTGTATTCGATTGAAAGGAATTACCATTTGCCAAACAAGGCTAAGTTCATACGGGGTTTTTTGGTCCGGAACCTGAGGCAGCCTCCGGGTAGCCGCGACTGAAAGCCGATGCACTGCACCGGCATCCAGTCCCACACTCCGCTCCTGATTAGGCCCAATGAATGGGCCTAGTCAGGAGGAGGGAGTGTCTTCAGGCTGAATCGCAAGGCGAAACGGCCTGAAGAATGAGTATCTTGCTATTTTTTCTGGGAACCGGAACAAACCGGCTTCCGGAAAAAAGACCTGAGCGGCTCCCAATGATTTCAATGGGAGCTGTCTTTTTGGTCAGGATTTTGAGGCCGTATCCAAAATACTCCATGTGAACTTACCCTTATAGTAACGTATTGCAGTTCATTTCACTCTGCATCTGTGCTCTTAAAGGGAGTTTGTCACCAGAACCTAGAATATCCATGCAGCCCCTGCAGATGGATAGTACACAAGGTGTTATCTCCTTGTGAATTGGTACCTCCATTGGTGAGATATTACTGTTTTCATAAATATGCAAATGACCACATTGTCGATTACCCCTTTGGAGCAATACAATGTTGGTTTGTATATTAACCAATGATATCTCACCAAAAGAGGTCCCAATTCACAAGAGGAAACACCATTGGATACAGTCAACACTAAGCTATCTATCAGCAGGACTGGGTGGATGTGCTGGGTTCTGGTGACAGACTCCCTTATGCTGGGTTCTGGTGACAGACTCCCTTATGCTGGGTTCCGGTGACAGACTCCCTTGTGCTGGGTTCTGGTGACAGACTCCCCTATGCTGGGTTCCGGTGACAGACTCCCTTGTGCTGGGTTCTGGTGACAGACTCCCTTGTGCTGGGTTCTGGTGACAGACTCCCTTATGCTGGGTTCTGGTGACAGACTCCCTTGTGCTGGGTTCTGGTGACAGACTCCCTTATGCTGGGTTCTGGTGACAGACTCCCTTGTGCTGGGTTCCGGTGACAGACTCCCTTGTGCTGGGTGTTGGTGACAGACTCCCTTGTGCTGGGTTCTGGTAACAGACTCCCTTATGCTGAGTTCTGGTGACAGACTCCCTTAAACCAGCTGACACCTAGTTTGGCCGACATAGCAGTAGGAAGGGATCAGTGTTTTTGGATTCATATGAAACAATACTTTATAGCAACTTGATAGAAGATTTACTTGTGATTTTTAATTTTTTTTCTTTTAGTTTTATTGTTGGGATTTATCTATGTCCCATTCACACGACTATATTTATGTTGAACATTTCATATGCAGATTTCTTGCCAAACACGTGAAGGGATACAATTAGAGGATAGAGAAGTTCTCCGATGATCCCCAAATGGGCTGCATTCCTTTATTTTGGCATGAAATATGCAGATGGAACCAAATTACAGCTGTGCAAATGCAAAAAATGGAAATGACAAGGCTACAAGGATTACTGTATAATCTGGAGGTTTTTATGTAAAGGACACAGAGGCCTCCTATGAAAACCAGGGCAGACAAGATATGAGAGTGCGGTCCATAAGAACTATCAAAATTTTAGCTTGTTCTAGCTTGATAATTGGTTACATGGACAACAACTCCAATTTTTTTCTATTCTAGTTTTCATGTAGACTTGAAAGAAATGACTTGATCTTCTCAGAAGAAGTTGGGTGAATACAAGGTTCCTGTACTTGACTACTTACCATACACATAGAGCGTGTAATCGGCCGATGAGCTGCCCACACTGTTGGAGGCCTCGCATCTGTACGTGCCATTATCTGTCTTGTTTAGGCTGCTGATATAGAGCTTCTCATCCTCAACCTGGACATGGTCAGGAAGTTCATCATCTACTCTCACCCACGTGACCTTCTCTGGTCTGTAAAGACGAAAACAACAACATGAGATTCGCTCTCAGTACGAAAAATTGACTTTAGGATCTCCTATGGTAAGAATTTACTAGAATGTTTAATATGTTAGAAAATCGTAAGTCTCCAAGATCTCTACAAGAGCACATAATGAAAATAACGATGGTCGGTGTAAGGGCTTGTTCACACGGGGCAAGAGGGGGCGGATTTTGACGCTGAATCCACCTCAAAATCCGCCCCTCACAATAGAGGTCTATGTAGACCGCTAGCGTCCTTTTTTCCATGAGCGGTATGTTCCTACTCACTCCAGCACCCTCCGGACTAGGCCCATTCATTTGGGCCTACTCTGGAGCGGGAAGCCGCAACTGTCACGGCTTCCCGCGTCAAAATCAGGACCAAAATATGCGGTCCTAGCCCCGTGTGAACTAGCCCTAATTGGCTGAAACGCAGGTTCTTCAAGGGATTCTTTAGTTTACAGTGTCTATTTTAATATACCCTTGTATATATCTAATAAAACCGGTTTATAAATGATATAATATTATAATGATCTAAATTATAAAACCACTTTTCATATATGAATAGTACAGGCGAATATAAGAAACCTTGTAATATATCTTATCAAAGAAATATGTTTCCTCCTCCACGTATAAGGATTCTTTACTTCTCCTTATGACTCAGGCTGTTCAATGGTTTAGGAGTCCGTCCCTGTATCAGATTACACATAGAACTCTATGGAGAGGACAGGGGGGAGAAGGAGCCTGGTAACTGATTTATTGCATTATTTGCTAAAGTCTTATTGTTCAATATACACTAGTGTCATAAGCGCTCACGGAAAGTGTAGCAGAGTTAGCAGTATGTGTATGCCTTTAACTGCAGCCTCCTCCTCCCTCTTTCCCTCTCCATAGACTTCGCTGTAAGAAGCATCTTAGACTGATAAACAGTGAAGGAAACATATTTCTTTAATAAGCTACTGTATATTACAAAGTTTCTTATAGTCACCCGTACTATTCATTTATAAAAAGTTGCTTTATAATTGTAGGTACAATTTAAGGAAGCAAACGTGTCATATTAACATATACGAGCGAGGTAGCATTGTGTCAAAGGTCAATCTCATGTCCAGAGCATAAGTTGCAACACAAGGAGGGAATTTATATGATTTCTGTACGAACTTCTGAAAAGAATATACTAGGACAAGGGGAAGAGAGAATTTTGGCATTGCTAAGGAACCTTCTGAGAACACTTGTCACCTGCGTATTTTGAGGCAGAATATCTTAAAATGTCAGGTCAGCATATCTGACTGCTCAGCCTCTCTCTATAGTCAATCAATTGGTTCACGTTTCTACCATCATTACAGATCAAGAAGCATGGCCTCCATCCATCATGATTGTAAAGGACGAATTACTACACTCGTACACCACGCGTTCCAGCTCCGCACAAACAAAACACACAATTAAAAAAAAAAAATGGAAGCTAACTTTAATTGAATTATGCTCCATTTAGGCCTGTTAGACAGCTCCGATAATTAAAACAAAGTAGTTGTTGTCAAGTCTTTCCATTCCATCTGTATGTATCTACATTAACATATTCAGAGAGAAAAAAAAAGTTGTACATGCCAGTGCCATAACAACGTCATTGTCACTGTCAATGTCACACCTCGCTCAATGTCACTCGCACCATATCAGTGTCACAACCGAGGGGTACGATCAATTATTTATTTTTACATCAATTCATGAATGTCTAATGCTTGTAGAGTAGAGGCCAAATATAAAACCACACTTAATGTCATGGGGTTTAAGATGGAATGTATTATGGATGTACAGCTAAAATCTGGGTCTTATCATTAACATAAGGAGAACCAGTCATGATGAACCTGATCCGCCAGCAGCATGTTATAGAGCAGGAGGTGTGTGTGTGTGTATATACCCTACTAATATTATAAAGTGAAAGTTTGTGCGTTTGGATGTTTGTTCCTCAATCATGAAAAAAATGCTCAACGGATTTGAATGAAATTTAGCACATAGATAGTTTGTAACCTCAATTAACACATAGGCTACTTTTTATCCCAGTAAATGACATGGCTGCAAGACTGTTATGAATTTATGTTCACATACTATATTACATTGCTCTTATCTCAGCTTCTGATAAAGCCAAGTCTGTTATCTCTCTATGTAAACACACAGCTAACCCTGAGTCCATTGTGTACATTTATTTGCATATTATCTGTTCTGCTCCAGGCAGTGCTGACACGCTGGATGGGAAAACACCTTTAACCCAAATTGGCAGGTTGCTACTAAAATAAAATCTAATTTGTTGCAAAATTCTAAAACAACGAGAGCTATGAATGTAGTCAGAAGTCAACAGAGTTCTCCTCAAGCGGAGCTGACGGGATCATCGGCGCCAACAACACGCTTATTATATGGCGTCCCAGTGAGCTGCTGAGATTCCGGAACAATTACATGCACGACATGAGGAACAAGTTCAGCAGCAGGATAGCTTAAGAGCTGCCGAAATGCCGGAGCAGGCAAACCATTGATGGCAGCAATTTGCTGAATATAGGCAGATCATCAATGCCAACAACATGCACACAAAGTTGTGTGAAGAGGCTGTTTAGTATAAAGGATTCAATTACATTTCTGCTCTTTCAAAGCTGCGCAGTCCAGTGAGCAGTTCTACTCCGTGACTGACATATCTCTGCTCATACTGAACCAGTGACTCCGCCCACCGGACTCCTAAGCCCAGACAAGAATAAATGAACAAAATACAAATTAAAAATAATTTTTGACATTAAATTCTATTTCATTCTGCGCAGCTCTTCCTGCGGACAGTAGACTAGAATGCCTTTTCATGGTGGAAGGTTCCCCATAATCCTTTAAGTCCATCAGTGATTTGGGGAGACCGAACAAAAAAATAGTGTTAATAGTTTATTTTTGTCAATTAACAAAATGAAGTGAATGAGGAAAAGAGAAATCTAAATCCCATCAATATTTGGTGTGACCCTCCTTTGCCCTCCATCAGTTCTTCTCGGAACACTTGAAGACAGTTTATGAAGGATCTCAGCATGAGGTTGTTCTAAACATCTTGGCGAACTAAGCACAAATCTTCTGTGGATGTAGGCTTGCTCCAACCCTTTTATTCATGTAATCCCAGACAGACCGGATGATGTTGAGATCTCAGTGGTGGCCAAATCCTCAATTCCAGGACTCCTCCGCCAAAGGGCAAAGGTCACAGCAAATACTGATGCAAATTAGATTTCTCTTTTGTTCATTTACTTATTAATTGACAAAAATAAAGTATTTTGGAAAGCGTTCTTACTTTGCAGCATTTTTACACGTCTTCCTAAAACATTTGCTCAGGACTGTATATCTATGGAAAACTTCAATGAATGTCCATTGCTCATATCCATCATAGGATGAGAGCAACGGACTGTAACAGCGATGAAGCTCCTTCTGACTCCTTACGGAACAACTGACTCTAATGTAAACCACGAGACGGGAGTTTTCTTCATTACAATAGTAAACAAAAAAGATGGAAGAAAAAGTCCTGCATGCAGTGTCAGCCATGTGAGAGCAGACGGACGGTGCTCAATCTGCGTTCTATGGTTAATGTCCTTTTCTCTCATTGTATGACGGATCAGAACAATGGACATTACTAATGGCAATGTGACCTTACTCACACTTGATGCACCTGACTTATTACCAGGCTCTGTCTAAGTACAGTAAGTCAGGAGAAGCGTCGAAAGTCCTGTATGCCAGAAAGGAAATCTGAAGCGGTCATGGACTGATATACATTTCAGAAGTTATAGTATATTATTCAGGCCAAGATATCCCTGCTCCTGCCTCTGCCCCATTACAGCCACTTTCTACAGGGTGCAGAAACAATTGTGGTGCATCCTTGGTGCAAAGCATTGCTGTGCACCAAAGATGGACCCTACCTACACACCCATCTATGCCAGAAAACTGGTGTTAATGGGTTACTAAATTGTCCCCATTGAGTCAATGTTGGTACACCTAGGATACCTAAAGAGAATATCAATGGGCGGATATTGCTATAGTGGCTGTACCTGAATTCTGGCTTAAAATAGGTGCAATGGTTTTACAAAATTTTGTAACCCAATGTCAGTTAAAGTGTTCCTAAAAAAGTGTTAAGAGGATAGAGGGTAGGGTTGTAGCTTAAGATGTCTCCAGTTGTGCCAAGATTTAGGCGTAAAATTCTGGCTGAAATGAAGCCGTAATATACCGTATTATGTTATGTAGGAGGTGATATGATCTCATATTAGACAATGTAAAGATATCCTTTATTAACCTTTTTGATAGGTCTGGCACATTTGCACGGCCTATACAGAACATCAACAAAGCCATACTAATATACACGTCTAGACATATTAACAATAAGACACTTCTTTCTCTAGAAATTTGCAGTTTTTTGATAATGAAACATAACAAAGAAGAATATGCAGTAAAAGCTACTTGTAGACGTCCGTCCTTAGACACCAGATGTCTGTCCTTACGAGGGGTCGGGGACCCTACGGCACTTCAGTAAAAGTCAATCTAATGACTTGCCATTTCTGACCTATAATTTCTTTGATTCTTTGCTTCTCCATAGAGGAGACAAAACAACCTCCTCAGAACACATCTTATTTGTCAAATCCACAGACTTTAACTACCTAGCTATCTATAATTAGTATCTTATCCGGAAATCGGAGGCGAGAGCGCAGGATTTCAATGAGAATGGACAGATTCTTGTCTCTTTGTCAACCAATCATGGAAAGATATTGGTTTAGGAGCTGGAGTCCAGATAGCTTTACATTGTATTTCTTCAAATTTTCAAGCCCCGAGGTATCAGGATAATGGACATCAAGTGGAAACTGGCGCTCATGGGCATATTCAACATTGACGGGTATAATCCAACACATCCAATGACATTATATGATTAATCTGTAACAATGTTGAGCGTGGTCACAAATATTTGACTTGTTGCTGTGGGTTAACAGGTTAAAGGATTTTTTGCATCGCCTATCAATTAATAGGTGGAACTCTGACCACTGGGATCTGTGGGTCCATGTATGTGTTTCTGTCCTAAACTAGGAATGGAACAGTTGCGGACCACTGCTCCACTGAAATGTACGAACTTGGTCTTATTTTGTGTATCGGTGATGCATTCAAATCTTCAAAAACCCCTTTAAGATTGATTTCAGATAAAATTAATAAAGTAACCCACAAATCTTGTCCTGATCACTAGTCCAATAAGTCAAGCTAGTAGCAAAATAGATCCTTATGATGCTACTACCGTAGTTCAGGTCATTAGACCAGGAATGTCGACAGGATTTGCAGAGGAACCAAGATTTGCAACATGTATGTCCCACCCTTCTGTCCCACCGGACGCACCTTCTTCAGGAGTACTAATGTGCCCCACCTTAAGACGTGGGTATCAAGATGACCAGCTTTCAGAAAAAATATGATTTTGCACTATTCTATTGCAAGGTTTCTATTCCATACAGGCCTATGTGTGGTCACCCAGTGGTTGTGTTGTGGATTGCAATCTGTCAAGAATATTGGAATAAGGATTTTATTTCTGAAATTATAGCTCTTAACTAAATCTGAGATCAATTAAAAAGTGGACACATCTGTGGACAAGTCTATGTGGTCAGAATGGTCCCATGGAGCCTCTGTGAATTATTCTTCTCCATGGTCAAAAGTTATGAACATAATACAGGTATACAGGTGCAAAAATGGATTCATGTTATTGTCTGAATGATTGATATACTTAAATAGGGATATGTGTATGGGATACAGAGTGACCACTGGTGTCCTCATATGGAGATTTATGTAATAGATATCAAAGGAAATAAATACCACATGATCCAATGAAGGTAGGTAGCAAACAGGACCAACAGCTTTGATAAGACTAGTATTGGTTCAAGCTGCCGAATTACTAGTGAAATGAAACATGTAATGTATATAATTTCTGGGGTACTCCTCTCAAATCAGTATACATGGTTCCCATCTATACGTAGAGTTCACAACCTATACTTTACCTGGGTTTACCAACTGCTCTGCAGGTTAACTCCAGAGGTTCCCCTTCCCTGGTAAGACCCTGTGGATATATCACCGATACCATCACCACTGGTTTATCTGGAAGAGAAATAAAAATGAGGATATTAATAATAGGGTATCACCTTGTCTGGGATACGGTAGTAACTTGAATTCATTTTCAATAGTTACATCAGGAAAGTATAAGTTAGACACCATGCACATGAGCGTGTTCATTGTCACTGTGCAAGCCATGGTTATCACGATGAGCGACCTGACCCACTGTATGGTAATGGCCCCATATACACGTCTGTCTATTACCACAGGCCCAGTTATGGAATCACGAGCCTGGGGTAAAACTCAGGACAGACCCTATACCTATCTGTTTTGAGGCCCGGGCTCAATGAAGCAAGTTAATGGGTCCATGAAGGCACAGCGATATCATCCATGTACTGTCCGTGCTGTACAATCTGGACCTGGTTAGCCTCACCATGATAGAAGGACACTGCTGCACCTCTCCTGTACTTTCCGAAGAAGGTCTAATGATTGAAACGTTGTTACCATCAATGCTACAAGTAATAAAATATATATTAAGACGGTGACCTAATATTTGGCGCTCTGACGCTTACTTTGTGTTTTTATTGCTATTGCTATTAGTGCTCAGATGGATGCCAAATTCTGGTTCCCTTGGCATGAGGAAAAATTCTTATCCTGCCACAAGGGTGGTACATCCGGGCTAGTAGTAGGGGGGCATTCTGAAAACTTCAATTGAAAGGTTCCTAGAGCAGTTCTTATGGATGAAAATGCTTCAGTATTGTTTCTGCATGGGATGGGCATGGTGCAATTTACAAGATGGACCTACTGGGCATGGCAGTAAATAGGTACAACACCGAAAATCTATCATTAAGTGAACACTTGGGTGCTTCGTTTTACTTACAGCATTAGAAATTACTTATACTTTTTAACTACTGACTAACGTTATTCATCCTGGAAGATTTCTTTCCCTGCCTTGACAGATTTTACTTGCCCGCTTGGCCAAGCCGAACATGCAAGCTAATGGGTGAATGAGCCATCTCTGCTGATTGAAAGATCTTTCAGTCTAAAGTTTCCGAATATCTTTGGCCATCCATCGAGGCTAATGGTTCACAAACTCAGAAGTATGAAATCTATCTACCCATCTAATATTATACACCATAGTATAGCTGTCCAAAAAGTACAATATATTGACAAGAAATAAATAAACCGATTGGCCATAATAATAAAACATATTCTACTACAAGCCACGATGTCGTGACACCTTTTCGTCATAGCCAGAATTGCTTTTTCCAAAAAATTGTGTGGACTCGATGGGTTAGTCTTTGCTCCCCCAGTCATAACTATTAGAGATGAGCGAACACTAAAATGTTCAGGGTTCGAAATCCAATTCGAACAGCCGCACACTGTTCAAACGGGTTTCGAACCCCATTATAGTCTATGGGGGGAAATGCTCGTTTCAGGGGTAGGCAACATTCGATCAAATTCTACTTACTAAGTCCATAAGTGAGGGTCGGGCTGGATTCTTCTCCCTTCGCAGCGTCCCCGCGTCCTCTTCCGGCCTCGAATTCACTGTGCTAGGCATCGGGCCTGGGCAGAGCCGACTGCGCATGCCCGCACTACAAGCGGACATGCGCAGTCGGCTCTGCCTAGGCCCGATGCCTGGCAGAGTGAATTCAGAGCCGGAAGACGCCGCGGGGACGCTGCGCAGGGAGAAGACTTCTAAAGGTAAGAGAAGAACCAGCGTTGATTGGCAATGTATAGCATTCTGCCAATCAACGCTGGTTCTGCATAGAATCTTAACTTCGAACAGCTAGTAGTACTCGATCGAGTACGAGTATTTCGAATACCGTAGTATTCGATCGAATACCTACTCGATTGAGTACTACTCGCTCATCTCTAATAACTACGTGATTGGTTCACCAATTGTCCTTTTTTGTACCACTTTTGGTAGGTTCATACCAGAAACCCGCCACCAGACCTTCTGATGCTTGGACTTAGTAGTGTAGCCATTACATTTGGGCCCATGAGAAAGCAGCTAAGATCCTTTGGCTTGCCAAATCTTCATGCTATCAACACATAAACTTCAAGAACTGATGGTTCACCTGCTGCCCAATATATTCCACTTCTTGACTGGTACCACCATCACTAGACAATCTGTGCTACTCCGGTTACCTGGTAGTGGTTTCAATGTTATGGCTGATCTTTGTTACTGTATGTGATCTTTTCGCACAGTAAGATGGAGATTAAACTATCAAGCACAATTCCAAGGGAGATGAAGCCCATGTCCTGGGGAGTGTACTAGTGTCTTACAAGGGTGTAGGACAAGAAGGACGTTGAAGACTGAAAAGCAGCAGGCTAAGACAAAATGACAGGTTATGATAGAAGAATTTAATAGGGTGGTGCAAGTTAGTAGAAGAAAAGGTGAAGATGGAGTGGTGAATGCTAACAAGGATGACAAGACTACAAAACATAGAGGAAGGGAGCAGCTTCCGAAAGAGGCGAAAATCAATGGAAGAGTAAGGTCGAAAGACGGGAGCCGGAGAAGGCAACAGGAACGATGAGCCACAATGTTGGACCTCCAACCATTATGCATGTTATGTATAGTAGATGCAGTTACCACTGAGGACCCCGACGGTGCTGAAACGGCGATCTATTTATGCGCACTGACAGACCCAAGATATCTGACATGAGGGTCTCGGTACGTAAAGCAATGTGAAGAGGAAATAAAAGCCGGTCAGATTGATATCACAGTAACATGAAATCTATTTCTGCAGCCCGAGTTTCACACTTGAAGCAGCTCAGGCTGAAGGAAACTCATTTGCCTTCATGCTGAGGTGAAGCTACAGATCTATGCCATGTTCCACACTGATACATCCGTCCGAGTGTCATATATAACGGAGAGACACAGTGTGTGCGCCAGGCCAGTAATGGGCTGCTCTCAGCTTGGGTGCACAATGCAGTTCTGTGCAGTACACGGGGGAGGGGACGACACATAGCTCTGGAGAAGAGATGAGCAGAGATACTTCCTATGCACAAGCCCTCTGTGGGGATGGATTAGTGTTTTAAGACCCATCGCTGTCCCTATTTGACCTTGAACAACAGAGGCAAAGACAAAGAGCAGGAAGGGATGATGCAGCAGGGATCAGGGGTCATATATATCCCCTGATGAAATACTGTATACACTGGAAGGTGATGGGAGAAATGCAACAAACGGGAGTCGCAGGACTGCACATAGTAAATTAAAAAAATTCATGTTATAAAGGTATAAAATATTTACCGTCTCCTCAACCAACATGGCCTGGAGCCTAATGCTCCTGCTCTGAAGCTATTAAGGCAGCATTCTTGGGTTTCCTATCTAAGAGCGGTATATGACAATGAGCTCAGGGATATATAGTTTATCTATTTGATATCTTCATGTAAAATTATGTTAACATACAGACAGGACTCCAAATAAGAGGCCAAGAGTCCTACTCCCCTACCCACACAGTGATTGACATTGTTTCCTATACAAGTTTTTAGTGGGTGGAGGAGACAGGACTCTTTGGATTTCACCAGGAGTCCTAATAATATAGATAGTATTTTACTTAATCTATAAGGCTGCTGCCTCTATAAGTGATGTCATTTGAAGCGGTTGTCTAGGATTGAGGGGCATTCACACTACCGCCGCTGTCCTCCCTGGGGTTGTCATCTTAAAGCCTGGGGAAACTGGACAGGGGAGGGATTCCCAGCGGTCAGTTCTAAAACCCATTCATTTGAATGGGTTTTTAAAGATCCAGTCTCTCCGCTTGGAAACCGTTTTTTTATGGATGGACCCAAAGTCGTACATACAGGACTCTGTGTCCGTGCAAACAAAACCCCTTATGTTGCCTGATCTGGAGTCAAGAAAGAATTTTACCCATAACATGAGGAAAACCGGCTTCTACCTCATGGGATTTTTTTTGCCTTCTTCTGTACGGGGTGGACGTTTTTCTTTGCTAAGCCCTGCAAACTATGTAGATAGTCTGTTATTTAGGCTAGACAAGGCCACGCAACAAGAACGCTATTTGCAACAGACAGCGTATGTGTCGTAAGGATTGGCAAATTCCCTTTAAGCAGTAAATTGCCCTGGATTTTCCATCCGAGTGAAATAAGAATCTCTTGTCACATTGAGACGCGCTCCAGTGGATTAATTCCAGTACCACTACTTGCCGTGCTACCACCTCTGACATGAAGGGCAGCAGAAAGGCCGGAGACATCAGGAGCCAGGGAAGTCTTATTATCAGATGAAGCTTCTTGTCTTTGATCTAAATCTGGCTTTTGGTGGCTGAAGCTAAAGGTAGAAATGCATTATTAAAGCTAACGAGCTCCCGCAAAATGTTAATGGACATTAAGTTTGAATAAATGAATTACACATTAAGAGTCGCGGGAAATTCCACTACCTGCCAATTTAAGGAGATCAGATCATTTCTGTTTGCCAATTACGGAGACATTACTTCACAATACTTTCAATTTAGATACATTATAGAGTACGGAATAAGCAGCTCGGAGATGGAAAAAGAAGACGACTTTGGTTCAGAGCAAGAAAGTGATGAGCAAAAATGGGACTGAACGATGAAATGAGGTAGTATATTATAGATATTACATGGCGGGAGGGGGTATTGGGGCGTATACTGAGACTATATACTCTCACACACACAATCCAGTAGTACTGGACTCTTTGGGGTCTTTGGTACAGTATAGCATACTGTATATAACAATCCCATAATATACTGGTCTCTGAGCTTTAGGTTGATATCAGAACCCAACATGCCAACCCAGCTCTGCAGATAGATAAGGCCAGGTCACCCGAATCAAACAGTTTTTTCCCCTTGTGAATTGCGGCCTGCTCTTTTGATTGGTAATATAGAGATGAGCTCTTTGGAGCAATGAGGGTGTTGCTGTTGCTCCAAAAGCAACTGGGACCTGGTGACTGACCCGAGCATCTTGTGTAAATTCACAACTAGAGAGCCACAAAATACCCAAATTCAAATTCAAGCCCTTTACAATTGGGAGCATTCGGCAAATATACTCAAGGCTGAAGATGGCGAAGCAACACAATATCTATGTAACAATTCACCATAGCACAACATAGAACTGGAAAAGTTTAATTTTTTACTCTCCCACACTTGGATAATTTACACAGTGATGTCATAATATGGGGAAAGTGCACACAGTGGACTGCTAATGCTCACAACAGTGTAAGCCTACATTCACACTACTGTTATGAATGTCCGTGGCTGTCATACATCATAGAATGACAGCAACGGACATTAACTGTAGTAGACTAATGGACACAGATGGAACCCCTCTATCTGTGTCCGTTCCCATTGACACTAATGTACAAAACATAGCGGACGCTGTCTTCTATCTTCTTTCTTCAGTCATGTTTGTTTACTTCTGTAATAGATGGAAAAGTCCTGAATACAAACTTCTCCTTCCATCAGAAAAGTAAAAAAAAAAATGACGAAAAGAAAGCTTTTGTTATGTTTTTTACCTTAGGGTGAATGCAGACGGACACCCAATGGAGGAGGCTCCAACTGCGTCTGTTAGTAAAATGTTTGTTGCTCTCATTGGTCACAGAACATTACATAGCGGTAGTGTGAACCTAGCCTAAGTGTACACAATAGTGGCATAGTGGCCATAGTAATATTGGAGTACAGATATAATGCTCACAGTGATGTCATAGTAGACTGATAGTGCTCAGGGTAGTACTAGAGTATAGGTGATAGAGTAGTGCACACAGTACACATAGTGATATCATCAGTGGCATAACTAGCAGGGCCCCAAGGTGAACATTTGACATAAAAACACATAATGTCATGTTCAGGCAATATGATGTCCCAAGATAGACATAATGCAGAAAGTAATGCAGCAAAGAAGGAAGGATTCACTCCAGCAATGTAACAGGGGGATCCACAGCAACTGCTATGCCTGGAAAATACTGGCCTAACTTGAGTGCAGGCCTGGACTTTGCCACATTTATCTGACTGATCAAAATGGAAAACATGTAATGACTTCCATGGGTGGCCATTTTCAGTGCATAAAAGGGCTTTCTCTTTTTATTTCTGAGGTATGTGTGAATTTAAATGGAACTTTAAGCTAGTCAGAGGACCTAACTAAAATGGTCAACCCTCACCCCTCCGGGGCATGCTTTCTACAAGTCCTAGCATGACAGGTAGTGGTATTTTATTCCATTCGGCTTGTAGAAGTTTTTTCACCGATTTTGGTCGGCTGCTGCACCCCTTAGTTCGGCAATCCAACTCGTCCCAGAGGTGCTTGATAGGGTTCAAGTCTGGGCTCTGGGCAGGCCAGTCCATTCGGTTAACCTGATTGTTACTGTACCAAGCCATGGTAGACCTCGCTCCATGACAGTTTGTATTGTCATCCTAGAAGTAACATTGGTCCGACCCATAGAACCGCTATAATGTAGGAAGCGCACTGTTATCTAAAGTAGTGCAATAGGCGTCGGCGTTGAGTTTACCATGCACTGGGACCAAGGGTCTTAGTCCATAACAGGAGAAACACCCCCAGACCATAACTCCACCTCTGCCAAACTTTACTGGGTGTCCAGATACTTATTGGCAGACAGTGTACAATGTCCCAGTAAAGTACTGGAGGAGCATTATGTTTTCCACATACACATCTATCATCCATAGTTATCACTGATTGTATCCTAGGCCTTCTTGGAAATGGGCCCTTAGTGGTTGGGCCCCATAGCGGCTGCTGTGTCTGGTACCCAGGTAGTTACACTCCGGTGGCAGACTTGTTGAACTGAAAGCTGACTCCATGTAGGTGAATGTGGTTGCTTCTCCACAGGCACCTGTTCTCTGCAGACATCAGACAGATGAATGGGATAGTCTCAGACGTTTTTGCAACAAATCTGTCTCATGAGCTGTATCACTAGAGTAGACTAAGCTCCCGTGTCATATCATGACTACACTGTATAATAAAATGTGTAAATTACACATGCACAATGGAATTCTTATACAGTAATCCATAGAGGGAACTGCCCTCGAAGACCCTTCATTTACAACCGTAACCTCGGGGCTGCGGCCTTATGTGATCCCTGACAAGTACATACAGTCATTGAAGTGACTAATAATGGAGATGAGTCTGGAGGTCGCCTCCCTAATGGATGGCGCGGCTACATTTGTTTAACAGAATGTTTAGTAATCAATCGAAAAAAAAAATTATGGGTGCCCTCATTATAGATTGAGCGGCGTCATTAGGAAGAAGAACGTCTCCGAGACTGCCACAATAAGATTTACAGCTGGGGCTAAGAGGACCATCGTGCAGCACCAAGGATCTAAGGTCTCCTTACTGAGAACGACGGAGGGGACAGAAGCGGGAAATGGGTATTGGGAGGATTTTACCCATATAAGTGACATTCATTTCCATATGATCAGCAGGAGAGGGCTGACAGCTCCAGGTCGTGCACATTACACCAGCGTTCAGTACCATTACATTTATTACGAGGACTGTGCTCGCCTATTCCAGTCACGAGGCCTATGAAAATCCTGCAGCATTTCTACTTCACATGTATACGGTTCTGCAGTAGCACTTGAATATTTCATATGGGAATCCTGCTGTATTGTGGTACCAATTAATACCCTACATCTACTACATATTTTACTGTAAATGGATGGAAGAGTCGCACAGGGAATATACGGTTAACAAGGCTGAAGTGGCGGCTGTGGGCGCTCTCATTAATACTATGTATATAGTGCTGAACATACAAATGTGCTGCAGAATCTTACTGCACTGCTTCATTTGTTATCAGGAGCGGCGGTGCTAGGCTTTACTCCGCTAGTAATGCAATGTTTTCTTGCCGGTTTGTTGCTAGGAACATGCCACTCGATCGACTAATTCGCTGCTGTGTAAACATTGTAGTCATCTGACCAGAATGTACAGTCAAACGTGCTGCGTTCCTGTAGCCACAGCAGATTGTCTGGGAACGTACACATTATACACATTGAAGTTAGTCTATTAGGGATATGAGGAAAACAGAAATGACTGTATTGGACTCGTACGGAGACGCCATCAGCTTGTAAAAAGAAAACAGCTTGGGGGGATCATTCTCTAAGGCAGTGTACATTGGCGCATAAGTCTAGGTTCACACCTGCACCTGTGGTCCATTCAGGGATTCCGTTCCCCATTCTGCTAAAACAATGTGGAGAGGAAGGTCATTTTTTCGGGCAGAAAATCCATTATAGTTTCTGAAGGTCGCAGGTTTCAGCAAGTTAACGCTTTTTAAGCGAATTAGGTTTCCGAAGTGGACACAAGGAATGATAAGCCGAACACAAGTGTGGACCTAGCGTTTGGCAGGAAACATTATCACTACAACCAATGCCATGCTATAAAGATAGCCCACCATGGCATGTTATTCTAATAATAAGAACTTATTCACATGACTCCATATGGTTCCATGAAAAATATAGGACATGCTCTATTTTTTCTAGGACTGGGTTCTTGGGTCTGTTTTCAAAGAACTAATTCATCCATTAAGATGAATCCTACTAATATTATAAATGTGAAAGTTTGTGTGTTTGGATGTTTGTTCCTCAATCAGGCAAAAAATGGCTAAACGGACT
Source organism: Leptodactylus fuscus (assembly GCF_031893055.1). Taxonomy (NCBI): domain Eukaryota; kingdom Metazoa; phylum Chordata; class Amphibia; order Anura; family Leptodactylidae; genus Leptodactylus; species Leptodactylus fuscus. Next base: position 38,845,222 of record NC_134270.1, on the reverse strand, counting down.
GGAATGAAATTTGGCACATGCCGGGAAAAAAGAAAATCTAATTTGTTGCAAAATTCTAAAACAAGGACAGCTATGAGTTCTCCTCAAGCGGAGCTCAGGGGGATCATCGGCACCAACAACACACTCATTATTTGGTGTCCCAGCGAGCTGCTGAGATGCCGAACAATCACGGGCACAGCGTGAGGAACGAATTCAGTGGCAGGCCAGCTTCAGAGCTGCCAAAACGTCGGACCAGGTGGATTATCAATGCCAACAACATGCTCATTATATGGCTTCCCAGCAAGCTGCTGAGATGCCGAAATAATCACAGGCACAGGGCGAGGAATGAGTTCAGCAGCAGGCCAGCTTCACAGCTGCTGAAACGCCGGAGCAGGCAGATCATCAACACCAACAACATGCTCATTATATGGCGTCCCAGCGAGCTGCTGAGATGCCGGAACAGTCACAGGCACGGTGTGAGGAACAAGTTCAGCAGCAGGACAGCTTAAGAGCTGCCGTAACGCCGGAGCAGGCAAACCATCAACGGCAGCAACTTGCTGAACTTGCAGAGGCTAGTAGATCCATAACAAAAATGTATCTGTGCAACACCAGGCCAAAAACTGGATTTGTGATGTGTATCTATGTACAGAGCCATAGTGTGATACTGACAGTGGACTCTGCCACGCTGGTAATACATCATCTGTATATGTCACAAGCATCCAGGCCCCCATTCACATGACCTTCTGGTCTCTGTTGGGCTAGTATACATCAGGATTTTTTTTTTGTTTCTGTACATCTATCGAGCAGCAATGTCTGAGACAGATCTCAAGAAGAAACCTCTCACGTTGAGTTTAACAAGCCAGTGGCTAAGAGCGAAGGGATCTAAGCCAACCCAAATTTGATAATGACCATCACTAGTCCCCTGACATAGAGTAAATTCAGTGGATTACTGTAAATGAATGAACACTGCTTATGACATATGAAATAATATGGAGCGGCCATGATGGTGCGTGTTGTGGTCCACTATAGGCCATCAGTAGCCACAGCGGTTACGTACCCTACACATCGATATCACTAATTACCAATAAGATTGATTACCAAGGTCACATTTTGGAAAATATTGCCGGTGCGGGGTGAGGGCTTCATGGTAATACAGAGAACTGTAATATTACCGCAATAACAAAGCATTAATATTACTCAGAGGGACTTCAATGTTTTAACATAATGGAAAATTCTTGGTAGTAATGGTTCTCATGGAGAAGATCCAGCTCCGGGATAGAGTCTTCCAGGCAATGCTCCATGTGAAAAAAAAAACAAAAAAAAACCATGCAGATTCCCCCAGAAGGAAGAAAACTGCTCCTCTAGTACTAGTAGTAGAGCAACGTGTGGCAATGAAAGTAGAAGCAACCTTGTAACGTTGAAGGCGTAAAGTTTGTGACAACTTTATTAAGTTCTTGGAAGGGAAAGGAGTTATAGTTGTCTTTTGAGAAACACAAGACGTCTCCCCAGGTCATTATGGTGAATGTCATTTTAGTCAACAATAGAAGGTAGCCAGCAATAATGGAACCAATGATAGTGAAGTTTGGGGCTGAAGCTAGAGGGGAACAAACATTTTTTAGACCAGTAATATAAATTACATGTGATAGTTGATGGCCCCTGTTACAAAAATTTGCCTTAGGGCCCAACAGCATCAGGTTAAAGATGTAGCCCACAAACATACATCACATACGCACAGGATATCTGACTGCTACAAACCCCAGGAGTACAAGTATGGGGGTCTGTGTTTTCTATGTGAACTAAGTAGTAGGATGCTTGTGTGGCCAACTCTCCATTTACTATTTTCAGCCTGACGGCCAGCGACGGTGTTCTTTCACTCCCTTAAAAGTGTATAGAGTGATGGTCACACATGTGCAGCCACTTCATTCACACCGGTGACCTAGGGCCCCTGTTATCATGACTGCTGGGGCTCCTAATGGTGGCTAAAATGGCTGACTATGGAGACTGCAACATAACAAAACCTTACTCACCTCCCCCCAATTCAGACACCGCCATGGTCCCCATCGCTCTCCACTTCCTCCTGTCCTCCTGATACGCATATCCGCTTTGTTGGGACCAAAGTGGTGGGAAATTGGGGTAAATAAGATTTGGTTTTGTTAGGGCTGTTATATACAGGTCATGCTCTACTTTTGTCGGCTTTACAAACCACCCCATGCACTGTAACATAGGAGGGAAAATGCCCTTCCCTGGGGTGCAAATCAGATGTGAAATATGGACGTTTTTGCACTTCTATTGTGTCAATGTAAGTTAAGAGTAAGAATATTGCATTATTTATAGGGGTATTCCTGTTGATAACCTATCTGTAGTATAGAAATAGCAGATAATTGAGGGTTCAATTCTCATCACCCCACCAATCGGGCTGATTGATGGGGCTGCAGTCTTGTCCCTGTATATAGCGTAGTGTCTGGATTTGGAACTGAGTCCCATGGACGTGAATTAGACTGAGCTCCAGAATGACCACATGACTGATGAAAAGTAGCTGCAGATCCTGACCCAATCTCTCTGGCTTCCCTTTCAAGCTACTGATCAGTTGAAGGACCGGGAGTTACCGTTGATCACCCCCAATCTGATAATGACGACTTATCGTAAAGATAAGGTCATGAATGAAAGTCCTCAAATATTCCATGTTATATCAGGTATCTGATTAAACAGAATAAAATGAAAAAACTGCATATTGATTAGTCCTGTAGTTGTGTATATATATGCTAAACCGCAAATATAAAGCTATAAACCGGAGACGTAAGAGGTGATTGATTCTACGAGCTGGAAACATGGCATGTTTATATGAATCTAGTACATACAGTACAGCCCCGGCTACAGAAATGTGAAACAGTCTGCTGGAGATTTCACTAATGATTTACATAGAACGTCTTCTAATGAAAACCGGCTCCAATAAACTCCTTGGTATGATGAAATAATAAATCCAGAGATGAGAGGACAAGTAGTATTTTAATTAGTTCTGTAATTTGCACACCTGCTTATATTCTCTACTGTCACAAACGCCCCCTGGTGGCTACATCCACTACAGGTTTCAATGTGAAAATCTAAAAGAAAATCTGGATTTCTAACAAAAAACATTGCTGCAGTTTCAATAAAAATAAGGTTTGTAATGGCTTATGTCTACCAGAAATATATTTCAGAACTATAACAGATTTCAGCGAGGATTCTACGCCGAAATCCTCATCACCACTGTAAGCAGTCAGTATGTGAGTTGGTTTTTCACAACCTTGTTCACATGCTGCAGTAAATTTCCAATTTAAAAAAAAAAAAAAAAAAAAAAAAATATTACCGAAATGTCGTAGAAATAAGGCAGCGGAAAAGCACAATGCAGATTAACCTCAGCATATGGAGTTAATCCTTGTGAGGATCCGCAGCACATCACACTACAAATCCTCTATGGACATGCAGATGATTTGTGCCAAAGATCTCATAGTAAAATATTTATCAGATTTGGAATAAGTATATTCAAAAAGTGCGAATTTAACCTAAAAACGGCAAGACTGGTTGTACTTGTAAGGCCGGGTTCACACCTGCGCCGGACACAAAGTCCTGCATGTCCGACTTTGTGTCCGGTTACAAAAAAACGGTTTCTGCACGGAGAGGTAGAAGACGTTCACGGGCTGTCACTTCGCAAACCCATTCAAGCGAATGAGTTTGAAAAGTGACTGCCGGTTTCCGTCTCCTGTCCAGTTTTCGGGCAGAAGACGGAAACTTGCAAAGCGGAGACTGAGTGCAGGTGTGAACCCGCCCTAATATGGATTCAGTGATATCAACAGATGCTAGTATTCCTTAGGCTAGGGCTACATGGCAACACTGGACAAGTCCTATCGGTCAACCAAAGAACTCCAGGTCATCCAGCAACTCCTTCACTAATGTTAGTGAATGGGGCAGTGCTGCAACCCCTAGTGAGCCACAACTGAGACTTTAGGAGGCAAAACAGTCCATCATTGCACACTAGGAGTTGCATTGGGACTCCATTCACTAACAATAGTAAAGTAGTCGCAGGGTGACTCGGTGATCTTTGGTCCCACAATGGGAATTGTGCCCAAAGTCACTGTGTAGTCTTAACCTTATAGCCAAAAGCAGACACAGCTTTTGACCATGGCTAGTTATAGGGGGCTCTAAATGGGTTCAGAGGTTTGCACCACGGTGCACAGGCAATATAACGTAAGAAAATATATATGACACAATACGTCTCAAACCATCGCCTTTCCTACAAGTATTGAAGGAGTTCTCCCACAAATAATACAGGATTGGCGAATATCGGGGGTCCGAATTGGCAGGAACCCCAGAAATCATGAAAAGAGGGTTCCCAGGATCTGAATGGGATGGTTGCGTGCTTGCATGCCCAGCACTCCAATACAGATATGGAACCTGAACTTGGCTATCATCAGTCCAATAGATGTGGCTGAAATGTTGGTTATTAGGGTTGAGCGATGGGGATCGGAAAAGATCGGATTCTGATCAGTGATCGAGTAAATTTCACGATCTTATCCCGAGCTTTTTAGGCGGGATCGAGGTCGGAGGTTATTTCCCACAATGCTTTGCTACTGGCCACGCATTGTGGGAAAAGCTAACAATGTTAGCTATTTTGCCGTTTCGAATAGCACGCTCCCATAGGAATGAATGGATGCAGCCGGCACATAGCCTGTGACGGCATCCGGTCACTTAACCCCCTGCAAGCCGGCTGCATCCATTCATTCTTATGGGAGCGTGCTATTCAAAACGCAGTTTCGTATAGTACTCGCTCATCTCACAGCAGTGCAGCACAGAGTGATTTACTGCAGCCTGCCACTCTTCTGGTTCGTCCCTGTTTTACCGTATACTCAGCAGCTCTGCTACATCTGAGATGTAGCAGAGCCGAGTATACGGCACAGCAGGGAGGAAACAGAATAGTATAGTCCACTAGAAACAGAATAGTCCACTTACCTGCACAGATCCGCTGCCGCTCCCTGTTCTTCTCGGTCTGGCTCTCTCTCATTTACAGGCCTTCAGAGCGCCATGCACGCCCCTAGTTCTCAGGTTAATGTTACAGACCTAGGAAGAAGGCGGGGCTTCTGGCTTAGGAGAGTGTGGGTGGGCACTGGGAGGGGAGATGTGAGTGATGCTCATGTCTCCCCTAAGTGAGTGATGCTACACTCTCCTAAGCCACAACAAGCCCCACCTACTCCCAGCATCTGTAACACTAGCCTAGGGAGACGGGGGCGCGCACGATGATCTGAAGGCCTGTAAATGAGAGAGAAGAGGAGCGAAACAACGGGGAACGACAGTGATCTGTGCAGGTAAGTGGGCACCAGGTAAGTAGCTAAAGGATTTTTTTTTAATCACTACACAGCGTGTAGACTAAAAATCAAATCATTAATTTTTTGTACTCCATGCTGTGTAGCGAATAGGATCGTTTTTAAAATCCGATCTTCGATTATTAAAAAAATTCCATTAACTTGCATTAGGATTGGAATTGGGATCGGGCTCGAACAGAAAATGATCGGAAATCAGATTTTAAAAACGATCCTGAAATCTCAAGATCGGCTCAACCCAAATGGTTATACATGTGCACTATGGCTCTGTTCCCACAGGGAACTTTTGGACATTACTTGAGGTCCTAGCAGTCAGGACCTCAGACAATCTGTAACTGATCCCATTCCCTGTTTGCAGCATAACACTGTTGTTTGAGGGATAACCACAATATAATCTCGTATTATATAATATAATCTCACCACATCTTACAGAACTACAGCTCAGATTAAGTGGGATTATGATTTTCATTTTTCTGAACTCATAATAGTAATCTGCTATAGGTAGCACAAAATGTAATATAGGAATTGTAATGAAATGGAAAAATATGGAATTGCCACGAGGACTCGGCTAACTTGCCTTTACATGAGGTGGACAAAAGTAAAGCTCAGACGCATAATGATGTCTACGCGCTCGTATTAAGTGCCCCAATAGCTTATAGTCTCAAGATATTCCTGCAGCTGACATTTAAAGAGCAGGCGAAGGCAACATTTGACATTAACATATATCAAAGGCGGCATACTATTGAACGGAATATTATATATGATATCAAAGCCCTATCTGTGCCTAGTTAAATACGTCCACCATTCGCTCGGTCTCCCGGTGCTGGAGGTAGCAGAAGTTGCAAGAGCTGAAGTGTCTGATACATAAAACCTGGACCTTTGCAAAGCTGATGCAATATGCATTACTGGTACTCACTATAACGTCTGCAGATCTACTGGTAATATTCATACACAGGCAAGTAGAAAACATGCACAGATGCAGCAAAGTTGAACTTGACACTTATTACTTGTTACATGGGTATATATTATTCATAAGCTAAATGGACATCAGTGTCGGCTGCTTACAATCACTCACAGGCCTACAGGGCTCAGATGCATATCCTTGACAAAATGCCAAGAAGCAGCATGTAGCACCTTAGCCCTCAAGCGTAGAACACGTGCTAAATTTGTTGCTGGAGGATTGATAATATATGATGAAGAATTAAAGGGGATGTTCCAGAATCACTAATAGTCCCATCATTGGGTTACTGGGAGCCCCACCGAACACAAGACTCCTGAATCCAGCATCAGTCGTTCATGCTTACTGCTAGTCTATGGGGATGAAGATAACTAGGCCCTGTACTCTGCCACCTCCATTAGTCCCCCAGATACTAAATGGGATTACTCACACTGCACATCAATGTACTGTCGAGTCTCCAGGTCCTTCACCGCTGGATGGTCAACGAGACACACAAAGGGAACTTCATCATCTTCTCGAAGAACGGTGACTGATATTTGACTGCGAACTCTGAACATCTTATTGTCCATGGCCTCCACCTCCGTTTTACTGCCTGTGAATATCCAGAGAAAAGCCACCGCATTACATCTTCATGTAATATTTATTCTATTCCTCATCTAGCCTGCAGTACCTTATTCTGGCTCTCGCCTCTGGTTTCCCTTTTTGCATGTTGTAGCTCTCCGTTTCAGAGAATTTTGAAATCTTTGTCCTAGTTCTGGGTTTGCATTCAGCACTCAGAACAATGTCAAGATGACCTGATCTCCGGTTTCCCAATCTAATATGTAATCTTCTCATCCATATTATGATGCTCTATACAGCCCACAGAGAATCTCTGCTCGTCTCGCTACATACTAACTACCCCATTCTTTGTTTCAAGCTGACAATTCTGACAAAATGACCAAAAAGTTTCTCTCTCTTCTTGGTAGTGAATTACAATCAGTACGTCATCTTAGAATATGTTAGTCAATTTGTTAGGCTGCGTTGACATCTGAGTTACAGAATTCATTGCAGATTTCTTCAAAAATGTCATAAAATTTTTCTTCTCTTATGACAAAAATGATGTTTTAAAAACTGCAACTCATCCTATAGAAAATAAGCCCTCAAACAACTATTTTGCTGGAAAAATGCAATAGTTCTGGGTCCCTCTCAAAAAATTACTAAAAAAAAAAAAGCACATTAAAATAGTACTAATGTAAACAATGTAAGGTTGAAAATAATGAAAAAATCTAAAACCCCTACAGATTATTGGTTATTAAGGAGTTAAAGTGATCAATTGTTAATCACAAAATGAACTTTTTGGCTCTCATCTAACCTTTTGGCATTATAGGCTAGTGTTCATTATAGGAGTGGTTTCCTACCTGTGACTTTCCAGTTATAATTAAACTACAAGTCCCTGATAGTGTTGAGTGAGTAGTATTCGATCGAATATCTCTCCGGCATGCGTGTAATCGGCCCAACACCAAGGGGTCAAACTCATCAAATATTCGAGGCATTTAACCCCTTGGTTTTTGGCCAATTACATGCATTCCTATGCCGGCGAGGTATTTGATCGAATACTACTCGCTCAACACTAGTCCCAGAAGGTTGGGGGTTGTAGCTTTGTTATAGTTGGGGCCAGGGGTATAACTATAGAGGATGCAGAGGTAACATTCCTACCGGCCCTGGAGCTTGAGGGGGCCAAAAGACTCTTTACACTATAATAAAGTACCAATATTATAGACGGCACATGGAAATTGGTGGCCCTGATACAGATTTTGCATTGGGACCCAGGTGCTTTTAGGTGCCTTAGGTTGGAGCCACTGGGCTTACATGTTTCAGAGAATTGTTTGAACCTTCCATAAAGGTGTCCTTACACCACCTCTTGTCTCACCTGTACCGAATACTCTCTATTTAATCTCACCTTCCAGCTCCTGGTTTCCCTTGTACCAGCGTATTACGGCTGCTGGTTTGCTGGCCATAGCTGTGCAATTCATTTCCACTTCTTCCCCTTCTACATAGGTGTCCTTCTGCACATCGATCACCAAGTTGTTTGGTGGAACTGAAAAAACAACAAAGATGAAGTGAGAGAAAGTCAGGAACCCAAATATCACAAAAATAGTCAATGCTACTAGAGCAGGCCCAACCGAAATATCAATGTAGACCAATGGCTCAAGGGACTTTACAACTGATGACCCAGCCATAGATGAGTATTCATTGACACCATCCCCGAAGACCTGATTATAGAGCTATAACTCCCTGAAACAGACACAGTGCCGTATATTATGCAGTGGCCATGAACAGTACTGCAGCTTTATTACATTCAAGGGATAAGTTATCAATATTAATACCTCTTAAAGCAAGTTGTATACCTCAGGCAAAAGTTAACCCCAACAATGTCGGGATACAGTGAGCATCTCGCTTCTTTTTTCCAGGAGCCGGAAGAAACAGCTTCCGGAAAAAAGACCTGAGTCTTTTTGGTCAGGATTTTAAGATGGATGCAGCCTCAAAACCCTGACCAAAAAACTCTGTGCGAACTTAGCCTAACTCATAGATCCCGGTGGGACTGGACCCTCATGTAATGTGTATGCGGGCCTTTTGACTCTTTCAGAGGAGAGAAGGATTGGATAATTGGGTTTCAACTTGGCGAATTCTTTGGAGAGATAAAGTGATGCCAGCAGATTACGCCCCTGTTCCATTCAGAAGACAGGTACACTCAGCGGTATAGGACCACCAACTCCCCTCTAATCCGGCTGCCTGTCCATAGAGTAGAGGCAGCAGGGGAGGCAGATGAAGGAGACCTAAAGCCCCCTCTGTTGCGTCCTGAAAACGTAACCATCAAGGCTCTGGAGACCTGGATATGTATTAGTATGCTTATCCAGTGCAGGGAATGCAATGGTAATCTTTATTTCTTCCATTACTTTGCAATGACAGACTAAAAAAAAAATCAACTTCCAATCAAACAATATTATCAAGTATGTGGGGGGGGGGGGGAAAGAGCAAAAATGGAAGAGAAATCAAAGCGTTAACATGAATCATCAAAGCTGGAAGGATAAATATTAACACAAAATAAAAGAAAAACATTGCGGGAAGTCAGGACAGATTGCTCGGAAGACAACAGATGTAGATGAAACATTAGATGACAATGAAGGTCAACAGAATGTAGCAACATTAGCTTTCCAACTGTACAGCCGCATAAATGAAACTACAATTTTAGTAGGAGGAAACAGTGGGATTCAAAAGAAATCAGGAAACGGGTTCAGAAGAATAGTGAAGTAAGATCTGAATAAAATGGTGGTAACAGATAAAAAAGGCGGAAGTAGAGAAAAACAAAAACAAAAACGTGGTAAGTCCTTACTAAGCACAGTAATTGTCGTATACGCCTCCTGTGGGGGGTCTGTGTACAGCTGGCAGAAGTATCGCCCCTCATCGTGGATGGACACATTGGTGAGAGACACCCTCAACTCGCTACTGGAGAAGTTCACCAGCTGGAATCGCGAATCCTTCAAGGCTGAAGAGTAAAAGGAAAAAAATATTGTTACATTTTAGAAAACGAGACCTACACAAAAGCACGAGATATCGATATCCATCCTGGAGAAAAATACATTATACAAAGTATCAAAAGGCAAACACTAAAAACCATTAAGTCAGCAAATGGACTAGTTAAAAAGAAAACTATTTAGAAAAATCAATAGTGCCAAGACGTATTGGGAATCAACTTATTGGAATGCACTTAGTATGTGGAGTTCTTAGTACATTTCTTGTCGGAGTGCAAATGCCTAATCTCTGGCTTTATAGATATTGAATACAGTCTTCAGTATGATCTTCCATTCAGAGAAAACATGGCTGTATGAAATGCTTGTCTTCCATCCGCTTCTATTTAATGGTGAGCACTGATTTACCAGGACTGAACAAAACAAAGCTATAGCTTCCTACAAATGTTCCTTTTCTTAGGTTACTTCCACATCATAAATATGTATGGGGTGTACTGGTTCTCAGATGAGGTACTGGTGGATCTAGATGAGATATGGAGACTTATGTGCAATGGCCATTGGATGAAAAGTACTGTATGTAAATTTGATCTTCTCAAGAAGAAAGAGGGTATGGGGGCACTCGTCCACATTAGGGAGAGTGTTCGCCTACATAGGCAGTACGGAGACTTACAAGTCATTCCTGCTCCGCTAGGGATTATGGGTAAAAAATATGCAAATCTAGTCTCCTGGATGGAATTAGGAGAACAGAGTGCACTCTGTACACCACCCTATAGAGGGCAGCATCCATAATCCATAGTTGGGAATCTGTTCCTTTTGGGACAGAAATACTGATTTAGCAATTAAATCCACATTATGATTAAAAGACTTTATAACTGAGTCGTTCATGATGTTAAGGATGCTGCCCTCTATAGGGTGGTGTACAGAGTGCACTCTGTTCTCCTAATTCCATCCTGGAGAATAGATTTGCATATTTTTTACCAAGAAGAGTCACCTAAAAGAAGCTATTTTGTAAATCAAGGATTGAATCAGGAGTGTTGAAAGAAGACTAGGGACATTTGCCAAATCAGACACCTATCTGTAAACAGCCACTTTGGGTTTCTTGTCCATCTTCAGTACAGACAAGGGTGTGGACTACATGAGGTGGTGTACTAGCTCTCATTCAAGAGATCCAGAAGAAGGATGAAGTTTTACAAGCAATGCTCCAAGTATGTAAACCAAATCTGTTCTAGAAAGAAGAAAGTGTTCTCTAGTGTCACAGGTAGCCCATAAGTCAATGTTAGGTCTCATTCACATGAAAGGATTCATTCGTTCATCGTAGACTTTAATGACTCTGTTCACATGACCATTATGTTAACAGTTCATATGAACGACCCAAGAAAAAGAACAAACTGTAGCCACTGGTGTAAATGCTCTGCCTTGCCATGTGAATGAAGTCTTGGACTCATAAAAGAGCCCTGAAATTTGGCTAGGTCTATGGCAAGTAGACTCTAAAAAGAGAAAGTTGATCCCTAACCAGATTTTGGGATCTACTACCGACCCATTCAGGATCTAACTGTGGCATTTTGTGCTCTGTTTTACCACCACAGGTTCCACTACAACTCTGTGATGGGTATTATCAAATAGGGGAAGTCTGGAAGTAGAGATGATAAATCTGGATTCTGGCCTCATTTCCTAAAATGTTTCAGGCTCGACCCAACCAAACTTCTGGGGTTCGGTACCCACAAATTACTATTATACTCTGGGGTGTCTTCAAACCACAGAGGATATTAACGAGAAGTCAAGGGAAAGTGAAAAATCATAATTGATACTTATACTCACCTCTCCTGGGCTCCCTTGGTACTGTTCAGTGGTCTTCAAACCTCCTGGGTGATGTCATGGGTCACTGAAGCAATGCTGTGGCTTGTGGTCACATAGGGCATGACATCATACTACTTGTGTTAAAGCATTATGATACCAGGTCCAGAAGCCCCCTGGATGGGGAACATCATCCAGGAAGCCAGAATAGGATCTAGAGAGAAGCCTGAATGCTACAAGAGCCCAAGACGTGCAAGGGAAGGCAAGTATAAGTATTCATCATGCTTCCACACCTACTCTAGGTCTCTGCTTACTATACTCTGAGGTCTGATCTTCTGGTTTGGGCCCAAACTTGGATGAACCCATGGATATTCAGCGAAACAAATCTCATGAGGTTCATCCATTTCTAGTATCCGTTTTATTGTGATCCACTGACGAAACAGGCGGACAAACCCATTAAGATCTGGCAAAATAAATCTCGTGAGGTTTACCCATCTCTATATGGCAGCAGAGGAACACTTGGCATCCCTGAAACACTTGCAGAGTTTGAAAAACAGGAGATGAATATGAGAAAGGAAAAACCAGAAAAATAAACGCTTTCGCGACACCTTTTGCGCTGAAGCATTGTTTACTTATGGCTTTCTTCACACTGACAATAGCAAATATTGTACGACATTGATCTTTACTCAATAGGAAGAAAAGCTGCAAACTATATAAAAGGGAGCTGCCTATGGATAGATAAAGGTTCATATTGTTTCCTTCAGTAGTGAACAACCTAAGAACACATATATAGACGTCCATAATGAGTCATAGAATCAGGAGGGGCGGGGGATAAACATAAGCAATGCAGCCGAAGCCATCTGTGGCCAGGAGAGATCAACATAATGTTAAAGACTTGGAGTGACAATGAAAAAGCGAGGTCAGGACGAGCAGTATGATAGCATTTATTCAGTTATTAGTCATAGCACGGAGGGGTGGGGATGCTGGGTAATGAGCTATATTGTCTGCTGCTAAGTAACACCTCAAGCAATCCAAAGTGTCTGAAGGCTAAAGAAAGTAACAATGTCTTACCTAATAGAAGGTGTAATCGCCACTGTTTCTCCGATGCAATGTAATGAGCAGATCCCAATGTCCCTACTACAACTGTCTGGTCCTCAGCAATGTGCCGACTACAACTGTCTGGTCCTCAGCAATGTGCCTACTACAACTGGTCCTCAGCAATGTGCCTTCTACAACTGACTGGTCCTCAGCAATGTGCCTACTACAACTGGTCCTCAGCAATGTGTCTACTATAACTGACTGGTCCTTAGCAATGTGCCTACTACAACTGACTGGTCCTCAGCAATGTGCCTACTACAACTGGTCCTCAGCAATGTGTCTACTATAACTGACTGGTCCTTAGCAATGTGCCTACTACAACTGGTCCTTAGCAATATGCCTACTACAACTGGTCCTCAGCAATGTGCCTACTGCAACTGGTCCTTAGCAATATGCCTGCTACAACTGACTGGTTCTCAGCAATATGCCTACTACAACTGACTGGTCCTCAGCAATGTGCCTACTACAACTGGTGCTCAGCAATGTGCCTACTACAACTGGTCCTCAGAAATGTGCCTACTACAACTGGTCCTCAGCAATGTGCCTGCTACAACTGTCTGGTTCTCAGCAATGTGTCTACTACAACTGACTGGTCCTCAGCAATGTGTCTACTACAACTGACTGGTCCTCAGCAATGTGCCTTCTACAACTGACTGGTCCTCAGCAATGTGTCTACTATAACTGACTGGTCCTCAGCAATGTGCCTTCTACAACTGACTGGTCCTCAGCAATGTGCCTACTACAACTGGTCCTCAGCAATGTGCCTGCTACAACTGACTGGTTCTCAGCAATGTGCCTTCTACAACTGACTGGTCCTCAGCAATGTGTCTACTACAACTGTCTGGTCCTCAGCAATGTGCCTACTACAACTGGTCCTCAGCAATGTGCCTTCTACAACTGACTGGTCCTCAGCAATGTGCCTACTACAACTGGTCCTCAGCAATGTGCCTATTACAACTGGTCCTCAGTCTAGTCCTCAGCATCAGAGGATTTGGTTTTGGCTTTTATTCTTATTTGTTGTTTAATTGCTATTCTTCTACCTGCACAGTAACCTTTCTCTAGCTTATCGATATTTCCATTGTTGGTGGCTGTGCACTGTGACACTTCACCTCCACCACCTCCCTGAAGCACAGGGTTCTGTCACCACCGTCTGTCCCTGTACAGTCTGACACCAGAAGGACTGATCGGACAGTGTGGGTCTGAAAAAACACTCAACATATAGCACTTTACAAATTCTAGAAGAATTATCAGAGGAACAATTCTAAGCAAAGAGGGGTCAGATTTATTTAATGAAAAATACATAATTTACTAAATCACACAAGTCAGGAGAACTGTCAGATCTCACAGAAGCTCCAGCTGGAGACAGACAGCTTGTTCTTAAAAATAAACAGCTGGCCATAAAAGTTTGCACATTCCTGGTGGTGATCGAGATTTCACAAGAAATCGTCCACAAATTGGGAAAAACAAAAATAAAACTCTACAGGGAATTAAAGTCCACATGGCAGACGACCAAGTGAAGGCAAAACAACACCCATAGTAAGAGTGTAAAACAGGACTAGGTATATCAACCAAGGTCTGTAGACAGCCGTTATGAGGTTCTTGCCCAATTGTTGGTACAGCCTGCAAGTCTCTATATACCGGCTGGAACCTCAATCACATCTAGTAAGCTCCGGAGCTGTGTCACATTCAGCAAACCAGTATAAGGCCCGGTTCACATCTGCGTTCAGGCCATTCCGATACCCTATCCGCAGGAAATATTCGGAGAGAAAAGTCCTGTAAGCAGCACTTTTCTCTCTGCATTTTTCGCACGGAAACCACACGGATCCCATTATAGTCTATGGGGTCCACGGGATTCCTTAGATAACCGCTTTTTTATGCAGATAGGTTTCCGTTCGGGGGGGTCCCCAAGCGGACTCTCCGAATGGAAACCCGAACGCAGATGTGAACCGGGCCTAATACAGTACAATACAATACAGTGAACTGACATGTCAACTTTTTTTATTGGTTGGATGTTGACTTACAGGGAACACATGGCACAAGAGAAACTGTTTTCTTCCTTCCGGAGAAGAGCCAACTTTAATGGTCTTTAAAGGGCATGTTCACTTACGACAATCATTGTTTATATACCATATCTGGGCATATGGATATCATAATGGGATCCGTATTTAGGATATATTATCCAAAGGGTAAAGCTGATACAAAGCCTAAACCTCACTCTGGAAGACTCGGACCCTGTTGACTTCAATGGACATTGTACTATTCTACAAATGTAGTAAACTTTAAACTGAACTTAAAAAGGCCAAGTTATCGTTTGATACAAACTGTGTATTTAAAGCATTAAATGAGTCATCCAGGCTAATATGTAATTTTTTTTTTTTTTTTTTAATTAGGCCAAGGAAGGTGAAATCCCCCCATCCCCCCCCCAAAAAAAAACAAACAAACAAAACAAACAAAAAAACAAAACAAAACACATTCATCTATCCCCGGTGCTCCGATGTCTCCCAGTATGGTGTGGTCGTGCAGCTTTGTTGTTTTCTTCCAGCAGAAGTCCCTGACACACGTGACCACTGAGGCCAATAAATGTCCCAGGTTCCCTTCATTAGGCCGCAGAGGTCACTGATTGGCCTCAACAGTCATGTGACCAATCAGCGGCCTCAGGGTGAGTTCACACAGAGTTTTTTGGACAGTGTTTTGAGGCTGTATCCGCCTCAAAGCCCTGACGAAAAAGTTGGCTCCTGTTGAAATCAATGGGAGCCACTCAGGTCTTTTTCCGGGAGCCATTTCTTCCGGCTCCCGGAAAAAAGAAGCGAGGCGCTCATTCTTCAGGCCGAGTTGCCTTGCCATTCATTGGGCCTAATCCGGAGCAGAGTGCGCGGCTGGATGCCGCTGCAGTGCACCGGCTTTCAGTCATGGCTAGTTGGTTTTTGGATCAGAACCTGAGGCGGCCTTCGCTTCAGGTTCCAATCAAAAAAACTGTGTGTGAACTTACCCTCAGTGGAAGGGACCCAGGACACCAAAGCTGGTGAGGACTTCCATTGCCGATCAGCAGTATTGGACCGCTCTGAGAGAACAATGGAGCACCGGAGACAGATGAGTATGGTTTTATTTTTTTTTACCTATTTTAGTCTGGACAACCCCTTTATTATGAAATATGCATGTTGGGCTGGAAGACCCCTTTAAACTTTGCTACATCTATACACTGACTGCTTTTTCGTTGTTTTGCTGGCGTAATTGAGTTGGTGTGAACTCAGCCTTAGCAGATAATAAAGTCCTACACCTGCAATACCGCAACCTCCCCTTTTCACTGAAAAATATCTATTGCTACAGCACAAAAACTATCACTAGACAGCTGTGTGTAAACTACGGGGAAGATAGGCACTGCATTAGTGCACTTACTGGGGAAGCGCACAGCAAATACAGAGAATAAATAAACCATTACGTATCACTGAGTAACAGGCCAAGGGGAAAGAAAAAGAAGTACTGCTGAGAAATGTGTAACATTACCTGTAATAAGCCATCCTACAGAGCTGGGAAGTAATAATGCATTACCGAGATCCATCAGATAAGGGAGTAACTGCGTCTATAGCTGTGCCGGGGATTGTAATAGCATTACTGTGCAGCAAAGATTTGGCGGACCCTTAAATTTTACAGATCTGCTTAGTGTGGATTGTGATGACAGATTGTTTTTCTACAGCAATCAATAAATCAGAAGCCATTTGTGACCGAGTGACTGTCAAAAGCATGATGTAATGCAACATGATGTATGTAATAAAACATGTAACATGCCGATGGAGCAGAGCAGCTGTCAAACCAAGTCAGCAGCATGAAATAATTATTCGTGGGACGATCTCTTGGCTTCGAAAAAAGGCAAATGTAATAATCTAGAACATATAGCACGATGGCCAGACATTGGAGGGGTTGCAAATGGTTTCATCCAAACCATGCAATGGTTACAAATCCAAACTAAGGGTATGTTCACACGGAGGGAATCAGCCTCAAAAATTCATTTTAATGGGGGGCAA
This sequence comes from Leptodactylus fuscus, assembly GCF_031893055.1. Classification (NCBI taxonomy): domain Eukaryota; kingdom Metazoa; phylum Chordata; class Amphibia; order Anura; family Leptodactylidae; genus Leptodactylus; species Leptodactylus fuscus. Next base: position 38,828,508 of record NC_134270.1, on the reverse strand, counting down.
CACGGTGGCACAGTGGTTAGCACTGCAGCCTTGCAGTGCTGGAGTCCTGGGTTCGAATCCCACCAGGAACAACATCTGCAAGGAGTTTGCATGGATTTCCTACCGTTCTACAAAGACATACTGATAGGAGACAAAAAAAATAAATGTACATTGTGATCCCTATATGGGGCTCACAATCTGCATTAAAAAAAAAAAATAAAATAATAATAATAAAAAATATTTCAATGGGATTCAGTAGCTGACTGGTGTCTTTTTTTTTCTCTAGCTAATTTTTTTTTTCAACTAGAGGGGAGAAGCCAGTGACATGAATTCTGCCGTGAATAACCCATTGCGATGTATAGGAGGTGGAAAAAAACGTGGCGTGTTTTAGGTGCAGTTTTTTCAAAAACCACATCAAAAACCGCAAGTTTTTTTTTTTTTTAAGGGAAGTTTACAAGTCCATACGGTGTGCTGGAGAGAAAAACCATGGCAAAAAACCCTCTGTGTAAACATACCCTAGCACTGCACGTATTGTATGTGCAGATACTGATGGTGTACAACCAAGTACAAAACAACTTTTAATAATTTAATAGGACAAGTGAATATAAGAGACTTTGTAATATAAATTATTAAGGAAATCTGTTTCCTTCTCTACCTTATTTTCACTAAGGCTGTGTGTTTATGTAAGGTCGGGTTCACACAGGGTTTTTTGGTCCGGAGACTGAGGCGGAGGCTGCCTCAGTCTCTGGGCTAAAAAAACGGGTAGCTGCGACTTGATGCCGCTGCAGTGCACCGGCATCCAGTCGCGGACTCTACTCCGGATTAGGCCCAATGAATGGGCCTAGTTGGGAGGAGGCGAGAGGCCCAATGAATGAGTATATCGCTTCTTTTTTCAGGGAGCCGGAACAAACCGCTCCCAGAAAAAGGAACTGACTGGCTACCATTGATTTCAATGGGAGATGTCTTTTTCGTCAGGATTTTGAGGCAAATTCAGCCTCAAAATCCTGACCAAAAAACTACTGGCTTCCGACAGTCGCGGCTTTCCGCTCCGGATTAGGCCCAAATGAATGGGCCTAGTCAGGAGTGAGGTGTCGCGAGGCGGATATCCATGGCTGAATTAGCTGTGAAATCTGCCTGAAGAAAGGGCGGCTCGCTTCTTTTTTTCCGTGAGCGGAAACAAATCACTCGCAGAAAAAGGAAATGACCAGCTCCCATTGATTTCAATGGGAGGTGGTTTTTTGAGCCAGATTCTGACGTGGATTCCACGTCAAAATCTGGCTCATTTGACTCCGTGCGAACTAGCCCTAACAGAGTTCCCTGGCTCCATAGACTAATATGTAAAAGTAACTCATCTTGATAGATAGGGAAGAAAACAGATTTCTGAAATAAGATAAATTACAAATTTTATGATATTTACCAGCGCCATTCATTTCTGAAAAGTTGCCTTATACTTCGCGGTACAGTTTAAAGGGAGTCTCTCATTGGTAAAACTCATTTTTAATTGCACACATTTCTGAATAGCCTTTAAAAAGACTATTTTATTGCTGCCTTTATATTTTTAAGACGCCCTAAAACCCTATAAACATTTATGCTAATCAACCCCACGGAGTACCCTTTACTCCGAGCACCCTCCCATCTCACCTCTGTTCCCGCCCCTTCAGTACTTGTGCTCTATCTACCCTCCTCCTTCCTGCATGTTCGTCCACCCAGATCACGCTCCTGCAGTTGAAATCTCGGACATGCGCAGTGCCGCTCCATTCAGAGTGGTAATGTGTGAGTCCAAGTGCCATTTTGGTGTAGTCCACTGGAGAACTGAGCATGCTGCTCAGTATGAGTGGTCTCTGCTGTGACGTATGTGAGTGACATCACCAGTCCCTCTCCAGTGATCATCACATGAGCTTCTCGGTTTCCGGCATGCTTTTTTTGTTTGTTTATTTAGCACCCACCCCAGCGGCCACTGAGTTTGCTCTATATCCACTCTGGGGCAGTCTCTATAATCAGTGCCCTAACCTTTAATAAATTCAGGCTCCAGGGTCCGAGGCACTTCAGCAAAAATCTATGCATCGATGATGATAAATCTAATAGAGGTGATGGCTCCTTCTTGCCATGTCCCCTGTGCGAAAATCAGGGCAGAAAACTTAAAAAGCTGAAATTTTTGTGCAAAAAGTCTAACTTGAGCCAAAAATGATTCATGGCTTGTATGCCGGTTTACTGGCATACAAGTCATAACGAATCAACCCTATGTTCTCTGAAATTGCTACATGGTTAAACCATATTTCCATTGTCAGGACAGGTCTACAGATGGTGTAAAAAATTTTAGACCCCCAATTTACAGCAAAATCAACATATAGAATACTAACTTTTCTATGGATTCACGGTGTAGTTCACTCCTGCTAAAATGAAACGTGTGAAATCCACCATGAGAATATGAAATAAAAATTTACATACTACGGATTCTTAAAAATTTCTGGAACATCATCTGTAAAACTTCATTCACCTGCCTGTTACTGTATTAACACTGGAGAATTTTACCTACATAAATCTGCGGGACAACCCCGCAGCCAGATTGTCACTTGTGGATCCTTTGAATCCAGTGGTCGAGCTGTGGGAGAAAGGGAATTCTCATTTTCTTTGATCTTGTCCATAAAACAGATGGCACCTCCATAGATATTTGCTATGTGCGGAGCAGCTATACGAACCAGGTGCATGCTAACAAACAATTTCAACGCAGGCCGTGCATATGGTCAGAATTCCAGTTTTAAAGTAAAAACCAGGTGGAGATCAAAAAGGGGGTGAAAGTATGGCGGACAGGTACTGCATCTCCTCTCTTTTTCACCCCACTTGTGCTCTTGGCTTCCGAGACTACATCTAAACCTGACACACACCAAAAGCTGCATCTAAAATCTGAATGAAGAAATTAAGCTGATATTTAGGGGCATCACAAAGTTTATTTAGTTAGTATTGAACTGGCCAAGGGGCTTTGACACGATCATAGATGGGCAAAGATCCAGTAGAAAATGGTCCATTTGTAACAGACTCTGGAGACAACCCCTTGGCCCCAGGGTCTATTTCTGGTTGTTATACCAGATCTTGATATAGGATAGCAATGCAATTAAAGTGGACATCCTACTATAAATGTGAAAGTTTGTGGGTTTGGATGTTTGTTCCTCCATCACACAAAAACGGCTGAACGAATTTGGCTGACATTTCACACAAACCTAGATGGTCACCTTGAAGGAAACATAGGCTACTTGCTATGCCGCTAAATGCTCGGAATTCTCGACCGCTAGTGCCGAACGTATGCTCCGGACTACGCTTCAGGACCTGAGATAATGTTATCCCAGGTCCTTCAACCAGTGTCCGATAGGTTCGCGGCATTGTGTGGCCAGGCCTATGGACAGTGTGCGAGACGAAGAAAATGGTGGCTACTCGCAGCTCTGGAGAGACGTGGACATGCGGCCTGGCTGTGTTGGCCACGACAAGTGTATCGGGTGTGCCGGGTCTGTGAGTGCCCCGGGGGACTGTAGGGTTCGGGGGTGCACGAGAGAGGGGTTTGGAGGGGGGGCACACAACATGGGAAACGCAGGAGATGGGTTTGGGGGGGAGCATGGGGACTTGTGCGAGGAGGGGGGTCGCAGGAGAGGAGTTTAGGGGCGCCGGGGGGACCCCAGGGCCGCGCGAGAGTGGGGAGCCGTGGAGAGGGTTTGGGGGTGGGGGTGTGCGGGAAGGGGGACACAGGAGAGGGATTTGGGGGAGAAGAAAGGGGGTCACCCAGGAGGTGGATACGCGCGCATATACAGAGATGCACCACAGCAGAGTCGCGGGCGGATCGTCGTCAACAACGACACGTGTACAAAGTTGCGGGCAAATGCTAGTGTTCTATAAAGATGGTGGGTCCAACCTCCAAAACGCTTCCCCAAATGGCCCACAGGAACCCTAACTGGACAGAATCCGCAGTCACTTACGTCTGAAATCTCTGAAGTAGATGGTTTGCCGGTTGGGGTTCAGCAGTTGGATTACAGAATCATCATTGTTCTTGACTCGACAACTAATGGTTGCGACCTCTCCTTCCACCACTGTCACATTCTCCGTCTCAAGATTCTGACGCTCTCCTAGAGGAAAAAAAGGAAAATAAAACTCATAAGGACAACGTACCTATAGATCGTATGGCAAAGGACGGGCAATGATAAAGGACGGGACTGCCAAAAATGGGCATGGACATTACAACAAACGACAACATAAAACAAGCATATGACGTCAGAATCAGACTGCTCGTATTATATTATACAATATACACCTTATAGGGGGATCTCTGGGGCTTAGGACAGGGAAGATAATCGATATGTAATGAGTGGGGGTCTGACATCTCAGACCACCACAGCTGGTTCAAGTGGTTGCAGCATTTGGGTATGGTAACAATGAGTATGTTAACATTTATTCATAAATTTCTAGGAGAAGCTTAGAGAAGTCTATGGGGTTATACCGAATCTCTCCTCGATATCATACATAGGTTATATTGCACTCTACATCAGATGCCGTTTTCCATAGAAGTATTGCTTCCACAATAGGGTACCATTCAGGACTTTACAACACCGGACTGTGTGACTCTAGTTTCGCAGGACAGAGCGGCAGGGATTCGTGTCCAGGCTCCGCACCTCGCTGTGCAGTGCAGACACCTGCTAGTACTGCTGAGGATGGAACACCTTATCACAGCCTGTGTCTGAACACATGTTGAACAGATTGAACGTGCACCACGCTATATTTTTTTTCTTTCCTTTATAAAACTTTAATTATTTAAGACGACGGTCTGTTCAGTGGGTGTCTCGCAAACAGGCTCCCTGAAAACCTGACACACACTACTGGGAACCATTCCAAGTACATTTAGTAGCCTGACTGGTGGGGGGGAAAAGCAGCACTCCCCCCTGTCCTGGCCACCTGTTCTGGTGTGGCAAGAGCAGCTGAAGACTGCTTGTTCATGGTTAAAGACGCTGAATCTAAAGAGTGTTCACCTCTCATCCGCTGTAGTAACCGAGGATGTGAACAATGGCTGGTGAATAATGTGTCCTTGCCTAAGAATTCACCTTGACACATCCCTATACAATACACTGGAACGTAAGAACACTGGTGTGGCCGCACATTCTCTAAAGAAGTCGGGCTTGTCACATGAAAATCAAACTTTAAGAGTCTCAGGAAAAAAGTCTGTGTTTCAGCACCTACACAACTATCAGGAGGTGGGCAACATCCATTAAAGTGGTTTTCCCATAAACATAACCATTATGAAATTACATTCTTGCAAACATAAATAATTCCAAATTTTCCAGGGTTTTAATTTCTGTATACATCTTGGTATTGACATTCTATTGTCTTGAGCTTACTCCTCTTGTGGCACGTTCTGGTCGCCCACTGGTCTCCACATCTTGTATCAATGGGGGGTTCCGTTCTGATGTGACGGACCAGGATAGGACCTGCTCGATAATCATCAGAATGGAATGGAACATAGGTAGCCCCCTTCGGACAGCACACTCGGTCATGTGCATGGGGCAATATTCTAGGAGGTGATCTCAGTGGTACTGATAGTTCACTGCTACAGCCAGTGTTTGGCTTTGGTGGTCACAAGTCCACGTCAGGAAATCATGGCTGAACAACAGGATACAGAGACCAGAGGAGCAGGAAGCGGCAAAACGGAAATGGTGGGTAAATTGAGCAATACTTCTATTTTTTTTACATTTTAGATAGCTGTACAATTCCTTTTAAAGAGGACCTTTCACCACTTGGAGCACATGCGGTTTTATATACCGCGAGAAAGCAGACAGTGCACTGATTTCAGCACACTATTGGCTTTCCTGTTCTGTGCCCCCAGTTAAGAGCTATTGGTGCCGGTACTGTAGTTCTTCACCGTCAGAAGGGTGTTTCTGATAATCAGTCAGGAGCACCTTTCCTCACAGTAGCGCCTATAGCGCTGTACTGTTTGAGCAGTGAGGAACGCCTCCCTCCCCTCCTGATAATACTCGTCCCTCCCCACTCTCACAGTACAGCACTATAGGCGCTACTGTGAGGAAGGGCGTTCCTGACTGACTATCAGAAACACCCTTCTGACGGTGAAGAGCTACGGTACTGGCACCGATAGCTCTTCACCGTGGAAGAGAACACAAAAGCCGAAACTGAATTCAGCGCACTGTCGGCTTTCTAGCGGTATATAAATCAGCATGTGCCCCAAGTGGTGAAAGGTCCTCTTTAAGGGTGAGGTAGTGACTGGCAATTATGATTGTACTAAAGTCCAGATCTCTGCATCCTGTAATAGGCATTGCTGCAGTGACAATGGAATTTTATTTCTAGTCCCCACCATTCCAGAGCAATCAGTGCAGCTAGTTTTGGTGCTTGATATGTTAGTTAAGATCTGCATATCAGGCAGGAGTAAGCAAGTGGTGCGATTCTGATCTCTGACATTATCCGCCTCTGATTCAGAGACATCTGAACCATGCCCCTTTGCCTGCTCCTACCTGACACCATTCAATTGACATCAGATAACTTAATTTCCATATCAGGCACCAAAACTAACGGCGCTGATTGGATGGAAACAGTGGGGGCTAGAGAAAAATTCCTCTGTGCTAGAGTCAGTAGAGAAGAGACTATTGCACAATGCAAACAGCTGGTCTTGGTAGAGGTAGTGAAAGGTCTTCTCTCCCAACATGACTTTTTTCAGTACATAACTGTATTCCCTATTAAATAATTCTAGAATATCTTTTCTTAGGACTGAATGTTGTGCTGCTACTTTATTTCAGACCTCAATAAAAAAAAATGTAGTGACCTCGGACATCACTGCTCAAAGACTTTTGGACTACTGTATATTCCACTTCAGTGCAAACCAATGAGATTATCTGCAGAAATCATATCACAGTCACCAGCAGATGAATGTACATTGTGTGGAATATTAACAATTCCTTATACTGGAGTACGGCTGAACACGTTCCCGTTACGCACCCAGCTCCCGTAGCCGTGCGTCAGTAATGAAGAATACATAGTGAATGTGTAACACCAGGCTCCATGACACTGTCATTCATGTGATGTGAAGCCACAATGCAGCAACATAAAGATGAATTCACTCTATGTAATAAATATATGGCAGCGGCTGCACATAGAATACCAATATAGATGATCCTGTGTCTAATGCAGATTAATTTCCCTGCATAAAATCCATATACAATGCCTTGTGTAAACAGGGCGGCATCAATCTGTATTATACAGGGAGGTCTGAATATACGGAATACAACGTATAGCCCTGGATAATACTATTAACATCCGGCCAACGAATGGGTTATTTGCATAAGTACTATAGCAGTGGATTTTACACTGTATACATCTATCTATATTCTACATAGGCACAGCAAAGCCGTGGTGACGGGTATGGCAGAAAAAAAGAGCTGCAGATTTCTCTGAAAACTTCAGTAGTGTATCCATGACAAATTCTGTTACTTGCAGGCAGATTTTTTCACAAATTGGTTGTGGATTTCACCCGACCTAGATGGCAATTTACGGAAATACATTTTTTTGGCACGTTTTAAAAAAATCTCATCCACTGTGCTGCGACTGTAAATCACAGTGCACCTAGTGTATGCAGTAACTCCGGTAGGTGAAGATCAGGGGCTCCAAACACGCAGCCTTCTCCCCAGTTCTGCTGATCCAACTGGATCGGAGAAACTGGAGAAAAGCACCTCCAACCTTCCCAACAGCGTAGGCCACAGGCCTACAGGTTTCGGTCAGCTTGATTGTAGTTAGTACTTACATCTCCACTCCTTCCGGCTACGGACGCACATGTCACAACAATGTGCCCGGGGCAGGGGTAAGAGCACAACTGGGAACAGTCAAGTATAGGTGCGGACCGTCAAAGTGTTATAAAGTGAGACATAAAGTTTAATGATTAAAGTTTAAGCAGGGGACACTAGGTGGGGACATTAAACTGTAGGAGGTCACGGGTAGGGGACATTAAACTGTATGGGCCATTGCTGGGGGATATTAAACTGTACGGGTCCACTACTAGGAAACAATAAGCTATATGGGGCCACTACTAGGAAACAATAAGCTGTATGGGTCCACTACTAGGAAACAATAAGCTGTATGGGTCCACTACTAGGGAACAATAAGCTGTATTAGGCCACTACTTGGGGACATTAAGCTATATGGGTCCACTACTAGGGACCATAAATCTGTATGGGTCTACTACTAGGAAACAATAAGCTATATGGGTCTACTACTAGGAAACAATAAGATGTATGGGGCCACTACTAGGGAACATTAAGCTGTATGAGGCCTCTACTAGGGGACATTAAGCTGTATGAGGCCTCTACTTGGGGACATTAAGCTGTATGAGGCCTCTACTTGGGGACATTAAGCTGTATGAGGCCTCTACTTGGGGACATTAAGCTGTATGAGGCCACTACTTGGGGACATTAAGCTGTATGGGGCCACTACTAGGGAACATTAAGCTGTATGGGGCCACTACTAGGGAACATTAAGCTGTATGAGGCCAGTACCAGGGAACATTAAGCTGTATGGGGCCACTACTAGGGAACATTAAGCTGTATGAGGCCACTACCAGGGAACATTATGCCATATGGGGCCACTAGAAGAAATGTGGCCTGTCAAGTCTAAATTTCTTGAGCAGCCCATTTGCTCAACCGAGTTTGAGACTGCTATCGCTACCTTTAAGTGGGATGTAAGCTGAAAGGAAAACATTTCAGTTACTTATGGATTTGACAAGGTATTCAATTGAAATCAGATTTAAAATCTATTCTGCAGTCACAGATTATTTATGCAACATGTGAAGACGACTTACTGGCTAGTAAACGAAAGAATTGGGCATCTTGAAATCCATCTGACTGATCCTTATCTCCCTCAACATAGCCATAGGAAGACCCCCTCATACATATTAGATAGACAGTTTTGCTGAAGTCAGCATGTTCAGGTGGCATTATTCTAAAGTGTATGGCTTATAGAAAACCTATCAGCAGGTGCCGGGTCCTTAAAGTACCAGAACGTAATTACTGTGACTAGGGATGAGCAAACCAGCTCATAGTCAAGTTTATTAAGTTTTCAAAAAAATTGGGGTTTGGGCTCCACCATAGCATCTGGTCTTCATTCCTGGTGTCTTCCGGCTTACAGTGCGATTTCTGCATCCCTGAGTCACCGCTGAGGTCTATGATTGGGCCTCATCAGTCACGTGATAGCATTGACGCCATGACACTTTAACGCTATGTGTCAATCAAGGACCTCAGAGGAGATCCAGCACCCAAGAGAGGCAAGCATAAGCTGAATAGTATTTTACTGCAGTGCCCCTGGGCCTCTGATTATTATACTCTTGTGGACAAAACCTTTCGAGATTCATCCAACACTGCCCAGGACCCCTGTTGATCAGCTATTTGAAAGGACCACAACTTCTTTACTAAATACCGAGAACAACTCTGCACATTTGTATATTAGTACAAATTCATTTGCGTTACAAACAGGCCATGCGGTGAATGGACGCGACATCTTTGCCTATCAAGCATAACGTAGTGCCTCCTGAAGCATCTGTTGATGTTCCAGCTGTCAGACCCCTACCAAACTAATATTGATAACCTTTACTAAGGGAAATCGTCAATATTTTAATCTCAGAAACTTCTTTAATAACTTCTAATTTGCCAGGGAGAAGTCATGCACAATGAAGCAAAGTGTACAGCTCTCTGCATCCCTGCGCATGCGCGCAACGACCAGAGAACAGCATGGGAAACATCTCTAAAATTAAAAGTTTTTAAACTCATAAATAAGGAGTCAGGTAACATGAAAATTAAGAGGTCTTGGGGCATGCATAAGGAGATGGTGGTGGTCTTTTTCATATATATATATATTTGCGCATGAACCGCATATTTAGAACCAAGGACGAGATCCAAGTTCTGCCAAGTGAGATTAGGAAAGAAGGGTTTGGGAATGTCAGGAGGACGTGTCTACGTCATCTCTAAGGGCAGAAGTGGCTCACCTTATGCAATCTCCTTCATGTCTCCATAAATGAGATTATAAATGAGATTCTGTAAATCGGCGGGATCACCACCCGTAATTCGGCCGTAATTAATAATGCATGCTTTTGTAATTACTTTAGCATTTCTTTGACATTAAGTATGTTATTAAACAAAACAATAAAAATAATCGTCTGGCGCAAAAATTATAAAAACAATCCAGGTCCGCATTCATAACGTACAAACCCCTAATTTACTGGTTGCAAGCGGAAATTTTCATCAGCGCCGCGCATACACTTGCAGCTGTGTGTGTCATAAAATCAGTCATCCCTGAAAAAGAATCATCACTGATGTTAACCAGTCAGGGAAAAAACACAGTCGGTCCTTTCCTGATACAGGTACGCCGTATATATTACAAATTGCCATTTGCATACGAGATGCCTTGTGCAGCTGCAGCTGCCAAGGTGGATTCTATTAGTATGGATCCTCACTCGCCCCTCTCCGGTCCTTCTGTGCGACTTCGAGGCACCGGCGCAGACTTGAGGAATAAAGTGCTATACTAATCAGCCAGAAATAGGTTCAGGTCCGCAGCAGGGCCAAGGGACGTTGGAGAATGTGGTGGGCGTCACATGAAGCAGGACATGCTTCAGCAGTAATGACCCTGATTCCCAGCAGGGCAGCAGTGACTGCTTCCTTATGTGCGCTATTAGGTTGTGCACACAGCTCTACTGTCCCCATTATACATGCACAGCACCATATAGGAGCGGCCATTGATCCTACTGCTCCAAGCTATGGCGGATTTCAATACACATCACAGGGCCTCATGTAGAAGAGGTTTTCGTTATGGGAAATGTCACAGCGTATCATACATTGTGAGACATTTTTGTACAGAAATGTCACCCAACTGAGACAATTTCTCCAGAAAAGAAAACGCAGGAATTATTTTTATCTGGCTAAAAAGGACTGAGATTGAAAATTAAAGGAGTGGATAAGTCAAATATGTTAAAGACTATGGACACCTTTGGAATCATCTTTTATTACTGACGAAATGGATTTTGAGCTTAAATACATTTTTCTTTGTAATTGGTGTTTATGAAAAATTTACCTCCGGCTTCGACAGCTTCAATATTTTACACCGCGCCGCAAACTGCAGAATGTTATTCACTAGACAATCTGTCAGCTCCTCGCTCTCCTCTCCTGAACCATCATTAAAGCCAATGCATGACCAAATCAAAGGTGAACGTTAGTTTGGTCATGAATCAGCTTAGATCTTGCAAATTTTGGCAAGACCGGATGACCATCAAATGTGTATGAGACCGTTCCAATTGCGGAGAGATCAGGATGTTGAATTTCAGTATGTCCCTTCCTTTTGCTCTCAAGGAAGATCAGATGAGTCTGGCTTAAAGGGAGTCTGTCAGCACAAACATCAATTTTAAACTGAAAACATAGTATTGTAGGCTATTATATACAAAAACCAATAGTATCTGTTGGCTATGATTGAACCAATTTGGAACAAACAGGTTTCAACCCAAATTTTTCAAAAGTTTAGGGCTTAACCTGAACCCAAAATGTTTGGGGTTGGCCACTGAAAAATCACTATTAGGCTGCCTTCACACGGAGTAACGCCGGCTGCCATTCACAGCCATACACGCGAGCGCTGCGGAAGACTCCCGAACACTTTCCATTCACTTCAATGGGAGCGCTCGTAAAGCCGGCGTTACGAGTGCTCCCATTGAAGTGAATGGGAAGTGTTCGGGAGCCTTCCGCAGCGCTCGAGTGCACGGCTGTGAATGGCAGCCGGCGTTACTCCGTGTGAAGGCAGCTTTACACTCTGGGTTCTCTTCACCTTGCATCAGCCTCTCCTGGGCTCCCTTGATGTCCTCTTCGGTGGTCTTCTGGCTTCTTGCGGAATCCTAGATGATGTTGGAGGCCTGTACTGGAGCCTCAGTGGTCATGTGAGGCTTAATAACAAGATGACACTTGCATTAAAGGTTTGTGATGTTGGCACGCCCCAACTGATGATTGGACCTCAACGATCCTCTGATGACCTATAAGTCACCCAAGAGGCCAAAAGTCCACTGAACAGCACCTCGAGGAAGCCCAGGAAAGGTGAAGAGACTTCTGAGTATAATAGTGATTTGTGGGTGATGAATCCCAAAAGTTTCTGGTCAAACTCAAAACCTTGAAAAATGTGGGTCAACTCCAGTTTCATCTGAACCATTTTGTTCACCTCTAATAGTCTCATGAAGCATGTGACGTCAGCCAGGAGGCCATAAGAGGACTCAGAGGATGTGATGGATGCCATAAGAAAAGGTGAGTATAAGTGCCCAATAAGTTTTTTTCACCTGCCCAATGGCCTCCACTTATTATACTCTGGAGGCTAAGACGACCCCAGACTAAAACAATATCACTCCCGAGTTGGGACAAACTCTGTTTTGCCCAACTCTAGTACCTGTTTTATTTAATGCGGAAAACATTCAGCTTTTATAAATTAGAAAGTGAGTCTCCAGGTGCAACTTAAGGTGTTCCTTCAGATTCCAGAAGAACATGAATCTTGAGAAACATCCTAAGCAGCATGTTGAATTCCTCATTGTTGCAGTATCGCGATTCGCATCACAATAAAACAGGTACCATTAGATTCAGTGTGAACTGTCCTATAATACTAAGTGTTTAGGTTCATGAAGTTCATGTTGAAAGGCTCCTTTTAAGATGGTGATCCAATATCTGGCAGCCAAATACTTGCTCCGACAATAGCCATTCCTCAAATCTTATTAAGTACTTATTATTAAGAGCCTACAAGTTAAGGCATCCCATCACGGATCTCATTATTATAGGCTTATCAAGGTACTCATTACCATAGAAAAAAACCCACAAACATGAGGGATTTACCATGAAAATTGAAGTATGTTTTCCCCCATGTTAATTTTATCAGTACAATGAGCAGCTCCTTGGAGAATGTATTTGAGAATTGTAGATCTGCTCTTTGATAAAACCATTGTACTCCGCGCGTTTTGAGGCATCACAAAAATCCTGCATGCCGTATCCCCTATAATGATCACAATGTAGTGTGATGCATTAAGCCTGTCTGACGGTGAACCGCCACATAAATCCCTACATTTCAAAGAAGTCAGTCCTACATTGCCAATTCAACAGGAGTTTCCTGCTGAATAGGAAGCATCGGTCTGTCAGAAAGCCTTTACATTACCGTGCATCACATTAAGGGGGATAACAATAGACTCAGCTCCATCATAAATCACGTGAGATTCAGTACATGAACATGGAATTAGCCGGTACTGCATAATGCAAGAACCTGTATGGGAAGAGCATTAGTCTAATGTAATATTCCCCACAACATCCCACGAGAGTGGACCACGCTACTAAACAATTCGCCATGTGTTTCTAGAAAAGCCATTTTTATTAGTATGTACTTTGCTCTCAATATTAGCAGCCGTGAGGTTTTTGTAGTCCATAAAAGCAATATCACGCTTTCTTATGAGTGGCAATAAAGCAGGCATACAGGGCTACGACCAGGAGTCGTGATTTAAGGAACATATACATTCCCATTTACTTCTTCCTGCCTGAGGGGGGAAACAACGCTGGAAACTAAGACAAGAGAGTTCTGTAATATATGGCATACTGGTATCCCATCAGCTTCCTTACAGTAAAAGACTTGGTACATTAAACATTTACTGCACATCTAGACATACACCAACAACACAGCATTACATTAATAATCTGCGTTATCTCATGACAATGATGCCTATGAAGGGTGGAATATATTAGGAAGCAGGAGTACCTCCCAACCGCCCCGGATTCAGCAAGATAGTCCTGCACTCCAGGTCCTGTCCCACTGTCCCGGAAAGGTATGTCCCAGTTTCAACTCATCTGAATCCAGTATAACTTGATTACAATGCTTCACCATTCTGTTTCTGTGTGGTCCGGGGCAGCTACAGGGGCACATTAAACTAGAGCCACTGGTGGGAACATTAAACTGTGGGGGTAACTGGATGGGAATATTCAACTGGGAGCAACTGGAAGTGTACATTAAACTGGTAGGAAAAGTGGAGGAGGACATTAAATCATGGGGGTAGCTGGAGGAGGACATTAAACTGGGGGCAACTAGAGGGGGACGTTAAATTGGGGGTAGCTGGAGGGGGACAATAAACTGGGGGAAACTAGAAGGGGACATTAAATTGGAGTAGCTGGAGGGGGACATTTAACTGGGGGCAACTAGAGGGTGAAATTAAATTGGGGGTTGCTGGAGGGGGACATTAAACTAGGGGTAGCTGGAGAGTAACATTAAACTGGGGGCAACTAAAGGGGGACATTAAACGGGGGGCAGCAGGAGCGGGATATTAAACTCGGGACAACTGGAAGGGGACATTAAACTAAGGGGCAGCTGGAGGGTGAAATTAAACTGTGGGTGCACCTGGAGAGGGACTTTATACTGTGGTGGAAATTGGAGATGAACATTATAATTTGGTGGAATACAATTTTAGGGAGACTGTAGGGGCATAAAGAGAAATGGATGGAGTCAAAGTAGAAGTGGGTGGAGCTAAATTTGCTGTAGCACACATGGCGCATTCTGGCACTAGCCTAAGTCCAACCCCACAGAGGAGGTACTGTAGAACAAACTACTAAAAAAGGCTCATAAGAGAAACTTCAGAATGCACATAGCATCACAGCTTGCTGTATATAGAACTGCATAGCCGCAGACCGGAGCTGAAACCTGCCCAGTGCTGAAAAAATGACAAATGACATAGGTAAGTAAGCATGAGAGGAGCAAGAAAAGAAAGATGCCGTGGACTGATCATTTAAAGCTTAGGCTCAAGTCACACTACAGTGAAAAATGGCCATGAGAATCTCCAGAACTGGACACAGTATTCTGGATGTGGTTTCACTAATGTCCTCTAAAGATGGACTACAAACTCTCTCTTCCTACCACTTAGACCTTTGGCTATATAGGAAAGCATCTTGCTTACTATCCCGCCACCTGCCCACATGCTGCACCCATTTTGCAGCCGTTTGAAATCAAGACCTCTAGATCCTTCTGAAGTTATTTCTAGCAAAGAACTGCCAACATAATACTGAGATAAAAAGTTTATTCTCCCCATATTCATAATTTTACATTTGATACCTCAGGACACCTTTTTTCCATGAATACTGTAAATCGGACTACAGCTCCCAATGGAAGGAGGATCGGACCCACCTGAGATGGGTAGAGAGAAGTGAAAACGGTGACCTATGAGTTCCTGTTCAAGAAAGTTCTAGAAGTATATAGAAATATAATTGAAGATGAAGATGCTCTCATGTAAGGTCTCATGTAAGGTTGAAGCCACCTCACCCCCAAGAAGAAGGGATTCCAGATACAACAATACGAGTCAAGCGGGAAGGAAAAATTCAATCCAACCAGCACGGATATATTCAATCCAACCAGGACGGATATATTCAATCCAAGTTTATGTTCTATAATGGGTAAGATTGAAATGTAGCGTTATTGAGACATAAAAGCCTGCTCTTTTTGACGGACAATAGAAAATTCATGAATGAAGTCTAATTTCACACCATATCTTTTTATAGATTTCAATATTAACAAAGTGATACGGATGTTCAGGAATTTGCTTTTTGCACACAATGAACATGGCAAATCCTCGCTCGATGACTTAATGATGCATACGTGTTTATAAAGAGGCAACAGGTCCAGAACAGGCTTTAGCTTTCTTTGCATTATAAAGGCATCAGCGACGGCCTACATGACAGAAGATCAGTAGCGTGTGACGCTATAATCCCACCATATCATAGAGATACCAGGTGTTGGAATAGACACATAACATAATACACACTTTAGCAGCGGAGGCAGAGAATCTGGTCCTTGTCTCGGTAGGCAGCTGATGGTTATTAATCATTGATTAGGTGACAAATAAAATAAATCACATGATCAGTGACACAATAAAGACAACAACTGCTGAACCTTACGGGAGGAATTACAATCTCCGCAGTCAAGTGAAGACTTCACATACACAGAGATTTCATAAAAACACATCTGAAAACATGAGGCCAACCTAAAGCCATCCATAGACAATCGATCTGCATCCTTAATGGTTCTGGCCTCATATGACTAGATGAACCCGATTCATTTCTTGGTCTCCTACATACAGATGTGCTCTTACTTACCTAGCCTACGTTCAAACCCTCAACACTTCCTGCCGCCTCCAACTGAAGAACAGCCACCGAATCCGCTCCTTCCTCACCCCAGAAACTACTAAGAAGCTTGTCCAGGCCCTCATAATCTCCCGCTTAGATTACTGCAACACCCTTCTCCATGGACTCCCAGCAAACAGCCTCGCCCCCCTCCAGTCCACCTTACACTGTGCTGCTCGCTTAATACACCTCTCCTCCCGTTCTTCATCGGCTTCTCGCCTCTGCCAATCTCTTCACTGGCTACCTGTAGCCCAACGAATTGAGTTCAAGCTACTAATGTTAACATACAAAGCCAGCCACAACCTGTCCCCTCCATATATCTCCGACCTAATCTCCCGCTACCTGCCCACACATAACCTCAGATTCTCCAAAGACCTCCTACTCCGCTCTGCTCTCATCTGCTCCTCACACAATCATCTCCAAGATTTGTCTTGTGCATCCCCCATACTCTGGAACTCAAGACACATAAGACTGACCCCCACAATCACAGGCTTCAAGAAGGCCCTGAAGACTCACCTATTCAGGAAGGCCTACAACCTCCAATAACACTACTGTCACCACACCACCATCTGAACAGTCTCTACCCTCACCTTCTTCTCTATCCCTCTTCCCTCATAGATTGTAAGCCCTCACGGGCAGGGCCCTCTACCCCACTGTGCCAGTCAGTCATTGTTAGTATTATATCTGTTTGTACATTTTGTGTACTTTGCGTGAACCCTCAAATGTAAAGCACCATGGAATTAATGGTGCTATATAAATAAACAATAATAGTAATAAAAAATAATAATACCCTCTAGGTTCAGGATATCCTGAGATAAAAGACTTTAAAAAAATTGACATTACAGCATATGATAGTTACAAAATTTTGAGATGTCCTGTGCCAAAAGGAGAGTTAAGGAAAGACACATCTGAATGTATCTAATTTGTATGATGGAAGACAGCAACGGACATTAATAACGGTAGTGTGAACTCCCTTTACTGAAAGGACACAGAGGAAAAAAAATATTACCAGGTACCATGACGGTACATGTTGCTAAGAGCCCTTCAATTCTTCAATAGGAAGGACCATTTAAAATGATTAAAATTTTGAAGTCAAAATAACTCAAGTTGCTTAAAACAGCCAATCTATGAAACCACTTGTTCTGTCCCGCAATCTCTACTAAATATAGCCTCATCTTTCCCGTCTTTTTCTCTCTCTCCAACATAGTACTTATTGACTAAGAAGTCAAGAGATGCCATATCCCTTCAGGTCAAACCATGGCCCCTGAACTTTCGTGTCTTCCACATAAGAAAAAAAAAAAAAAACTTATGAAATGAGTCCACAAAGTCTAACTTTCATCAATTGTAAATTCAAAAATATCCCCATTCCATGAAACTGTACAAGACGTCTATTTCCATTGACTAAGCCACAGGACATTCAAGTGCTGTGTGGTCTGGGGGAAGAGGTTAAAACAAGGTCCTGAAAAAATACACCATGGCCCACATTGTACAGAATCAAAAGACTTCAGTAAAGCGAGACCACGTCCTCTAGAAAAAAAAAAAAAAAACATCAGTGAATTTTTGACATTTGTTACTGAAGCTTCTTTTCAAAGCTCCTTATTTGTTTCACTTTATACTAAAGTATCTTACAGCTGTATAGGCTCCAGCGAACATAAAATGTGTCTTATTTCCCTCACAGTAAAAAATAAAACCCTTTGATGAACACAACCCTTAGTCTCAAAACCCATAATCCTGTCTTTAACGTCTGACACGGAGTCTCTTGAACACATCATAATGTTAGAGGTTTGATACTGCAACTTCTCAACAAATCAAACGCTTTCTTATAACTGATGGAGACTTTATAACATCTTGTCATGTATTTTAGATCTAGCCTTAAATCTAACTGATACATCGCCATCCTTCCCATATGCAATGGGGGAGATTTGGCTCGAAGCGATGAAGACTTTCAGCATGTGGTTGAAAGGTTAAAGAGAGCACTTTATAAATAATAAAAAACGTACAAGTAACATTTTTGTTATGGTCGTGGTTTATGGACCACACTAATAAAGTATACAATGCTCATTGAGGGACTTTTGTCATCAAAGGTGTTTATAGTAGGTCAATCAGAGATTAGCTGATCAGCACAGGTTCACGGCAAGATGCTGGGGAAATCCTTGCTTTCTTCTACACAATATTCTTATATTGAGGCCATGTAGATGAATGGCCATACTGGTAATACAGGGAGAGCTCGAGTCCTTCAAAATTCGAGCCAATATCTTAGAGTGGTTCTATGTTTTGGCTTATAGAGTTGGTTGTCTTCTGATCTATTCCATTGGTTGGACTCCCACCGAGACACTCGGGAGTATGTTCATACAATGGAACTTTCCATCTGGAATCAAGATGCTGAAAAAAGATCATCCTACGGATTCCACGGCTGATTCGGAGCGAGAATACCACCGATTAACCCCATTGTTTCTGAGACTAACCAGTGAGCAAACCTGTGGTGGAAAGTCAAAGCTCTGCTTCCGTTTTCAGCAGTGGGTTACACAGGGTCAGAATAGGGTGAGGAATCAGAGGTAGAGACGGTCTCAATTCCAGTGGGTGAACCTGCCCTTACAGTATATCTAATGAATATACCATAAATATGCCATTATCCACAGCACTCTATCATGTAATAGGGACCTTCTAAATACAAGAACAGGTCATTTTATAGGTGGCTTTTGGGATGAGGCCTTAGTAGGAGTACAGTTTCTCCATAAAGGGCCGATACAAGAAAAAACAAAAAGTTCTGCTTTTAGTCCCCAAAAATAAATGTGGATAACACATTATACCAGACACAGCTCATCAGCTTTAGCAAGAAACAGGCATTTTTTTTTTCTCCCAGTCCTGTAAAAGTCCTTTAATGCAACCATCCATTGAGGAGTTAACTCCCACTTAACTATTTATCTTCCTCCGTTTTTGCTCCTTTGTTGCTTCTAGTTCATCTCCATTGGGGCAGAGCTCTGTTCTGTGACTAGTTTATCTGCAGTGCCTACAGGGAGTCTGATGTAGACAGAGACACACCTCCTGATACATCATTGGTTCAGACTGCTGCTCTGCCCCTCCCCTGCAGATCTTGGTATAAACACAAGACTATCAGAGGCTCTTCAGGAAGTCAATGCAAATTAACCAAACTAAAGTGAGTCTAGAGGTTCCTTTTAAGGAGCAGATTAAAGTAGGAACATGATGAGTAGCTTAAGAGTAACTTCGACTTAGGTTTCCACAAAGCATTTACACTTTTTCTCAGATCTGCCCGGGATATGAACAAAATCAGCGCCACCATGTAGATCAGCGTGGCTTTGAAATGACATCATCTGTCAGCACTTTGCTTTTCAGTGGCTGCACACCTTAACTCATTAAATATTAACACAGCACATTAAAAATAGAAGTGCTTTTAGGTGCAGTTACTTAAAGACTAAGATGTCATCATGTCGGTGCTTCTTTCAGTCACATCCTTGGTGTAACTCAGACCTGCTGTGAACTCTATAAGGAAACCCAACCTTAGACTTGACAATTAACAGTAGATTATTGTTAAATTCTTATTGTATTTGTAAAGAAGACTTCATTCTTTCAAGGAAAGGTCTCAGGAGAATGACGCTGCTTGAGAAGCACAGAAGAACCGGTTCAGGTAATGAGAAGATGTTGGGTTGTTCAAGTGATGACAGCCAGAGGAATTTTTTGGCAGACGGCATCTTAATACACATTTTGAGAGCCTGTACTAAGCTCTTCTTGATAAATCTGACTACTCAAAGTCTGCTTGCGTGGTTTCGAGCTATCTAGAGGGTGGTAATGACCCATCCTCACCAAAAATAAATAAGTAAAATTTGTAAAATTTACGTAGACTTTTACTAAGTTATTAAAAGCACATGTGGCTACATCTGTAAGACGCCGCGCACTACGTGTGACACACTGACCTCCTTTCCGACATTCCTAAACCTGCTCAAAAGACTTGTGAAGCCTAAGAATAGAAGAATCGCAGAACCTCTAGTAGAAGACAGATGTTGCCGCAATGGTGGACATTATTTCTTCACAAATTCCCAGGCTATGACACAATTGTTGCAGGACTCTGAGATCCTCAGCCGCCTGCAGCAACTCTGCTTTATGTTTTTAATAAACTGTAAAAATTAATGAAGTGAGCTTGTTAGAGCCAGCATCTTGTTAGCGAGAATTTACACCGAACATCAGGAGAATGCTGAGTAGGCCACTGTGCAGTAAACAGGAATTAAAATCTACGGCTGCGTTACTCAGACCCAAAGTGAGTTAGAGACTGGCGCCCCCCAACAAGCGGATGCTTCTCAACTCTGACAAGGACTGCGTCGCCAACATTTTTAACCCTTTATGGCCAACTTGTAGATGTCCTTATTTAAAGGGAGTCTATCACCAGAGTAAAGCATATTATATCAGCAACCCAGGTCAGTCTTACCTGATTGTAATCACTTCTTACCTCCTGAACATCTGGAGACATTAATTTATTTCACAATATGCAAATGAGTAGTCGGGAGCACCTGGGCTCCGTTACTCCACACTGCTACACTCCACACTACTCTATGGGTAAGTTCAGAGGGGGTTTCTTGGTCAGTATTTTGAGGCCATACCTGATTTCAATGGGAGACGGTCAGTTCTTTTCCAGGAGCCATTTCTTCTGGTGACATGCTCATTCTTCTGGCCAATTCACCTGGCGATTCAGACTGAAGACACTCCCTCCTCCCGACTAGGCCCACTCATTGGGCCTACTCCGGAGTGGAGTGCCCGACTGGATGCCAGTGCAGTGCATCGACATTCAGTCGTGGCTACCCGTATTTTGGTCTGGAGCCTGAGGCGGCCTCCGTCTCAGGTTCCAAACCAAAGAACCCCATGTGAACTTACCCTAATACACCACACATGAACTCTTGAACACAGAGCCAGGCAAGACTTTAGCATACCTTCCTGACCCTGTGTATTACAGGAGTGTAAAGCTTAGCAGTTTGGAGCAACAGAGCCACCCATGGTGCTCCAGATTTGCATATTGTGAAATAAATAAATATCTCAGCCATGGAGGCATGAATTAAAAAAGGACCTTTCATGTCCTCCTGCAGGTGTAGTTTTATACTCCGACAGAATTCAGCGCACTTTCAGCTTTCCCACTCTGTGCCCCGGGGCTGGAGATATCGGTGTTGCTAGTTTTGGAACCGATCTCTGTCCACTGTCAGAAGGGCATTCCTGACAGTCTAGCTGGGTTGTGAGGAACGCCCCCCCCCCCCCCTTCTTGACAGTACTCATCTATAGCCCTGTACGGTCAGAGCTGGGCTGTGAGGAAGGCCCCCCGCCCAGCCCCCAGTAAATGTCTATGTCAGGGGGGCTTTCCTCATAGCCTAGCTAGACTGTCAGCAACGCTCTTCTAACAGTATGCAGAGATGGATGCTGAAACTAAACGCACCAATATCTACAGCCCGGGGGCACAGAACGGGGAAGCCGATAGTGTACAGAATTCAGTCCACTGTCAGCGTACTGCAGTGTACCGGCATCCAGTCGTGCACTCCGCTCCGGATTAAGCCCAAATGAATGGACCAAGTTGGGAGGGAGTGCCTTCAGGCGGCTGTTGCGAGGCGAATCCGCCTGAAAGAATGAGCATGTTGCTTCTCTTTTCCGGGAGCTGGAACAAACGGCTCCCAGAAAAAATGGCCTCAAAATCCTGATAAAAAAAACCTGTGTGAACTAGCCCTTAATCTCTGAAAGAAGGCTCCATTGTACAGGATGGCTGACAGCGCTAGCACCCCACCAGCATGTGGTTGTAAGGGCATACGGTCGTGCTTAGTGTGCGAGTCTCCGGCCGGTGGGTTGGCGAAGGGGATACAAAAGATTGTTATTGCACTTGAAAAAGGGCTGTTTTGCCCGGAACGCGTGGTGCCAAATAAAGTTGCCTTCCATTTTCCAAAAAAACTGGGTGAGCGCTGGTTTTCTGCCTGTCCTCCGCGAGGCTGGTCCCTTCCCCTACTTCCGTTGTACAGTATGGCACTGTATAGGTGTACAAAGGTATACTTTGGTCATTGACTATCATTGCAAAAAACAGTGCCCCCCTGCATTAGAAAGTACAGTACAGTCCCTGATTAATGATTTTGGAGAAACCAACTGCAATATGTGAATAGAGGCTTATGATGTGTATATATATATATATATATATATATATATATATATATATATATATAGATGTATACACATGAGATATTTGTTGTGCACTGCATGCTGTTGATCTTTAATCAGCAGTATACCCAATCCATTGCAGATTTTTTGGCATTATTGCAAGGTACGGGTAAATTTTGCAGTAACATTTGCAGTCAGAGATGTAAAACAAATATCCACACAACACAAGCTGATCTGGTTGTGCAGTTTCAGGCTAGTTTACAATGCATTTGTAACGATAGAGCCATGAAAGCTTTGACAAATCTGTTCCGAAATGGATAGCAATGAATGCTGATGGATTCCACTCAATTAGCCATCTTTTACACCATTTTTCTTAAAATTCAGATAGCTCCCAGTGCATCCGTATCTTCAAACAGCTTAGCGCATCCACCGGTAGCTTTCCATGCGCATACATTAAACTGACTGAAATAGTATATTCTATTGTAATTATGCAGACTACGCTATCCTTACCATTAAAAATGCCAGAATCCTGATAAAACATTGATTCTAAGGCCTGGTTCACATCTGCAATCAGTATTCTGATCGGGGAGTCTGCTTGGGGATCCCGATGAACAGAATACCGAACACATTATAAAGCAGTTAGCTAAAAAATATACACACCCCATAGACTATAATTGGGTCCGTATGTTTTCCGTACAGTGTCCGCATGAAACATGTGAAGAGAAAAGTCCTGCAAGCAGCACTTTTCTCTCCACATGATTCATGCGGACACCGCGTGGAAAACACACGGACCCCATTATAATCTATGGAGTCCGTGTGTTTTCATTGCTCACTGCTCTTTAATGTGATTGGTATTCCGTTCAGGGGGTCCCCAAGAGGAATACCAAACGCAGATGTGAACCGGGCCTAAGCGTGAAAACACACAATGCAGCGCTGACAGGATGTCGGTCCGTGCCATCAGTGTTTTCATATATATTGACTATGGACCATTATCCGGGTACCAGCCATGAGATATTGCAGGTTTTTTTGCAAAACCGTATCGTCGGTTCAAATCCGACGAAGGATGAGATCGGCATGCAGTTTGTATGTTCTCCCTGTATTTGCCCTCACATGCCAAAAATACACTGATAAGAAAATTGACTTCCTATAAAACACCTGACCCTTGTGGGTGTTGGGGATGAGCACCTGTATGGCAGTCACTAAGGCCGCGCCTCACCATAGCACTGTATGGTGAGGTGTTTTTTTGGAGGAGGAATTTGAGTCAGTTTCCTGACCAAAAAACTCTGTATGAACGCAGCCCAACATGTGTTTTTTTGCCTTTAGGATGAGTTCACGCTGGGTTTTTTTGGTCAGGATTTTCAGGCCAAATTCACCTCAAAATCCTGACCAAAAAGATGGCTTCCATTGAAATCAATGGAAGCCAGTCAGGTCCTTTTTCCGGGAGATGTTTGCTCCGGCTTCCGGAAAAAAGAACGGACAAGCTCATTCTTCAGGCCAATTCACCTCGCAAATCGGCCTGAAGACACTCCCTGCTCCCGACTAGGCCCAGTCATTGGGCCTAATCCGGAGTGGAGTGCACGAATGGATACCTCTTTAATCAGCTTTTATTGACTAAAAATACAAAACACGTGTCCTCCTTGTAAAAATATTGCTGCATCTGAATTTGAAGTTTTAGTGGAACAGAGCGTACTGTGTGCTCCCGGCTAAGTTCACTGGTCATCAACCAAGATAGTTAATTATTGAAGGAATCCAGTAGCCGCTAGTGATAAAAAAAAAAGTCAGAATAAACACATGTACAAACACTGAGATTCTTCAGAGTGTGTGTGTGTATATATATATATATATATATATATATATATATATATATATTATATATATATATATATATATATATATATATATATATATATATATATACACACACACACACACACACACACACACACATATAGTACAGTACAGGATGAGCCAACATTTGGTGTGTACGATGTCAGACTCCCGCAGTTTGCTACATTAGTCTGATATGTAGCAATGTTCAAATTCAGCAATTTTCAGAGCAACTGCAATCCACGTTCATGTTAGAAAACATTACGGGGATAATGGAAAAAATGCCCACTTCATTACATCTGTCAGTGCTGGTTTACTATGCAGATGACAGACTTATGTGCAAATGGTTAAACCCATTTACCACCACTGACAAACTGAAAAATGTACGAAAAAAGGATGAGATCACTTACAGTAACTGAATTTACTATGCTATACAAGAAAAAAAAAAAAAAGTCCCTTAAAGAGGACCATTCACCACCTCCACCAAATTGTATCCTGAAATAGCTGTTGTCTCACTGATTCCAGAACAGTTGGCCATTTTTCTCTAGCCCCAACCTTTCCCAGGCAATCATTTCTGTTAGATTTAGAACAATGATGCTCTCTACTGTTAGGTGGGAGGTTCTAGGCTGGAGCAGAAAGACAAGGCCCGCCCACTTGACAGTACAGGGCATAATTGTGCCAAAATTAACAGCAATGATTGCTCAGGAATGGTGGGGGTTAGAAAAAAAATTCCAACTGTGCTAGAATCAGTGGAGCAGCACATCAGCAAGCCTTAAGGCCGGGGCCCCACGGGACGTAAACGCCACGATTTGCCCGCAGCAGAGACGCTGCGGGAAAAATTGCGGCGTTTTACAGTGCAAGCAAAGGGGATGTGAATCCTATGCCCACAGAAAAAAATGCAGTGCGGATACGCTGCGGTTTTGAAAATCTCAGCATGTCAATTATATCTACGGAAACGCCGGCGGCTTTCCCACAGATATAATTGGAACAGAAAGCCCGCAGAGAAAAACTCTGCGAACTTTCTGTTGAAAGCGGTGCGGGAAGAACCGCAGTGCGTTCACGCCGCGGTTCTTTCCGCAGTGCTTTAGCCTAAGGATGTCCTTAGTTCCTAGAAAACCATTTAAGATATTTTTTAAGAATAAAAAGCCTTTTCATGAGTGGAGAACATTTGGTCCAAATAGAAAGTGCTCAAAGTATCCTGAAAATTGTGTTTTTACTTTCGCTGACTTATAGTAACATAAACCGCATGGTCTAAAAGTTTAGTCAGGCCACTGTAGGTCACAGTAAAGACACAATACCCAATGGCAGCAGTAAAGCTGAGATTCTAAGCTTATATTTTGCATTGACTGGTTTCTCATAGTCATTGACCTACTTTTGAAAGTAGGTCAATGACCGAGAGTAACCCATCCTGGACCATATTAACCCAGTCATGCTGGAGGTTATGTTTTTGAGTTCCAATAATGCAACTCTAGGCATAAACGGGTTAAGCCAACCAATGACAGCTGTAAGCTGCCAATGGCTGGTTTATATCACATCTGTCAGATGACACGCAGTTATTGGCCTTCTTTCATAAGTAGGTCAATGACTGCGACTAAGTTTTACTGCCTGGACCATTTTCTGGCGTATGAATAACACAAGATGCATCACAATTATTAATAACTGTGCGTAACGAGAACCTTCCACCGGCGACCTAAACCAGCCAATGACGGCTTACAACTGTCACTGGCTAGGTTAGGGGTTACTCTCACCATCAAAAGTAGGTCAATGAAATAGTTAAATGGCCCAGCTATTTAACTAGTAAATAGCCAGCCACCAGAACGATTCATCCTTAAACAAATCTCAAAATTTTTGTTGAAACCTGAAATTTTTGGAAAATTGATTTTGTCCCAAATCAATTCGGTCAACTGTACCTTGATTTCAATAGGGAAAGGGCAGACAATTCGGATGGTCAATTATCTCCAGTGAGTATAAAAAAAAAAATCAAACTTGATGAAATCTGAAGTGTTGGTCTTTCTTCCAAAATCTGCTGTTGGGAAGAGTTGGGACAACCCATCGATATAAGTATCAATTGACACCAAAGCTGCACTGACGGTAGGAGAAATTCAAAGAATGGTAGTGAAAAAATGTGCCCCCCTAGGGACAACATGGTGGCTCAGTGGTTAGCACTACAGCCTTGCAGCACTGGAGTCCTGGATTCGAAACCTGCTAAGGACAACATCTACAAGGAGTTTGTATGTTCTCCCCGTGTTTGCATGGATTTCCTCCCATACTCCAAAGACATACTGATAGGGAAAAAAATGTTATATGGAGCTCACAAGCTACATTAAAAAAAGAAGTGCCCCAACTTAAATAAAAAATTAAAGGAATTATCCATCATCACAAATATCCAGTGAGGGAATACAAGGTCACCAATGACCTTTGAACAACAGAGAAAATAAAATAAGTGGTTACCTCAAGATGAAAGGGTTAAATGTCGATAGTAACAAGGTCATCCATGCTGAGAGAGGATTCCTTAAAATTCATTCCGCAATTAAAAATATTCTTCAAATCTTTTTTAATATTTCACATATTCAAGGTAAAAGTAAACTAGATCTCTAGAAGATTGGGCGCTAGAGATCTGGATAGAATATATTTCAGAATTTGAAGGTCTTGGTCCAGAGGTTCAAGGTTTGCAGAAAATCACCATTCCACCTTCTCTCCTAGGCCAGGCTTGTAAATAACTCCATCACATTCCTCCATGAAGCAATTTATAGCACATTACATAGACGTAACAAGGACTAGAAGCCGACAAAAAACACATTTAATGGCGGCGAGGTCGAGTAGAGACACTTGATGACATTTAAGGAGCATTTCCATCCAACATCAAAAAAAATCAGCAGTAGAATAAAAATCCTGAGCTGTCCTAGTCTGTCGAGCTGACAAAAATCTTATTGGTAGTGCTCACATCATGTTATCACATATACCTCCAGCCCATGACAAATGTCCATACAGTACCATACAGTATACTCTTTTCTACTGGGTACTGTATGGAATAGTGTTGCCTTCGTTGCCCTTTTCTGGTGCTATGTTGATGTGCACCACCCCAACATTGGCCAAAGGGACACACTTTTGGGCTTCGTTGGGTTAATGGAACCTTATGAATACACTTAGAATGTACATCCGGAGCTTTTCCCAGTGTATAAGCCAAGGGTAATGTTAACATGGCCATAGTCAATATGGTCACCGTTACAACTTGGGCAAGGATAGTTCTCCAGTTTTCCAAGACACTTGCCTAATTGTGCAGTGATACATGCACTACAACCAGGTACCAGACAAGGACTCCAGGAAGACTTAGTGACTATCTACATCGTAACGGTAGTGGTCACAAATATTTCTCACGACCAGATGTGTCTACGAGCAATGTCTCCCGACAGAAGGAGATAACTTACAAGAGAATTTTTGATGTAAAGGAAACAATGCTCCGATGTATGGATATAAGTACAAAATGGTTTGATGGAAATGGCAAGGTTAATGAATAAAAGGGTCACCACCACTGGGGGAGGGTCGACACCTGGCGACACACACACAATACAACGTGTATACACAGTGTCACATACCCGAGCTTTGAAGCTGCTCATAGAACGATTCAGGTATGGCAAAATTTTCTGAGGACCCATGGAGACTGGAACTTCTCCCTGACAGAGATAAGATACACGGTGAACCGTCTGCAGATGTGTACGCAGCATACCTTCTGGTCTCCTCCTGATACCAGGACACACACAGCGTCTGCTCACAAATTCATCATGAAATCAACCTGTTGTGTTGGGAGGTAAATAGCTCCTCCAACCTGTAATCAGACACAATTACTCGCCCCTCACTGTGCCCTATTGTCCTAATGTTTCTCATTTTACCTTCCGGCCCCTGGGCTTTTCTCTGGAAGCCGGAGCAGTTAATTAAAGCGACATACGGAGCAAAGCAGAAGCTTTATGTTAGAGGAAATGCAGATGCTTGATCTTCATGAATCGTCCTGTGACACATCTACACTTTATATCCTATGGTTTTAAAGGGAACCTGTCTCACTGAATATGCAGTACCATCTGTGAACAGCTAAGCAAATTTTAGAATATTTTGCAACACTTTTCATAGTACGTCTTGCTAAATCTGAGATTGGGAGTCCAGTGGGTGGTCCTACTCAATATTTGACACCTACCCCATACAAGAAAGACGGTTGCTTTTTATGAGTTTTGGTATAACTTATATTTCATTCAGATCCAAACATATTTCTCAGACCAGTAATAGTGGCAAGTAGGGGCCTATAACAGAAGGAGATACATGCCATAGTGGTCACAAACTCATAAAGCAATACAGAGAAAATAATATTTTTATGGACACGCAAATCCACCTGCAAACATACTAGGAGCAGACCTAATTTGTTAGATTTGCCTACAGACAGTGGGAAATCTGAAGTCCTCCAACTCTCAGGAATTGCTGTCTTATGTCACCACTTTCGCTATATAAGGCTGGGTTCCCATCTTTGGCAGAGTTTCTGTTGGAGACTCCATCACAAAGAAAATCAAAAATTGGTTGAGAAAAATGTCCTGTACATCGGACTTTTTTCTCCGCCGCTTGCATTTGGGAAATAGCGGACCCCATTACAGTAAATGGGGTCCACTGGTCTCCTTGTATAGCTGCTATTGTAGTGGTCCGGTACTCTGATGTTCAGGTTCCCTGATGGACTTGAACGGTGAAGAGCCTGGCGCTACCATGAACCTAGAGTAAGACATTTCCATCCTCTGCCTGTGTCATGGCTGTAGGCATATCGGGTAAACAAGTCCCTGCCCTTCAATGCATTTACCATTGGATTTGCACATCTATAAGAAGACTCTCTGCATTGCTTCATTGGCTTTTGGCTGCTAAGGCATGTTTCTTCATCTATTAAAGGCCCCTGAAATGGCACTACGATTGATTTGGGAGGTATTCTGTAGCTGAGACTCCTTTTTACAACCCCTCCTCTTGGGAAGGATATAGATCAGAGGGAATGTTCATCTTTAAACATCTATGTCAGTCATCAATAATGCAGATTACGTCTCTTCCAGGAGAAAGGAAGCTGGTGTCGCCTACTCAAGCTAGCTACTCATAAGTCAGTATCGGACTTTGACCTATTGAGCCACCCAAGTCCAACACTGACTTATAGGGCAGCTAACTGCAATAGAAGGCACTACAGAGATGGCTCCTACAAGACCTAATTTGTATACCTTTTCCCAGTGACCATTGCCCATCCTATAAGACTTCTTACGGAAGCTGGTGGTCTGTACAAGGAGAAACAATACACCCACTCAATCTTAAAGAACCTCAACTTGTTCCAAACCTCTCTGCTGACCTCCTCAGCCTCCGCTGTTCATTGCATCTCACTTATAGTCTATTCTATCATGGACTTTTCTTCTGCATACGTGTCTCATCATTGCCTCGCTCATTGTATATCGCTGCAGATCTAGTCTAGTATATATAAATAGGTGACACCTTTCTGCCCCCTACAATGGTTGGAGAGCAGAGGAACTAGTGAAGAAACCGGATTTTGATTTTTGGTCTCCTGACTTTCTGTGTGTCCTCATCCTCCCTTCATTTGACTCATCCCCATCATATGTCCCTTTCTGCTTGGAATCCAGATGCAGTGAGTGGGTAATGGCATCGCGGCGCAATGTTGCCGTCACCTATTACACATACTATTTGCTTTTCTAATAACTCCAGTTACTGCCGAAATTGTCCTAATTAGTAAAGTAAACTGGCTGCCCGGCCTGGATATGAGAACGCTCCTGTACGGAGATTCTTCTGAGAACGTACAGCCCACATATTCCCAGCCAGGAGATTAAATACCATGCATGCTGACCTGCCAAACAAGGAGCTGGCACAGGGGCACAAGCCATTGGCAGCGGCCATCTGGGTAGTAGTGTGTAGGTATGTGGGGCAGGTGCGATTTCTCACTTAATTCTAATATAGCAAACAAAGGCCAGAAGGGAGCACGGTTCAGCAGAAAGCCACGTGCACGTATACGCTGCAGGAGAAAATGACAGTGTTATGCATACATATAGAACATGATACAGAGGCTGCATTAGTCCAGATTACCCACACGTAGTTAACGCGTTTCTCTAACATGTAGCTGACTCCCCGCGGCTTGGGAAGCGAACGTGGCAGACAATATTTTCATTCACAGTTCACTAGATTCGGATGAACGGAGACCTCTACAGTTTGTTACAATATGTACAGTAACCCACACTCCGTGCCAACATTTTGCTGCATTTCGACAATGTGAGCAGCCTTGTAAATTGTGTCGAAGCGACAAACACAAATGTTAAAATACAAATGTTAAAAAATGAGACATTGAGAACGCGGTGAAGGACGTTTCTCAAGCGCCTGATGAAAATTCACAGTAATTATATAAGACGTTCCAGCGTTTCAGGCTCAGCGTTACATCCCTTGAAGCAAAAAACCTGAGATGTTATTAACAGTGATATTGCCCTAGAATGTATTTCCATATATTGTGCTTTATGTAATTCAGATGTAGATGTGCATGCGGTGGAATCCGTCTGTATGGATGGATGTTATTGATCTGTAGTTATATAATGGAGCCATAGAGGGACCATTTAATCGGACCAATATTGGATGGATGGAGAGTGTGAAAAAATATATCAGACGTTCAGAGAAGTGCTTGAAGGTCAATGTTAACGCATATCACATGCTAGAGGTTCAACGTATATCAATGTCTATGGCCAAACCTAGACCTGATCTGCACAGAGTAAGAAAAATCGCATAACCCCTCATCTTCTAGGCATATTTCTGCAAAAGTGCGAGACTTGAAAAAACGCAAAGATTACTACACTATGACTATGTGTATATGGCGTTTTAATGGCCCCATCCACTTGTACTGTACTGTAAATTACTATTCATTTTTGGAGTAACGTCTGCATTGAAATCCACACTGATTCCAACATGTCTGAATTTGGTCAAGTGTTTTTCTTACTTTTTATTACAGAAAACAGGGTTGAAATTTTTTAACCCTGCTATGTGACCATGCAGAATGATCAAGGGCTCAGCCTCGATGTCTGTCGGTTGCAATGAGGAATTATTATTATACGTGACCATTCATATTAGACAACATCATCCCACTGATTTCTTTGGGATCGGCTGCCCGACTAAAGCTGGCTATGTACACCGATGACTGCCAAACCTGCAGCTTTCAATGAGACTTGGTGACTAGTGTTGAGCGAGTACCTCGCCGCCATAGGAATGCGTGTAAGCAGCCGAACACCAAGGGGTTAAACGCATTCAATGCGCTTAACCCCTTGGTGTTCGGCCACTTACACGCATTCCTATGGCGGCTAGGTATTCGATCGAATACTACTCGCTCAACACTATTGGTGACCATTTTATAAGCATGGAGAACTCCAGGAGAAAGAAGGGTTGAGCATGTAACAATTAAATATGCCGAATCTTTTATTCTTAAGACAGTGGTTTACTCTTCGTTTACTTATTAAGAACACATGTCTACAGTAGCATGCATGTGTGTGTACAGGGATTGGATGGGATAGCCATCGACGCAACTTAAGGCTACATACACATGACCATGACTGGGTCTATGAAAAAGGGAATGGACAGGGTATAGATAGCACATAGATAGTATAGATACTAGATGAGCCTGGACCACAAACGGAAAAGAATAGGACCTGTATTGTGTCAAAGCTCGCAACTAAAGATGAGCGAACACTGTTCGGATCAGCCGTTCTGAACAGCACGCTCCCATAGAAATGAATGGAAGCACCTGGCACGTACACTTTGCCGGCAGGCCGGTCGCCGTGCCAGGTGCTTCCATTCATTTCTATGGGAGCGTGCTGTTCGGAACAGCTGATCCGAACAGTGTTCGCTCATCTCTACTCGCAACCCCCCACATGGACCCATAGAATCATCTGTATAGGGCCATACAAAAGAATGGATCACAGTGCTATCCATAAAAAAGTGGGGGCAAAAAAATTGATAGAATGTTGAACAAAATCCAGCTATGTGCATGGAACCTAAAAGTTATGACCAGCTGTAGCCCAGTGTCACAAATGTTGCAGAACGCCGCTATTCAGGAGGAACTTATAATAATGTTCATCCTGATCCTACTAGTTCACATGGAGAATGAAGAAACATCAGTAATGAATTACATACTGTAGGCAGAGAAACTCAAGGAATATGGGCGACACTATGGGGTACGCTGTGCTAGTTGACAACCAAAGTCCCAGATAACTCAAAGTGGGCCATCACAAAATAACTACGACATATCTAACGTTGATGTTTTTAGGGCCTGTAAATTACGATATGTGATAGATTTATAGCCCGCAGTGGTTCATACTAACAACATTGGAAAACTGTGTGTGCACAGGTGCTAATAGGAACAGGCCTAAGGTAAGGGATCTTCTAAGGTCATTTGATATTTCAGGACGTAAGCCGCAGACATCCTTCCACCTCCCCATGCGAAAGCTCACAGTCAGCTGGCGAAATCTTGTTAACTGAGTGATCAAGAAATATTACTCCTAAACTCCGGAACTTGTGCCTGCCAAAATGTGACTGGATCAGTGACATTAATGTGAAGCAGCAGAGCCACTGTGCAACGCAGCCACAGGCGCTTTATAATATGTCCTCCCTAGTTATACACAGCCAGAGCTTCAGCCTATGGAAGGGCCAACCATCAAACGTCTCGGCACAACATACGAATCCTTCACCTCTCTCACCGACCCCTCCCATAACAAATCAGGACAGAAAATCAAACCCATCACTGCAAGCGGAAATGCCTTGTACCCTCCATACCAAACCAACAGACCAGGGAAAATAAATAGATCCTACCCCCGAAAGACGGGAACGCATTTAATGAATGCAAGGGCTAATCATTACTGCCACCCTACCGAATATGTATGCTATATACCCCCAGGCTCTGCAACTTAAAAGAGCATTAATACATCTCATCTACCCACATTAATGCAATATACCCCAGGCTTCTCAACAGCAAATCCCTTCCTATAAGCAAAGCGTGCGATAAATAATGTGACGCAGTAAAACCAATCCTGGAGCCTTCTCCGACTTCGCTCCCACTGGTACAAAGATGAGCATTATTAGCTTTACTGGGATAACACTACTTGTGAGAGATTAGAGAACTATACATGGAGAAAGCACAGCAAGATGAGGGCTCAGGTCATGTCACAAGTCAATAGATTCACTTACGTCCAGATGAATCAGAAACTTATATATGAAAATAATCCACCGTATGAAACGTAGGTCATAATATTACGACTTTATATCCCCATTCAGGTAGGCGGTGGCGGAGATACGGGAACAGGACTCCAAAAGTAACACCTTAATCCCATCAGATCGCAATATTTAGTGTCTTAATCAACATTTTATCCCCTTAAAATGATTAAAAAGGGAATTTGTCGCAAACGCAGTCTGTTCTGAGGATTTTATAGGGCAGGGGGAGCCGAGCAGATTGATATATAGATTAGTGGGAAAAATTCAGTAGAACCTGTCATTTATTTATATTCCTGTACTTTTCTACTTTTCATGTTTAGGAGTCCAGTGGGCGGTCCTACTCAGTGACTAACAGCTATCTATGTATGCCATGTATGCTATGTATGTAGGACCAACCACTGGACTCTTATGCATAAAAAGAGCAGGGAGATATATATATATATATATATATATATATATATATATATATATATATATATTACAATACAAGTCATTCCAAATATTTTCCATGTCCATCTCTATTGTTAAGCTGCTTGTATTTTCAATATGATGAGTTTCCTTTAAGGATATTGCCTTTAATCAGCCCAAGCAGCCACACAGGAGATCCACCGTTACAGAAAACCATGTTGGTTTATATATAACAAAATATAACAATTATCAGTACCCCATACAATATATAACAATTATCAGTACCCCATAATGTCACACCATGGCTGCGTCTCCTCCAGATTCTAGACTCTTAAAGGGAGCCTGTCACCAGAACCAAGCACTGCCCAAAGAGATCAGAAGCAACATCCTTATTGTTCCAAAGAGCTCATTTGTATATTGACACAAACAGTGATATCTCAGCAACAGAGGCAGCAATTCACAATGGGAACACATTGTTCCGTTCAGTTGACCTTAACCTATCTATCTGGGTTGATATGCTGGGTTCTGGTGACAGACTCCTTTTAAATCACCATGAAAAGTCGAGATATGCGCATACATGGCATCCAATCATATTTTCTACTGCTAATGTCTCCTTTTAGGCTGAAGCACATTTTGCATTTTACTTGAAGCTATGGGGTGTCCAATAAAGAGCAGTTTGCCCCTTCCCCATTCATTATAATTACTTTGGTTTGTCTACATGCAATTCTGCCAGAAGTAACTGTAGAAGAGCAAACAAATAGCTGAATAAAGCCCAAGTGACCATAATATAGGGGATCCTGGAACACTGGACTGCAAATATACACTCACCAGCCACTTTATTAGGTACACCTGTCCAACTGCTCGTTAACACTTAATTTCTAATCAGCCAATCACATGGCGGCAACTCAGTGCATTTAGGCATGTAGACATGGTCAAGACAATCTCCTGCAGTTCAAAACGAGCATCAGTATGGGGAAGAAAGGTGATTTGAGTGCCTTTGAACGTGGCATGGTTGTTGGTGCCAGAAGGGCTGGTCTGAGTATTTCAGAAACTGCTGATCTACTGGGATTTTCACGCACAACCATCTCTAGGGTTTACAGAGAATGGTCCGAAAAAGAAAAAAATATCCAGTGAGCGGCAGTTCTGTGGGCGGAAATGCGTTGTTGATGCCAGAGGTCAGAGGATAATGGCCAGACTGGTTCGAGCTGATAGAAAGGCAACAGTGACTCAAATAGCCACCCGTTACAACCAAGGTAGCCAGAAGAGCATCTCTGAACGCCGCACAGTACGTCGAACTTTGAGGCAGATGGGCTACAGCAGCAGAAGACCACACCGGGTGCCACTCCTTTCAGCTAAGAACAGGAAAGTGAGGCTACAATTTGCACAAGCTCATCGAAATTGGACAATTGAAGATTGGAAAAACGTTGCCTGGTCTGATGAGTCTCGATTTCTGCTGCGACATTCGGATGGTAGGGTCAGAATTTGGCGTCAACAACATGAAAGCATGGATCCATCCTGCCTTGTATCAACGGTTCAGGCTGGTGGTGGTGGTGTCATGGTGTGGGGAATATTTTCTTGGCACTCTTTGGGCCCCTTGGTACCAATTGAGCATCGTTGCAACGCCAAAGCCTACCTGAGTATTGTTGCTGACCATGTCCATCCCTTTATGACCACAATGTACCCAACATCTGATGGCTACTTTCAGCAGGATAATGCGCCATGTCATAAAGATGGAATCATCTCAGACTGGTTTCTTGAACATGACAATGAGTTCACTGTACTCCAATGGCCTCCACAGTCACCAGATCTCAACCCAATAGAGCATCTTTGGGATGTGGTGGAACGGGAGATTCGCATCATGGATGTGCAGCCGACAAATCTGCGGCAACTGTGTGATGCCATCATGTCAATATGGACCAAAATCTCTGAGGAATGCTTCCAGCACCTTGTTGAATCTATGCCACGAAGAATTGAGGCAGTTCTGAAGGCAAAAGGGGGTCCAACCCGTTACTAGCATGGTGTACCTAATAAAGTGGCCGGTGAGTGTATGTAGAGACCCACTAAATTCTAGCATTGACCATGCAGGAATGACACATATCATCAGTCAAAAGTAGATATAAGTCCATAGAAGACTTTTCTTACATTGTAAGGCTAAGTTTACATATGTGTCAGGGTATCAGAGTCCGCTGATGATTGGCAGAAGACAAAGAGCTTTGCAGAGGATGACTTCTTCCACCGTTTTTAGTTTAAAAATGACGGACAGCTGAATGACCCCCTTGTAGTCAATGGTGTCCACTTAGCTCCATGTTTAACTGCGATTTAAGTGGTTTGCCTAACTGTTGTTCGGATTCCTCAATGGACCCAAACTACGGAGCGCCAGTGCTACTGTGGACCTAGTGTAAGCTGTGAGATGCTTCAGAATATTCACTTTCAGCAGTTTGCAGATGTGATGTGAGGAGAATCAGCCCCTCCCCTCTACAGTCACTGTGTGAAGAGACCAACCCCTCCCCTTCCATTCACTCTGATCCATCTCACATCTATGGAGACAGATCTAGCCTAGCAGCAGAGCGTGAACTGCAAATTGGCTAGAAGAGAGACACCCAGTGGTAGGAACTTTACAGAGGTTTTTCAGACAAAAAGCAGACTAATTTTTAATTAAAGCAAATTACATTTCGATCCAAGATCACATGCTTTATGAAATGACACTAAGTTGTCCGAAACATTAGTGACCATTTAAAGGTAAAAAATAATAGTCTGGCTGGTCGCTTCATGCACCAGGCCATGCGGAGGTCCATATCTTTACATGGTATCGATAGAATGCTATACTGTGCCTTGGAAGCGCAGAGAGGATTTGCATTCGTGGCACACAAGCCCTATTAGGGAGACACCCCATCCAAACACATATAGTCCCCGCAGGTCTATATACTGGATATGTTAGATGTTGTACTAGGTCTGTCCTTGATGCTTTTAGATGTTCAGACGAGAACATAAAAACTAGTGTACTTTATAAAGAGAGGAGACATGTAAAGACAACGTATGCTAATAACAGGGCATTTCCAAAGCGATTTACAGAAATCATAGGTTTCCAGTAGAAGCCTGAAATGTTGGTCTTGTACCTGGCGTTTACTGAAGGCAATTCATTTAATATGTCTGAACAAGCTTTTATATATTATTAATGTCTGTACAAGCTTTTATATATATTTTATACACATTTCCCATTTTATACAGACCCAGTTCAGCGTCACCGTACGCGGCGCGGGCTGCTACAATGCCTGTTAAACTCTCCAATCTCTGCCTAATGGAGCACCGCAGTAACGCAGTCATGGACCCAGCCATCACACGAGATAAAACCGAGACCACTGATCCCACAAGTGTATTATGAACAGACGACTTCCGCTTCTGCTTATCCCTGCGGTGTCTTACTGTAGGACTTAACAGCTCACAGCGATGGCGACTCTCGTAGCACTTTACAATTAATAAAGAAACAAGCCGCGCTGTACCTTATGACAGGGCGGAGGGTCCCCAATGGCACACCCCAGTTCCTCGGCGCATTCTCACCTAATCGTAAGTGAATGGAAAGGGGCCGGTGTGTTGAGAAAACACAAGCGTTCCAGCAGAGACATGAGACTGCACGCCATAAGAGCGCAGGGCTTGTTTTTTATTGCTTCTTGTTCGCAGTTGAAAACATTTAGTAACATTTCCACATTACAATAAAAACAAAACACCCCTGCAGGACTCCGAAGACGATCAGCAGGACCCTTCCTTTGGTGGAATCTACCCACTGAGTCCTCACTGCAGCCCAGGAAGAGTTAACGTAGGCTTATCCCCGCTCTTATACTAAGGTATCAAATAGGACGTGCCAAGCGGGAAGTTGTCAGTCACCGCCACTGGTGCACTTGCATATGTTTACTCCTGGGTTACGGGCTGTAAACACATAGTAGATATTCACATTGTGATCCCAGGCAGTAACCCAGCAGGGTCTCATTAAGATTTCTTCATGAAGCATTCCACATCCCCCGAATTCTCAAAATCCCATTCCAGTTAACAGCGTCTTCATCCTAAACTTAGCCATGTGCCTCTGAACTTCACATTTATTTCATGGCAATTGACACCCTGTACGAAAAGATGTCGCTGTAACCATAAACAATTAGTGGGATTTTTTTAAATTTCTTATATTTAGCACTCGGAAACCAATTATTCCCGTAAAACCCTAATGCTTGCTGACCTCTCTGACAACAGCCGACCAGAGGTGATCAATATTCCTACATGTGGTGAACTACATAATGCACACACAGCTGCAGGATAGCCAGCTGAAATGAGGCATCATGGGAGATACAGACCGCCAGCAAAAGTTGCCCATCTATACCTGATTTGCTCAGCAGAATCCTACTTTAGGGGATATCGGTTACAAATATCATCACAAAATATTATATGACTGGGGCTAAAATGCTTCTTGGAGAAAGAGGACGTGCATTGCAGTCTGAGAACAATACGGAAACGTTTCTGTTGATGGCAGTAAAACTGGTGACCCATCTGAGAGCTAGGTATGATAGAGGGAGGGAAGCTGAGCTCTATGATATATAGGGTTATAGGATTTGACTCCTAGGAGACACAGTAAGAGTCCTGTTACCCCGCCTATTGTGTACACACATAGATATGGGGAGAATGGTCAAACACTGTGGGCTGGGTAATCAGGACTCTCACTGTCCATCACTGTATTTAAAGGGATTCTATCATTGGATACCCTTTTTTTCTCGATAACACTTCGGAATAGCCTTAAGAAAGGCTATTCGTCTCCTACCTTTAGATGTCTTCTCCGCGCCATCGTTCAGCAGAAAACCGGGTTTTCTTCGGTATGCAAATGAGTTCTCTCGCAGCACTGGGGGTGGGCCCCAGCGCTCAAACAGCACTGGGGGTGTTCCCAATGCTGAGAGAGAACTCTCCAGCACCGCCTCCATCTTCTTCAGGAACCCGCCTCTCTGTCTTCTTCCAACCTGGGTTTTCAATTTTCTAGGCCTCGGGCAGAGCCGACTGCGCATGCCCGGGCCACAAGAAAATGGGCGCTTACATTGTAAGCTGTGTAAGCAGCCATTTTCTTGTGGCCCGGGCATGCGCAATCAGCTCTGCCAGAGGCCCAGATAATTGAAAACCCAGGATGGAAGAAGACACGCAGATAGGCGGGTTACTGAAGAAGATGGAGTTGGCGCTGGAGAGTTCTCTCACAGCATTGGGGACACCCCCAGTGCTGTTTGAGCGCTGGGGTCCGCCCCCAGTGCTGCGAGAGAACTCATTTGCATACCGAAGAAAACCCAGTTTTCTACAGAATGGCGGCGCAGAGAAAACATTTAAAGGTAGAAGACAAATAGCCTTTCTTAAAACTATTCTGACATGTTATTGAGAAAAAAAGGGTATCCAATGATAGGATCCCTTTAAGTGTGGTAATCAGGACTCTCACTGTCGATCACTGTATGTGGGCGGGGTAATCAAGACTCATTGTCAATCACAGTGTGTGGGTGGAGCAATCAGGACTCTCACTGTCTCTCCTAGGAGTCCTGTAAGAATTTATTTTACTTTTGTCCCACTCCAAGTTTTAAGAACCTGTATATCACAGAGCTTGGCGTCTCCCCTCGATCACATTCTGCTCTCCTGCAGTAGGAATCACCTGTCAGGTTCACGTTAAATACAGAGCATCATTTATCTCTTTTTAACTTGCATACAAATGAAATATAGGGCGGCATAAAGACTCAAGGCAACCATCAAAGCCAGGAAAATATATCTATGATTCCCCTAAAAGCAAAATGTGTATTGAAGGATACCACCCTGATAAAGCATGTAGTGCAGAATAAAATGAGAGGGATAAGGAGGAGCAGTACAGACCCCATAGGTTCAATCACTAAATCCAGCATGTACAATCCACGTTCCCACCAACAGAAACCATTGCCAGTCACACCATATAGCAGCACATCTATGGGCAGTTTTCTATACTGATTTCAAGCCTAAATACATACGAAGTCCACTAAAAATTGGCATTCCATGCACATAAATAGGGAAATTGTACCAATTTCTGGCAGCATGCAGCAAAAAATACACAGTGAAAATAAGCGGTTATGGAAATGCTGAGGATTAACCCTACTGAACTCAACAGGACTAATCTTAGGTGAACCAGGTGTGTGTCTGTTTCACATTCACAGCCCTTCTGTGGCAGAAATTTAAGGGTACAATCTCAGTTTTCTCTTCCCGAAATACACATTGGATTGTAACCAGCCCGGCATCCAGGTGAATAATTACTAGGACG
Source organism: Leptodactylus fuscus (assembly GCF_031893055.1). Classification (NCBI taxonomy): domain Eukaryota; kingdom Metazoa; phylum Chordata; class Amphibia; order Anura; family Leptodactylidae; genus Leptodactylus; species Leptodactylus fuscus. The sequence continues at coordinate 38,788,413 of NC_134270.1, read as the reverse complement.
TCGGTCTATGCTCCCCATTTACAAGCAGAGACAATTCACAAGTATGACGGGAAGAACATGTCCTAGCAAGGAAGCTCTGAGACTCTCCATAACAGTTATTACTTACACCCTATGATAGTAAAATTACCGGTTATCAGATGGCGTATTATATGAAGGATGCAGGATGATCCCATAGACACAGATGTGCGGGTCTCCAAATAATCCACAATGTAAACCAGTAGCCTGTACAAACAAACGCCATAAAGGAGCAGGATACATGTGTATAGCAGGTGGGGCACCGACATACACATGGCTTCTGTTAGCGGCTATAGTGATGTCAATATATAAAAGGATTCCTAGAATCCAGGTGGCTATGACAGATATCGCCCTACTCCTTTCATTACCAGATGCTTTCCATCACAAGATAATCTAAAGCCATGCCTCCCTAAAATAAGCAAAAAATATATAACAACTCAGAATGCAAAAATTACGGTCATAACCTGAGTCCTAAACGGCAAAATTGCCTAGCTGTGCAATGGTATGGTAGTTATGGTCTGAGAAAGCGGGATGACACCCCTGACAGATATGAAGCTGCTGCCATATTGGTTAGCACCAAGTTTTTATAGAAATTGCTAGGATTTTCAACAACTTAAAACAAGACAAAAGACTCAAGATCTATTAACTCAAATGTAATTAACTGGAACAAGTCAGCAAGAATACTGACAGACTCCCTCTGGGCGTATTCAGAGGGGAGCCATACAATAAGGAGTATCCAGAGTAGAGCCGATCAATGGGGAGTATCCAGGGGGAGCCATCCAGTGCGGGTATTCAGAGGGGAGCTATACAATAAGGAGTATCTAGAGGGGAGCCAACCAATGGGGAGTATCCAGGGGGAGCCATCCAGTGGGGGGTATTCAGACGGGAGCTATACAATAAGGAGTATCTAGAGGGGAGCCAACCAATGGGGAGTATCCAGGGGGAGCCATCCAGTGGGGGGTATTCAGACGGGAGCTATACAATAAGGAGTATCTAGAGGGGAGCCAACCAATGGGGAGTATCCAGGGGGAGCCATCCAGTGTGGGTATTCAGAGGGGAGCTATACAATAAGGAGTATCTAGAGGGGAGCCAACCAATGGGGAGTATCCAGGGGGAGCCATCCAGTGGGGGGTATTCAGACGGGAGCTATACAATAAGGAGTATCTAGAGGGGAGCCAACCAATGGGGAGTATCCAGGGGGAGCCATCCAGTGGGGGGTATTCAGACGGGAGCTATACAATAAGGAGTATCTAGAGGGGAGCCAACCAATGGGGAGTATCCAGGGGGTGCCATCCAGTGCGGGTATTCAGAGGGGAGCCATACAATAAGGAGTATCTAGAGGGGAGCCAACCAATGGGGAGTATCCAGGGGGTGCCATCCAGTGCGGGTATTCAGAGGGGAGCCATACAATAAGGAGTATCTAGAGGGGAGCCAACCAATGGGGAGTATCCAGGGGGTGCCATCCAGTGCGGGTATTCAGAGGGGAGCCATACAATAAGGAGTATCTAGAGGGGAGCCAACCAATGGGGAGTATCCAGGGGGAGCCATCCAGTGGGGGGTATTCAGATGGGAGCTATACAATAAGGAGTATCTAGAGGGGAGCCAACCAATGGGGAGTATCCAGGGGGTGCCATCCAGTGCGGGTATTCAGAGGGGAGCCATACAATAAGGAGTATCTAGAGGGGAGCCAACCAATGGGGAGTATCCAGGGGCAGCCATCCAGTGGGGGGTATTCAGAGGGGAGCCATCCAATGGGGAACCATCCAGGGGGAGCCAACCAATGGGGAGTATCCAGGGGGAGCCATCCAGTGAAGGGTATCCAGTGGGGAGTAATCCAAATGGGAGTCATCCAATGGGGAACCATCCAGTGGACCCTTTCCTATAAGCTCATATCTTAAATGCTATTGAGGGAATTTATTAGGCTGTTTACGACAGTTTTCTGGCATAAAAAGACACAATTTTTGCTTCCACCACAAACTGCCATAAATTATAGCACAAGCTCCAATCTGACTTTCTGGCACCTGTATTATTATAAATAGTTCTCCAACTTCACCACTTAATAAATTGCACTTCAGACTTCACATCCTTTTTTTTTTTTTTTTTTTTTTTTTTGCAACTTGTTTTTGGAGCCAAAGTCAAGAGGGGCTTGAAAAGGCAATGCACCACCCGTGCACCCATGTACCCTTTCAAAGCAGGAGGGTTAGCGTTGCAGTTCTAATAGGAGTATATACTTCTTGTGACTTGGACCACTCTGTAAGTCCTCATACACATGACTGTAGTGAATTTACGGTTCGCAAATACTGATCCGCAATCGGCCTATATACATGTCTGCACTGCATAAAAGTAAAGTTACGGATTTGCAGTCATGGTTCCCGTATGATTCCCTATGATGGGGTGTGATCTAAATGTGGACACATATAGGACATGCTTCATAATTTGTGGACCTACAGCCCGGACATACGTCTGGAAAAGCCGTGGACATGTGTATGGGCCTCTAGAAATATACGGGTCTGCAATTTTATCCACAGTGTGCATGGGGCCTAACAAAAAGTATGTTAGCTGTGACGGGATGGAGGTGCAGCCCTACTAAGAACATTCTACTACATTATGGTCATTCCTAAAATGTATGGGCTCCTTGATGGTTTGACTGTGTCTAAGTCCAAAGCAGGTGGGTTAGTGTTATAGATGCATTTAGGAAAGCCAGACTAGGAGTAGGACCATGCGGAGGTGGACCATGTCTTAGCTGTGACAGGCTCATGGAGTTCACCAAACCACTAAGGCCAAGAACTGAGAGCGCTACCTGCTGGATCCACAACACGTCAGCTCCTTTTAGGAGGCCATTCCTTCGAGGAACAACCTTACCATGTCTGGACGATGAGGTTACATGATGTGACATCTTTGTTGACACCATGTTACTGAGGTCTAGTGGATTTAAGAAATATGACAACATCATTTTTACATTAGCTTTGTGAAACCACCGGCCCATACGGGTACCACGCCTAACCATGCTATAGGGAGGATATTCTACGTGTGATTCTCCCCGTCTCCCTCGCCCTCTTTGACAAGCACCAGGCTGCCAGCTTTTTTACAAAGGTCGGACAGGAAAGGGTTTAGCGCAGAGTCCAGCACAATGCAAACTCATTAAACGCGCAGAGGAATAGGAAGTGGAGGATCCAGCTGACAGTCATTTGGCTCCAGTGTTAATGGGAGGCTGGCAGCGTCCATGCAGAGACCGAGCAAGAGGAAAAACACAAAAGGAGCCGGAATGAAATGTGCCCAGCGCCTCTCTCCACTTAACAAGCAATCTTCACTATTCATAACGAGGAATGTCTCCGAGACGGGGGTCACTCAATAACAGCACAAAACCCGCAGCCTCTCACTGCACCAGCACAAGAGAGATGTGAGCGACAGCGAGAAGAAAACCTCAAAATCTACCACACAGTAATGGTTGTATAATAGACAGAAACAAGAGGAGCACTGTGTGCCAGAGCCATGGGTGCAAGATCATCTGAAGATTCCTGGGTAAAAGTCCTATTTCCCATCAAAGAACCAAATTCCTAGATCCTAACGCACAAATGATTACTAGATGTGCAGCCAAGATGAAGCATCGGCAGAAGCTCATTATATAGGAAAATAATGGGGTGATAAGTCCGGATCAATAGCCAATGGCAACTAATTGGTTAATGGCGACAACCATAGAGGACCAGAACCTCTCAAATCCTATAGACCTGGGGTCAGCAACCTTCAGCACTCCAGCTGCAACCTGCTTGGCTGTTCCTGGAAAACCCACAGAAGTGAATGAATTATGCTGGGAGTTGTAGTTTGACAGTAGATGGAGTATCGAAGATTGCTGACCCCTGCTATAGGGCTACCGCAACCATGGAGTAATCTGTGCCCCAGCAATTCCAGTCCTATATATCAAGGTATATGTTGTGATAAAGGGTTGTGCAATACTGCGTGCCATAGGGTCGCTCAACACTAATAGGGTCCATTCATACATGCCTGTAATATGCGCCAATGCTTATACTGATGAAACCCCAGTGGACTCCATTATAACTCAACTGGGTCTATCAGATGACGTTTAGATCTGCCATGGTCATGATCTACGGATCCAGAAGAGAATCATGACTACTGTAATAAATGGAAATCATAAGGCAAAAAGGAACATAAAATGTCTAAAATGCCTTCCCACACTTCAGAGTATTTATTGGGGTTCTGTTCACATCGGCATTGTGGTTTCCATTTATGTAACAATATATAACATTATTTAGGACGCAATGTAGGAGCAGCCACACAATGGACACCGAAGGTGCCGAAGGACACTGAACTATATTGGGTGTCCATCAGTCTGCAAGCAGTGATATTTTATGTTGCCCAGTTTAGGTTTATCGATGTCCTATGCCCAGGAGAGGTTATCAATAAGGGATCGGTGGCATAGGACATGCGGGAAGGGCTGCCGTTTGAGTGCTGTAACCCCGTTACTGTATACACTGGATACCTTCTGATTCGTTGCGACCATGCAATGTGATCACAGCCTTGTCCCACTCACTGTTTATATTGGCATGTGACGTAAAAAGAGGTCACGGAGCATGCCCAAAATCGATGAGCAGGTCCTGGTTGTTGGACCACAACCCATCCTGAAAATAGGTCATCAATACAAATAATCTGGACAACCACTTGAATTGGTAAGAGAGTCTCCTGATGTTGTCTCCAATACACATGTGAACAGTGCTTTAGGCCCGATTCACATCTCAGTTCGGGTTTTCGTTCGGAGAGTCCGCTTGGGGACCCCGCGAACGAAAACCTATCCACAGAAAAAAAGTGGCTACCTTATGAAACTGGTGGGCCCCATAGACTATAATGGGGTCCATGTGGTTTCTGCAGGAAAAATGTGGAGAGAAAAGTGCTGCTTGCAATGGCCCGAACACAGGTGTGATCCGGGCCTTAGACAGTGTTGCTTGGGCACATACAGTAATTGCATTTTTTTTGTTATTAAGTTGCTGTCTTTTGCAGTTAAAATAATAATATTATTATCATTAATAATAAAAAAATACAAGATATAATGTACCATTAGGACTAGATACTAGTGATGAGTGAGTAGTATTTGATCGAATACCTCGCCGGCATAGGAATGCGTGTAATCGGCCGAACACCAAGGGGTTAAACGCATCGAATATTCAAAGCGTTTAACCCCTTGGTGTTCGGCCGATTACACGCATTCCTATGCCGGCGAGGTATTCGATCGAATACTACTCACTCATCTCTACTAGATACACTATGCAGGCTTCTCTACGGATTGCTATGTACATGTTGCTGGGCTTTGTAGTTCGCCGGCCACAACAGGTTACAAGCCTTTTCATCACTGTGGGATGGAACACAGTCAGGTAACGGAAAATGCAGCTCAAATGGAAAAAATAAAAATGTAATTCGCCACTTCTCAATAAGCACATTGAGCAGATCCCCCGAGGCCCACTACACAGCGCATTAAAAGGTGTGTATTGTGAAGACACCGGGTAGAGTTTCAGTCCATAAAATAATGTGAGCTGTGAATCAAATTGCAGAACATAAGCAGCGCAATGGAGTGCGTATCGTGTGCCGGTGCCAATAGCAGTGGGCAGTAACTAAAAAGAATAAACTGTAGTCACGTTCTAAATTAACAAGTATTGCTAATGATGTATACTGGAAATGCAGAGCCATTTGGCAACCCTGGTGAAATAGCCGGTCTGGCAGATATTTAGCAGCTGTGGCTCAATGTTAGACTTGAGGAATGGGCTGATAAGGCCGCGTACATGTCAGAGGTATTAAACTAGGTATGCATATACTATAATTATAAAATACATAAAAGGAACTCGACCCTGAAATTGATGCCTTGGTTATAAGATTCTGCCTCGTAAGACCTGGCATGAATTACGATAAGCTGTATACCATAGGGCCTGGGCGTATATAGGTGCAGTGATAGTGATGCTTGGCATATTAAAAGAGGTACCGTCACTCCCCCGATGTGGCCCTTTTAGTAAATCCTTGTGTTTCCTATGCAATGACAATGCTATGACATAGCTGTGAACAATCCCAAAATTGCTGAGATTTGGGATTGTTTCAGTAACAATTCCGGCAAACGTTGTTGGCGTTCCTGAAATGGGTTATGAATTATGATGTTTTAAATGTTCCATATTTTACCAATGGAAATTTTGTTACAGCATCTTTTCTTACAACTCTGTGTTGTGCCCTTGCTCTGCTTTACCTCTTAGGCCCGATTCACATCTGTGTTCGGTATTCTGTTCTGGTAGTCCGCTTGGGGACCCCCCTAATGGAATATCGAACACATTAAAAAGCGGTGAGCATTGAAAGCACATGGACCCCATAGACTATAATGGGGTCTGTATGTTTTCCGCGCGGTGTCCGCACGGAACACGTGGAGAGAAAAGTACTTCATGAACAACTTTCCTCTCTGCATGACACCGTCCAGAAAACACACAGACCCCATTACAGTTTATGGGGTCCATGTGCTGTCAATGCTCAACTCTTTTTAATGTGTTCAACATTCCATCCAGGGGGGTCCCCAAGACGACGCCCCGAATGGAATACTGAACTGGGCCTCAGACAGTGATGAATAGATTGACAGGTAGGCGTTACCAGCTGGGGGTGTGTCCCTACACATCCTAATATTTCCCAATCATCACTCACCGTATTAAGACACACCCCTTTGACAAAAGCTAAAGTTACACCCAGTTGTCACTCTGTTCATATACTTCTAGGAGAAATAACAGGTGAACAGAATTACATAAAGGTATAAATGAATTATTATATAAGGAACACAAGTCAGGAAGACCGACCAGCCCTCTTTACACCTTACTGGCATCCGCCATAATAGAACAGCAGATTCTGGCACTTTAAACATGGCGCCAGCTCAGCTCCTGCATTACACAGTAGAGAACTGGCGGCAATGCCATAAGTACATTGAAGGCTTCCAGGCCTGTCTTCATTATAATTCTATTATGGGCTTCAGTACATTAGTATCACAGGAAATTGTACGAGTACGTTCACATGGCGGAAAATGAAGAGGCATTCCTCTTCATTTTCTGCCGCTGGCATTTTCGCCGCGGTCTAGCCGCAATGGGATGCTGACGCAGTCGCGGCATCCCGCTGCTAATTAGGCCTGGCTGAGTTGGCCTAGTCTGCAGGGAGTGTTGAGCCGCAGTATCCGCGACAACATCGAGCAGGATGCTTCTTTTTTCGCAACTTGCTGCGATCTCTGCCTCCCATTGAAAACAATGGGAGGTGGATTCTGGGAGAAATTTGTCCCGAATTCGAGGGCGAAATTCGCCTCCAAATCCATGGCAAATTCCACTGTGTGAACACAGCCTACTGGTAATCAGAACACTTTAGGTTCAAGTTCACTTGAGGGCTAACAGGAAAAAAAAAAAAAAAGGAATGCCGTTCCTGAAAAAAAAAAAAAAAAAAAAAAAAGTTACATTTTCCAAAATCTCCTAAAGAGGAAATATTTCATTATACAGATGCCCAGACTTTGGGTTGGCACCTGTAGTGGCATCCACTACCTTTCGTGGTCAGAGAGAATCATAAAAGTAGGAAACCGGAATGGACCAACCAAATTCAGCAGGATTGGGCAGAAGGTCCAGCGCTGGTCCTTCTGCCCAATCCTGCTGTATTTGGTTGGTCCATTCTGGTTTCCCATTTCCACGTTCCAGTGACGGTTCCCCAGCTGCTGCCCTGTTGGACGGATTGATTTGTCTTCTACATGCTATTAGGTTGTGGTGACTTCCTCACAACCTAAGAAGGTGAGCAGAATCATACAAGTGTCAGTCTGATGCTCGGTTCCCATCTGCACCAGAGTCTCCGCTGCAGAAACCGCTAAAAATTGTCAGAGAGAAAAGCCCTGCACGTTTCAGTATAAAAACTGTGGAACCTCAATGGACCCCATTAAAGTCTATGGGGTCCACGGATGTCTGTGGGTAACTGCTGTTTTTAGAGGTCTGGTTATCTGTCGTCAGATTCCCCGGCAAACCGGAATGATGTAGACCTGTGCGCAGAAGTGAACCTAGCCTAAGGCAAGTAATATTATATGTCAAGGTTGCAAAAAAAGGACAAAGTTATACAATCATTTGTAAGTCTATTTCGACAAAAAATTTTCTTCACCCCAACCCAAGACTGGACTTACAGAATCTTAAAAAGATTGTCGAGGATTAGAAAAACATGGCTACTTTCCTCCAGAAACAGTGCCTCATTTGCCCCTATGGGTGGCATCTTGTATTGCAGCTCAGCTGGACCGCAGTGACTACGGCTAAGCTAAAATACTATGGGCCCAAGCCTCAAGATTGTCCCGAACTTATTCCACAAAGAGTACCACACCTGTTCATGGGTAGCATCCACTGTAGAGAATGGAGCTGAACTGCAATTGCACACATTTCCAGACAAGTGGGGTGTTGTTTTACCAAGAAGGCAGAAATACGTTAGCTTTTTAGGACCACCCTCAAAAAACATAAATTCTGGTATAAATGGTCATATAACCAAAATTTTGTGCATGTCCAGGGACAACTATATCGAAAGATCAAGGTTTTTACCTAGGTCGGAAAAACAAGCACAAAAGTGTTAACTAGAAAACAGCAATCGCCGCTTCCTCGTGTACTCCTCAGGTGAGGTTTCTATATTCATTTTAGAGACAGATGGACAAGGTTAGGATACGCAGAGTCCTCCCCCTCCCTCCATTTTGTTCGGAGGGCTAAACACCATCTGTTGATAATCAGTCTCATGCAGTGGGCCGCGCACACAACTATTTAAGTCATCAGCTTGCACAGCAGAGCTGACAATCAAACTCTCGCGCAATGGAGGAGCGCAGAGAGGTGCATCCAGAATGATGATCCGAGACTTTTCTTATCGTCAAGGTGATAAATAAAACAGCTCGCCGCCATCTCCCCGGCACCACCTGCAGTATAGCAGGTATATAAAGGAGCATGGCACGGATACTGCAGGTGGCGTTTATATACACACTTTCCCTGTACAAAAATGGGATCCATCGGAGTCAGACACATCGGGCTTATAACAAATTCTGTTTATAGATATATATGACATACGCGTTTCTCATTCAAGCCGACTCCAGAGGAGAAGGCAAGTGTGAGGGACAATGGGATTCATTCTATTATTCAACAAAAAGTACCCTGCAAAGGAGATCTGCAAAATACACTCCCCAAAGGGCATCGCTTTTCAAGGTTTTGCATTGTACAGCATGTAAAATGATTTAACGCGTTCCAAGCTTCTAGGAAAATGGTGAAAACCATGAATTGAATATTTTCTGACTTCTATTAATCTATTGAGGGGAATATGTCCTCTGAAAATGACCTTCTGTTTAACTGAAGTTTGTATGCTAATGGGGTTTGTGCTGGGCTTTATATTCCATGTGAAACCATCTATATTTAAACAAAATACGGACATTTTCCAGTTTTCACTATGGACTGACACTTCCTGTTCTGTAGAGATCACTTCTCAGCAGTCACCTCATTACCACTGGCTGGATTACAATGGCAGGTATCATTCACTATTGACAACAGGCTCCTCTCCTTAGCACAGTGAACCATGTGCAGATCGCCGAGCCCCCAACATTCTCCAAACATATTTTTAAAGAATTTTTGGTGATATTCCATTATCAACTATGGTCAGGGTCAGAACTTTTGTTCTGAAAAAGTGCGCCTCGGCTTATACTCGTGTCAATACGGTAATTGAAAATGTCACAAGACTGTTCCGCAGTGAAATACATCTGTGGGAGGCCGCTGGAGCAGCGATAGGTGAGTGGTGAGGCAGCGCTGCCTCCAGGACCGCCCCAAGATGTTTCCAGAGCATCTTCTCTGCCTTGGAAACATCTTAAGGCGGCCCTGGAGACAGCGCTGCCTCACCGACCACCTATCGCTGCTAAAGCGGCCTGCCGATAGGTGGTCGGTGAGGCAGCGCTGTTCCAGCGGCCTCCCACAGATGTCTTTTACTGCGGACCAGTGAAATTACCACTCGAGTCAATACGGTAATTGATTCGACCACATTGACTCACTGCAGTGGGCCTCCGCTCCAGTCCCGGGCCCCTCCCCCAGCTGCAACACACACCGAGGGACGTGGCCACATTAGCTCAGGCCCGCACCCGGCGTTTGTCGATGACGTCTTACTGCGTCTCAGCACAGGCGACATCATCACGCTCCCTACGCTGAGATGCAGGACCTGCCGTGGGAGAAGACAAGCAGCTGCGGGAGAAGATGAGCAGTGGCGGTAGTGGGAGCAGCAGCGTGAGGTCGGTAAGTATGAGAACTTAATGTTTGTTTGTCCCTGGGCCTGCTCACTGCCGACACCTGTGTCACCTTATACTATAGGCCGCGGAGGCCGGCAGTGAGCAGGCCCGAGCCCCAGCCGCGATCCCACTGCCGCTATTATTATACTTGGGGGGTCTTTTCGGACTCCTGACTATAATAATCAGAGCCCCAGGGGAGGTGAGAGAAAATAATAAACAGTTTTACTCACCTCTCCGGGATCCGATGTTTATCCTAGCCGGCTTCAGGCCTATATGGAAAAATCCCAGATGTCATGTGGTCTGGGATATTACCATATAGGCCCAAAGCCTTATGGTAGCAGTAGCAGCCTGTTGCCCTACAGGCCCAAAGCCTGTGCTAGCAGTAACAGGCTATTACTACTACCACAGGCTTTGGGCCTATATAGTAATATCCCAAACCACGTGACACCTGGGATATTACCATATAGGCCTGAAGCCGACTAGGATTAACATGAGCACAAACAGAATGTCATGCATTTTCCCCCCTCGGCTTATACTTGAGTCAATAAGTTTTCCCGTTTTTTTTGTGGTAAAATTAGGGGGGGTCGGCTTATATTCGGGTTGACTTATACTCAAGTATATACGGTAGATAATATCACAAAAAAAAAAAAATCATTAAAAATAAGTTTAACATAAATCTTGATTAAATATGGTATTTTCTGGTGACACATTCCCTTTAAGCAGGGAATTAAGGCGTAAAGTAAGGAGCCACAATGAGAGAGTAGCAGCTGAAAAATAACTATGGTTTTAAGAAGAAGAAAAAAAAAAGACAACAAATGGCCACCATATGTAACTTCATAGTGACACAGATCACGTTTACTGACAAACACTTGGATTTCGTTCTTAGATTTCCCGGCTGCCATCAAGCATTAAAATGGCTTTGACGTGAAATAAACAAAACGAACCATATAAAAGCCAAAGGGGATTACAATGATCCTATGATCAGACCGGAGAGCTTTCCAGGAATAGGATGCAGAATTCTTGCCGCCGAGTCCTTATGGATTTTTCCCAAGAAGAGAGTTCACAGAAATCTGCTGATGAGTTGTAGCACATCCCTCTGTGTTAGATAAGACGTCTTCTAGGAGAATCGTGTTATGGCAACTGTGCAGCTCCCTACATGATCCGGCGATTTCCTACTGCTATTATACGGACTAAGTTATATGCCCATTCCATGATATTTAGTGCGTTAAATGTCAAGTTGACATTTGCTGCATCTGTAAATGTATATAATACAGCCTCTACATCTTCGCAACACATGGTTGATACGCTACCTTAGGAACCCTCGATAAAAGCTACCAGGACATAAGGGCACAGTATTTTTGGCAGATTAGGAACTAGCATGGTCTGCGTTATCTTCAGAAATAACATACTACCGAAACAATACAATAGGGTTGGACAAATCCCAAAAGTACCAATGAACCTACAAATGTGTCCCTGAAGTCTAACTTTTTTTTATTTTTTATGGATGTTCATAGAGGTTCTTGGTTCCTAGATGCTAAAACTTGACCGTCAGTGGGGTCTTACCATCTGCTTAATGGGTTCAGGACTTACAAGGTACAGTATATAGACATCAAAAATATCATAAGACCTCTACTCTAATAACTTTAATGTATATTGGCAAAATGTTCAACATGCCCAATTGGGTTCCCAATAAATTAACAATTCTGGATTATTTTAGGGTATGTCACTGCACTATTCCTCTGATATTCCTATTGAAATTGAAGGAAGAATTGGAAACTACCAATGGTGTTTCCCTAAACAATCTGATAACAGTCTGTACACACCGCAATGACAAGGGGAAAGGTAACACCCAGTTTTCACTTATACATGTCAAGCAAAAATAACAGAGGAATGGCACAATGACAGGTTGTACCAGACCAGTCCGGAGATCTGACAAATGGGTACTGTCCTATGATCTTACATTGGGGCAAGTAAGGAAAACGCCACATGTAAATACATTATATCTAAGTAAACCGGTGGATAGACATTACCCAGTGGAAGGCTTCAAAACCAAGTCAAGGCATAAAGTCTTCAAGAGATAGAACTTACCTAGAAGAAAAAAGAAAAGAATATTAAGATGATGTGTTACATTAAAGAAAAAAACAAACACAAACCAAATCCTAAAGAAGGTTTCCACCACTGACTGAGCCAAACTAGCATTATAAGTCATAGATGGTCCAGCATGGTGCCTACACCCCCCATCTACCAGACAGTAATGACTTCCTTAAAGTGGCCACAAACTTTAGGTGACTTATGTGTATTGGGATATTCCCCGATCCAGTGCCAGTGATATCAGGAAAGAATCAGCACTCTCATACGCATACGACAACTAGTCATCCATGATAGGTTTGCTCACTTTGAGTAGTTTTCTCATAAATAGATTGTTTGGGGGGCCCCATGTAACCCACAATGCCTTTGCGTTCAGTCTCCAACCCTTGGGTCCTATAAAGTGTTGCTTCCGTAACCGTGAACTACAATGACGATAGGGTGACCGCTCAGGTGAAGGCTATCTCCACCTTATTGGGACTGCCGAATAGGTGTGGAAGGAGTCTCCATTCTCCTGACAAGGAAAGTTCTAGAAGTGCGTATTGTTATGCCATTTAATGTCTTAGATAGGAATACTCTTTGGAGTTTTAATGTGACCGTTTGATGGGTTTGCAACCTGAAATTTGACCTAAGGACCACAAATGACTGCGCACCCATGGCCACAGACCAGGGTTTATTTGCCGTTCCGTGGGGCAGGGCGGTGCGCTGGCCTCAGTCTTAGCTGGATACTTTGCGCTAGGCCACGATGCTATGGTAACATGTAAACTATCGGGTAGTGCAGCGGCCTGTGGCTGCTAAGGACACGGTGCTACCCGATAGTTTATCTGCTACCATAGCAATGTGGCCTAGCGCAAAGTATCTAGTCTATGTGTCTAGCGATTCGCCATATCCGCTCAGATGCTCGTGTCACGCCCGTCTGCCCCACAGAACATCTTGGCGGATAGCCTTCCTGTCCACACGGCAGGAATCCTGCCCCATATAACCACCCCCACCCCGCCCTGCCGGGCCTTGGAAAAATGGTCTTGCTTGAAGCCGGTCCGTGGTGCAAAAAAGGTTGGGGACCACTGTAATTGGTCATGTCTTAAATAATGAAGATCTTTCAATAATAAAGATATTACAAGGTAACCATAAAACATATATCTCTCTAAAGAGACGGCAATGAAGCAGCACAGACACAGGCTACTTCTTCTTTACACATAGTACAATAAATGTCCTTCAGAAGAGATGACCTTGCTGTAAGTCTTTAAATATTCTATCCCATACACTTAATATTTTCCGTGATCTCGGTAATATATAACACCTAACCTCTAGTGTCAATAGCTCCCTGTATCCTTGACTCATCCTCTTCATCATCTGATGTCACATTTATATACTCCACTACATACAATCATAATGTGTTTGTCTTGGGGTTGTCAAAGACAAATGGATGGTAGACAAAAACAAACGGTCAGTCCTCGTGAAGCATGAAAATCACCGATACCTGATGAACAAGTATTTCCCTGACCACATTAAGATCTATACTTAGCTTGCTATGGGATTCTTCTTATTGATGGTGGTCTGCTTCTGCCACGGGGGGCAGCTGACCCCTTCACTCAAACCTGAGATACCCTTATCTTATTACTTTCACGTAGTAGTATTTTTAACAAGCTGTATTTTTTTCCAGGCCCAAAATCCAAGGAAATGAACATTATATGGATAAAAAAATCAAAAAAAAATCAAGATATGACTTTCCATGACTAGTAAATGAACTCAAGAACAAAGACATAGGACCATCACAGACTCAATGTATGTGGTGATTAGGGTTGAGCCGATCTTGAGATTTCAAGATCGATTTTAAAATCCGATTTCCGATCATTTTCCAGCCGATCTCGATCCCAATCTTGATCGTGAAAGTTGCTCGATCGCCGATCGGAATCCGATCTTTTCCGATCCCGATTGCTCAACCCTAGTCAATGCTTCTCTATGGGAAAAGTCACTTTTAGGTTTGAGCCGATCTTAAGATAACCTCCAATCTCGATCCCGCTGGAAAAGATCAGGTCGGAATTCCGATCGCGATCGTGAAATTGACTCGATCTCCGATCGGAATCCGATCTTTTCCAATCCCGATCACTCAACCCTAGTGGTGATGTTTCAGAACAATTTCTAGTCCTTCTTCAGACTGTAATGCCATGAGATGCTTCCCAGCAGTAGAAAGTATGGACTTCCCCAAAAACCATCAGAAGAACCTATCACTATAAAAACCTGAAGAAGGACTGGAAAGTGGTCTCAACCGTTGCTACATGTAATGATATAGACAAAATTTGGAGTCTGGAGAATGGTTCTCATATTTATTTTATTTGTCACCTCCAGGTTTGGTCAGTGAGTACTGAGATTAGTACAAAGTAGTGGAAAGAGCGACCAGAAACTGGTGCGGCCATTGGATAGGTTTGGGTAACGGAGAAGGAGTAACAGAGAAACTTAAGAGTTGGAATTAAAGACGTTTTTGTTTCAATGACTTATCATTGGGCTCCCGCCACCCCCACTACTATCTGTTCTCAACAGCTCTGGTACCATTTGAGCCATCAAAAACAGAAATCCCAAAAGAGTCTCTTAAAGGGATCGCCTGTCAAAATAAAACATTATTACTAGTGTACTAGCTAAAGAACGGAGGCGGTCGGTCAGTCCCTTCATCATGTCACCGAAACACAGGGAGAGAATGGCCATTTTCTACTTGCGTCGGAATAAAAGTAGAGCTTCCTAACCTACGGGACCAGTGTTGAAATTGGATCATCAATGCAGATTCCATAATTAAAGTATATTAGCAAATCTTATTCACCAATTTAAAAAAAAAGATCAAAATATTTTTTTTATTTTGACAGAAATCCCTTTAAAAGGGAGTTGTCGCCAGACTGCAGATAGATAGGTTAGGGTCCCCTCAATCCAATTTGGTGCTTCCGCTACCAAGCTAGCCTTTTATTTTAAGTTATTTGGAACAATTAGGGCATAGCCGCTTACCTCTTTGGAGACACCAATTTGCAAGGGGAACTACACTGTTTGAGTCAAGTGACCTTAACCTATCTATCCGTGGGGCACGGGGCTGGATTGATAGGTTGGGCTATGGTGACAGACTCCCAACACAGGCAAAGACCTGGCATAATTCCTGCTATTCTCTTGCCTTCAGTGGCATGACCATGTTTTATAAATTAATAAATGGAGCACGATAAAAATCTGCCCCCCTACCATCACCGATTTATCGACATTCATCCCGTAACACCCTCAATGACGGTACTTTGTGTCATCTGACCTGCTCTATTCACATATAACACGTCCCGTCACTCGAGTCGACAGGAGCATATCCTCCTGATCTTATTCTTTACAATGCTGCAGTGCAAAAAAAGCTGCTGCCTGTTTGTGACAATGTAAATGATATCACGTTTGTCAGCCTCAAGATGCTGGCGGTATCTGGGAACACTGATGCAGAGGTGTCACCTCTATCACACCGCTTGATTACCGCATTGATGGCTTTTCCAAGAATCCTTCGAGCTGAAAGTATGGATCGTGCCCCACGCGGAGGGGGGCCAACACCGACGGAGTAGATGACACAATTAGAGAACGTGCTCTTAAGACCTTAATCAGGGGTTTGGGGGTGTTTTTTTTAACACTTTTAGCCGAGAAACAAAAATAATAATAATAATTATTAGTATTACTATGAAGGATAAAACATATAAAACAGCGGCAAGTGCAATAAAAACACAAACTGTTCGCCTCTTCAATCCCGCAGTGGCCTAAGGGATTCCGTACCATACTAATCTAATCGTATCACCTCTCCAAGATGGGAGCCATGATGCCGCTAGTAGGCCTGGCGTGACTTGTAAGGTCGATGACTGGCTGCTTGTAAACAAATACTGCGGATAGTATGAGGGTCTGTGCCGGATCACTGGGGGCCTGAAGAGGTGTATAGCGTGTTTTTTTTTCTTATTATTGCTGAGGTTTTATTTCTTTTAAACTGGTTAACTATTTTAGGCCTCATATTGTGGAAAAGCTGATTTTTTATTTTTTTTTTTGTTGCAGAAAAATAAAAAAGAAACACTTATACTTGTCTCTAGAGATGAGCGAGTAGTATTCGATCGAGTAGGTATTCGAAATACTCGTACTCGATCGAGTACCACTCGCTATTCGAATGGAAAAGTTCGATGTAGAACCAGCGTTGATTGGCTGAATGCTATACAGTTGGCCAATCAACGCTGGTTCTTCTCCTACCTTTAGAAGTCTTCTCCGTGCAGCTTCCCCGCGGCGTCTTCCGGCTCTGAATTCACTCTGTCAGGCATCAGGCCTGGGCAGAGCCGACTACGCATGTCCGCTTGTAGTGCGGGAATGCGCAGTCGGCTCTGCCCAGGCCCGATGCCTGGCAGAGTGAATTCAGAGCTGGAAGATGCCGCGGGGACGCTGCACGGAGAAGACTTCTCGGAGGATGCAGCCCGACCCTCACTCGTGGACTTGGTAAGTATAATTTGATCGAACGTTGCCTACCCCTGAAACGAGCATTTTCCCCCCATAGACTATAATAGGGTTCGATATTCGATTCAAGTAGTCAAATATTGAGGGGCTACTCGAAACGAATATCGAACCTCGAACATTTTACTGTTCGCTCATCTCTACTTGTCTCTAAAGCCCAGTTCACATCTGTGCATGGGTTTTCGTTCGGGGAGTCTAACTGGGGACCCCACAAACGTAAATCTAATTAACATAAAAAAAGCGGTTACCTCAGGAAACCCCCGGACTCCATAGACTTTAACTGGGTCCATGTGGTCTCCTTTAAGGCCCCATACACAAGCCCGAGCTCATGTAGTCCCTTCAGCTGCTGCGTGGTAGAAACCGAACCCCACCAAAACACAGCGTAGAGAAACGGCATAAGATGGGCCATAGGTGAACAGGTAAATCCGCTATTGGGCCGCTGAGCCAGATGGGCCCCCAGTTCACCCTTGAATGACACAGTACACTCATTGTACTTCCTACAGATATTCATACTGCATCGCAACCAGACTATGTGTTAGTATAGTATACTATAATGCGTAATATACTGGGAAGATTATTTAAGGAACGACCCAGTCTTTTGTTATATACTGTAGTGACACTAGGTGGCTGAGATGACATCTAGGTGCAGAGTGGGCCCCATCTTCTCCATCGCAATGCAGGGGCCCCAATCATCTTGCAGCAGCCTGAGGTTTGCTGCTATTCCAGCTCACAGTGCTAAGACGACCCTAGTTCGTGGCAAGAACCAGATAACAGACTACAGACAGGGGCCCAAGACAGAAACCATTGGGGCAAAGACTGGGGAGTAAAATAATACTGAAACATGGATGATGCTTTCCACATTTTAGGAGTTTGAGGATGAATATCAGGTAATATTTGCATGTAGCTGTATAGTGTATAGATTTCACTGGCGGGCCCTAGGCAACCCAATCCGACACCGGCTGGCCTTATAGACTATGGGCTCTGTATTTTGGCTATCGTAGACTTTCCTCTACCAAAACGCACCCTTTCTATACTATATATCCAGGACCCAGACCTAAACGCAGTATGAATGAATAAGCTCTTACATGCCAGGCCAACAACGGAAGCCAATTGACCTTTCAGTATGTTTTTGGAGTGTGGGAGGAGATCAGAGAACTCGACACAAGGATAACATACAAGTGAGTGCGGAGTCAGGGCTCAGGCCCCCAGGCGACAGTGCGACCTCCACCGCCACTACATTGTATACTGTATACACTGTATCTGCTTTATGTAACCTAATGTCTACACAAATACAGGACTGATCTATACGCCATGCACACACAGTACATAAGCCGCATGTCTTGTTCCAGGTGAAAGATTAGTGGGCGCAGGGGATCTTCATCCAAGTGTATGCAGAAACATAAAGAGAAAATTCAACGCTGTGTAAGGCCAAAGTTGAAAAACCAGAAAGGCAGCGATGTGTGGGCAGCGGAGACAGACCACAGGAAAGTACGGCGAATTTGTAATCTCCGCTTAAGTTGCCATGGAAACGGAGGAATCCTGCATCATCGGCACACAGTGTTTGCACTGCAGGAATCAGGCGCGTCTCTCGGCCGATACAATCAGTAACATTACTGGGATTATCTGACATAGACAGGGATCAGATCTTGTGCTACAGAGGGCTGGGCGAGTGCAAACATAAGAGGACGGGGTCCTCCGCTTGTCACATGCTGCAATAACATGGGACATAGACACGACATAGGGATGCACAAGACTCATTCACTATAGGGAGGTCATTGCATCCGTATTCAGCATGGTGCATGGATGTCAATCATATTCAGGCACTGACATGATACTTAAAGGGGAAATGCAACCTGATAGAATTATGTACAAACCGAGGAACAATAAAAAGAATTTACACTCACCATACGGATCCCCTACTACCACCCCTGACATAGGCCTGGTTCCTCCTTAACCCCTGTATGATAGGATTCAGCAATGGTGTAAGCATTGTACCGGTGACCACAGTGGTATTGGCATATCAGCACTATAGTCAGTGATTATAGTATATAGTATATTAGCTTTACACAGACACTACAGCCCAATAAAAGGGGCTGGTGCGGGCCCAGGAATCGTCTACTACCAACGCCTCAGCTCTCCTGATATGTCCATAATACTTGCAAACATCATAAAACAATCATTCTGGAATATCTTTTCTTACAATTATGTGTTGTACAGTTCCTCTGTTACTCCTACTACAAATGTATTGTCAATTGACAATGGGTAGTTAGCAGTTCCCTGGTAAAGGGTTGTTTCCCTACAGAGTTTGATACTGGCAGCACTAAATGTGTGTACATATGACAATCTACAGTTGCTCCTTGGGGAGAGAACACCATATAGGTGTGTGGAGACTTATTAAGCCTGACGATACCCCCCTAAGCCTCTCACCTCTACCAGGTTAGTCTTCTCTACACCGGGCTGACGAGATGCAATAACATTGAAACGGCCGTCCTCGGTTGAGAGACTATACCTGGTAATAATCCCAGCATCATTGCAAAACAAAGGCCTCTTGGAAGGTTGAGCATGATGTTAAAGGGAACAGCCTTTATTGGGTTATTTCACTGAGATTCTGTCTTCCTAATTACATCAGGGAAGACAGGCTTGCACATTCCAGTGAGCGCCCTCTATTGGTTTGCAACACTGAGGCACCTGACTTCCTAATTACATCATGGAAGACAGATTTGCATATTCTTCATACATCTACAGTTGTCAATTTATTTATACATTTCTAGGATGAATAACTGAGGAATGCGACCACATAGAATAGCAGATTCCCAACATTCTGTAGAGGACGAATGGTTTACAGTAACTTCAAAGTCCCCATATTGTCCCTACTGGGCCACCAGCAAATTTCAGGTCAATGAGAACGAGCTTGCAGTTCCTTTCTCGGCCACTATATGGTGTACAGAGCTGGGCTAGTTCTTGTATGGTATGGGGGGTTGACCTTTGTTTATCTGCTATTGATGACCTATACTTAGGGTAGCACATCATTAGTTTACACATTAGGTCAAATTTTGGAGGAATCAGCCAACTATCTCCCCTAACAGGTGATGTCTGGGGTGAAAACAGAAAATTATTGGTAATGATGAATTTTACATGACACAAGATAGATGACCAAAAGTCAGAGGTGTCTGGAGGAAGCTTATTCCTCACTCAGAACATAGGCATGATTGGTTGAGCTGAGCATACAAATGTATAGGGGTGTCAGGAGGAATAGCTGTCAGCCAAAAGCTATTAAATGTGTATGGGCACTTTCAGACTGTGACCCTCTGAAGGACAAGGACTGATATGAATCATGACAATGTACAGAGCTGAGAAATATTATGGTGCTACTTAAAGGGGGTCTGTCACCAGACACCCACCCCGCTCCGCAGATAGATAGTTTAGGAGGGTTTACCTGAATAAAACGGTGTTTTCTCCTTGTAAATCGCTCCTTCCGTTACCAAGATATCATGGTTTCTGTCAGTATCCTAGAGAGCTTTTCGGAGCACTGAGGGCATTGCCATTGCTCCAAAGAGGTAATGGGTAACGCCCTCATTGCGCCAAAGAGCTCATTTGCATACTGACAAAAGTGGCAATGTCTCAGCAATGGTGGAAGTGATTGACAAGGGGAAAATACTATCCAATAGAGGCGACACTAACCTATCTATCTGCAGGGCAGGGTGGATATACTGGGTGCTGGTGACACTAACCTAAGTATCTGCGGGGCAAGGTGAATATATTGGGTTCTGGTGACACTAACCTATCTATTTACAGGGCAGGGTGAATATATTGGGTTCTGGTGACACTAACCTATCTATTTACAGGGCAGGGTGAATATATTGGGTGCTGGTGACACTAACCTATGTATCTGCAGGGCAGGGTGGATATATTGGGTGCTGGTGACACTAACCTACATATCTGCAGGGCAGGGTAAATACATTGGGTGCTGGCGACACTAATCTATCTATGTGCAGGACAGGGTGAGTACAAAGGTTAGTGTCACCAGCACCCAATCTATCTGCAGGGCAGGGTGAATACATTGGGTGCTGGTCACACTAACCTATCTATCTGCGGGGCAGGGTGGATATATTGGGTGCTGGTGACACTAACTTATGTATCTGCGGGGCAGGGTGGATATATTGGGTGCTGGTGACACTAACCTGTCTATCTGTGGGGCAGGGTGGATATATTGGGTGCTGGTGACACTAACTTATGTATCTGCGGGGCAGGGTGGATATATTGGGTGCTGGTGACCCTAACCTATCTATCTGCGGGCCAGGGTGGATATATTGGGTGCTGGTGACACTAACCTATCTATCTGCGGGCCAGGGTGGATATATTGGGTGCTGGTGACAGTGGTCCCTTTAAATCTACATGTACCTTACTAGCAGCTGTTCTGATTTCAGTAGACAGGCCCTGCACATCTATAGTCCATCCATACAGAATGTACTTACAATCATAAAGCTATTATTGTTGTCTACTGATCTAGCACTAACCAAACATAAAGCCCAAATTATTTCCAGCAAATATTCTAGATAATGCAGATTTACAAGCCTGGAACAGGCAAAAACAATCACTAATGGAGAGATTAGCTGGTCATTGTAATGCCAAAAGGGGGCAGCGATCTGTGAGGGAGATGAAGGGTTAACAAGCATTATTCATCAGTGACAAAGGTCCGACTAATTCCCAGAGATCCTGGAGTGGCAGGAGAGCATTCACACTGCACCCTCATTAACAGCTTGCCCTTAATTAACAAGCTAATTGCAAGTTATTTCATAGCTGCAATTACTTCCTATCCACTGCACCAACCTTAAAGAGACAGCAGAGGCAGGTGACATTGGGGAACTACAAGGCCAAGGAGTCCATTAGAGTCCTGGGGTGTCATAACAGCAGATTTGCAAGGTGTGTAAAGGTCTCGCAGACGAGCGTATTGTCTCCACATATCAGCTTTCATATTACAGGGCTACGTATCCAAACTTATAACGTCAAAGTCAACAGACCAGTGGTCAACCGTGAGAGCCCGGGCCCTAAGACCATAGCCGTGAGCAGATCGGTCCGCCAAAAACAGAAAGAATGGCACAAACATGGCACCTGCGTGCCGCCCATAACCAAGTTTTAGGACTTGCTCCGCTTTGCTGCTACAACCCTACAGCCCTCACATAGATCTGTGGTAAATATGTTCTTCGATATCATGGATCTGTAAAAGTGGATAGCATGTGAAGTAAAAGTATAGCCATGGGCATGCGGCCTCCCGAATCATTGATCTTCACTCACTAAGGGCCACTCACTAAGAGGACCCTCAGGCTGTATTCACACAACAGTAAGAAACAGCAGTGTGGGAGTCTATGGGGCTACTCGCATGTCTATTGTTTTAGACAGACGGTGTAAACGGCCTGTCAAAAATCAGGACATGTTTTATTTCTGTACGTTTTTTTTCAAAGGATCACTGATAGATTTAAGGTCCTCGAGGAATCTGGGTGCCCCATAACAAAAAAAAATATAAATCACTGCTGATTTTCATTTAAGAGCCTTGTCCTCTATTCACATGACACGGCCTGTCAAAAAAATACCATAAAAAAGGACTTGTTTTAAATCACTTTTTCTCCGCCATTTTGCATCACAGATATCTGAAAAAAAGTGCACCATGGTGTTTACATGGGCTGATCAAACTACCAATAAGCGGCCAAACAGGAGGCAATATTATGGTGCAAACAGAACCTAAATAGTAGCCCGGACACTCAGATCTGTTCCTGTTAACTTCCCAAATTCAATGCTTAAATGGCGCCTGAGAGATCCTAAAAATCCTGACAGATCCTGTTGACTTTTTATGAGGTTCTTGATATTACGGGGCTACGGATCCAAGCTCAGAAACTCAGAAACCTGAAGGTAAGTTCACACAGGGTTTTTTTGGACCGGAACCTGAGGCAGAGGCCGTCTCAGGTTCTGGTCCAAAATACAGGTAGCTGCAACTGAATGTCAGTGCAGTGCAGCAACATCCAGTCGCGCACTCCGCTCCAGATTAGGTCCAAATGAATGGGCCTAGTGGGGAGAGAGTGTCTTCAGGTAAACGTCGTGAGGCGAATCCGCCTGAAAGAAGGAGCATGTCACTTCTTTTTCCGGGAGCCAAAACAAACGGCTGCCGGAAAAAAGAACTGACCGGCTCTCATTGATTTCAATGGGAGCCGTCTTTTTGGTCAGGATTTTGAGGCGGATATGGCCTCAATATCCGAACCAAAATACCCTGGGTGAACTTACCCTGAGAGAACAGAGACCACCACACATGTGAAAGCCATCATGCATCGAGCCTACTGTTAGGGTGCATTCACACGGAGTAATGTGCCGCGTGATGTGGCACGTATACGGCGTGTGAGACTTTGCGCGCCGTAAAAGCTCCTATTGATTTCAATGAGAGCCTGGATCATATATGCCGCATTTTTTTGTGGCTGTGATTTTGCGGCCGCAATATCACGGCCACAAAATAGCGCGGCGCATATGATCCTAACTACTATTGAAATCAATGGGAGCTTTTACGACGCGCAAAGTCTCACACGCCGTCTATGTGCCACATCACGCGGCACGTTACTCCGCGTGAATGGACCCTTATATTTAAAAAAGAAAGCAAAATAATGCAACGTGTGAATGGAGATGTAATGATCTGGAAATAATGACAGCAAGATACCACACTAGCAAAATCGCAGCTTAAGCAGTGTGTGAACTCTGCTTTTAAGGGCTTGCCGCACAATGGACATCTATTGAATACCCAAAAATTGGTAATACATGTCTGATCACTGGGACCCCCATTAGTTACTGGGATATGGGGTTCAGAGTCCGCCATTAATCCTCACTTCAGATTTGTTGCAAAAGATTCTGAACGGGGCTGTTTTGCTAGAAGATGAATGGATCTGTACAAGCCCCTAATATGTCTTTTCTTTCTGTGCCACTCCTCTGTTATTCCTCCTGAAAATATTTTTATATAAAAATCGATCACTAAACATTACCACCCCTTGTTCATAGCTCCCTACAAGCCTTGACATCTCCGCCACCCACATCTATGCTGACATGTGTATATCAAAAAACGGCTGAGCAATCATTTCATACGATGAGACAATAAAAGATCATCTGCAAAAATTCTGCATACTCCGATGACAGTGTCTTAATGACAAGGTCAATGTCCCGGCTGTTCACCGACTCATTAATAACTCCTTACAAGTCTGTCTACAAAAAGAAAAGTATAGATGACTTGACGTCTTCAGAGCACACCAGCTATTCTCTAAAAATGACAGTAACACGACTGTAGAAGTAATTAGATATTCAGAGGTATTTCCTCAAAGGGCCGCTCTGATCTCTTGGGAGATAAATAAGATGGAGTGCTGAGTTATTCTGTGGGATTATCCTTCAATATCAAACTAACATTTAACATTTGCACTGTAGCACGTATATAACAGTTGTCTCAGACAAGCCGCTCGGCACCAGAACAAGCTGCTTACGGCTTAGCTCCTGGTGTAGCGCACACAGAGGATTTATAAATGGGGATTTTTTTAATGTTCCAATCTGTTTACTAGTTTTAGGCATCCTATATGGTAAAGTTATTCTATAAAGAACATTTATCGCTTATCCACGGGATATGGAGCGGCAACGCGCATGCGTGACAGCCAAGTGAGTCAAAGAAGGGAAACCCTGACCTCTGTTTACTACATCGGTGGACGTGCCAGGCATCAAACACTTATCACCCCTTTAGACTGAGGCCCCACGTTGCGGAAACGCAGCTTGCTTTTGTTGCAGATTGCTGCGGTGTTATGAGCCAAAGTCAGGTGTGGATTGAGGAGAAGGTAGAAGTATAAGAACTCGCTATATATTTCCCATTCCTTTTGTAGCCATTATTGGCTTTGGCTAATAAAACGACTGCAAAATCTGCAACAAAAAAAGGTGCGTTTCCGCAACGTGAAGCCTCAGCTGACCTTTAACCACCTCCAATTCATTGCATCCTTCAATAGACAACCCTCCACTGATTCAAGCACAGGTGGCATTTTGTCTCTAGCCCCCACCGTATGTGCACCACCGAGAAGCAATACTGTACACGTAGGGAAGAATACCCCCATAACAGAGCACGGGATATGACATGCCGATAATGTTTTCTCAGGGGTACAGTAGAGGTCTATGGATGCCATATTCCCTGCATGAACAACATAAATGTATAGTCAGGAGCTTCAGGCAAAATGATTTTGTTAGTGATGGAGAGTGAATCCCAGTTGACCACAATGTTCTTTCCGTGTCCCGGGGAGACACAGAAGCAGTTCTGCAGCGTCAGGTCTCTACCAAACAGTTCCATATATCTCAGCATCCTATAATGCTGTGACTGTGATATTGGGACACAGACAAACTCCATCAAATCTGAAGCTTTAGTTTTTGACTGGAAGCATGCACTAAACTGACTCCAAACAATTCATCATAATCAACCTGGTTTTACACTGTAAGGTAAAGCACAAACTGCACCATCATGTGACTTTGCTGTAAATTGGTGCAACTTATCCTGCTGGCTTTAGAAGCGACTGACTGACATTGCATGCTGTAGCACTGAACCCTGGGGTACACCACATATAATAGAAGAGCCAGCACTGAACCCTGCGGTACACCACATATAATAGAAGAGCCAGGGGTGAACACTGGGGTACACCACATATAATAAAAGATCCAGCACTGAACACTGGGGTACACCACATATAATAGAAGAGCCAGCGCTGAACACTGGGGTACACCACATATAATAGAAGAGCCAGGGGTGAACACTGGGGTACACCACCTAATAGAAGAGCCAGCACTGAACACTGGGGTACACCACCTAATAGAAGAGCCAGCACTGAACACTGGGGTACACCACATATAATAGAAGAGCCAGCTCTGAACATTGGGGTACACCACATATAATAGAAGAGCCAGCGCTGAACACTGGGGCACACTACATATAATAGAAGAGCCAGCACTGAACACTGGGGTACACCACATATAATAGAAGAGCCAGCACTGAACACTGGGGTACACCACGTATAAAGAGCCAGCACTGGGCTACACCACTTATAACAACGGACCAGTCTGAGATGCAGTCATTGACCACAACTCTCTGGATACAATTATTTTACCAGTTTTCAATCCAATTACGAACTATATTTTTCAAGCCAATGGACCTGATTTTACCCATTAAAAGTCTATGAGTGTCAAACGCCTTTGCAAAGTCCAGAAACACTACATCCACAGCCTCCTGCCTGTCCACGATGTACACAGCCTCCCCTCTGTCCACGATATACACAGCCTCCCCTCTGTCCACGATACACAGTGGCCCCTCTATCCACGATATATACAGCCTAACCTCTGTCCACGAGATACATGGCCTCCCCTCTGTCCACGATATACACAGCCTACCCTCTGTCCATGATACATACACAGTCTACCCTCTGTCCATGAGATATACAGCCTCCCCTCTGTCCATGATACATACACAGCCTACCCTCTATCCACGATATACACATCCTCCCCTCTGTCCATGATACATACACAGCCTACCCTCTATCCACGATATACACATCCTCCCCTCTGTCCATGATACATACACAGCCTATCCTCTGTCCACGATACATACACAGCCTACCCTCTGTCCACGATATACACATCCTCCCCTCTGTCCTTGATATACACAGCCTAACCTCCATCCATGATATACACAGCCTCCCCTCTGTCCACGATATACACAGCCTACCCTCTGTCCTTGATATACACAGCCTCCCCTCTGACCACGATATACACAGCCTCCCCTCTGTCCATGATACATACACAGCCTACCCTCTATCCATGATATACACAGCCTCCCCCTGTCCACGATATACACAGCCTCCCCTCTGTCCACGATACATACACAGCCTACCATCTGTCCATGATACATACACAGCCTCCCCCTGTCCACGATATACACAGCCTCTCCTCTGTCCACGATATACACATCCTCCTTTTTGTCCACGAAAATACACAGCCTACCCTCTATCCATGATATACACAGCCTCCCCCTGTCCACGATATACACAGCCTCCTCTCTGTCCACGATATACACAGCCTCCTACTCAACTCTATATGAAAACAGATCAGGTTAGTCTGACAACTTCTATCACATATCGGCATGGTTGTCTGCAGCCCAGCAGCCACGACGTACGGCCATACTCTTATAACTTCCAATAGTTTGGAAACTTTTCCCATACGTGTGGGATTATTGGAGGATTATTCTTCGTGTTCATCACGTGTAGCAGTAATATCCTCTTGCCAGATACTGCAATTAGTACGAGACTAGATTGTGTGAACAGTACTCCATTCCCTTTTAACATAACATGGTCCCGCGTTTCCATCATTTGCGCTATTTAACAGTTTCAGACTGCCACACAAACACCATAATTAGGTTCACAGATTGTTAAAACCCATAAACAATGAAATTTGACAGAGACCCCCAGCTCACAACAATGGAGCCATTGTTTCCAGTGTGGATGAAAATGTCTTGGGATGCCAATATGTGAATGCAAGATGTTTCTGCTGAATTCGTTTTGGGACGATAAAACATGTTTGTACGTTTGGAAGAGCTCCCGACAAGATGGATTATTCATGCCCCTCATACATCAACATATCCACAACATAACAGCCAGTAAAGGGAAGTGTATTTCATTCTGATTATTGCAAATGCTGCATTAACGAGAGCGTAAGTGACGGAGCGGAGAGAGATATTAACCTGGGACAGTAAATATGCGGCAATTAGCCTTTTTAAAGCACATTCTAGATCATTCATTTCTTAAAAGCCGTTTGTTCGTCGCCTGGTCCCCCTAACGGATAGATCCTCATCTGCCGGCAGCAGCTTTGCACAAAGCTATTAATCAGGCCACAGATCGTTAGCCAAGGAAGGGGTAGAAGATTATTTTATAATTACAGATCTGTCAGCAGACTACGCTTCAGTAACCCGACTAAAACGGAGATTTTACCCCAATATTTGTGTACGTGGGGGAGGGGGGTTACATTATTACAGATTTATCCTTCCCTTTGCTCAATCCTTGACACCTTTCGGCAATTCTTGACATGTGTCCCTTTCACAGCTTTCTTTTCTTGATATATGTCCTTTACTATATTACTTCTTTTCTTGATATGTATGCGTCCTTTCCTTCCTCTCCTTTTTTTCTGGACTTGTGTCCATCCCTATTTTTCCTCTTTTCTTGATACGTACGTGTCCTTTCCTACCATTCCTCCTTTC
Source organism: Leptodactylus fuscus (assembly GCF_031893055.1). Lineage (NCBI taxonomy): Eukaryota > Metazoa > Chordata > Amphibia > Anura > Leptodactylidae > Leptodactylus > Leptodactylus fuscus. Next base: position 38,760,238 of record NC_134270.1, on the reverse strand, counting down.
TTGACATGTGTCTTTCTACCTTTCCTCTGTATCTCCATTTCGAACTTCTCTTTTCTTGTCCTTTCTTAATTTTCTCGACATACATCTGGTCTTTCCTTGACATGTCCTTTCCTACCTTTTTTTGTTTTCTTGATACGTGTCCATTCCTACTAAACCTCTTTTCTCAACATACCTGTGGCCTTTCCTTGACATGTCCTTTCCTTCCTTTGGTTTTCTTGATACGTGTCCATTCCTACTTTTCCTCTTTTCTCGACATACATGTGGCCTTTCCTTGACATGTCCTTTCCTTCCTTTGGTTTTCTTGATACGTGTCCATTCCTACTTTTCCTCTTTTCTCGATATGCATGTGGCCTTTCCTACCATTCCATGACGTGTCCTTTCCTTCCTTTTCTTTTCTTGACAAGTGTACTTTACTAACTTTTCTCTACATGTGTTTTTCTTACATTTCCTCGACATACATGTGCCCGTTCCTACCTTTACTCTTTTCTCAACGTGTCCTTTACTTTATTCCTCAATTTATCCATTCTTTAGTTTTGCGATTTCCTCAGACGACAACTAAAAACCTTTCAACATCTGATTTTTAATGCTGCCTAGAAAACTCTAGCATCCTGACAGTCTAAGTATGGATAGCTATTAGAGATGAGCGAGTAGTGTTCGATCGAGTAGGTGTTTGATCGAATACTATGGTATTCGAAATACTCATACTTGATCAAACACTACTAGCTGTTCGAAGTTTAAGGTTCGATGCAGAACCAGCATTGATTGGCAGAATGCTATACATTCCGCCAATCAACGCTGGTTCTTCTCTTACCTTTCCGAAGTCTTCTCCGCACTGCGTCCCCGCGTCTTCTTCCGGGTGTAATTCACTCTGCCTAGGCATCCGGCCTAGGCAGATCCGACTGCGTATGCGCGGGCATGCCCTCGCATCTGCAGTCGGCTCTGCTCAGGCGTCGGGCAGGGCAGAGCCGGCCGTGCATGCCCCGATGCCTAGGCAGAGTGAATTCCAGGTGGAAGAAGACGCGGGGACGCTGCGCAGGGAGAAGAATCCAGCCCGACCGTCACTCGTGGACTTGGTAAGTATAATTTTATCGAATGTTGCCTACCCCTGAAACGAGCATTTCCCCCCATAGACTATAATGGGGTTCGAAATCCGTATGAACAGTCGAACAGTGTGCGGCTGTTCGAATCGGATTTCGAACCCCGGACATTTTAGTGTTCGCTCATCTCTAATAGTTATCATTGGAGCTTCACAGTAAAAACCAGTCACATAGCCCAGATGGGTGTTACTCTGGGCCCAGAGAAGCTCCAGGGACAACTGAACATTTATGAACAGTCATATCTCTGAACTTGATGCCATATAGTGACGACTGTAACTGGTAGACTATTACGACCGCCATTAAAATGATACATTTTTTTACTAGACCTCGCAGTCTATTCCGTAATTTTCTTTTTTCCGGTGTAATGACGCATAGCAGCCAGACGGAGGCCAAAAGGACACAGTTATGGCTTCCGCCTGGCAATGAAAGCCTACAGACCCATTTAGCGTGTACATCGGGAGCTTTTCTGGCATGGGTGCTAAGCCTTACTCTGTTTCATTTTCTACATTTCGTAACCCTGTGCCACTCTTAGGACACCTTAAAAAAGAGGAAAGGTAAAGCCAAGACATATGTAAAGGAAAGATAGACAATAAGGAAAGACACATGTAAGTGAAAGAAGAAAGGTAAGGAAGGACATATGTCTAGTTTATCTTGTTTGCTTTCTCAGAAGCCCCTACAGCTTTCACATCCTATTCCCAAGTAAGATCTAAATAATCCAAGGAGACGGAAACCCCCCAGAGAACTTTAATTCCATTCCCAGACGGGAGCATGTGAGACACTTGGTTTACTATCTTACAACTACTGACAATCATTCCCAAAAAAAGCGCCATTTATCAATTCTCAACAGCTGGAAAAACAGAGAAAACCACCGCCATGTTATTAACATGGCTGACATGACCCTTCCATATACAAGAAGAAACCATTGCATAGCTTCACTTGCTTGCGTCTTATCCAAAAACATCCTGGACAGTTCACGTTTCCTGTAGTCCAAAATATGCAAATGGTGAGAAACAAGTCTGAAGAGTTGTCAATTGCAAGGAAATTATGGAGAACAAAACTACAATTACAATAATCACTTGATGTTTAATTGGTCATGGTCCTGTTATTACACCCAGGGGGTTCTCATATATGACATCCAATGGATGAGAACGTGGACGGAAAAGAATATACTTGACTTAATGTGAAAACCACAATTGGTAAATAATAAAGCCCATAATACATAAAGCAGCAGGGACTCGAAATACAGTATCCAGCTGATCTTTACTTCTTAAAGGGAAACTGAATCTAGAGTTCAAAACCTGTAAAACCGATATAGTAAGGCTGGGATGGGTGACGGAAATAATACAAGTTATATTATGAGAATGGCGCCTGTCATGGGCAGTGAGTGACCAGTGAATTCTCTAAGTCCAGGTCTGTGGATTTGGTAGGCTAAGGGTAAATTCACACTGAGTTTTTGGTCAGGGTTTTGAGGCCCTATTCGCCTCAAAACCCCGACCAAAAAGATGGCTCCCATTGAAATCAATGGGAGACACTCAGGTCTTTTTTCCGGGAGCAGTTTCTTCCTGCACCCGGAAAAAAGAAGCAAAGTGCTCATTCTTCAGGCCGAGTCGCCTCGCGATTCGGCCTCAAGACACCCCCTCCTCTGGACTAGGCCCATTCATTGGGCCTAATCCGGAGCAGAGTGCGCGGCTGGATGGCGGTGCAGTGCACTGGCTTTCAGTCGTGGCTATCCGATTTTTAGATCGGAACCTGAGGCGGCTTCCACCTTAAGTTCTGATCCAAAAAACCCTGTGTGAACTTACCCTAAATCGCTGACTCCTCTAGCCCGACTCCGACTCCTTCATAAATGGCTGACAGGTGTAGCTAGACAGAAGTAGTAATGATCCAATAATTACAAAAAAAAAAAGTGACCCAATTCCTATGAGTAAATATGTAACAAACTCATTATACAATATTAATAGTTGTAACATATAATTAAATAATAATCATTTTATGTTGAAGCCTCTAACTTTTTCCAATTCCAGCCCCACTGACAACTGGCCCAACTCCAACTCCACAGCCTTGTTGAAGTCAAAGTCATGGAAGCATCTATGTAACTTTGACAAAGAAATAACATCGTGATGGCTAAATGACTGGGTCAGAGCACTGTCTAAATGGCAGGTCTTGTGTACTGTTTTGGTATGGTTAGTTCATACCAAATGTGACCCAAAGAAAGACTAACCGTGACCGGCAACAGGGTCATGGGCACCTAATAGGCACTCATCTGTATGGGTAGCTAATGCTAGCTCGTCTTGTCCGGTTCCAAAGAGCCCGCTTCTGAAACGATTAAAGCTGGCTATGATGGGGCACATTGCAAAAAAAGGTTTGAAGACCATGACAAAGAATTCAAGGTCTCAAATTGGCCTCCAAATTCCCACAATGTCAATCTCATTGAGGAACTGTGGATCATTTTGCAATTTCCAGGACTTATCAGATCCACTGCTATGGTCCTAGGGCCAGAACACTTATGGTGTCCATGCTTTGATAGGTCAGAGGTGTATAAGACCTACACAATATTAGCTGGTTTTATTGTCATGGCTGATCAGTGTACACAACTGGTGGCGATACCAATTTTGAAAGGTTCTCAAGATTTTAGATATAAAATAATATGTAGTGATCATCATTGAATTCCTGTCACTGAACCCACTGAACACAGAGACACTTGACAGTCAGCTTCTTCCCAGTCTGAACAGGATAGTGTCCCCTTCAATGCTATAAACATGGATAGACACATGGATCGGCCAACCATGTATGCTTGTTTAAAAGGGCAGAGTAAAATAAGATTATGCCAAACATATCTGAAGGGCAATGGAAAGGGCATGAAAACCCAAAATGCCTGATCGATACTTCTTCTATCAGTAGAAATGAAGGGACATAAAGGTTTCCCCATACACATTAAGTCATCATTAGGATCTTGCCAGGAATTTTCAACCTTGAAATTTCAGACATCAGACTACAGTCTACGGGGTTTTTGGCCACCTGACAAAAAGTCATCCATTGGGAATACGAGTCACCATTTGGAAAATGTACGGTACTTTGTGACTAAAATAATGTCTCACTGGCTGTAGACGGGACTACCTAAAATGTTGGCAAGAGAGTCACCTAGTCTATAATTCTCATCAGATTATAATCTAACGCACATGGCAAGATCAAAGTCTTTGCCGAGAACTGACCACTAAACCTTCATCCAAGGCACTAAGCCCTAAGTCCTAAGACACAAAGAAACTCGAAGACAAACTCCTCGGGATTTACGGTCTCTGATCTTCATTCCGTGATGACAGTTTAGACTACAGTAAGAAGTGGTCGCATTAATCCCTCAAAATTAGATTTCAAGCTCTCGGGTTTGCAAGTGTTTTACCCCAAATGTGAATGAATGAAAATACAGACCTAGAAGTAAAACAATGATTCTGCAATTCACTCCCAATCCTGTTTTACTAACACTTTGGAGCGGAGCCAAGAGGAGAATCTGTGACCCATTTCTGAGATAAATACGCGCTGAAGGATAGGGGGAGGCTCGACGTGTATGAAATCACTGGACCAAAAGCGCTGCATACACATTTCTGATGGGAGAGAAGTGCACAGACACCTCTGGGCGCAAACCTCAGTAAATATTAAACAGGAGTCGCATATTCATTTACAAGTGTTTACAGGAGGCTTTGTCCTCGCGTAGCTGTCCCTCTACTGTACCACGGACGTACCATGACAAAAGTAGTCAAAATGTCAGCTTATATAATACTGGGAGCGCGTTACCATCATGTTACTGTTTTTGCCGAAAAACCGAGAGCAAAATTGATAACAGTCAACTAGAGATTATGGTCATATAAAAGGTTTGAAACAAAAAGAACAAAAATAATATAAGACTGTAATCACACATGCCATTTTGGATGCTGTTTTTTGAGAAGTGGATGCATGAGGATGAAGACGTATACCGCTAATGGTTGATCCATTACGAGTAAGCCTGTACACAAAGTTTTAATGGGCTGCACAAGATTGGAAAAACATAACATACAAAAACCGTCTGACCATAAGTCCTACGTGGTACTGGAGGCTGTCATTCACTTTAACCAAGCTGCAATTCCGGACACAGCCAATGGACAGGTGGGGCGCTGTTTTTTTTAGAAGTAGCTAAGATTTTCTAATCCTGGACAGAATTTTGGGACATCAAAGAAATTTTCCTATTTTAGTATGTTAGCCACTGACCACAGTATAGGAGACAACATAGAGATTGGTGGGCATTTCGCTAGGTAGACCCCTACTGAACAGGAGAACAATGTGGATCTGTGTAGTCGGACCTCCACCAAGTTATCACCTATCCTATAGACAGGGGATGACTTTTTAGGACAGAACAACCACTTTAACTCCAATTTGATTGACTGCAGCTTTTTTGGAAGGAATAGATTACAGACCGATCTGTAAAATTCAATATGAAGCGAGTGCTCTAGGGAGTTTGTCAGCCCTATAAATAGAATAAGACCATGATCAGATTCCGAAAGAGGGACATGGACTGGGTTTTTGTCTTTGTCTCTAATTTTTTTTAATACTTGGATTTATTTATATGATAATTTTCTCCTATTTATCATAACCAAAGCAACTACTGGGAAAGGTGCGGCTTCCAAAATTGTGTAGGCATTGTAACGTATTCCACCTGCTCTTGACCTAGCGCTCTCAGCCTCCTCCAATCTACCCAGGACTGTCACTCAACAGCGGTCGCTAGACTTTAGATTACCCAACGGAAAGTCTCGGGCGTCTTCAGGATCATATGAATTTTTACATCTCCTAGACAAAACAATTATATTGCGATCACGAGATGGATGCTTATCTGGACATTTATTTGCAATAAGAGCAATGGCTGCTGTCTCATTACCAAAAGCCAATAAGGAGTAATTTATGAACAAAATGATACGGAGATCAAAATCTTCAACCTGCGACGCTCGGGAGATAAATGAGAAGCAATCCCCTATGTAACAATAAAGTATTGTGGCGAGTCTCGAGTCCGCACGAATTAATACGATGCCTTAGTAGGAAGCAGAGGGCAGTTTATTGCTGCAGGTAATGTATGCAGAGATGGGGCGAGCGGCTATACGACTGGCACGGGGTGGCTGTGCGCCTGCACCGGACATCCTGCTTGAAGGGCATCATCATGGAGATTTCACTCATTTCTCATCTTCTGCAGGATTAACGATGATGGATGCTTGATTAGGGCCATTTATTAGTCCAATTTAGCGCGAGGATTCATTTTGTAATTGATATCTCAGTTCTGTAGCCTCTCATTTATTTCGGTAGTGGAAAGGTGACTCCTGGCAGCATGTTAATGGAATCTGAGGGCCGTTCAGGAAGTTTTCTGAGCTCCTCACAAAGAGGTCACATCATCCATCAGATCTGTCACCAATTCCAGACGGAGACAGTGGGAGCCAACAAAACAGTCTCACTGCAGTGCTGGCCGTCCACGAGGAAGCGGCTTCTTCTTCCATCTTATCACATTTTATTTATACACTCTCCCTTGAGAGATTCTTACACTTTCATTTTTAATTACTGGTCCCCGAAGAGATGTCTCCACAGCAACATTCACGCCATCGAGAGGGTTGCTTCCAGTCCCAGACTACCTTTCACTCTGCTTCTATTAGACATTAAAAAACTTCAGAAATGTGAAGACCCTTGCCAGATTTATAAAGCGCCATCAATACCAAACACGACAGATTCCTCACCCCCTCCCGTGTTTTGCTGCCAGCCCTGGGATACATTTTTCGATCACCAGGCCCCGTCTGCTTTTCACAGACTGCCAAGGATTTAAATAGAAGTGCAAGACTAAATACACAGCCTTCCGAAAAGCTTTGACTCGACATTTGGGAGCGGTGTGCTGCAACATCAGGACCTGAGCTGTCACCAAAATCCTATGGGAACCGATATATGCAAAACAAGCATCAGGGATAGAGACCCACACAAACACCAGGGACATCAGGGATATAACCCCGGGGGGCGCACAGTCTACCCACATAGAAAAAGCACAGCCTGCAAGGCTACAGCCACACATTGAGTCTCAATCCAATCAATAATTCACCATCATATCTGACTCCACCAAAAACATTAAACCCTTCATTACGGCGACCTCCTCTACTGTACATACTGCAAACAATGGAGACTGCAAAATTTAGGAAAGGAAAATTTGGATTTCATGAATTCAATTATGGTAAAATTCTGCTAATCCGGCACCTCTATCATTAAACTAGATTATCGTATGTCATGAGCTATTAGTAGCCTGGATAGCCAGATAAAGGGGATGGCACCATTCTACTAGAGATAGACATCACCTACACATCTAACGTCATGGCCTTATCCACAGGGCCGTGCGTATTTTGGTCTGTAAGAGTTAACATCTGCCTTAGAAGCCTCTGTCACGCGTCCTGCCAAATTTGATGAGAAAAATAGATATTTTAGGGCTGTTTTGTCCAGTCAAACGATGGACATCATGAGGGAACTCAAAGGACCCCGATATAAGTGATTGGGGTTGGTAGGGAACTGTCGGTGTCCGTCATGTGGAGGATCCACCATATTGTAAACCACCACACCAATGTGTATACACAGTTCAATATAGGATCCATATTGTGCACAATACCCCGGATAATATTGTTCTGTAGTCTGGAGTTGGCACATTGTAACACACACACACACACACACACACACACACACACACACACACACAGTAAGCACTGCTCTTTTACCATATAATACAGTCTTGTATAGATATAGAAGTGATCACATAGTTAAATAGGTTAACAGAAGATGCAAACCCAATCTATTATCCTATCGTGTGACTCAGAGGAAGGTCAGGACTTCTATACTGATGACCTATCCTTAGCATAGGTCATTGATACGTGATCAGTGGGGGGGCTGACACTCAGAACCCAAACTATCAATTGCTCAAAGAGGCTGCAGCCTCTTCCTTGTGATGACGTCACATTCAATGGTCACATTCAAGGGTCTGAGCTGCAATACCAAGCCTAGGTCCTATAATATGTATGGCGCTGTGCTTGGAATTCAAGGAAGAGGCCTCGGCATTTATCTCAACACTGTGGCCTCTTCTACCACCTGATCCGTGGGGATCCCTGGCGGTGTACCCCACCAACCACATTTTGATGACCTTAGAAGTCCTGGAATACCATTTTAGGAGAAAAACCTTCTGACATCAAATAGAACAGAATCAGAATTACATTCCGAAATCTAATACCTATACCTTCTAATATCATATTTTTTATTTATTTATTTTTAAGAAAGGCCACTCTTGACTTTTTTTTTTTTTTTAAATAAAATCTCTGCTTTTTACACACCCAATAATGCCCACCATGCTTATGCAGGTTCCACCACCGCGTGCTCCATAGACTTTAATGGATCTAGTTACACAGCCATTGTTTAAAATGGTGCTTGAGAACGACGAGATAAAACAGAACAAGCTATTTCTCGATTTCACAGATACCTCAATAGACTCGTGTCTATGAGGGATCCGTGAAAACAGATTATCCTAGGGGCCGTGAAAAATGTACTTTATTCATGGTCGAGTGCAAGGCACTGTTGTGTGAATGAGGCCCATCAGGTAGGTTTTTGACAATGTATTAACTTATTTGTGTTAAATATCCCAATAGTAGAATTTTTTATTTTTTTTTTTTTGCATTTTATGGCGAATGATAATCACATGACAATTTTTTTTTTTTAGTTGGGTGTGGCTGATCTGACCATCATCTGAAAGGGCTTTTCTACCTTAGGTAAAGCATTACGATTAGAGATGAGCGAGTAGTATTTGATCGAATACCTCGCCGCCATAGGAATGCGTGTAAGCAGCCGAATACCAAGGAGTTAAGCGCACCGAATAATCGATGCGCTTAACACCTTGGTGTTCGGCCACTTACACGCATTCCTATGGCAGCGAGGTATTCGATCGAATACTACTCTCTCATCTCTAATTACGATAATTTACATAGTGATATTTGGGGGGCCAATTTTAGAGGATTAATTCTATACTATTGCCATCGTAGGGATTCCTTTTTATACCTGCAGATTGCAGACGTCTTCCACCAGATCCCTGTACCCATATACAAGTAGTGACTATCCGACCGTAAATGAGTGATCATAGCGAATATCTGCCTCCCTCCAGACTATACCACAGAGATGTCAGTAGGGGTGTTCTACACTTGAAAACACACGGCAATGTGGAAGATGTGTAATATATTGTTGCAGAATGTAATTACAATTATGAAGGGTTGGGGCCTGTAGTTTACACCATTAGTGAATTAACATCATGGTCGGTAGCGCCCTCGCCATATATTTTATTAATGCATTTAATTAAACAGGCCGCGACATTAGGAGAAGCAGTTAATGTTAACCAACACCGCAAGGAATATTGGTTTAGAGAGAATGCGGTGAATGTAACGAAAACCAAAAGACAAATCACCCAGCCGTGAGACCTGGAGCCACTAGCGGCACTATGGTAGTCCTGTGTCTATTACTAAAGCGTTACACTCCGGACATAGCAGGCGACACGTCATCGCTTTCAACACAATGCCTTAAATACAGTATTAATAAGGAAATATTCTGGATTACCAGGTGGTCAGAGAAATACAGAAAAGATGGATATATTGCTTGCAAGTGGACAGAAAGAAATCCTAAGGGTTTATTCACACAGCTGGATTAAAACCCACAGTCTGTTAAAAAAAGCATACACAATAGATGGCGTAAGAATGGGTTTAAAGACCACCCATTGGCATTACTGGCCTGCCTAGATTGGTAAATACGTTCATGAAATAACAATCTTTTCTTATAGCTCTACATTGTGCTGTTCCTCTGTTACTCCTCCTGGAAATTTATGAATAACATGTCAACTAAGCATTACCATCACTTTATCAAATGGGTGTGTCCCTATTACACTATAAGGATAAGTTCACACCGCGTTGTTTGGACCGGAACCTGAGGCGGAAGCCGCTTCAGGTTCCGGTCCAAGAGCCAGGTAGCTGCGACAAAGCCGATGCACTGCACCAGCATTCAGCCGCGCACTCCGCTCCGGATTAGGCCCAATGAATAGGCCTGGTCCGGAGGAGGGAGTGTCTTCAGGCCGAATCGCAAGGTGAAACAGCCTGAAGAATGAACACCTCGCTTCTTTTTTCTGGGAGCCGGAACAAACAGCTTCCGGTAAAAAGAACTGACTGGCTCCCATTGATTTCAATGAGAGCCGTTTTTTGGGGTCAGGATTTTGAGGAGAATTCGGACTCAAAATCCTGACCAAAATACCCCGTGTGATCTCAGCCTTAAAATGTGTAAGGACACACCCATAACTGGAAACGCCCAGATGTCAATTATAGTATTAAGAAATTTCAAGGAGGAATTACAGAGGAACGACACAACCTAGTTATTAAAGACAATGCACTTGTATATTATGGGAAATACAATGACTAAAACAGACCTGTCAGGGGAGGTGACGTCTGAAATGTGCCTCACATGAATCCCCTCCAGGTATTATAGTTTCCGGCAGTCTTAGATTCCACCTACATTCTTATGGAATTTGTGAACTTGACACCAAGAAACTAGACTGAAGGTATCTCTTAAGGCTTGGTTCACATCTGCGTTTAGGGATTCTGTTCCCCTTCTTGCGGAAAGCACACGCACCCCATTATAGTCTATGGGGTCCGCAGGTTTTCACTTTTTTCTGCGAATTAGGTTTCCATTTGGGCGTTCCCCAAGAGGACTCCCCGAACAGAAACCCATACGCAGATGTGAACCGGGCCAAAGACTAATGTGCCTGCACTTTTTGGACCGCACTGCAGAACATGTTGGCCCTTTAAAAGTAATAGTAATAGTCTTCTCTGCTGTACATTTTCCAATAGTTATATGTATAAGCATGTGGGATGTTACATAACCAAAAAAATATTACTCATGAAAGCCACAACAAGTCTAAATGAACATTCCAGAACAAGCCACAACCACAACATGTCAGCGTGCGGCTGTCAAAAACGGAATCTGTACTGGAAGCTTTACACGCGCATACAGAGACCGCACAGACAGGAGACGTGCCGCATGGATTACAGGGGAAATAATGAGAGAGAAGATTCTATATATGATCAAGATATTACACAGAGACTTCTGGTGCAGTGGGACTGCTCACTGAGGAGCTCTGCACTACGGTATGCCAGGAATCTGCATCCTCAGGCAATACATTGCAAATAAAACTGCACCCGCTGAAAGTAATGCTAGTCTGAAGGAGGCTGGGGGTGCAGGTGAAGGGGGAAATACATTAATGACCTATCCTGATGATCTTTGGACCATCGCAACCCCTTCATTGTGGAGGACACAAAGTTCTGGGTACATTGATCCCAAGTACAACCCATCCCATTATGAATAGTAGGGAATATTAGATGAGTTGCAGTCTATTGTACAATTGTGTAACCTATATAACTTCCCAATATACTTTATGATAATGCTGCACTACTTCTGAAGCTCTCTGCTTGCTTTCAGTGAATATAAAAATGATGGCTGAAAACCTAGACAGACCTAATTCTTAGAGGATTTCTATGAATGTTGTCAGACAATCTTATGAAGTATAGGGACTCGATTTCAGGCCATGACATTGTATCTAAAATAAAACATTGTAACAAACCGACACCAAGGAGAGATTTCCGCTGAGGATCTGTTTAAGACTAGCTTAAAGGGATCCTGTCACCAGAATTTACCCAACTTCCCAGATAGATAGGTTAGGGTCAACTGGATAACAAAATGCTTTCCGCTTGCAAATCGCTACCTCTCTTGTTGAAATATTGCTGATTTACTCAATATGCAAATGAGCAATGAGGGCATTGTTATCACCCTTAGGGCTCGTTCACACGGGGCAAGAGGGGGCGGATTTTGGCGCTGAATCCACCTCAGAATCTGCCCCCTCACAATAGCGGTCTACTTAGACCGCTAGTTTACTTTTTTCTGTGAGCGGCATGTTCCCGCTCACGGAAAAAAGAAGCAAGCTGCCCTTTCTTCAGGCGGATTCCGCGGCTAATTCAGCTCAGGCGTCCGCCTCACGGCAGCATCCTCTGGACTAGGCCCATTTATTTGGGCCTACTCCAGAGCAGGAAGCAGCGACTGTCGGAAGCCGTGTCAGGCACACTTTGGCCTTATTCTGACGCGGCTCCCCACGTCACAATCAGGACCAAAATACACCATACCCCGTGTGAACTAGCCCTAAGGAGGTAAGCATAATGTCCTTATTACTCCAAAGAACTCATTTGCATATTAACAAAAACAGCACCGATTCTCATGGGGAAAACACAGCGAGATTCAGCAGATTGTAACCTATCTATCTTCAGGGCTGGGCTCATATGCTGGGTTCTACTGACAGACTCCCTTTCCAATTCCCTTGCTGGCGTGCCACACCTGTCTATGGGCAGCCCAGTGGCTCAGTAGTTAGAACAGTTGCAGCGCTGGAGTCCTAGGTTCGAATCCAACCAAGGACAACAAGTTTGTATGTTCTCCCTTCTGATCTCATCCCACTATAGGAAATGCCAGGCACATAAAAACAATATGGCCCATGGTTTATAGGTCCAACCCTGCTACGTGATACAGTTGTGAACATAAAGCCCCACACATAACAGCAACCAAATTATATGTGTATGGGCTTCCTGACAAGAAAGGATGGGGCCTATTGAATTTCAACATGCCCAATCCTTTCCAAGGGAGAGAGATAAGCCACCATAGGTATCACTACTGTTCACTGAACCCAGTATGGCAACCAAACAAGGTGTACAGCCAACTATCAGCTATAGCGACGCAAAACATATGTGTTGTGTAATTTTCTACCACTGAACACCAGTTCTAGTCATTAAACAGGGTAGTTTTGGCAGCGAGCGCCTGGATTTCAGCACGTCTGATTCCAATAAACACGACAGTCACAGTACTCTCGTAACAAATCTGCTGTGTGTGAATAAACCCTAAAGACTTCACACTGGTGCAATGACTCTTTGCCTTGGGTTGTACTCATTAAATGTCAATTTCCAAAAAAAAAATAATTCAGAGTCAGTGAAAACTGAGCCCTATGTAATGTAACGTGAACCACACTTCCCAGAACTCTAGAAATTAAAATGCTTAATTTCCTAAATCCTAATTGCTGATCCATTCTGAAGTAAAAAAAAAAAAAAAAAAAAAACGGGAGGAGGGGGAGGGGAAAGAACTGATACCGCATCTCTTTTATTGCATTTACACATAAAAAGATACATGGGGAGATTTTCATGTCGCAAAAAAAATAAATGTCACATTAATGCCTTGATTTTCAGTACTGAAACTATAGGAGCCCGAGCCATGCTGCGTGCAGACACTATTTTATTTTGGCAAGTCGGCCTAGATAATTATTCCTAATACAAAGGTTAATTCTTCTTTTTTAACAAAAATTTTAGAAGCCTTTTCTACCTCCTCCAGCCCGTATTGTCAGTAGCCATGTCCTTCCTCGAGTCATTGATAAAACAGGACCTAAAGAAATAAAGGCTGGGCCACAGCGTGGTTTGTATTGTGGCTCCAAACATTAAAAGGAGACCAAGGATTTAAGGGATAGTTCACACGGGGCATGGGACCGCGTATTTTGGTCCTGATTTTGATGCAGGATGCCGCCTCAGAATAGGACCAAAATGTGACTGTCGCGGCTTCCCGCTCCAGAGTAGGCCTAAATGAAAGGGCCTAGTCCGGAGGGTGCTGTTGTGAGGCGGACGCCGGGGCTGAATCAGCCGCGGAATCCGCCTGAAGAAAGGGCAGCTCGCTTCTTATTTCCGTGAGCGGGAACATACTGCTCACAGAAAAAAGGAATCTAGTGGTCTGCATAGACCTCTATCGTGAGGGGGCAGATTGTGAGGTGGATTCGGCGTGAAAGTCTTGCCCCGTATGAACGAGCCCTAAGAGAATTTGAGATTTGGAATGATATACTTCAATAGGTTACAATTACCCGTAAAGAGTAATAGTGCCGAGGGTGCATGTGTTCTCAATCGAGAGAAAGGAATCGGCCGCTGCCAGAAATGTCTAGTGGTGACTTATCTTCTCCATAGGAACAAAGCATCGGAAATGCTAAAATTCAGCACGTCCAATCCTTCTTCCACCCATCACTTGTCAGCATACAGGTAAGGCTGGGTTTACATCGGCACGTTCAGGGTTTTCCAGGAGTTAAATATTCATGACGTATCTTTAGGATAGTCCATCAATATCGGACTGGTGATCCAATACCTGGGATCCCCACAGATCAGCTGCTCAAGAAGGCAACACGGTGGCTCAGTGCTGAGTCCTGGGTTCGAATCCCGCCAGGAACCACATCTGCAAGGAGTTTGTATGTTCTCCCTGTGTTTGCACATGGATTTCCTCCCATTCTACAAAGACATTTTCACTTCAAAGGTATAACCTGTTTGCAGCTCTGTCCCATACAAGTGATCGGAGCTGAGCTGCAATACCCACAATAGGCATCTTGGTCTTGAAATCCAGATTTCCCAATTCTGATGTCCATAGACTATTTATTTACTGTCTATATGTATCTCAGTTGGTTGGACCTGATGGATATACGTCATTCAACCATAGGTGGCCATGAATGCGTACACCTTTTCTAGTGCCGTCTATGGGATTTAGGACAAAAGCCCAACTCTGCCTGCTTAGCTCTATCCATAACACCCATATTATTTTATGGTGGGGCCCTCTCCGAGAAACTTCTCAGAATTGGTGAACCAAGCTCACTAGACACCCAGTTTTCTTACACTTATCCAATACTACCGTACTATAGCGGGGTATTGCATAAAAGTTATATCCATAAAAAGCCACTTTCTTGGTTAGTGAAGCTTAGGCTGAGCTGTAGTACCTGACTCAGCCTATGGACATTGGGGGCACTGTTGTTGATTTTTTTATTTTTTTTTTTAATCTTCTTATATCCGGACCAGTTTCTTGTATATTTACAGGAAAATCATTTATCCCAGCAATAATATTAACCAAGTGGAAAACGTACACAGCCTAGTGATCAAACAGAATAAAGTAAGTATACGCCGTGCGTCAATGTGACCCCGCCATTCGCAATCTTAGAATTGCTCTAAATCTGAACCCAATTAAGCCAATAAACTTAACAACATAAAAGACCAACATGAGAAAAAAAGAAGATCTGGCAAATAGAAATAAGTGAAAGCGAAGGCTTGGCCTTTATTTTATATAACATGCCGCAAGTGTCTGTGTGGAGCCCTCGGAAATATATTCCCTTTTATTGGGGAGATGAAGCTTAGCTGGTCTTCTTTGAGGCATCCCAGTGTATCATCCCTCCTAATAAATGGCTGTCCTATGGGAATGTGTCAGAAAGATATAGGTCATCTTCTGTTTTCTCCACCGTAGAGCGTTTCATAGCCAATATATCTGCGGCATGGCACCGGCTGATGAACAAGCGGCGAACTGTATGTGGACGATATTGTACAAACCATCAAAGGGTTGCAATCCAATCACTGTGATTTGGATCCCAGCCCGGTACACTACTTATAATAGAGAGCGCTAGATGTAATTGCTCCGGTACCCGCCATAATAGTCCTTTGCTTCTTTGTAGGCTTGTATCTTTCTCAGGCACAAGATTGAAGCTTCTCCGAGAGCCTATACATGTATTAAAAATCTTTATTATAAATGGGCAGCGAGGTTAACGGCAGGCCTCCAGCTTTCCACATTCCCTGTGAAGGTCACGGACAAAATATCCGGCAAGGTAAAATTATATTCATCGCCTTGTAAACATAGAGGAAGATTCTAAGAATACGGGATAGCACAGATTATAAAAATTACAAAGTTAATAATCCTACTCTTCAAAATAATGATACGTATAATACAAAAATACACAAAAATAAACATGAACCCGTAGGATAATTTTGACATGAGCATAATAAGGACGCATTTCGGTGCCCATACTAGAGCGGCAAGTGCCAACATCACAAGAGAAAGAAGAGGGGCACTTAAAGGGGAGTTCCAGACTAAATAATTGATGACTTAGGATAGGCCATCCATTAAAGATCAGCAGGGGATTGACATAGGGGATCGACACCTGCGTCGCTACTGCATCAAACAGCTGATCCACAGGGGTCCCAGGTGACAGACCCTCAACTGATGACCTATACTAAGGATAGGATATTCATTAACAAGTCCTGGAAAACCCATTTAACAAAAAGCATGACAGATCCTCATGATGAATACACTTCAGGATGTTTTGGCGCTAGGCCAAGACTTGCAGAAGTAATATGGGCACAAATATAAGGCTGGATTAAAGGGGTTTCATGAAATTTTTAAAAACTGATGATCTATCCTTAAGATAGGCTCTCAAGAAAACACCATAGGGGGTCCGACACCCAGGAGCCGGGGGGATCACTGAAGCGGCAGTGGTGTTCGCTGAGGAGCACTTAAGCATGGACACCATAGCAGATGGCACTGACAATGTGAGTGTTACTTCTCTAATTATTTTTATCATTAAATTGGGATTACTAGGCTAAATATATTTATGTCCTATCCAAAGGTTAGGTTACCAATGTCAGATTGCTGGGGTACAACACCCAGAACCCTCACTTATCAGCTTTTCTCAGCAGCTAATATGTAAACAATGGAGCAGGAAGCAGATAGCGCTGTTCTCTGTGTAGTGGCCAGGCTAGGTTACTGCAGTTCATCTCCTATTGAAGTGAGTCAAGCTGCAGTGACCGGGTTCAGACACTACATAGAGAACAGCGCTGTCTGCTTCCTGCTCCATTCTCTGTGTATCAGCTGTTAAGAACAGCTGATCAGTGTGGGTGCTAATTGTCAGACCCCCACCAATCTGGTAGGTCATCAATAATTTTGGGATACAAAACTCTTTCACAAGGGGCTGGACAATCACGTTAAGACACATTTGTCATGATATGTAGCACTATAGGAGGGATGCATTATAGTATAAGAAGAAATTCTCATCATCTAGGAATCGGATCAAGGGTTTTACAATTTTTTATTGACTATGAAGCGACTTGAAGGCATATAATATAAGGCTACACACATTCTTACGTTGCTACATTGCAACAAAGTCATGATGTTTTGGGTCCCAAGCACACGGCCGCAGTTGCTTTGCTTTATACGGCCGTAGTTATGATGGCATATGAACGGATTCATTTCTATGTCCCCATACTGATGTCTGATTTTACAGGTCAGAGTCTGGGTCATAGAAAACAGCAGCAAAATGGTGATCAGGTCCCATTCCTGTCCGTATATATGCGCCACAGTCTTGCCCATACAAGTATATGGGATCATACAAGTCATTTTGTCAATCCATGATTACAGATGACATACAAATACAACGATGACATGTTTTTGTAGGATATGGATCCGTTATTTGTGGACAGTAAAAGCCAATGTGCTAGTCTTAGACTATTTGTTCCCGCTATAGGAGATGGTTAAGAGACCAGGTCTTATTTAGACATCTACCCTGTAAGTGAATGGGAATCTTAAGACATTACGCATGAGTTAGAGACCTTCTCAAGTTCTCATCTGTGGTCCATGCCGGCCTTATGGACTTTGTTAGAAGGGCCTCAGTAGAAAGTAGGGCATTAAGGGGGCGATTTAACAGACCATATAGAAGAGATACAACATCTGACAATATTATCTTCTACATTCCTTTACGTCACCCCCCCCCCCCCCATAGTAAACTGGTTAATGAGATTTTAGGCTTTAGTTATCTCTTCAGTAATCCAATGACTAAAAGCGCTTTACAGGCTCTTAATACCAACTCTGACACCTGCAGCTCACGCCAAATGAGGGAACCTAAAGAGACGCTAAACCTAAAGTCTGTCTTATCTCTATTTGCCGTGCCGCATGCAATCTATTCTTCCCCATCCAGCCATTTTGGACTGCCTGTAGTGTCCTTCAAGGACAGGAGGTTCCGGAAAGACACCTTTCCCCCGCGGCGGGTACTTTATCTCACATACATTCAGTCCTGAGAACATTTACATACATACTTGTGATGGCTATTAGCCGCTCGGCACTTTTATAAGCTGCGGTCTTTAGCTTTAGTGCGCTTTTATATCAGCATGTGGCTGTAATGGCCAGAAGAGAACGGAGAGACATTGCAATAGGAATAAATCCATTTTAAAGAAAAATCTAAAAATAAAATGGCTATTTATTAGCGTCTCTAATCCTATAATTCAATCCATTACATTATGAAGGAAACCAGAGCAGCGTGGGCAAGCGGCGCGGTAGACTGGACCTGACTCACACATATTGAATTGTGGATGGAGCTCAGGACTCTCAGCCACGAGTATCTGCTAGGTACATGATGGATTGGCCAGCATTGGAGACACCCATCTATCAAACAATATGACATTTACGATCCAATATTTTGTGGATATGGTACAGTAACAGCTCTGGTTGCTGTTATTTGGTTAGTACAGTCAGGTTTAATTGACAACCATATATATCATCTATAACAGAACGCTTAGGCGTGGGTTAGCTAAACCTACGGCTGACTTCATGCTCTTGAGCTGCACAATATCAGCAAGCAAAAGGGAAAAAATGTTGCAATGAATTAACCACTGAGTGTTACCAATCCCCTTGTATGTTCCTACACAATTTGAAAATGTTAGTTCTGATGTCAAGGGACGCTCCCTGTTTACAGATATAACCTTAGCTTCAATTTGTTTAAGGGCTCGTTTCTCATGAAACCAATTCAATACAGTTAGGAAAATCCATGACAAGCTGCAGTTCACAGCCAAACCACTGGGTGGCCACACATAGACATCTCATGGCAGAGTATCCTGAAATCATGTTGTTTTGAAAAGCTGGCCAGGTTATGGCATCCATATCTGGACTTGTCCAGCCAAGAAGAAAGATGAGAATGGTCACATCTGTACATGGGAATGACAAGTTGATGATCAAATAATACATTTTAATGAGGAACAAAGGAATGGCACAAAACAGGGATATATGTAGTTACTAAAATGAGACTGGTGTGTGCACTGGAATACAGTGATGAGAAAACCCCGGGTGGCGCACTCCTCAATGGCAAGAACACAGATGAAGGATGGAAGATACTTTATTTGGGTCGGATAACGCGTTTCGGGATTTAGCGAAACAAACATGAACCCCTTTGTCAGATATCGCCGGTGCTCGCTATGCTGAGCAGTCTGCAGGATGAGTCACCGCTCCGTCACCAGGACCCTCACTCCAGACAATCACGTCATTATATTGTATTGTGGATCCTCCAAGACTTTGGGAAGCGGTTAAGTTCCAGCCCAACTTGGAGGGTGGACTTGGATGCCGCATTGACTTATACATTGTCCCAACAAGAGCGCTATCATATCTGTGCCTTTTTAACTCCCACCAACCTAGTTGGCAGTTGACATGTCAGTATTCTACGAACCGCCACCGTACAGAATACAGCACAAACTATAAAGCTGATGTCTACGTGGCAGAGAACGTTGAGTACCACTGTACATAGGATACATTATTGCAGGTGACTATAAAATCCCCAACAATGGGCGAGCTGATGATAGGCGCCCTCTAATTTGCTGCAAGTGCCATTTTTATGGCATACTTATGCCAAGTTCCGGGACTCAGGATGCAGACGAATGTGTCCCACGAAGGCAGTGATATAATCGGACGTAAACCTTCCGCGCGAGGATGCATGAATGTTTCCTAATAGTGTCTTCCGAGTTCAGCCAAGTTCAATACTATTACGCCGTTTCTATTAAATCGTTCTGAACGCCACAGCACCCAAGACAACAATCATCTGCTTTCACTTGTGGAATAGCGCAGGAAATTCCGATTGAGAAATATTGTAGACGTACACAAACTTTCTGTTAACAAGAACATAACAGGGAGACAATGTCAGCGCCGCAGACGTTGCACAACACATTATTTATACTTTCCATGTACGCTGCACGCAGGCCGCTTTGAATAAACGGTAGTAAAACATTGCGAGGACGGAGATTTGTGTTTTAATATGTAAATGGTATTGGCAGACATGGCCTGCAGTACAGGAGCAGCTATCCAAGGATCACCTACTGAGCTACCCACTCATAGCACAACCAACATATACTGGATATTTCCAAGCTAAGAGAAATACATACAAATAAATGCAAACAGGGAAATAATAAAAATAATAAAAAAAATACGACTTCCAACTTATGATCCCCAACTGGGAAATTGTCCAGGATCACCAGCAAAGCACAAACGGCAATATTCTCCCAGTTTATTCAGCTTTTGCATCAGAGATCGGGCTACATAATGACTATGGTGTCCAAGATGGAGCTGCGTACAAGTTGCATTACCAAAAAAATGTTTGTGATCTGATCCTCAACTATTTTGTAGCGCAATTTCAGGCATTAAATTTAGTCTAGGGCTACATGGCGACTTTGATCGTGCAACATGACTTGTCTTGTGACAAAAACTTTGAGCAACATGTTGATTGCATGACTAGTTTGGAGCCACAGTTTACATTGTACTGTAGTACAACATAGTTGTATGCGGCTTGTGACCACAACCACAGTTCGTACTGGTTTAGTTTTCTATGGCAATTGTCGCGTTGCAGATGTGTTATGCTGCCTGTTGCAACGCAAGCACCCTGATCAATAGGTGCAATGTTACACCTGAATATATATATATATATATATATATATATATATATATATATATATATATATATTAGGCCTGGTTCGGGTCTCTGTTTGGGGAGTCAGATCAGGGAAACCCTGAATGGAAACCTATATGCATTAAAAAGCAGTTACCTAAAGCAAACCAGCGGACTCCATAGACTATAATGGGGTCCGTGTGGTTTTGGCTTGGTTTCTGCACGAAACATGCGGAGACAAAAGTGCTGCTTGCACAACTTTTCCCTCTGCATGTTTCATGCAGAAACCCAGTAGAGACCAAACGGCCCCCATTATAGTCTATGGCGTCCAAGGGTTTCCCAGGTTATCAGGATTGGATTTTTTTAGAACGGTCACAGTCCCAATCAATACTAAAGCCCAGTTCACACGAGTGAAGTAAACAGCCATGCAACAGCCATCACACATCTGCATTAAAATCAATTCATGTGACTGCGGCTATTTAAATGGGCCATCAAAAACTAGGCTATGACCCATTTTTATGGATCCCTTAATAGACTCAAATCTATGAGGAATTCATTAAAAGGGTGCCCATAAATGCAAAACAGCTGTGAAACTTGTTCTTTTTTCACGACCGTTTTGGCTATTGGTCATCTGAATAGAGCCTAAGAAGGTTGGAGCTGGAGGGTGAACAAAATCAAGTCTCAAAAAAAAAAAAAAAACCAACCAAAATACAGACAATCTGCAAGCAATGGACAGTCGCCCGCAACTTTCATGGTGCCTATGATGGCAAAGTAGTGCACTACTGGTGACAGTAGAGTCATGCTGGCGATATACCGCATGATACAACGTGACTACAATGGCAATCATTACGTTGCAATGTGACATTGCGATCTTCATGTCGCGCAGCCAAAATTTCCATTCAGCCCTTACTGCAGTAATAGGAGCTTTGCCCTGAAGTCCTTGTGCACACGGTCTCCCAAGGGTCCATACTTCTTAAAGTAGCTCCATGTGATCCATTACACCGCATCATGTAGGTATTCGTACCTTAAATTATTGCTTCTAGGAAAAAAAGATGGTGCCTCCCGGAGGAACCATACAGCACCTGAAGTGCTTATGGGTCCATAATAGAAGGCTATGGGGAGTCAGTGTATTACCAGACAGGGTCAGTGCAAGGGTATTGCCATGTGCATGTGCGGTATACGACAATATCCATCACTAGCAGGCGTGGGGGAACTTCAATAAGACAAACTTAACTTATAGCTTTAGCTATAGCATTTCCTAATGTTTGGGATCACTCTAGCGCCACCCATCACATTTTTATCAAAGAATCTCATCTTATCTATTGAGAACTGTTTCTGCAAAGACATAGTAAGCCCAAACAGTGATATGTGAACGCGGTCTAAGCGCTACACATCAGCCAACGTCAACATCTCAGACTTGTCCAGTCTAGGTTTAGCAACTCTGCAGTTTTGACTGTGATCAGACAGACAGGTGTGCATTCGCGCTAACAAAAGACGTTATTCAATTAGACACATGGACAGCCCTCAAACTCTTCCGACCCAAGAACGTGTAACTAATGAGCTGGCAGCCAAAATGATAAATATATGTACCCGGGACCAAAGCACCATGCAAGGAAAACTTCCTGATCCTGGTAATGACTTATGTAACGCCGAAAAAAATAGGTCATAAGACTCAAAAACCACATAATCGGCACAAAAAATAGTTGCACAAGAAACGGAGCATCCGATAATCTGACACTAATAATTCTATCAAGATTATGACCGGGGAAGCCAAAAATAATGGCGCAAGTAGTACCATTACATGGTTGTGTTAAGGGAAATTTTCAGGCAGAAAGTGAATTAAATAATTTTATTGATCAGCCCAAATGGTTCAGGGGAGTCTATCAACATATTCCACCGCTACCACCACATTACAGAGCACATTATAGTGATAAAACTCATATCTTTGTTATTTAGGTCACTGTTGTAGATTTCGGAAATGACAACTTTGAAGTGTTCTGCAATTGAGATAGGACAAGCAGACCCTATGGTAGCAGGGCGCCATTCAGCTGACCCGGATCAAGCAGTACAGTCCTGCATTTCAGGTGCTGTCACATAGTCCTGGGCAGCAGATAGCAATTTCAACTGTATCTGCATCCCCAGGACACAGATAGAGTTGGATACAATGGTGGAGAATGGCGCTTGGGTCCACTAATGTATAACAAGCCCTGGTAATATGTGCACTAGATGGCCCTGGGAACACGGTGCTTGTCCCTTAAGTAGGGTAGAGGATGTTATAACGGTGGGAGGATCAACACTCACTGCAAGGGGTGAGGCAGGCAGAACATGGTAGTGGTCTGAGTGGCAAGAGCAATGCTCCAGGGAGCTGTAACCCTACCCCCAGTGCACCAATTGCCTCAAGTGCATAAAACTTCAAAGTAGTTTTTTTTCTAAATCTACAAAAGTGAAATACATTCACTTGAAAGGAACTGAGATGCAGAAGAACATGTGATTGGTAAATGTGACACCAAAATCAAGAACTGGCCCTAGTGCTCACTTGAGCCCCTCCTATCAGCCGATCGACGGGGTGATTGGAATTATCTGCCACTAATCTGTTATTGAAAACGTATCCTCAGTAAGGGTCATCAATAATAAAATCACAAAAAAAAACCTTTAGGCTAAGGCCCCACATAGCGGCTGCGGGGAAAACCATGGGGGCAACGCATCACATCACGTTTTTCACAAAAAGTCAGCAGAGATTTCATTTGTTGACTTTTTGCTTCCTTTAGTGAAACCGCCGGCGTTTCAGTACAGGTACAATTGACCCGCACCTGTTTTGGAAATCGCAGTGCGTATTTTTCTGCGATGTGCGGATGGGATTTGCTCGAATCCCATTCACTTTGCAGTCACTGTAAAACGCATAAGTTTACTTTACGCCACATGGGGCCTCAACCTTAAGGGGCATGCGCTGGAGAGAAAGGAGTACACCACCATCCATCCTTTGGGATATTGTGGCTAATTTTTACATTTCCTCTTGACATTTGCAATGTTTTTTTTTTTTTTTTTGCCTATTCCAAATGTAACAAAATAATATTCCCGAAAATTCCACTTGCATTCTTATTTTTGTCTGGCGTTAAAAGGATTTTGGCTAGACATTATATATACAATAAAATTTTTATTACGCACCGAGGAATTATAACATGCAATTGAGAACGGAGCGAGGATTGGTCTATTAATTGTGCGCTCTAATACAGTAATATATAACCGTAATGTGCGGGAGCAGCGAATATAATTACAAATCTAAAGCTCTGCTACCTCGTGCTTGTGCATGCACACAAGCAAGACACAAGATCTTCGAGAAATAGCATGGAACGGAAAGCTCAATGGGACAATTATTTACCGCTCTGAAGATTGTTTAGCAGTTATGAATTGTGTATGAATCAATTGCCATCTCCTCCTACTTAGTGTCAAGGGGCCTACACGGAAAGGCTAGCCTTTTATGCAGTGGAAATCAGAGTTGATATCACTCTCCGTAAAAGAGAGCGAGAGCACCAGAGTCACCCCCTCCCCCTACCATGACACAGAACCCCAAAGATTCCAGACGTGCCTGATCCACATTATTGTTCTCCAAATACCACTGATTTATAATGTATGGGTGAACTTTAATCTGCCGGCCAGTCTGCCCTTTATGATAAGGATACAATGAATCTCTAAAGTGTGAGCCACTGTCACAGACTTACAAAAATGTCACATCAACAAATGTATTTATTTCCTAAACTGAGGACACCAGGGATCAAGGCTTAAAAAGGAATTATCCACCGTCCGCCTCCTCACCAGCCAGAGAGATCCGTTTGTGCCGAGAGCATCAGTCACAGATAAAGCAGCGGCACTGAATGATAAGATCATAAAAAGGAGATTAGCTTTGAAACCATGTATCTCACATATAACCACCTTTTGGAATCAACAGTAGGTAATGGGGCAAGGAGAAAGAACAACGAGAGCCAGGTAAGAGGCAGGAAAAGCATAAATGAGGGCAAAAAAAAGAATGCAAAGACGTGGACCAATTATAGTGGAGGATTAAAAAAATTAAGCATGAATTTCTCTAGATGATTCAGTTAAACTGCGGCTTAACTGTTACCAAAAGACCGAGCCAGGGCTTTACATTCTGTAAGGTATTTGAATATACATGAGCTGAGCCTGGAAATTACCATAAAGTATAACAGGTAATAATTAAAATTAACAACAAAAAAGTGAATGGATAAAAGGTAAAATATTACTCGAAATTTGATCAAAAAGATCATAAAATATTGAAATAAACCAAAAACTTCTCCCTCTAATTCAGACGTGTAGATCCAAAAGACGTTGAATTGTGAAGGGTGCATTCCCCCGGAGGACAATGGCGCTGAATTTGGTGTGGAATTCGCGATCTTGTTAAGTGCTGAAAAAAAGCCTCCCATTGACTTCAATGGGTTCCTAAAAAGGAAACCATTGAAGTCAATGGGGGGCTTTTTTCCCAGCGCTGAATCTCACGCAGATTCCACACCAAATTCAGCATTTTCCACTGTGTGAATGCACCATAAGGCTAAGGACACACAAGACAGGTCAGTGGAGGGTTATCTGTAATGGACATCCAACAAAATTGGCTGGTTTTTTTGCCAAAGCCTTTAGCCGCGATTTCTACAGAGCATGGACATCTCACCGGTTGTTGCAAACTCAACCCATGTCTCCCCGGCCTTAAGGAGGAAAAACAAAGCCCTTCTCGAAATTTTATATTGTATAATTATTAAGACTATTGGGGTTGCCCAAGACTATCTATTGATGGCCTATCTTCAGTATGAGGTCAGTGGAGGTCCAACATTCCAGATATCTACATGCTAAGAAAAGGCCACCAATAGGTGTTAGACATGGTCAATGCCAATAGACCATTTTATTCCCAATGGAAATGGTTGGCAACTGACTAAGTTGTTACCTTTCATATTCACAAACCACTTGGATTTCTTCAGGGGACCTCTGTTTTTGAGATAAGCGTGGCTTCTAGTGGTGGGACTTGATCTAACAAAAATGTATGGGATATTATGTGGATATGCACTAAATGTATGTGATGAGGATAGCCCTTTACGCTGACACTGGTTATTTTCTGGTGGCTTCCAATGTCATTTATGACCACATAGACAGAGGACTACCCAACTATCCTAGCATCCCACCAACAACTTATCTACCTTACTGCTGAAAAACAAGTCTCAAACCTGACATGTAAATTTACATGAAGGTAAAGGAACATAGATGCGAACAATCAATCAATGGTTTTCCAAAGGACATTTAGAAGCGATCTACAGGATAGATGAAAAATGTCCGATAAATGGAACACGCCGCTGATCACCAAGATCATGAGATTGATGGAGATAGTCCAGTATAGACCTTGGCTGTTTCCGTCTGTCCCACAGGTACTGGATAGAGCAGCACCGGACATACCGAACCACATGTATGTTCTGTCCATAGATTCATTCTTACAGTAAGATATTATACAACAGTGAGGTCATACACAATAACAAGATGGATTTACTGCCCCACAGAAGATACGGATATCCCACCTAAAATCATGAACTAGCATTAACCTTAGTACCGATTCAATGGACGTGTTTATAGGAAACGGTCGCCCATTTACTATTTATACCTATAGGATGTTCCCACCCTTATTTAACCCTTTGTATTATAAACCAAAGTAAAACGAAGGTCATTAGAAAGGGGTTTCCACAGCTTCCACTTTCATTTCTTACGAAATTTCAGTCTCATATCCTGACAAGACACATGGCATGTATAATTTAGGAAGGTCTCAAGAATCACGGAGGAATTGAAACAAGAGCTAACACATGAACGAGTAGTGAAGACTCACCCAGTGTGGTAAAAGTGCAAAAATCACAGAACGAGTGCACTATATATATATGGTCTCAAGAGAAAAGTACAGAACTATATGATCCTAGCACAGCCATTCACAAGTGGGGTACCACGGAAATCAATAAGGAGGGGGTCACCACACCACCCTGGTGGGAATACAAAAATGAGCATGAGCTTCCTGCTCCATCATTCAGGCATTTGCTAGTGAAGTCTTGTGACTTACTGCAGACAAGAACAAAACAGGAGAAAGTGCAGGGGGAGGAGAAGTATTACTGGGGGGCCAGCATTACTACCTGTCTGGGGCTCACGGGGGAGCATTATCAGTTATCTAGAGGACATGGGAGTATTATTTCCTGTCCAAAGGCCATCGGGGAGTATTATTTCATGTCTGGGGCCACTGAGGTGCATTATTTCTTGTCTGGGACCATTGGGGAGTATTATTTCTTGCCTCGAGACATCAGGGAGCATTATTAGCTACCTGGGAGCCAGTGGGGAGTAGAGATGAGCGAGTAGTATTCGATCGAGTAGGTATTCGATCAAATACTGCGGTATTCAAAATACTCGTACTCGATCGAATACCACTCGCTATTCGAATGGAAAAGTTCGATGCAGAACCAGCATTGATTGGCCGAATGCTATAAAGTCGGCCAATCAACGCTGGTTCTTCTCCTACCTTTAGAAGTCTTCTCCATGCAGCTTCCCCGCGGCGCCTTCCGGCTCTGAATTCACTTTGCCAGGCATCGGGCCTGGGCAGAGCCGACTGCGCATGTCCACTTGTAGTGCGGGCATGCGCAGTCGGCTCTGACCAGGCCCGATACCTGGCAGAGTGAATTCAGAGCCGGAAGACGCCGCGGGGATGCTGCACGGAGAAGACTTCTCGGAGGATCCAGCCCGACCCTCACTCGTGGACTTGGTAAGTGTAATTTGATTGAACGTTGCCTACCCCTGAAACGAGCATTTTCCTCCCATAGAGTATAATAGGGTTCGATATTCGATTCGAGTAGTCGAATATTGAGGGGCTACTCGAAACGAATATCGAATCTCGAACATTTTACTGTTCGCTCATCTCTAGTGGGGAGCCATATACTGTGTGTGTTTGGCCATTGGGAACGTGATACTATACGGTGGTATTACAGTGCTTGATAAGGAATAATTTTAAATTTTGGGACAACCCCTTTAAAACTGTCCATTTCCATAAAGCCTAATTTAATGTGTATGCGTACCTTTCTGCTATGTTCATACTGTGACATGCAATCCTCTATGTCCACACTTAAATGGCAGTGGCTCTTAGTTCTGACATTTCAGTCACAAATTTAGCTGGGAGGTACAAAGGATGAATAATCGTCTAATAAAACCGACGCTCTTATGATGTGCATTATGTTAAAATGCCTTATGTTACTTTAGCTCAGTGTACACAGGCCCTTAGTGATGCACTCTATTCCCGATTTACATGATTGTTCTTTATTAGCACAATGCACAAAGCTTCATGTGATACATCCTATAACATATCCTATAGTCGTCACCCTTTGGGTTGGTCGGGATCTGGTCGGGATACTGTTCCTACCAACAATGCATCTCTTCCCAGAGAGCGTCTTAATGAGCTGCGGAGACGAGAGTCTAGCAATCCCTTAGATAAATACACATCCATTTAGCAGGCATTTTTCTAACTGGTCTTTAGAGGATGCCTATAAATCAATGCAAGCTTTTGTGATCGGGGACCCAAACAACACAGACGAGGAAGAGGTTGCTTTTGTATACCGAAACGGTAACATGTAACAAGCCGATATAAAATAAAATAATCATATAAAGGCATCGCATGAGGACATAGGGTACGCCTCTAGGTATGGGCAACCTACAATAAACCCCCATGTTCCTTTTTGAAATCCTAAAGGTTATGGCCATAGAAATGGTTCCTTTTCTTCCTTTTTTTCTGTTGCTTAAGACAGACTCCTGTTGTTCTAGCTCCTGCCCATTTTTCAAGGCTGTATTTGACTGGCAGAACGGGATCAGGACCTTAGCTGCACTGACGTGCGGGTTGTGCACAGATGTGAGGGACACAGAGAGTACCAGGAAACGCTCCGTCTCTCTGAATACCGCACTAATTAGCAGAATTAATCTTCACGCTTCCCATCGCTTGCCATTGTGTTTTAATTAGCAGCTTCCATCTCCTAGAGAGTGTGTGCGTGTGTATGTATAAATATATAGGTTCCCATGTCTCCTAGCTGCCCCAGTCTCCTGTATTTTATTCTATGATTTTTTAATAATCATACCCCCCCCCCCCCCCCCTTGCCATAAGATATTTTACAAAAACGGACTCTAACTCTGGGCCCAGGGACACGACGCCCATATAAAAATGGTTCAGCAGGTAGCGGCGAGCTCTGTGATGTTACAATCCAGTGTCGCTCACCTCGTCTGCCTTCAAAGACATTAAGCATGCCGGGCCTCTGCAGTGTTTTTGACAAAAAGACTTTCTTAAGCGGCCATTTATCATTAGGACCCTTTAGACAAGGTTAATAAAAGCTTTGTGGCGTTAATGTCTCGCCCGCTTTAATTTACAAAATGCCACGTGCTATGACCAAAGAAATAAAGGGCAGTTCGCAAACACACCGTAAAAGTCTCACCCATGGGACTATCAGGTAATTGCGCAGCTCATTAAAAAAGTGTTTTAATTATTAATTGACCGTGTCAGAGTCGTCCTTTGAAGTCAGTTTTATTTTTCGCTCTTTGAAAAGCATTTTGATTTGCAAGTGACCTATGAAGCTTCCTATTTCAGGGTTGTAACCAAGGAACTGGAAAGACCAAGGGGATAATCAGATGTCTATTCTACATATAATCTCACATTTATTAGTTTAGGGACAGATTCGGAATGGGTTCAACGCATAAAAAAAATAAAAAAAAAAAATAAAAAAAATCAGTATTCAGTATTCCGATCCCGCACCGACACGACTTGGCTCCGAAACCAGTCTTTCTTTCTTGGTTTCTCTTGAGACCCTGGAAATGACCAAACAGCAAATGATTGGCTGCACTGGAGACCTACCTTGACCAGTAACGGGTTCAGTGGTCATTTATTGGGTGACAAGATGGAAGCAGAAAGAAGAGGCCATTGGGAACCTAGTATGGGTCGGAACAGGATCAGCAAGGGAACAGTGAGGTGAGTAATGCTTCTTTTATCCCAACAGGCCGCCATGTTGTTCAAAAAAACCAAACCAAAGGCAGAGGAGGGGTTGAAAAAAAATAAGTGGCACGGTCTCCAGAAACCGTCGGTGAGATGCTCGATCTCTGCTACTCCTGCCAGTGTTTGCAGAAGGGGCCACAACGTTGAGGTCAAGTGACTCCTACAGCTCATCAATGGCCTCCGAGAATAAACCACTGCAGCCCAGTGGACACACACCAGTGAGGAAGGAGTAGCGGGGGATCAAATTGTTTTTTTTGGTTGTTTTTTTGTTAACATTTCCTTTGCTGGTAGCCTTTTTTTTTTTTTTCCAATGAAACTGGACAACAGGTTTTTTGATTGCGACAAGTGTACATGTGTATGGAACAAAGGGAGGTACAGTATTTGGCTACCATAATTCATGTTGCTTATACAGCGTCGTATTCCACAGTGTGTTAACATTCCCATCCATCCTTATCCCCGAAGAGGTCAATTTCATAAGAAGACCATCAGTACATAGTAAACACATGCAAACAATGGGAGAACATACAATCTTGATACAGGTGTTGTTTATAGATGGATTTGAACCCTTGAACCACCATGCTGTATGACATACTAGCTGGTACCCGCAACTTCGTCTGCGGTGATTGTAGAAGTGGGTATATACAGGCGCGGGTAAGGTTTTCATACTGTGTATATGGTATGGGATATGAAATCTAACTTTGTATCTTGTTTTTGCTGTAATTCAGAGAATACGTGAGACTTTTGTGTTGGATGTAATTTGTATTTGAGCTGCTATACGGTGTTGTGAGAAACTTTACATAGTGACTTTGGGACAGAAGTATTTGAAGTTAACCCTTTCCCGCCGATGGCATTTTTTGATTTTCGTTTTTGACTCCCCTCCTTCTAAACCTCATAACTTTTTTATTTCTCCGCTCCCAGAGTCATATGAGGTCTTAATTTTTCCTGGGACAAATTTTTCTTCATGATACTGCCATTATTTATTCTATATAATGTACTGGGAAGCAGGGAAAAAATTCTGAATGGGGTGGATTTGAAGAAAAAATGCATTTCTGCGACTTTCTTACGGGCTTTGGTTTTACAGCGTTCACTGTGCAACCAAAATGACATGTCCCCTGTATTCTGTGTTTCGTTATGATGCTGGGGATACCACATTTATATGGTTTTATTTACATTTTGACCCCTTAAAAAAAATTCAAAACTGTGTTAAAAAATTATTTTTTGAAAAGTCGCCATAGTCCGACAGCCGTAACTTTTTTATACATGTGTGTACGGGGATGTATAGGGCATCTTTTTTTGCGGGACTGGGTGTACTTTGTAGTTCTACCATTTTCGGGAAATGTTATTGCTTTGATCACTTTTTATTCAAATTTTTATCAGAATCAAAACAGTGAAAAAATGGAGGTTTGGCACTCTTGACCATTTTTCCCGCTACGGCGTTTACCGAACAGGAAAAATATTTGTGTAGCTTTGTAGAGCGGGCGATTTCGGACGTGGGGATACCTAACATGTATGTGTTTCACAGTTTTTAACTACTTTTATATGTGTTCTAGGGAAAGGGGGGTGATTTGAATTTTTAATCCTTTTTATTTGTTTTTATATTTTTTTTACTTCTTTGTAAACTCTTTTTTTTGCATTTATTAGACCACCTAGGGGTATTGACATGGGTGGGCGGTGTCGCGGATTGTCAGAGCGGTGGGGGTCAGCAAACATGGCTGCTCCGGAGCGTTAAAGAGCGCCTCCTGGAGTATCGTTAAGGTGAGGGGCAAAGTGGTAAAGTATATGTATATGTGATTGTGTGGGGTTAGGGGCGAGGCTGCAGAGGGTAATATGAATTTTGTGGCTTGCTATGGTCCAAAGTGTGTGAGATTGCAGAGATGGTGGTGTGAGTTTGGGTTTTGTGGGGGTCCTGGCACAAACGTATGTGCGCTATTGTGACGAAAAGTAGCCTATTGTTTAATTGGGTGTATTAGCTATGTTTGTGGAAAATTTCAGCCAAATCGGTGGAGGGGTTTTTCCGTGATTGAGGAACAAACATCCGAACATGCAAACATCCAAACACACAAACCCACAAACTCACAAACATTCACATTTATAATATTAATAGGATATCTATTAATTTACCAATGCACATTAGCTTCTCCCCAGTAGAAAGTAAACTCTCTAGTGCCACCTATAGGTTGCTTCCGTGTTAGTCAATGTCCAACCCATAAAAGAGGTAAGTAAAAGGATTAGAGCTTTTCGCATAGCCGACACAAGGAAAAGACACCCATCAGTAGACAGCTCTGGTCACTAGGCCGAAAGGTTTCCACCAAGCCAATCATTACTGTACTTTGTACTGATGAGAGGCAAGGACCCCGAAATATCTGTCTATAGACAGATGGTCATACTTCCAAAGACTCTCTGCCCACATATCTGCAGACGAGTAGAGGAAACTCTACATCCTACTGGGAGAAGAAGAGGCCACTGTGGAGATCGCTGCCCAATAGGTGTCCAGCTGTCACCAAACAAGAGGAAGATGAGACCCCATGGAGTGTTATACCCCAAACCGCCCACCCCACCTCCCCATATAGCGGTCACCAACTAAGAGGAAGATAAGACTCCACGGACTGTTATACCCCAAACCACCCACCCCACCTCCTCATATAGCGGCCACCAACTAAGAGGAAGATGAGACTTCATGGACTGTTATACCCCAAATCAAACCCCCCCCCCCCCCATACCCACCACTCCAATTCCCCCCCCCACACACACACACTTTACTAGCTTTGGCAATGCCAAATATCTATTCGGACGTGCCAACAAAGCCTGTTTGATTTGATTTGATTATAGATGGGTGTGATTTCCATTGGAAACCCTAGTTATATACCAAGACACTTTAATGAGTTGAACATAAAGTTTTCGCTAGAGAGTCCGTTTTCTTCCTTCTGGAGAAGATCTTATTAGCCTTTTTTTTTTTATCCCAGGGAGTATTGTCTATAAGATTCCCTGCATCAGCTTGCAGTTTCCATAAGGAGAACCAGTACCTCTGAGAACTTAATTTACCAAAGCGTATTACTCATATATCTTCTGACCTAGGCGGGTTTGGCCACCCCAGCTAAGAGAATTCTTTTCCCCCATTGTGATTGTATGAAAATGTAGATAATTGCTTTTCAATATAAGAAAAATCCATTTTAGAGCCTGTAGGGTTCCAAGACTAACTTGTGTATGAAAGACGGAGAACACCATCCAGACAATTTCATTTTATGGATACTAATAAAAATACAAAACAATTGTACTCTTGGCTACACGGGTGTGAAAACACTCCTTACAGGCTGCGCATTAACTCTCACACCTCTCTACTATCCTCGCCGTGCAAACAGTATGGGTACGGGCTGCAAATTATTAAGCCCCCCTCTACAAGTGTCTAGAGTCCTCCTTATTTACCCACAGAGAGAGATGTGATGTACAAAAACATAAGCTTCACAACAAACAAACAAAAACCAAAAAACTCTAGTTACAAGTTTAGGTAAGATCCTTTGACAATAAACACCCACTCACCGTAACAGCCTTCTACCTGTATTTATGAAGCAATGCTATAAAGGATGAATATTCAACCAAAGATAGGGGGCACTGCTGTATCTACGAGGCTATATACCGACCCCTATAGCATTCTGACACAAGCTACAACAAATAGGTGTGTATATACCCATGAAACAACCAAAGAATATTCCGAAAATATATTTTACTCAACAAAAACATTTCAGAAGCACAAAAATGCAACTACGTGAATCCTCGAGCAGCCTCACGAGTATGGGAAAATCTCATCCTAGTCCCTATCTATTAATAATACATTGCTTGATATTACCCCTCCTACAAAGTTGACGGGGGAGATGCATGGGATTAGAAGTCTGCCTTCCTACAATGTTCTCGGATGGCTATTACCATTATCTGAAAGATTATGCTAGGTTCACACTAGCGTTTGGCTTTTCGTTCTTCGGGTCCATTTGGGGAACCGAAAAATGGACGCCCAATCGGCTTAAAAAATGAGTGTGTGCAAGTTGGCTGAGGATAGGTCCAAAGTGGGCGATCATGCAAAGCACTGGTATTGGCCAAAAATATCCAACATGGTTGTTCTGTTTTCAGCACATTGAGCTATGAGCCACCACTGAGGATAGGTCAAAAGTGGGCGATCATGCAAAGCACTGGTATAGGCCAAAAATATCCAACATGGTTGTTCTGTTTTCAGCACATTGAGCTATGAGCCACCACTGAGGATAGGTCAAAAGTGGGCGATCATGCAAAGCACTGGTATTGGCCAAAAATATCCAACATGGTTGGAAATTTTAACACAAGCCAGGTTATGGTGATCTTAAGGTGCTCCAAAGAACACATGACCTGAAGAAGCCCAAGTATACCTTCTGCATCAGGAACATCATATTCATATTCCAGCAAACATAATTTACATGAGTATATTTTTCAGAAGGACGGACCGATATCTTAGAAGAAGGTAGAAGAAAACATTTGGTATTGCAGCCAGCTGGCTCTTGAGGTTTTGTCCGGCCCTGCGCTAAAATGCAGGCTGTATTTACTAAGGCACGATGCAAGAATTAAATCCTTTCTAGTTATGAAGCGTGCAATTTGGACAAAATTTAATTGTAGGATATCCAAAATACGCTTTGGTAAATCTAGTCTTTACAAATCTACCATCTGATTCGCAACAGAGAGAACAATTCTAGCCTGAAGGATCACATTCATCTCAACAAGGTAATTATATATGACTCAGATTGACTGGTAGCGTCGCCTCGTCTCATACAACCATCTGAAGCCCAGTCTCTTCTAGAACCTTGTAATTACATTGAAGGATGATGCGTCTGTCGAGTGTCCACCACTGGCCACTACTGTTTGGTTTTCGACTGTAAAGAATACAAAATTGGAACCAATTATATATCATTACTATTCAATATAAAGTACAGAGAAGACCAACTTTCGTTCAGTTCACACTAGCGTTCGGGTTTCCGTCCTTCGACCCAAAAGACGGAAACCCTGTCCGCTTAAAAATGGTTCCCTGTCCGCCGGCTTTCCCCCAATTTTATACGAATACCGGCGGAGAGAAAAGTCCTCTGTGCAGGACTTTTCTCTCCAACTGGTTTAAGCGGAATCTGCGCCAAGGTCTCGTATAGAGACTTCAATGCAGATGTTGACTTCAAGAAAACCAACATGTCTGACATGTTTCTATTAGTAAATACTTGCATTATTCCCAAAGTAAAAAAATTCTAGATTTCTCCTAAGAACTCCACATGGGGTGCTTCCTCTATTACTCCTCCTAGAAATGAAATAAAGTGACAATTGGGCGTTACCAGTTAGGGGTGTCCCTACGATTTCTGGTCAGCTGTGTAGGAGCATCTTTCATAAAGGAAAAGGTAACATCCAGTTGTCAGTACACATACTCCAATATATTTCTACAAGGAATAACAGAGGAACGACACAACGTACAATTTTAAGAAAAGATCCAAAATTGTTATTTCGGGAAGAATATAAGTAGTACAAGCCTAATGTAGACAACAGCTACAACCATTCTCAGATCCCTGAATTCTGCATGAGCAATCTATGCATAAATATATGTTAGACTCTCCTTGAAATACAGTGCTTTGAAGGGAATGTCAAAGAACACTCTTTGGTTTCCTTAGCAACTGTCCTGCAGCTGCATCTCCCCACCCACAATGTCCGATCAGGCAAGAGACATGGACAGCCCCTTGAGTCTGTCACCAGAACCCAGCATATCTTTCCTGGCCCAAAGATAGATAGGATAGGGTCACCTGAATTAAATAACGTTTTCCTCTTGTGAATCGGGGTTTCAGTTACCGAGATGTCCCCGTTTTTGTCAATATACAAATTAACTCTTTAGTGCAACAAGAGGTGTTGCGATTGCTCCAAAGAGATAACCAGCAATGCCTTCATTGCTCCAAATACCTCATTTACATATTGATAAAAAACAGTGATATATCAAATTCACAAGATGAAAACACCATTTGATTCAGGTGACCCGAACCTGTGGGACTGGGATGGTAGGCTGGATCCTGGTGACAGACTCCCTTGAATCCTGAATTACATGGAAGAATTTTAAGGAGACCAAACCTCTGCATGAGCAGTGAATACATCTTGGGGAAAGGAAACACATTCAAAGATCTTGCTGATGCAGTTTTGAAGCAAAGTTTGGTTCATAAAGGATAAGAACCTATAAAGGACAGATGCTATTTCTCCTTTTTTTTTCCCAGTCCTACTTTTGACTTCAAATCCAAGACGTATTCACATGATGACTGCTCATGCAAAGTTTTGGGTTTCGCCAATAAATTCTGGGCCTTTATGGGGTTGTCAAGGCAAATGCTACAGACATTGGGCATGGAGAGACACAGAAGTGCGTTGGGTAGGCATCTAGATAGTAGAACCCCTGCGCAATACTTGATGGGTGTCAGATGTCTGCCTAGACACTTATCCCACCCAGTGTGCAATTCCGTCTCCTTCCATGATCAATGTCAGATAAGGGTATTGTGCAGGGGTTCTACTAACTAGATGCCTACCCATCGCGCTTCTGTCTAGGCCCTAGACACTTATCCCACCCAGCGTGCAATTCCGTCTCCTTCCATGATCAATGTCAGATAAGGGTATTGTGCAGGGGTTCTACTAACTAGATGCCTACCCATCGCGCTTCTGTCTAGGCCCTAGACACTTATCCCACCCAGCGTGCAATTCCGTCTCCTTCCACGATCAATGTCAGATAAGGCAGGAGAGTACGCCTTGGCAACCACTTCAATTTGTCGTAAGGCTCCTTATTCAACATTGTAAGTCCAACAACCACTTGGAATTCATTCTCCCTGCCGTTACCCAGGAGAAACTACAGGAATCTGATCCATCTTGTAGCTTTAGCAACCGGCACAACTAACAGAGGTCTACAGGTTAACAAGCACTTGACCACCAAAAGCGCCGCACATCCAATTCATGCCGAGCCTTCCTAATGAAGTAATATACACCACATCTACAGGAGAATTGGCGCAGTCCTTTATATATGGTCAGTCGCCAGAAGATCAGTCTGTCCAAACTAGGACTTGACGTAAAACGTGGCTAATTTCTTTCCATGGGACTTTAAAGCATTTATTCTGCAGGTCGGGCAGTTCTACGCACAGACAGTATGGAAAGCTATGGAAAGTCATTCTCAAAGATAAAAATGGTTAAAAAATGTGCACCCGAGTTGACACACATGTCCATTACATGGTGGGCCCCATTTGGATAATATTATGCGTTATAGGTGACGTTATATTGGGTGGAAGATAAAATATTGCAATGTTACAATTACAAAGAGTCAGCATAAAGCCAAATTCCATTAACGTGATAACGTTCATATTCTCCGACAAAAGATTTATAGGCAGGAAAAGGAGGAGGAGGAGGCGATGGAGTAGCAGAGGGCTGACTTACACAGGCGTGAAGGGCACACCATTACTGGTCCTCTGTGCGGCACTATCCATCCTGCATCAGCTCAGGTGGACTCCAGGTCTTATCCTGATCCCGTCCCTCTAGCGTTCCATACAGAACGCACGTGTATGGTGTCCAATATCTTAATCCTGGCATTAAGACGTTAAGTACATAATTATAGCTCCTTCACCCATAAAAACAATGGGTGCCAGCGTAAGGATGGGATCACACATGTAGAAGTTGTTGATGCAGCTTTCAGAGCTAAACACACAGGGTGAGGTAAAATATTAAAATATCAGTTTATAAATTTTTTTTTATTTTTGGAACCACTTTTGGTCTTGGCTGGAAAAACTGCCACAAAAACACAACAGGGGAATTTTTCCATCCTAAATTAAGTTTAGACGGAGTTTTTTGGCCCGAAACCTGAAGCGGAGGCCGCCTCAGGTTCCAGACCAAAAACCGGGTAGCCACGACTGAAAGCCGGTGCACTGCATCGGGATCCAGCCGCACACTCTACTCAGGATTAGGCCCAATGAATGGACCTAGTCCGGAGGAGGGGAGTGTCTTCAGGCTGAATCGCGAGGCGAAACGGTCTGAAGAATGAGCATGTCGTTTCTTTTTCCGGGAGCCGGAACAAACCGGCTCACGGAAAAAAAGACCTGAGCGGCTCCCATTGAAATCAATGGGAGCCCTCTCTTTGGTCAGGGTTTTCAAGCGAATACGGCCTCAAAATCCTGACCAAAAATCCCTGTGTCAAACTTACACGTAGACTTTCTTTGTGCCTTGCGTGACAACGGTTTTTGCTTTAGCAGAGAATTGGCGTGGCCTGGTGGGAAGGGCTATGGATTTATTTGCACCATTTGCATATTTTTAGACTGCCTGGTCTACAATTTCTCTGTCTAAAAGTATTAGAAAGGATGGTTACAATTTCCTCGCTATGTTATTCCAACCTAAAGATTACTAACTTCTAGGTACCCAGTGGATATGGCTGACCAGATGACAGCTAATGGATTAGACGACCTCAAAAATAAAGGCTACAAAAGAGGTCATAAGGCCCTTTCCCACTGCATAGTACCAGATTTCCTCATTTTGATATGGGACGTTTTTGTTGTTTTATCATTACGAAAAAGTACCGAAAACTGCCTGGTATTGGGTACTTTTAATTGGACTAGGTACCAAGTCAGCCTAAAGGGTATTAGAAAGTCAAATCTCCAAAAAATGCTCAGCTGTCTGGCCGTCACTTAGGTGACAACCATGTGCATGATGTGGTAAGAAAACCAAAAGTTCCCAAACTGAATTAATCCAGTACTATATGGTGGAAAAGTGGCTTTGGAGATTTGGTCAAGAATTTGACTTGTGACTCTCGCTTTTTGTATTGGCCAAACACAGTAACAACTAACTGACCTGAGGTCGAAAAAAAACGGCACAGCAAGTTTACTGGCAAGATGAGTTTGTAGATGGTCTACAATACTGGTGCGGACCATGGTCAATAACCAGACCATGAAGACAACAATATTGCAGGTTATGGGCTCTAGATTTTAAGGACTCGTTGATCCAGGTTGGATCCACGTTGACTGCCAGGTTGGAGTCGGGAAGGAATTTTTTCCCCTGAAATGGGGCAATTGACATGAGCCTCATGGGGTTTTTTGCCTTCCCCTTGAGCAACACTGTAGGGGACTGTAGGGTTATAGGTTGGACTTGATGGACTGATGTCTTCATTCAACCTCATCTACTATGTAACTATGAATGCCAACTGTCTGGGACCTGCAGACCTGGCACTGGAGGTCAGTAGTAAAATGTGAGCTGTGGTGGTAGATCTGCAACCAGGACAAACTAAAGACCAGCACACAAGACTCCCGCACTTGGTAGCACCCTATACTATGTGCAATGGACCATACAAGGTCCTGAAGCTCGAGTTGGGCAGGCAAGAAAAGATTTCTGATCAGCTGCCAACTTGGGTGAATCTTCAAAAAAATACAATCTTACCATCTATGGCCGACCTAAGATGAACATCAAGAAAGTGAAAAAAAGAGTATAAAACAGCAGACTGACACACACACAGCAGGGCACGAAAGTCGAAAAAAAAACCTGAAGAATCTAACAAGCAAGTTCAAGAGTATAATAAGCGACCGAGGTGAAGTACATAAACATATACACATGCAAATATGAAAAACAAGCAAGTAAACGTATAGGAATAGCAAAAAGAAAAAAAAAAAAAACGCCAAGCAACTGGGAGAACAGGCTGAGCTGAATTATTGATCACTCCCCAGAAACATTTTTACATTGAGAATCACAGTAATCAGGAAAAGTGATTTCTAATGGCAGCGGAGGAAATGTCTTGATTACAGCGAGGGCGGGAGGGAAGAACATGAGAGCTGATGCGGGGGGACACGAATCAAGTCGGGTTTCATAAAGCAAATTGGGTGCAAGTATTATTCCAATGGGGGACAGGCAGGAGAATCAGCTAGTGGAAAGGGGAGGGGGAATCGGCATGAATATGCATCGGGGGGAGTAAAAGCACATCCAAAAACTCTTATGTAGAAAATGCAATACTTGTAGGGCGCATTCAGACAATGCACTTAGATGGTGTTAAAACGGCATTAAAGCTGTAAAGGGGTTTTTGGAGCAATTTTTGCTAAGCACAGGAATGAATACAAGAGTACAAAGAGGTATCAGGATTTCCACTATAGCCTCCTTTCTATTAGATCAAAATCGACTGTGGCATCAAACGCAAGAGTGACTCTTTTAGGCTTTAAAGCAGGGATCT
This sequence comes from Leptodactylus fuscus, assembly GCF_031893055.1. Classification (NCBI taxonomy): domain Eukaryota; kingdom Metazoa; phylum Chordata; class Amphibia; order Anura; family Leptodactylidae; genus Leptodactylus; species Leptodactylus fuscus. The sequence continues at coordinate 38,720,246 of NC_134270.1, read as the reverse complement.
CAAATTTGGTAGGGTAAAATGGGCCAAAACTTTTGAAGATGGTGAGCAGCATTCCTTATGTTGGCCCCATTCAGTAGAATGGCCTGCACCAGTGATCCAAAACTGTAAAATGGCCCACACCAGTGGCTCCATAAAGTCAAATGGCCCCCTCCGGTTGTGGCCTACAGTGTCCCCCATCATTGTCCCCATACAGAGGTCACAATTAATACAGTAGGGCATACGTCACTGCTTTCCCTGCTCTGGCCACAGTGCTGTGACATGTCATGTGTGTCCGGACTAGGTAAGAGTGGGAGAAAGGACTGAAAGTAAGGAAAGTACTATACTCAATCTGCCCGCAGGTTCACAGGTTGTGCATAGACATTTATGTGTATTCGATTGCCACAGAGAATCCAGGCCCAAACTCTGAAGTGAGTGGAGTGGCAGCATGCATTCGCAACCTGACATTAATTCATGCGGGACACACAGGACCTCCATAGTAATGAACAGGGGGCACCTCTGGGATGAGACTGTTATCCCAAATCTTGTGTATAGAGGAATAACTAGAAATTGCTACAATATCTACAACTCTTTGCATCCTTCCATAGGCTCAGCTCCACTGATTCCAGAGCCATTGGATTTTTTTTTCTCTATCCCCACCATTCTTGAGCAAGTGGTGCTGTTATTTTCTCTACTACAGGTGGGCAGTCTCACATTATCTTCCCCAGCCCAGAACCGCACACCTGACAATAATGACCTAATTAGCATATTGGGTACTGAAACTAACAGTAGCCATTACTCAGGAATGGTAGGGGGCTAGAGAAAGAAGTACAACTGCGCTAGAATCACTGGAATGGCGTCTTTAAAGGATGCAAAGAGTTGGTGGAGGTGATGGAAGGTTCTCTTTAAGGCTGAGGCCACTTTTGGCAGGGAACACTGAGCCAAAGACAAAAGCGGCTTCAAAAGGAATGGGAAATATAACGAAGGCACTAATACATCACCCTTCTGCTAAATCCAGTTGCAAAATCTGCAACAACAAACTCAGCTTTTCCTCAATCTATAGCCTCAACGTGCAAGGAAATTCACACAAGGAAAATTTGTTGCTACATATCTCACACGATGAATGGGTCTTGTAGGAATCCGTGTGCTTGCCAAAAAATTAACCCTACCATTGCATCTACCATGTGTGAATATCCCCTTAAAATTTGCCCCCACCCAGCAGATGTATTACAACGGAGTAGGGGCATCAGCCGGCCATCCAAGATCGTAGGAGAAACAGAAGAGCGGACAAGCTAGCCATAAAAAACACCACATTGACAGAAGTACCAGAAGAAACAATGACTCAAGCAAGCGGCAAGAACACAAGGGGAGCGAGCGAACAACAGAAGGGACAAGGATATAAGGTTTTAAGCCGGCAGAAAAAAAGAGGAAGCAAGCAGGAGACAGAACTGGAAAATCGACAGAAGACAATTGTGCAGAACAGCAACAAAGAGAAGACGGAGAAACAAAGAGCAAAATATGCAGCGATAGAAAAGCAGCCATGTTCAGAGAAAGTAATAGCAGGTGTGCGAGATGAAGAAGCAATAACACTTCAAATCCAAAAAGGAAGACGTGACCAGGAGGGACAAAGAAAAGGAGAGCCGAAGAACAAACAGAACATAAATGTAGCACCAGAGATGAGAACGTAATGTCAAAAAATAATGAGGGACCATGCTGAGTGTGGGAGAACATATGCTAGAGGGTGGGCTGGCAAGATGTCTGCGTCATAAGGGAGAGTGCTGGCCTGAGGAAGGGTGAAAACCAAGGAGGGTGCACCACGTAGGATATTGCGCCGATTTGTCATTGATTCTCTCCAACCAGCGGGGCTGTGCAGAGACTGATAATGACCCCAGGGTCTGGCACACACACCCTATTGTCTTTACTCTTATGAAGCAAAATCAATGGACTGCTCTGTCTGGGAACCACAGCACCAGACTGTAATAATTGGGAGCAATTAGAGAATCCATCAACATGAATGAACACTCACAAAGGAAAGGCTTTCCGCTTCCGAGAAAAAAAGTGCACCGCTAGCGGTAATATTAGGAGAGGGTCATTAGCTTAACCCCTCGACAGATAGCGCTGCCTAAACCTTGTCGAATTCAACACGATAACCTCGATGACAGGCCGCTTAGCATAGCGTAAAAATACTAAGGGGAAATGTATCGGGGGTTATCATTATTTGCTAGATATTTTTCAAAAATATTAAATATAATTTGCAAATTTGTTGCATTTTTATATGTCCAGACAATTTTTAAATCATAAAAAAAATAATTATTATATTTCCTAAACATGTCTAAATCTTTATCAAGCAGCAGGCAATGCCCACCCCCACACCATATTTAAAGCTGGTATAAATGTGTAACTGTATCAAGGAAGTCTGTCACCAGGGCGAAGCATATTAAACCAGCAACACTATCAATGAAGTCTGTCATCACGGTGAAGCATTATAAAACAGCAACACTATCAAGGGAGTCTGTCACCAGGGAGAGGCAATATAAACCAGCAACACTATGAAGGGAGTTTAGGGGCGCGTTATCTGTACAAGGATATAGAGGTAATATATACAGACTGCTCATTTGCATATTCTGAAAAATGTCTGTCTCTGCCAAGGAGGCACACATGTTCATGGGGGATAAAGTGTTACCTTCAGGTGAGCCGGACCTAATGGTGTTGCTGGTTTAATATGTTTCCCCCTGGTGACAGACTCCCTTTAAAGGAGTTATCCAAATTTGATAAATTGCCTTAAAGTGGTGTCCAGTTTCAGACCAATATTATGTTATTGTTTGTATAGTAAAAAGTTCTACAATTTTCCAATATACTTTCTCTATCAATTCCTCACAGTATTCTAGATCTCTGCTTGCTGTCATTCATTCTGCTTACTCCCAGTGGATAAACATCAGTCCATGGTCATGTGATGTACAGTTCATGGTCATGTGATGTACAGTCCACGGTCATTTGATTCACAGTCCATGGTCATGTGATTTACAGTCCACGGTCATGTGATTTACAGTCTACGGTCATGTGATGTACATTTCACAGTCATGTGATATACAGTCCATGGACATGTGATGGACACACAGGTGCACATCTCGTTACCAGACAACATCTGATTACTGTGACTTTAACAAGATGTGTACCTATGTATTCATCACATGACCATGGACTGTCCATCACGTGACCATGGAATGAATTTTATGCACTGGAAGTAGAATGAATGACAGCAAGCAGAAATCTAGAAAACCAGGAGGAGATGATACAGAAAGTATATTGGAAAATTGTACAACTTTTCATAGTATAAACAATATTATTACTCTCTCACTATTGGTCTGAATCTGGACAACCCCTTTAACCCCTTCCCGACATGCGTCGTAATAGTACGGCGCGTGTCGGGTCTGTAACTATGGCGACCGCCCGGGAGCCGGGCGGCCGTCATAGCCGCCGGGTGTCTACTGCTTTAAGCAGTAGACAACCGGCTCTCATGCCTCCGATCGGTCCCCGGACCGATCGGAGGCATTAACCCCTCCGGCGCTGCTGTCAAAGGCGCCGGAGGCGCCATTTTCCCGGCGCCGCCATTTTGGCAAGGATCGCCGGCTCCTGGAGCATGCTCCAGGGCCGACGTCATGTTGCAGTGACAGCCGGGAGCCTTGTTAAAGGCTCCCAGCCGGTCTGCAAATTCTCTCTTTTGCAGGCTGGTGTATACAGCCTGCAAAAGAGATGATGCTTTTTTGCAATGCATTGCAATGCATTAGCATTGTAATGCATTGCATTAGTGATCAGACCCCCTGGGGTTCAACACCCCTAGGGGGTCTAATAAATGCAAAAAAATAAATAAAAAAAAATAAAAAAAAATATAAAAAGTATTAAAAGTTCAAATCACCCCCCTTTCCCTAGAACAAATATAAAAGTAGTTAAAAACTGTGAAATATATACATGTTAGGTATCCCCGCGTCCGAAATCGCCCGCTCTACAAATCTATAAAAATATTTTTCCTGTTCGGTAAACGCCGTAGCAGGAAAAATAGTCAAAAGTGCCAAACCGCAGTTTTTTCACTGTTTTAATTCTGATAAAAATTTGAATAAAAAGTGATCAAAGCAATAACATTTCCCGAAAATGGTACAACTAAAAAGTACACCCGGTCACGCAAAAAAAGACGCCCTATGCATCCCCGTACACCTATGTATAAAAAAGTTACGGCCGTCGGAATATGGCGACTTTTAGAAAAAAAATTTTAACACCGTTTTGGAATTTTTTTTAGGGGTCAAAATGTAAATAAAACCATATAAATTTGGTATCCCTGGAACCGTACCGAAACACAGAATACAGGGGACATGTCATTTTGGCTGCACAGTGAACGCCGTAAAACCAAAGCCCGTAAGAAAGTCGCAGAAATGCATTTTTTCTTCAAATCCACCCCATTCTGAATTTTTTTCCTGCTTCCCAGTACATTATATAGAATAATTAATGGTGGCATCATGAAGAAAAAATTGTCCCGCAAAAATTAAGACCTCATATGACTCTGGGAGCGGAGAAATAAAAAAGTTATGGGGTTTAGAAGGAGGGGAGTCAAAAACGAAAAACGAAAATCAAAAAATGCCATCGGCGGGAAGGGGTTAATATAGGATATCAATTTTAGAGAAGAACAGGGGTCCCACTGTCCGGCCACCCTAACACCAACTTTTTCCTGAATACACAGCTTCCAGCATCTTTTACTTAGAAGATGCTGCTACACGTTTTATAGTGTTAGTTCTCGGTGTTGCAGCCATGTTCTGCTCCTGTCTACAGGACACCGCAGAGAAGCAGAGAAGGCTGAAATAGAAATCTTCGGTCCCCTGGTAGTGTAGTGAAAATCTCAGAATCAGCAGAATGGGGAACTATATTAGTAAACTAACCCTTCTGCTGCAGTGTTTACACTCAAAAAAGTTTTTCCTCCTCACTTCCCCCTTTAAGAGCTTTGCACAAGTTTTATGGTCTAAAAAAAAATTTGTACGTGCCATTTTTGTCACATCTAAGAGAACATTACTGTTAAACATGTCATATAATGGATGAGAGCAACAGACACGAATGTCAAGAGTGACGAATGTAGACAAGCCCCCCCCCTCTCCCCCCCCCCCCAATCTGGAAGATGTATCCCTTTCACTGTAATATAAAAAACATAACGGAACCTTTTTCTGTCATGTTTATTTACTTTTGTAATGGATGGTAAAGTCCTGAATACAAAGTAAGGTCAGGTTCACACCTGCGTCCAGTCTCCGCTTTGTGGGTTTCCGTCTTCTGCCCGAGAAACTGGACAGGAGATGGAAACCCGGCAGTCAGTGTCCATCCGTGAGCGTCTTCTGGTCTCCGCGGCGAAACCGTTTTTTTTTTTAACCGGACACAAAGTCCTACAAGTCCAACTTTTGCTGAGGAGAGGCAGAAGACGCTCACGGGCGGACACTTTGCAAACCCATTCAAGTGAATGGGTTTGAAAACTGACCACCGGGTTTCCATCTCCTGTCCAGTTTCTCTCGGCAGAAGACGGAAACCTGAAAGCGGAGACCGGGGCACAGGTGTGAACCCGCCCTAACAAACAAAGATTCTGTTGTGTTTTTTACATTAGAGTCAATGCATATGGACAGTGATCCATCTTCGTTGCAGAGTCTGCTGTCGGAGGAAAAAATCCTGCACGGAGGGGCTTTTTCCTCCATTGCTTTCTTTTTAAAAATGATAGTCACCCATTATAGTCAATGTTTTAGCATTGTTCGAGTCCCCAGCACTAGTGTGAACCTAGCATCACTCTATCGCTAATGTCCATTGCAGTTATCCTATGATGGATGAGGGCAATGGACATTAATAATGGTACCCTTAGTCCAGCACATTTCAGTCTGTAAATTCTTTCCTTTGGCCTCCTGTACACAACAGTGTGCATGTATCGGACACTATTCACATCTATATACTGTCCGTGCTTTCCATGGATCCATATAATTCAAGGAACCATAATAGACCATGTCCTCAGTATTTGCTGCACGGCCTCACAACCCTCACAAAGATCTGTGAACATCCATGGCTCATCAACGGATCCATGTGTTATCCGAAAAAAAATGGATAGTGTACAGATTAACGCATATAATCGTATGCATGAGTCCTTACTTTGGAGTAAAATGTGCCAAAAAAAAGCCGCTGATGCATTGATCATTGTGGTTTTGTCCTCCAATGTGGAACACACAGAGTTAAATCAGGATTGGTATAACTATGATCAATGTGAGGGGTCGGAGAGCCGGATCTGCTCGTAAGACTTGGAAGCACAACTTGCTTGCAGGAGAGAAAAACAAATGAGAGGCAGGCGGTTACAGGCAGCGTTTACAGAACACGCTCCTCTTAATCTATTTGCAGCCGAACCCTTAGGGGACAATGGGATAAATAAAAAACAGGAGCAAAGAACAGGAAAATGGAAAGCTGCAGGTCAGGCGTGTGCAATGGAGATTTTAAGGCTCTGACTAGGCTGTCGTGTATTAGGCCACGACTATTGGAACCCAACACGTAGAGATCGATGTTATCTATTAGCACAATCACAAGGCTCCAATCTGGATGAGGCCTGCGCACACAGGAGCTGCAGATTTGCAAGGCAAAACATCAGCGACTGGAGCGTTTGCCATTACATCCAGCCATAAATGTGTGGATTAGAATATCACTCCTAATGGAAGATGAAGGCGGAATAAATAATACATTGCAGCAGCTCTCCGGGCTGGGAGTTTGGGTTAGACTCTGACCAAAAATACTACATAAGCGTATAAATAGGATGTGTGTTCTCCTAGTAGTTGTTGGATTCCTCCCACAAACCAAGACGTAGGCAGGTTAATGGATTCAGACTAATCCGACCCTCATTTACTACATCTTAAAGAGCGGAAAACGGATTTGAGGCTTTTGTTAGCCAAGTATTAATATGCTGTAATGCCCCCCTCCTGGAAGGAGTCGATAGCACGCTAGCATTATATACCGTATGCCTCTAGGACAGGATATTAGATATAGAGGGGGGGGTGTATTAATGGTGGTCTAGAGTCTAAACATTGGATGACAGGAGGTCAAATAATAATTCAATATGATACACATAATACGGTGGACGTTATCAGTAGGCATCTATGTAGATGGCATTAAAGGGGTTGTCCCATCTCAAGGATCCTATCTATACTGCTAGTTTATGTAAATTGAAGAATTTTCCCAAATATATTGCTTTAGAAATGCTGCTTTGTTTGCCTGCTATGTGAACTTATTCCTCCCATTGTTTACACAGTGTTGCTATAACCATGGAACTGTGTGATAGGACAAATCACATCACTCACTGCTCTGTAGGCAGGACAATCAGTTCAGCTAATTGCAGTTTGCTGATAAATATCTGTTGTAAACCCACAGATAACACTGAGTCCTTTCACTACAAGCGTGTGCATATTATCTGATTTACATAAGTATTGTGATACTTCAGTGTCCCATTCAGCAAGGAGGGGAGGAGGGAGATACAGGAAGTGAGAAGAAGAGACAACAGGCAAACTGCTGAAACAGTGAGATGGGAAAACTCCTTTAAAGGGGTTGTACAAGACGATGTTCATGACCTGGTCATAGGATACAGTCTGTCATCAATATCAGAATGATGGGGATTTGACTTCTGGCAGCTGATATCTACACAGAGTATGGAGCTGGAAACAGACAGCTCCGTACCTCATGCAGTGGCCATGCCATGCTATTGCATCTCAACTACCATTCAAGCCAAAATATTACAGTGTAACACAAGAGTCTCAAACTCAGCCTGGCAAATGGGCCGCACATAGAAAAAAAATTGAAGGTGAAGGTCCTCATTCCTATCAAATTCTAAACTATAGATATATACTGCCAAATATCCCCATACAGTTTAATATTCTCCAGCAGTGACCCCACATTGTGCCTACAAAAACTGCTAGTGACATAACCTTTAAATGCAAATTTCAACAAAATAATCCAAAACTTTTACGAGCCAATATGACATTTTTAGTGGCCGATCAACATGAACGCTCATCAACTAAAAACTATTCAAAAAGTTACGTGTTAGGTCCTGTTCACATCTGTGTTTGGGCCATTCCGTTCCACTCTCCTTATGAAAAATGCGGAGATAAAAGTCCTGCAAGGAGCACGTTTCTCGCCATATTTTTTGTGTGGAAACTGAGCAGAGACCACATGGACCCCATTATAGTCTATGAGATCTGAGGATTGCCTAAGGTAACCGCTTTTTTACGTGGATTAGGTTTCCGTTCAGGGGGTCGCCAAGCGGACTCCCCAAATGGAAACCCATGTACAGATGTGAACCGGGCCTTAAAAGCAAATTTCTACGTGCACTGTCTACTTGGATTTGTCCAGAGGTGAATTAAAGGGGTATTCCTGTGAGAAGCATTTATCGATATATTCAATGGCTAGGACCCAGGTCCCCCAGTCCATCTCTTGATGGAATTTTAACAGAGTGGCAAAATAACCTTTAGACCCCCACCAAATTAAATGGGTAGCTGGTAAATATTCCCAATTGGAAACCCCCTGCATAGTATCTTAAATCCGTACAGCGCAGTAACACGGCACATATATTACCTGTATGGCACACATATATAGTATTTATTATATGCTGACACATATATACATAGAGTGTCAACATATTCCACAGTCATAGTTTCCTGGTTCCCGGCTGGTCTCTGTTTTCTGCTACCTCTGTATACACAGGAAATGACCGCTCAGGCAATCACTAGCTGAAGCGATCATTTCCTGTAAGTTAAGAGGTAGCAGGAAATAATGACCAGCAGGGGAATCGGGAAGTGTGAAAATGAGATTGGTGGGGGGGAATATTTTTCATTCTTTACAACCCTTGGCTGGACAATCCCTTTAACAATATGGCCAGTAATGCCTCAAAAGAGGCTACACCTAACCCATCTACTGACATGAATACAGGTAACTCCCCTACTGCTCAGAAACCATAGTAATATGTTCTGCATTCAGCATTGCAGGTACTTAAAGGGATTGTCTGCAGACTCCATCATATCAACCCAGTTCACAGTTAAATAGGTTAGGGTCACCTGAATCAAATGGTGTATACCCCTTGTGAATCGCTGCCTCTGTTACCAAAATATAATGATATTTTTGTCAATATGCAAATGAGCAGTTTGTAGCAACAAAGGCGTTGGTGCTTACCTCTTTGGGGCAATGGCAACACCTTCACCTACAGTCTGCAAAAACGGAGATGTCACAGCAACAGAGGCGCTGATCCACAAGGGGAAAACACACTGCAGGGTTGGGGTCATATGCCTTTAAATAGCAGTTCCCAAAAATCATTGGTATCTTATAGGATCATTCCTATTAAATACATCCTAGCAGAAGCCGCCGTAATGGAGTCTATGGCAGTATACCATCGCAAGCCTAAATGTGTGGCAGAAGATAAAGTTCGATGTTCCTCATCCATCCTCTGCGTAGTAGATAGACTGAAGTTCTGACCTAATATACGTCAGTCATCAAGCGATGGAGATGACAGATAAGTTAAAGATATGCTCGGGCACTATGGTAGGAGCAGATAAGAGATGAGATGACATCACTGAAGCATAGATGAGCAGTCAGTCAATTAGCAATCATTGTGACAACAACCCTGACAGCCAAACGCCACTAAAACACTGCAAAGCGACAAAGACGACCAGCAACTGACTGGCAGGTGAGACAGGAAAGGCGCGGGATTGACAGCGTAATGCACGCTACCCACTGGAGATATACTGGAGCTCACAAAGGGTTAGGTCTATAGATGACAGAAGGGTCACCACGTAAATCCTTCTGAGAACTCCAGCTGCCAATTCAAGGAAGTTTCTCGAGTGTGAAATAATTTTACTGCGTTTTGGTGTAAATAATGCAAAAACCAAAAAGCGTCCCTCGGAATCCATCATGTTGTGTACACAGCGTCGACGATGGAATTAATATCATACAACGAATAATAATCCCTCTAAAACAACAGATATTACATCTACGAAAAAGTGGATTCGCATGAATCTTTCAAGGGGTTCTACAGGTTGTCTACTTTCTTCCAGAATAAAATACCAATTTTGGATCATCTCTTCTTAGTACACTGAAACCTGCTGTCCCTCTGTTATTCCTCCTGGAAGTGCATGAATGAATTCCTCTTGCCATTAGGCTGTATCAGTAAGGGCATGCTGACACCTGTTTTTCAATTTGTTCATGTATTTCCAGGAAGAGTAACAGAGGACCATCATTTCTGTGTTGCCAGGTCAGTGTTGACCTAGGGTAATATCTAGTTGAGAATTTATTCTTAAAGAGGACCGTTCATGGTCCGGGGCACAGGCTGTTCTATATACTGCTGGAAAGCCGACAATACGCTGAATTCAGCGCACTGTCAGCTTTCCAGCAATATATAGAACTGCCTGTGCCCAAATCGGTGAAAGGTCCTCTTTAAATGCCCAGGAGGAATAACAGTGGAATAGCATCATGAGGAATCCTAAAATAAGATGCTTCATAATTGATACTGAATTTAGAACAAATATTTATTAATAAAGACCTAACAAGTATTTTTTAATATCAGTAAAACGCCTGGGGGGCAAAAAGCACAAAAATGTCTTTTATTAGGGTTGAAAACTAATTTTAGCACATCTTATCTAAGAAAACGGGTTGCTACACATTACCCATTGGAAGTCTTCAAAACCAAAGCAAGGCATAAAAAGTCTTCAAGAGACAGAACTTACCTAAAAGGGAAAAAGAAAATATATATTAGAATGACGTCTTATAATAAAGTCATATTTAAAAAAAAATAGATTCAGAATCAAGTTTTCACTATTACCAAACTAAAGAACAAAAACTAGCATTATAAACCCTAGATCAGTCGGTATGAAGGCTACATCCACCACCCAACAGTCAGAAAGGAGGTTTCTTAAAGAGGCACTCCTACTTCAACCATCCTATTGAAAAAGCTACTTATGTAAATTCAGCAGTTTTCTTACATACATTCCTCTAGCAGTGCTGCATCGTTTGCCTGCTATTTGAAATTATTCCCCTCACTGTTTACACATCATTGTCAAGGCACCCATCCTGTTATCTAATCCAAGTCCATGTTATTACTCTCTGCTCTGCAGTCTGGACAATCAGGTCAGCTAGTTGCAGTTTGCTGATAAAGTCTCAGACAGTGTCGGTTATCTCTCTATGTAAACACAAAGATAACACTGAGTTTACCGCAAATTTCTGAGCATGGCAAGTGTTCTCTCCAACCATGTGCAATGTAATATTCATTTGCTACGCATAGTATTTGATCTGCATTATTATAGATTTCTATTAATCATAATAAATCATTTCTCATGGTAAAGGCAATGTCTACATCTACTGAGGCACTTCAGTGTCCTGTTCATCAAATAGGCAAAGCCTCCCCCCAGCTTGTAGAAGAATACAGGAAGTGAGAAGAGGAGACAACAGACAAACTGGTGAGAGAAGGAGATAGGAAACCCCATTAAAGGTAGCCATAACACACATTAGGTCCACACCCAGTGTTTTTGGTGACACAGTGAACCATGTTATTACAGGACTCTGATGGCAGATATTGAGGGAAACAAGAGAAATTCAACAAACCCAATCCTATTATTCTCAAGGGACATAAACTGCCACTAGAGCCATCTGGCCAGGGCCAACCATGTGTATCATGGGTGTCGACCGGAACAGAGGTCTAACATATGGCAAATGTATGGCCAGCTTTCCAGAATATGATGTTTAGAAAGCACCGGAGATAGTTTCTTTCAAAAAGTTCTTGGAACAGAATACAAAAAAACTTTTCCGACGCATCCTGAGTTATGAAGTCATTTCTAAGCACAGTAGATACGAGACGGCATCATCAAGCCATTTTGTGAATATTCATAAAAGCCAAAGAATATCCCATTAACAACACTGAAAAGCCATATAACAAAAGAGCCTGATTATCCTACACAGCGCTAGAAATACAGTGTGGCACTTACACAGCCTTGCTCATAATCCTAATGGCCCTCCAATGCAACGAACTGAAGACTGTCTAGCCGTAGATGGCGTAAAGATGGCACCGCGCCAATACTGTCTGCGGCTAATCTTATACCGGACACATTTATGCTGATTACAGATACCCCAGTGAATTGATAGTGATTTCTTACGTCTATTACTTAACATTGATTCTGTGCATGGCTTGCAGATCTTTGTGTATAGTAAATGCTTATGATACGGTTGTACGGGTAAAGTCTATTACCGCTGAGACTGCTGACGCCATAGCTCATAGGCCTGGCTTGTATCAGGACCATTACAATCATCTAATCCTCAGCATAAACTTTCCACGTAATTGACACACTTTATAAAGGTTTCTATTCAATTATTGCATTAAGTATTCCTGGACATATGCCAGGAACGGGGAAGCGAGCCTTACTGGCGAGGTGCCCCCAAGGGTTAAGTGGGGCTGATCGGACATGAGTGATCATACACCACATACGCCTTTCTCTTGCATATGGGTTAACAGGTAAAACTAACTAAGTTATCTGGCATTGGTTCAGGAAACAAGTGAGAAGATAAGCGGAGATAAACTATTCATTTTGACATGAACTCCGTCATGGCGTCACCATATTCTGGTGGGTGAGGCCGCAGTAGAAAAGGTTATTACCATTATTAGGCATGAACAATCCATTGATTTTAAGGGTAGCTATGTAATACTAAATTTCACCAGTGGTGGCACTGCAAAAAAAAAATGTAGTGCTTGCTTTTAGTTTTACCTACGGAATAGAGATGCCAATGGAAGTGATGAGCCCCAACAAAAACACCAAGTGAGTGGTTTATTATCAGCTAAAGAGGTTGTCCAATGCCGTGAATATTTTTACAAGCAGTGGACAATGATCTAACATAACAAATGAGTATTTCTCTTCTCCCTCGCTGCTCCTGTGTCTCGATCCCCAAACAATCTTTGCCCACGTGGTTCTAGCACTGCCATCCACCTAACATGTGATCACACCGTGCCCCTAGGGGTGTTGACATGTCACCTTTAGGGCTTTTCCCATGTAGGTAACTTATCCCCTATACACAGAGTCTGACTGCCTTGGCGTCCACCAATCAGAAAATAGGGATCTTTTGTAGGTGATCGCTGCCCGACCACTGTGCGACCTCCACTCCGTTGTGAAAAGATTACAAAATTCCCGTTCTCCTAAGTAGTGTAAGCCTGAGGGGACGGACAACAACCAACCTTCAAGTTGTACCCCATCCAGTGGAAAACTTTTGATGTTGCTACCGCAGTGAGGATACATCATCAATAAAGCCGGGTGCACAGAGACCAGCAGGGGACAAGAGAAATGTTCTGGAGATAATATCACTCCCTAACGACAGCTCACCTTCTCAGGCGTATGGAGTCTTACAAAAAGCCTTTTTAGCTCAACTGGGGGGATTATGGGAAAAATATGCAATGTTATCATAGGAGCGGTAAGGGATCGATTAGGTTAGTATTACGACAGGGTCAACTGTTAGTGGAAAAAAAAATGGGTAATGGGTCTAGATAGCACCCTTCTAAGAAAGGGAAAAAGTAGACACCCTTTGCATTATCAAAGTTACCCTAAAACATTATACCTTGTATACATAAACTGTTGTCATAATCTGAATGCGTTTCCCACTCCGTATATATTGCCAAGCACCACCTGAACTGCAAACATAGGCACAATACAATATAAAGGACCACACCAAACCACTGAAAGCTTTTGACTATGGCTGATTTCCAATATTTTCTGCACCAAATCTCTAAAAATGTCCAGGAGCCTCTATGGGGTAAGGAAAATTCTTTAGGAGAATTTGAAGGCAGACTCTCTTAGGGTCATTTCACATGGTTATGTTCGCACCAGAAAAAGTGGTCGGATTAATCGGCTCAGCCCTGCATTTGCATAAGTAAATCTGGTGGCTACATTGATAGTTTTCCCCAGGCCAAGCATGGTATAAGCAGTTAAGCTATTTGTCCCTACAATATGAAAGCTTGGCTGATTGAGAATGGGTAGAGGAGATTCGAGACCTCTAACAAAGGCTCAACTCCCCTTAAAATATTATATATATATATATAGGCATATTGAAGGCCGATGGCCCATCCTTCTATTCCACAACATCTACCAACAGAGTAGAGGCGGGCAAGCCAAAATCTCCACCACTTTTCTTGTATGCTAATCATAGCAACGCCTGAATTATCTAATTTCACTTCAATGAATAGAGACTCAGCACTTGAAAGTGTTATATATCGGAGTGAGACGGCATCTTTAATGCTGCCATGAGCCATCCAATTTGCCGGTGCAGTAAATACAATGGCGTTACAGCACACACGCTTTGTGCTAATAAATTCAGTTAATTTCTTAAACAGGAACAAACTCATAAATCCAAGAGTTTATCTGACAAAGAAAATAAAAAAGCAGCACCTTCAAGAGTACAGGAGAGAAAAAATGTATAAATCACAAGGACACAAGGCCAGCACCCAAAGAACACGTCAAAAAATAACTGGAGTACCAGACAAGATGAGGGAGGGTGAAGAGGGTGGCCAAATGGACTAAATAAGGAGAAGGAGTATGATGGTGTGAAGAAGAGCCCGGGGAAATTGAGGGTATTGCCTGGGGGCATAACTTTAGGGGGTGCAGAGGGTGCAGTCGCAACGGGGCTCAGGAGCCTTAGGGGGCCCATAAGTATTGGCATCAGTATTGAGATTGCAGCTTCCATCTGGCCCATAAGCCAAGGAGACCCTCGGATTACCCTAACCACACTAAGGTGGATTAAACTCCCTAGCACCCATAATCTGTAGGGATGAGGTAGGAGCCCCGGACAAAAGATTGCACCAGGACCCACAAGACTTTAGTTGCACCACTGGTATTGCCAGTAGGGAAGATAGACAGTCTGCAACAAAGTCATACAAAAGAAGGGGCTTTCTGGAAAATACTGGTCCCTTGAGAAATGGAAAGCGTTGGGCCTTATGGATTTGTATATGGTACATGGATGCAAAGGATAACAAAGAGTAAAAGAGAGAGATATTTCCTGGGGGCCTAAATATCAATGCTCTTGAAACCCTGGAGGTTCTAGAAAAAGAGAGGTGACCTCCCAGATTCCTGGAGGAGTGGGATAATCTCCCTTGCCCAGCAGAATGTCTATTACTTAACATGTGACGTGGGTATTTAATGTGCTGATCAAGTTCCGAAAAATGGGACATCGCCAACACATGCGCTTGTCCATGTCACATAAAGGGACATGACGCACACACACCAGGGGGCATGGTCACACAAAAAGAGTGGCCTGTTCCATTCTCCTGCATAGGAGAACTCAAATGTTGGCAAATATGTTGGCCAAGAGTGTATGTGTTCTGAATGAGAAGAGAGGATTAAGCTTGAATAGGAGAACTCAAATTTTGGCAAGTATGTTGGCCAAGCGAGTATGTATTGAGAATGGGAGGCGGGTACTAAGCCGCAGACACCGCTTATCTCTCTTAAAAATCAACATGGCTAATACTGTGACAAAGGTCAAATAAAAGCAAATCTATCATCATATATACGTGTATTGTATGTGTTCTGCTGAAGTAGGAGAGTTTACTCAACCTCAATCTAATATGACCAGACTGCTCCAAAGAGGCCTTGTTGGTTTTATCTCAAGGTAAATGCAATATAACAGTTGTCTATTATTTTCTTGTACACAGGGTCACTCTTATCTGTGGGCTGCGTCTCCCCAGACTTGTGAATTTACGACATCTAATCTTCACTTTCAGTCTTTTTTATCCTAAACATCTTCATGCAATTACCCAAGCAAACTAGTCTTTAATGAGAAGCCATTAAAATACATCTCGAGGCCACCTCAACGTCATGAGATCACACGGCTTTCCCCGACATGCTCCATTACCTTCTACTTATTTGTTATGGCCTGTAACCCCTGGGATGGCCCCATAAGTCTCCAAAAACAACCAAGCAGTCTGTTACCCATCACTGTGATGGCCCTAAACCTGCAATTTCAGGACAAGGTAAAACAAACCAAAATCCTCCTACTCCTTGTAGTAATGTGATCATAATCCAGGCGTGAGGACTCCGGAAACATTTCATAAGTAGAGTTGAGGCTACAAATAGGCCATTAATCTTATTCAGCATGGACCATTACAGTATGTCCTGTATAGTGGGGGCGAGAAAGACTACTGTCTGGAATCTTTCAACAGTCCCAAATTCAGGTGAGCTGAAAATGCAAATTCGACAACATGAGAAGCAGGCGCTATAGTCCGAGAGTACTAGGAAAGAAAATATTTGGACTGCGTTGAGCTCACTGATGGATCTAAAAAGCGGTTACCTAAGGCCTAGTTCACACGGGGCAAGGGGGGAATATTTTGGTCCTGATTTTGACGTGGGAAGCCGTGTCAGAATAGGACCAAAATACGCCTGCCGCGACTTCTGACAGTCGCAGCACTCTGTTCTGGAGTAGGCCAAAATGAATGGGCCTAATCCAGAGCGTGCTGATGCGAGGCGGACGCCGTGGCTGAATCAGCCGTGGAATCCACCTGAAGAAAAGGCAGCTCGCTTCTGCTCATGGAAAAAAGTAAGCTAGCGGTCTACATAGACTGCTATTGTGAGGGGGCGGATTATGACATGGATTCAGCAAAATCCGCCCCCTCTTGCCCCATGTGAACGGGGCCTAAAGGAAACCCGTGGATCCCACAGACTATAATGGGGTCTGTGTGGTTTCCGCATGAAGCAAGCGGAGAGAACAGTGCTGCTTGCAGGACTTTTTTCTCCACGTGTTCATGCGGAAACCACATGGACCCCATTATAGTCTATGGGGTCAGCAGATTTCCCCGGTAACTGCTTCTTAATGTGTACAGGTGTCTGTTTAGGTAGGGGGGTCCCCAAGCGAAAACCCAAATGCAGATGTGAACCAGGCCTTAGTGCATTCATGATGGTGTATTCCTTTAAGTCCATGCATTATGATATTTTCCTCTACTGATAAACCTTGCAACATTGGGGTCTTGCATTTCAATCCATCCAAGAAATGTATGTTTTATGTTTTCGCACTGACATAGTTGTCCGGGACTACAATATCGATCATCCATCGTTAGGATAGATCATTAGTATCAGATTGGTGGGAATTGGTGGGATTGTTATTTGAAGTGTTGCGGAGTGACCTCTTCACTGCATAACAAGCGAAGCACCGCACGTTGCATAGTGGCTATGTATGGTACTGCAGCTGAGCGCCATTGCTCTAAACAAGACTGAGCTGCAGCATGGCCATGCGACCAATGAACATCAAGACGAAGTGGAACTGGTGCAAGCTATATAAATTTCATCGATGCAGGGTCTCAAATGTTGGACTTAACTTATGTAAAATTGATAGACAACCCTAAGGATGACCTAAGGAGAGGTCATCAATATCATAGACCCAGAGAACAAATTTAGGCGAAGGCCCCATGTATTGAAATGCAGCGAAAACACATTATGGTTACGAGTTATGAGTTTTTGCTGTGTTTTTTTTTCCCCCTGTATTAACCCTGCTGTTCTGTTCGGGTCAATATGACCCGAAATGATTTTTGAGACCCTGCAGATTTTTTTTAATGAGGATTTGAAACTAGTGGTTCCTTGACTTTTCCTCATTTCTGGAGCTCTACATTTTTTTGTTGTTTTTGTTTGTTTTTTTTACTTTTTGCTACACGCTGTTTGTTACACTTGTACTGTTCGGGTCAATATGACCCGATAGCATTTTATACTGTTCTACAGGTCTCTGATTATTTCTGACTGCAAAAGTTATGTTTATTTATGTGTACTTCATCTCCAAACTGGTGGCATTCTGAGGTAGGTGCCCAATCAGACAATATATACCAAGTAAGCCAGCAAAATATGGCATCAAGATCTGGACACTTTGCGACAGAAAAAGTTCATATGCTCTAAATGTTCAAGTGTATACAGGAAAAGCCCCTGATGAAAGACCTGAAAAAAATCAGGGTATGCGTGTTGTTCTAGATTTGACTCATGGACTAAAAGGACAAAATGTCACATGTGACAACTTTTTTACATCCTATCAACTAGGCCAAATGTTGAAGAAAAACAACTTACCATGCTGGGTACTATGAGAAAAACAAACCTGAACTACCGCAAGGTATTCTTAGCAAGAGAGAGGTGGACAGTTCAACTTTTTATTTTTCTGGAAATACAACTGTTGTTTCTTATGTTCCAAAAAAAACCAAACAGGTAATTCTCATGAGCACAATGCACCATGACAATGCCGTAAGTGATAGAGAAGACAGAAAGCCTGACATTATTTTGGATTATAATGCCACAAAGGGAGCAGTTGATACTTTAGACCAAGTAATATCAACATATACATGCAAACGCAAAACCAATCGGTGGCCAATGATTTGATTTTATAACATACTGGACGTTTCTGCATACAATGCATTTGTCTTATGGAGAGAAATCGACCCAGATTATTACCAGAATAAGCTGCATAAAAGAAGATTATTTCTTGAGGAATTGGGAAAATCCCTGGTGAGGCCATATATTGAGAGCAGAAAAGTGACCCCCAGAAGTGAGGGAGCAGCAGCCATTGTAAAAAGTGTCCAGCATGCTCAAGAAAGAGACTCCACATCCACGGCCTCCACCAGCACAGCTACCAGCAAAAAAAGGAAGAGATGGAGCTTCTGTCCATCTTCCTGTGACAATAAGGGCTAGTTCACACGTGAACTGCCCGCGCGGGTTTTGACACCGAGAGAGACGCGGCGGTTAAAAAACGCCTGCCGCGACCATCACGGTCGCGGCTTTCCCCTCCGCTGTTGGCTCGAATGAGCCGACATAGGAGGGTGCTGCCGGGAGCGGAAGCCGCGCGGCTCAACTCGCGTGGCTTCCGCCTGAAGATAGGGCAGGTCGCTTCTTTTCTCCGCTAGCAGCAGCCCGCCGCTAGCGGAAAAAGAAACCTGGCGGTCTACATAGACCACCATTGTAAGGGGAGGTTTTTGACGCAAAATCCGCTGTCAAAAACCTCCCCTGGGCTCACGTGTGAACGAGCCCTAAGACTAATCTGACATGTGCTGGATGTTCAAAATATCAGTGTAAAGGACATGTGTCTTATTATTGTGCTCAGTGTAAAAACGCATGAACATGTTCAGTTTTTTCTTTTTTCTTTCTAAAATGGTTGAAGTTTTTATGATTTTTCATTTGTTGATTTATAAAATTTGTTTTCAAAAAGATAAATTTCATGTTTTAGTAATAGTATTGTAAAGCTTCTTTATTATTTGTGTGCAGAATGTCAACAATCGAAGACAATTGCAAAAAGCCTGTGTAACCTTTTTATGAAAAAAAATTAAAAAATTAAGTTTGAATTTAAATTTTTCTTTTGTTTATGATCAAACATGTTCACATACAGTATTTCAATGAAAAAAGTTTTCAAATAAAACAATTAGAGTAGCTAAAAATCAAGAATTAATAGTTCGGGTCATATTGACCCCGGAACAGTACAAGTGTATAGCAAATACGAACAGAACAGCAGGGTTAAATCTATAGGGAAAACACTTGTGATTCCGATTAATAACACGGCCGGCAAACCTTGTCATGTAGATAAGCACTTTAAGGAGTCATGCAGAATAAACATCAGACCTAAGGGGACCAGAGCTCCAGACAATGCTGCACGGCTGCTCTGCAAGGACTGCAAAAAACCGCTAAGTAAGCGAAAAGTACGTTAAGATGTTGCACAAAATCAGAAAACAATATAGCACATTTCTGATCACAAGATATCATGTGATGGTGCTGCTTGTGCCATGTCTAGTCACCACTATGAATGATGATTCATCTCTATACGGAGAACAAAGGGGATGGGGAGGGGGAAGGCGATAATACTATTAGTAGTATCAGAATTGTGCCTTCAGCTGAAAAGACAAGACCTTAAATAACCTTCTGGACTGTAGAAAACCTTACATAAATCTGTCAGTCTATCACAGATAGCCTTGTCATAAGCAATCCATTCACAATGTCATCACTCACAGTCCCCAATAGGGCTCACAATTGAAATTGTGCATACAATATACAAATCTCTATGCGGATGTTGTCCTTGGCAGGATTCAAACCCAGGGCAACAATGCCAACCACTAAACTACTGCGCTACTATTCACTTTTTAGATGGTGATGGAATCCAACTGCATCTTTATCAATGGCAGGTACCCAATCCTAAAAATAAGCTAATAAATGTAATTATGGAACTGCAATTTAAGCAATTCCTCTACACACCCTTTAAAATTAAAGTGATCCTGTCAGGTGCTGCTGCTCTGAGAGCAGGATATGAGGAGGAGTACCTGAAATATATAGGTTTATAGGATTTAGAGCAGGATTTTTAAGCATAATCCCAAAAAGGCTTGTAGGAGAGACGGGGGAATTGGGACTCACTGTTAATTAGTGTAATGCCGGGGTAATCAGAACTAACACTGTCGATCACTGTGTGTGGGCGGAGTAATCAGAACTAACACTGTCTATCACTGTGTGTGGGCGGAGTAATCAGAACTAACACTGCCAATCACTGTGTGTGGGCGGAGTAATCAGAACTAACACTGCCAATCACTGTGTGTGGGCGGGGTAATCAGAACTAACACTGCCAATCACTGTGTGTGGGCGGAGTAATCAGAACTAACACTGTCAATCACTGTGTGTGGGCGAGGTAATCAGGACTCTCACTGTCAATCACTGTGTGGGTGATGTAATCCGACTCTTACTGACTATGCGTGGGTGGGGTAATCAATACTCTCCCTGTCAATCACTGTGTGGGTAGGGTAAACAGGACTCTTACTGGCTATGCGTGGGTGGGGTAATCGGACTCTCACTGTCAATCACCGTGTGGGCGGGGTGATCAGGACTCTTACTGACTATGCGTAGGCGGGGTGATCAGGACTCTCACTGTCACTTCTAGGAGTCCAGTCAGGATATACTTTGCTTTTTACAAAAGTCCTATTCCATATAGACCTATACATCACATTTAATTTTTCTCCCTTTATCATGTTCCATTTCATATAGGGCAGCAGAAATCCACTGAAAGGTACGTGTCAGCTTTTCCTTTAAGGATTCTTAGAACTTCAGGACTTTTATTTTCTAAGTAGATTTCCAGGTAATTATTCTGGACACGATGCATATTATTAGATGCCAGGCTAAGGCTTCATGACCACATCTATATCTGAGCAGATGTACCATAGTGGGGCATTGGGCCCTTCTATACCTTGTACACCCCAATTTCATGCAAGAGAAAGAAAATCATGGCATGGTCCTTGATATTCTGCATTATGTAAGTAATCTCTAGAACATGTCGCTGCAATGGAATAAACAAAGCCTTACAATAGCTTCAGCTTGATTCTCATGGTTCGGACATGACAAAATCTCTAGTGCGATACCCAAATGGTACAAGGTAGCGTACTCTCTGATGTGTCACATCAACAACCCCGTAACATTCAGTGTGTGTAAAACGGATTGAGTTACAGTGTTTTGGTTACACAGGCCCGGACCTGCATAATGCTTCATTCATTAGTTTCTCACAAGCATCCACGTCCTTGGAACACAAAGACAAGGAGAAATATCACACATCTTAATTTTAGACATCTGACTGCTGCTTTGCTCTATTTCAGAGGCTGCTCCTACATATACAAACAGCATCAGTACATAAGTAAGGGAGCTTGTCTAATCTATGTGCAAGCAAAAATCCTGCAAGAAACCCTGCGTAATGTTCTGTAGTTAATATTTCATGGCAGTAAAACTGGAACAGACCTCAAAGGGGCTAAAGGAGACAACTTTTAAGGGGGTGTCTCTATAAAAAATATTAAAGATGTATCTGTGGGGTCCCGAAACAGATGCAAGGTACCAATGATTAAACCTTCATACTCTTCCTGTAAAAGGGCTATTCCATTTCCAAGACTAACACCATCCTGCAGTATAGTATTCTAAATCTGAAGAAGACATGTAGCCAGCTCGCCATGATCTTGCTTAGTCGTGAATAGAATTCCAGAACTACAGTCAAGACTGACACACGGGAAGTCAGAGCTGCCTGAAGACCTATACAGCGACACAAGTCAAAGCCTTCGGTTAGAATATGTAAATGCATACTCTATGTTAAATAGCAAGAAGACAGCAGCAGAAATATAGCCTCCAGCAGCCAAATCTTCAACATACTGTCAAGGCTGGACCCACTAGAAATTGCCCATTCAGCTATACAGACCATGTCCACATCCGCTTGTAATTGCACAGAAGATATAATAGTGATAGCTTCTCAAACAGTAAAAATATCTGCGATACTCTAGAGACTCCCATACACATAACACATGAGTCAGACAAACTGGGAGACCAGATGACTACCTTATATGTATAGAGGGCTCCTGATTTTTCACTCAGATAATGCTGGGAAAAGGAAAGATCAGGCATGACAAATCCTTTGTTTTCCTGGGAGATAAGATATCGCTCCTGCTCCCATTGGAAACACATGCAAATTTGGGAAGAATAGCTGTCACACACCTTGTAGGGGTATTCAAGGATACTATCTATACTCCTAGCATTCAAGAGTCTTCCTAAATACATTGCTTTAGCAATGCTGCTTTGTTTGCCTGCTATATGAAATTTTTCCTCCCATTGTTTACAAAGCACTTCCATGGAGCACAGCCTATGTGATAAGCAGGACAGATGATGAGAGTATCTGCTCTCTGGGGGAGGGGGGGGGGGGCTGAGTCCTCTTACTATTATGTACAGTTCTACCTGTGTAATGTAATATACATTTACTGTGCATATTATATGATCTGCATTTATATTAGACCAAGTAATCATAATAAATAATCTCTCATGAATAAGGTAAAGTCTACACTGTGATGCTTTATAGCATTCTGCTCAACAAACAGTCAAAGCCACCTCCCCCAAGCTTGTGGAAGACTAAGGGAAGTGAGAAGAAGAGACAGCAGGCAAAGCTGAAGGATTGGACATGTTGAAACCCATATGCACAATCGTTATCTTCCTCGACTTCTGTCATCTAAAGGAGAGTCAAGAGGCCTCCACATACAACAGAGGTTCAGCGGTCCTGCTGAAATCGGAGGAATTGAGCAACTTTTCATGTCTGAACATTAGCCATTTGTCATGATTTTTTATTTTAACTTTATAATCACCATTTATATAAATAAATGTTCCAGAAATATCATGCCCATACCACAACCAGCCCATACATCACGTCTGCTGGATTTTATTACCCCCATAATAGTTGCACTCATTTCGTCGCTGACCTTCGATTGGTTACTAACAAGTATTATACACAGTACATTCGTTTATATTGCAGAATTGCATGATTTACATTTTTCCTGTCCAAATAGTAAATTTGACTGTGAACCACAGTTTATATCATCACCTTTAACGTTGTTGAAGGTTACACGTAGAGCCGGGAACACGGCTTCACGAATTCTCAACTGTAAACAAGACTCTTTCAACAATTCCTCCCAAAAATCAATAGTTTCTTAATAAAGTTCCCTGCAGCCGGGTGTCTACTCTATATACGTGCCCTGTATATGTGCCTACTACAATGAGGTTGGCCATAAACATAGACATGATCATCTGTAATGATCCAACTAAAGACGACTTTAACAAGGCTAACAATTACCATAACGTCGACATCACTTTAACAATTGCTTTCAATCCCCTTGGAAATTTGCTTGACTAGCCACAACAGATCTAAGAATTATTTCCCTTTTACTGCGATAAGAGGACTGATCAGTAATCAGACGGTGGGAGAGACGCCAAATCCTGTGATGTGTAGGTTTTATGGGATTTGGAGCAGGATTTCTGATGATAAAAAAAAAAATAAAAAAAAAAGACTAACTCAACAGGACTTATTGGTAGAGATAGTGAATTCCGATTACCCCGCCCATACACAGTGATTGACAGTGAGAGCCCTGATTTCCCATCCATAAACGGTAGTTGACAGTGAGAGTCCTGCTTACTCCACCTACACACAGTGATTGACAGGGAGAGTCCTGATTACCCTGCCAAAAGCAGGGTAATCAGGGTGGACAGTGAGTCCTGATTTTGTATCCATCTACAGAAATTGACAGTGAGAGTCCTACTTACTCTGCCTACAGACAGTTATTGTCAGTGAGAGTCCTTATTACCCCACCAAAAACAGTGAATGACAATGAGAGTCCTAGTAACCTTAACCTTGCTCATACAAAGATATCAAATGAGAGTCCAGATTACTCTGCACTAACACTCTGATCAGGACTCTCACTGTCACTCACTGAGTGTGGGCGGGGTAATCAGGACTCTCACTGTCACTCACTGAGTGTGGGCGGGGTAATCAGGACTCTCACTGTCACTCACTGATTGTGGGCGGGGTAATCAGGACTCTCACTGTCACTCACTGATTGTGGGCGGGGTAATCAGGACTCTCACTCACTAATTGTGGGCGGGGTAATCAGGACTCTCACTGTCACTCACTTATTGTGGGCGGTGTAATCTCTGAGGAGTCCTGTCAGAATTTATTTTGTTTTTAACTCGTGCTCCAAATCACAGAGACCTATATAGTCCAGAGCAAAATGGATGGGATTCCAGGAAATTCCATCCACACATTGCAGAAAAATATACACAGCGGAAACCGTTGTGGTTTTGGAAATCGCAGCAGGTCAATGATATCTATGCAAAAGCTGGCGGTTTCCCAGTAAGTATAATGGAAGCAGAAAATCTACAGAGGAAACCTCTGTGGACTTTTTGTGAAACGCGCTGGATAAAAAGATTTTGATGCATTGCCACCATCATTTTTCCTGCAGTGGTTTAGTGTGTTGGCCCACTAAACATGGCCGATTCTCCAGGACTCATCTCCTGAACAGAGTGGAGAGCAGATTTAAAGAACATCTCCCACTCTGGAGGACCTGTCTTGTTCTTCATTACACAGACAACCATAGATTTGAACACACATCATGTAATGTTTCGTTTTAACAGCGGTGGCCCTGCAAAAAAAAACTGAATATGCAATGCGAGGTACAAATAGGGATTGTCCAAAGCAGAACCCTGTTTAACAACCAGCTCCTAGATAGTGGATGGTGACAAACAATTGTACCAGTGGTCAGAGCGGATGCAAGCTGGCCTGCTATAGGCAGTCGTAGTTGCAATTTCCAAAATGAAAATCTTCAAATTAACAAGAAAAAAAAACATCTGGCTGAACCCGTAAAAACCCACTAAGCATTGCGCATCAAAGCCACCAAACGTAAATGCACCCTTCCCGCCAAGGCAGCTCTCTCGTACAGTAAATTACCGGTTGTACATGGTAGTTGTACACAGCAGGGCTCATTTATGAGATCTATTAGGAAAAACTTTCCATATGGATTGTAAAGCAAATTTTTGCAAACTTTTGCTCTTCTCTATTGACAACCCATCCGCGTTACAGCAAGTGCCAACTACAAATCCTAATCATTCAACATTTGAGAAACACATTATCTTCCTAGATCTTTTTTTCAAAGGATCTTTGGAGGAAGGGAGTCTGGCGCCAAGTTGAATAAGATTTCTTTTTTGTTTCGAGACAATAAATTTACTGACGCATTTCGGACTAATAGGTCTTAGTCATAGCCACGCTTTCAGAAGATTTTATCTTTTGACACCATAGGCATAATTATTATCATTACAAGGACTCATCACTAGTCGTATTGGAAGTCCAACAATGTCTATTGACAGTTTTTACGGCGATTTAATACGCCCAGGGGTAGAGTGAAGCCAAGGACGCGGACCAAAGCGATAATCTTCTACATTACACAAAAAATCCAAGAAATCGGTAGACTTGGCAAGAACCGACAACCATGATGGAAATAAAAGATTTGGGCCTACAAAAAGTTCTAAAGAAGTCTCCCATAGAAGACATTATCGAAAACCTTTGACTCCGTCAACCAAGACCCGCAAGCCTACAGTCCACGTAGAGTTAACCAAGACTGTGACAGCCGATGATAACCGTGTAATTGAAATAGCCCCGCGACTCGTAAGAACAAAAAAAGCTTTTTCCAATAGTACTAATACGGGAGGAAAAGTAGGTTTATGATCAGATACAATGGGTTTTACTTCCCCTCTTGGCATTTGGCGAGAAATAAACCCCACTAAATCTCTCAGAGAGAAGGCGAATAAATTAGCGGCGGCAAAGGGAGCAGCCTGTGTGTTCCTGTTATCTCAGACGGGCCAAATCGTTCTGACGTTAATGCTCTGATCAAATGCAAAGTCTTTAACTAGGAAAATAGCGATGGAGGAGAGAAGTTTACTGGAATACGCAGGCATAAACCACCAGTAGCAAGAGATAATGCGGAACGCAGGAGGGAGGAGAGGGGACAAGCTGCTGTCACTTCACGACTGCCAGCTGCCTGCAGTGGCCTTTAACAATCCATGGAAGAACATGATGAAGGGAAGGCTCATCACGCAGCGTGGCGTGGCACGAGAATGGCTGCAGCACTTGTCATATCAAAAGCAACCTTTCAATTGGAAGGATAGGCTGCATGTTGTAGTTCACCGTTGGATGGGGGAGAATCCTTGTAGTCATAACACACAACTACGGGCAATCACGTAGGCAGGGTTAGTGGATGGTGGTATGGATCTCCCATGCCCATGGTACACTAGAATGCGATGCATACTGTGACTCGTCCCATCATACTCATACTATCAAGATTCACGGCACAAATCTAATTCCAGTCCATTTAGCTCTTCGAGGTGTCATTCCCTATCAAAATTCAGCCCCTAGGGCGACTAGCTGATCGCCCTGGGTCCTGCTCTTGGCAGGAAACAGCCGATTTGCTTGAAGAAGCCATGACCAGTAAGGCATTTCCCCTACAGCTGTGGCTGCAGGGGGCAGAGTAGCAATACATCAGATAAATGGGCATCCTCCTAGATAAAGGAGAGACACGTACACTAGAATGGGAGAAGCTCATATAGAGCAGCTATAGCTCTGGCTCACAGCGTTGCGTCTCCAGAAGGGGATAATATCTATGACATTTATATGGCCTATCAGGATATATGGAAACGTCTTTTCTTCCCCTTTAAGGCCCCACGTTGCAGAAAAGCAACATTTTGTAATGCAAATTTTGCTGCGGTTTTTTGAGCTTAAGGCCCCATTCACATCTGCATTCGAGTTCCGTTTTGGGGGTCTGATTGAGGACCATCTGAACAAAAAACTATACACATTAAAAAGAGGTTACCTAAAGGAAACCCCAGGACCGGGCCACACGGTGGCTTGGTGGTTAGCACTGCAGCCTTGCAGCGCTGGAGTCCTGGTGTTCAAATCCCGCCAAGGGCAAAAGAAACATCTGCAAGGAGTTTGTATGTTCTCCCCGTGTTTGCATAGATTTCCATCCCATATTCCAAAGACATACTGATAGGGAAAAATGTACATTGTGAGTTCTATGTGGGGCTCACAATCTACTTTAAAAAAAAAAAAAAAAAAACGAGGACCCCTTAGATCATAATGGGGTCTGTGTGGTTCTGCACAAAACATGCGGAAAGAAATGTGCTTGCAGGACTAAACCACACAGACCCCATTATAGTCTATGGGGTCCACGGATTTCCCTGGTAACCGCTTTTTAATGCAAATAAGTTTCCGTTCGGGGGGGGTCCATAAGCGGAAACCTGTGCACAAATGTGAACCGGGCCTTAGCCAGGAATGGATTGACCAGTAGAGAAGTGCTTGATATATATTTCCTAATCCTTTTGTAGCTTTAGATCAAAACAAAGCAAAATTTGAAACAAATTTTCCCAAAGTGGGACCTTAGCCTAAAGGAGCCCTCCAGGAAAACCTGATATACTACAGTATGTTACTAATACATAGCATGAGCAAGTGGTGCACAACTCACCAACACCAAATGGGAGGGGTATAGTGACATGTACTACTCATTAATACAATTAAAAACTGCACGCAATTCTTCAGCAAAAAGCCCAATTTTTTTGCAAAAACATCTAAAAAAAAATCTAGCAACCAGATTAAAGCAGGTGGCAGCCATTTGTCCAGTTTTCCCAGGGACCTTCCACAAAAGATGTAACATTCCCACTCTAATGAAAGCAACACCATAAACAAGCACCGCGTACTCCCAAACTGCGACCGGCTTATTACTAGACTCCAAATATCATAAATTTGGCCAAACATATTATAGTCCTAGCAATAAAATTCCGGCACGCCATATCGATAAACAAATATTTTAGCTTTGCATTTCGCTCTAAAACGTGATAAACGGTTACAAAGAGATCCTCGTGCCTCAGCTCTACAGGGCGGTGAGCCAGTTAACCATATGGACAGCCACCAAGGTTCTGCACCATAATAATACAATACATTGTGGATATAGGGCAACTGTATAATAGTCACCCCATACTGATTGTGTCTCTCCGACCAGAGCGGGGGCAACTTATGAATGTTTCATTGCAATGGAACATGGAAGACTGGAAACCACAGATGACAATAGACATACAACACTACAGTTATACCCTATATAGATATTGGAAACACAAGTATGCGTCGTCGATCTTTCTGGCAAGAACTGGTGCCAGCTATCATTGTGAGGCCCTGTACGTGAATTTGTTCACTGTAGAATGGACACCTACATGTCTATTCCAACCTTTGGGTCATAAATACCTTCTCCTATACTGTACCTTCTTCTATACTGTACCTTCCACCGCCTTCATTAAATTCTTCTCTTTGCATCATTTAGTAGGGGTCGCTCTACCGATTTCGCCACAGTTAGGAAATTTTCTCTACTCCCCACCATTCCTGAGCAATAACACCTCATGCACACGACCAAGTGCAAGTTTGCAGTGGAATACACTCGGATAACACTTGGAGTGCGTTCTGTGATGTATTTACCTCAATGGGGGCTTCTGAACCATTCTGTTCCAAATGATTATTTTTAATTATATTTAACATTTTCAGCATTGTCTAATTAATTATATGAATAGTTTCTTACATATTTACTTTAAAAGTTGTCGTCCAGGATAAACATTATATATATATATATATATATATATATATATATATATATATATATACACACACACCGTATATATTCAAGTACAATCCGACCCGAATATAAGCTGAGGCCCCTAATTTTACCACAAAAAACTGGGAAAACTTATTGACTTGAGTATAAGCCGAGGGGGGGAAATACAGCAGCTACTGGAAAATTTCAAAAATTAAAATGGTCGTAGTTTTTGGGTGCAGTAGATGCTGGGGAAGGGGAGGGGGTGATTTGGTTGTCTGTCTGCCCCTTCCCTGAGCCTGAGGACTATTTTTTTTTCCCCCACTTGGAATTCAGTCTGGCTGAATATAGGGGATCTGCAGTGCTCCTATTAACCCCTTCCCGATGGAGCAGGAGCACTGCAGATCCCCTATATTCAGTAGACCGGGCACTGTCAGGCACAGGGATATCTAATGTGTATGTGTTTTACAGTCATTTTATACTTTTATATGTATTCTAGGGAAAGGAGGGATTTAGAACTTTTTTGTGGAACAAGAGAGGAGTCAGTGGTTTGGCCTTCCAACTCCACAGCCTTGATGGTAAATACCAGATGTAGCAGTCTAGATGGGGCCTGAGTGGACTTTGCCTTAGAGGAGTTTCAGGAGGAATAAAAACATTGAGCTAAGAAGATAAAAGAAGAATTATTCAGCTCAATGATTCTCCTTTATTTGTGAACCGCCCCTTTGGTAAACATTTTTATCATATGGAAAGACCCTTTAAATTGCAGTTCTATGTGTGTCCTGATATGTATAATGGACACCTAACAAAAGAAAAATTTAGGAACCTGTAAGTACAAATTCTAGATTTATCTATCAGTAGTTATAGCAAGGAAAATTAAGGATGCAAAATGTCCACATGTATTTTTAATATATATTCTCTCTCATTTAATGGGTTGTCCAACACCTGATGTTCAGTGTATATAGCAACGTCCACGTCCACCTATTGAGTGATGTGGACACACATGCTCAGTCACTGTCCCCACTGCCAGGTCTAGTGACTACAGGGAAACCAATAGCAATAGCTTTCTTCCTATCCGTCAAGGAAGGAGTGAGCCTCTGCAGCGCATGGCAATAAACTGTAGTTGAAAATATCTGCTGCCAGAAGGGAAGGAGACTGATTCTGCCCAACGGAACCAATACGAGATACAGAAAAAAAAAATGTGTTACAATTAGTTATTTTGCTAAAAACACTGAAAATTTGTGACATAAATATAATTCATGATCTAATAACCCTTAAAGCCCTGGTATAAAACAAATAATTAGCCATGGTAGAAGCTAAATATGGCTCGTTTTTAGCTTTTTCAGGCAGATTATAGATGAGTAGGGATTTTTTTCTATACTTTGTACGTGCGTACACTTTCCCGCTGTCCCCAAAACCTTCACAGAATATCTACTTCACAGACAAATCCTAACAGTGGCCAGATGGGCACAACAAAACAGAAGACATGGGGGATTGGTCTTCAAATTTTGCTGATGCCACTTTCAAGTTCCCAACTTTTCATAATCTTTAATACCTCCTAAAGGTTAAGAAGGAAGATGGACTTGGCTCATCTATGACAACAAACGCCGCATTATTTACCGACTTCAAACAAATATCAAATCTGAGGCACGGAAAGTTACTTAGCACAATCCTAAGATCTCTCGCAGACCTCAAAAGAGATAGATATTCCTCCTGAGCATACGAAGCACTTCACACAAATCTCTGGCATGCCTCCCAATCATCTTCTCGAATCTAGACGTGAAGGAAGCATTCTTACCATCTGTACACCGAGTGCCCTGCGGAGCCCCTATCCTTGGATCAGTGGGGTATTTATAAAGAGAACACGGCCAGGAACAGCCCCCGGTCTGATTGTATCTGCTCCAGTGCTAACAAGACGGCGGGAGACCAGCAGCCCCCACCGTGCAACCTTTCACCTTCCCTACGGAAACTTACATACAAAAAGATGCACGCGTTCCAAAAATATAGTATATTCTGCATCGGAAAAGTAAGCGAGAACACCGGGAGAAGTAAATGTTCCCCGTAACCAAAAATAGACTCCTTCTAAGAGGTTTTCGAGGTAGACAAGCTCACAAGTGAAGGCTACACGTTAAAAGGAAATGTCATAAAATGTTCGTATGTATACACACACCCCAGTAATGAGTCATTGTGGTCCTGTCACGTTCAATTACTGTACCCGGATTGTACAGGCTTCAGATCAAGGTGAGCACTTGTTAACAAGCAAGCAAAATCAATGTTCAACAAATGGCAACCACATGTTGCTTCCTTTGTATGAGCGGTGGCAGAATGGCATAGGCAACAGGCTGCAGTCGGGCCATTAATTTCACACCCAGTGGGAGAGGGTTAAAAAGAACTTGTTAAAATCAGCCCTGGCGTATCCGTAAAAAAAAAAAAGGAAAATATAGGGGCTGGAGAAGACGATGTATGTGACTCATTCCAGCCAAGAGCGGCATTGTAGCAAAAATAAATAAAATCATACCTCATCACGCTCTAATGGGAAGGCTGAGAAACGGCAGATTGCTTAGTGCTGACTACAAGCAAGTATTACTATCCCCCACGGAGCAAATTCACCAACAACCTGTACCTTTCTCCATAGGAAACAATGATATTTATTTGTAGCAGGCTGCACGCAGTCTGCAGGTTATATCCTAATGCATACTATCCCAGGCCTCAATAGTGTATATAATGGAAATAATGGACCCCCCCTACTGTAAAATGGAAGAATATTACATGGCACCAAGGAGCTCAGGGGCCACATAAAGCAGGTAGAATATGGAATGAGTCCCAGCTCACATCCATCCTAATAACTAGTTGCTGACAATCTCATGGGCGGCCATGTAACTTACATCACACCCTAAAATACTATCCAGGAGACTCAAAATATAGAGAAGTGCCCGGAATACAGAGCTCATGTAAATTTTATTTAATTGAATCTTTTTCTTGATTTTTATTTATTTTTTTATGTTTTAACTTGTGTATTGGAGAGTTCATAAAGTTAACTGGAGGGGGCACAAACTTATTACTCTCCAATAGATGTCATTATTGGTTGTCAGCTGGGTAAGGCCCGATTCACATTTGTGCATGGCTTTCTATTCGGGAATCCACTTGGGAACCTCACAAACAGAAACCTGTCCCGCATAAAAAAAGCGGTTACCTTAGGGAACCCGCGGACCCCAAAGACTATAGTGGGGTCAGTGTGGTTTCTGCTTGGTTTCACATGAAAAATGCGGAGAAGTGCTGCTTGCGGAGAGGGGATCGAAATGGCCTGAATGCAGATGTGAATCGGGCCTAAATTTAGCACTCCTTATCCTGAAGCAGGTAATACATGGCAGGTAGATGACAGCCAAATGTTTATTCAGCCAATAGCTATTGTCCCTGATCCCCTATATGACATCGCTTTAGGATAGAAAGCCAAGCATGCCAGTGTTCACAATTGGGAGAGGGGAATAAAGTCACTGCCAGACACCTCTGATGATGACCTATCTCCCCTGGGAACAAAAAGGATGGAGTATGATGAAATCCAATTATCTGATCCTTACTCCTTCCAAACCTCTACCCCCCCCCCCCCCATAAAACTTGTAATAAGGCTCCACTTTACCATGACCACCTTAAGTAGAAAGTGATGTCATAGTTCTGGAATAATACACACAGTGATGTCACAGTACAAGGATAATGCACACAGTGATGTCACAGTACAGGGATAATACACACAGTGATGTCACAGTACAGAGATAATACACACAGTGATGTCACAGTACAAGGATAATGCACACAGTGATGTCACAGTACAGGGATAATACACACAGTGATGTGGCAGTACAGGGATAATACACACAGTGATGTCACAGTACAGGGATAATGCACACAGTGATGTCACAGTGCAGGAATAATATACACAGTGATGTCACAGTACAGGGATAATACACACAGTGATGTCACAGTACAGGGATAATACACACAGTGATGTCACAGTACAGGGATAATACACACAGTGATGTCACAGTACAGGGATAATACACACAGTGATGTTATAGTTATGGGATAATGCACACAGTGATGTCACAGTACAGGGATAATACACACAGTGATGTTATAGTTATGGGATAATGCACACAGTGATGTCACAGTACAGGGATAATACACACAGTGATGTCACAGTACAGGGATAATACACACAGTGATGTTATAGTTATGGGATAATGCACACAGTGATGTCACAGTACAGGGATAATACACACAGTGATGTCACAGTACAGGGATAATACACACAGTGATGTCACAGTACAGGGATAATACACACAGTGATGCCACAGTACAGGGATACTACACACAGTGATGTCACAGTACAGGATAATACACACAGTGATGTCACAGTACAGGATAATACACACAGTGATGTCACAGTACAGGATAATACACACAGTGATGTCACAGTACAGGATAATACACACAGTGATGTCACAGTACAGGAAAGGGATAATATACACAGTGATGTACCCATGGGTACAGCCAATAGTTATATCATGTGTGAGGTTTAAAAGGAATTTTCCTTTTCTCTCCGTTGGAAACCTGGCAGACCCTATTAAAGTCTATGGAGTCCACAGGTTTCTGCAGGTAATCACTTTTTAGGGGAACGGGCTATCCATCTTTCAGGGCTCCATACGGACAGAATACTAGGTTGAACCTGGGGTCAGAGCATGGAAAGAACAAATATGCAAATATATTTTACTATAATTCTTCCCAAGGATAATAGTTAAATCAGATCAGGCATTTCCGTAACATTAAATTGAAAATTCCTGGTGAGGCACTGTCACATTATACTTCATTATAGGGCCTGGTCATGAAAATAATAAATAATAATAATAATAGAAATATAAGGGTTCTCCAGAGCTAAAGCTTTACTGTACCATATGCGCAACAAATAAGAACCAGAGCACTGTGAACACGTTGTTTTGACACAGATGATAACAAACATAGTGTGAACATAGCCCAAGAACGCACACCCATCATAAGATATCTGGTAGAGGCAGCCATCATACAATACCGTGCCGCTGCGGAGGACGCACATACACAAAGCCGTCCTCCTGCAGTCCCATGTAATCTTCTATGACACGTGTGTGTGGTCACAGCGGGGATACAATCCACTTTAGATCTAGCTGTCTGCTTGGCAAACTCTTGGGTGCATGCAGAGTTATTTTTATTTGTGCACTGCCTGATTTAGCATGTTACAAAAGGAATGGCGTTCATTTTATTGGCAATTCGAAGTGACAAATGAGGCGTGAAATATCATCAAGACAGAGTTTATAAAAAAAAATATATAAAAAATGAAATACTCAATTTAAAGCAACGTTGCATATACTCCTCCCTTACGATTCCTTCGTGAGACGATGGGGGAAAAAAAGCTACATTCAACACTTTACTGCAATTGAAGGGTCGCAAATCCCCTGAACTTTCTAAGCGAATACGGCAAGGTACCACATAGGTCAGGAGAGAGTATCATCTGAAGCAATGAGCCCCTTCGTACTCCTATGACTACGAGGGGTAACAGCGACGAGAACGCCAGAGAGGAAGGGGTTAACGAAAACCCACAACTCAGTAAATGTCACTTGTTACACGCAGGATGGATCATTCATTAGTAAAGGGGGGACAATTCCTCCACCCGAAAGCAAAGACCTCATTCACTTAGTGCATGTACAACACAGTCATGAATAGGCGCATTGTTTTGACAGAAAAAGGCAGCTACAGCACTCCTGCTCCTGGCCCCCGCGTCCTCCAACAACCCCCTCATTTGTCAACTAAAAGTTCCCTCAAAGACTCTCTTGTTCCCTCCCATAAATACCCCAAAATGGCTCCGATTCCCTTTGTTACATGCAATGTCAGGGGTGGGAGCAGTAGACACGGCATCCATTGCCAAAATCAGTAATGACCTTGGTGGCCTATCACATCCCCGAAAGCTCCAGAAGAAACATATAGCGTAGGGAGATTAGCGATTTATCCTACGTTCAAGGAAAGGGACCCCTGAGGGGCGTAGCAGCCGCCTTCTGCCAGCATTGTAATCACTAAACCTCCTCATTCATACGCATCATAAGGAAAATGACACCCTGAAGAAAGCTTATAGGGCTCCGCCGCATCCAGAGCTGGGGTGTCGCTTCATCCAAGCTCTGCTACGTGCACGGTGCACTAAACCTTACAGCCCGTACGGGTTATGTCTACATTCTAGCAAGGATGGCAGAGGTGAGCTGGCATAGCCGATCAATTCTATTGATGCCAACTTTATTTTTAGTTCTCTGTAAATGTGGCCAACATGGTCGAAACCACAGAGCAACCAAAGTACATAAAAGGAAGAATAAATCCTTGCTTTATACAGCTTCAGCACTAGCCATGTTAGATGCCAAGGTTCTTCATCTGGTTCTGGGTAAGAAAACACAGCCTTGCATCTGTAGGACATGTGGGATCTCTTGGTAAACATTAATACTCTTTGATGAGGACTTGAAATATGGTTTTTCGGAACAGCTCTTGAGGGTAAGACTAGTGGGAAGTATTACCCTAGGAGCATTTAGGGTTATTACCCCCGCAGCATTTGTAAAGGGCAAACCAAGCCCTGGTGAAAACTTGTCACTATCCCAGTAGACCTACAAGACTATCTTCAGGATCGAAGGAAAGAAGGTTTACATATTGGCGACCTATCCTTTGGATAGGTCATCGATATCTGATCAGTAGGGGCCCAATTCCCAGGACCTCCACAGATCAGCTGCTTGGGTGACTGCTCCCACTTCACAGGCCAGTTTCATCAAGTTCATCACATGCCCTATCCGCAGCTCAGTACCATCCAAGTGAGCTGCAATACTAAATACAGCCCTATACAATGAAAAGTACAGTGCTGATTGGGCGAGGTACCAGTTGTCAGATCACCAGTGATCTGATATTATTAACCAATCCAAAGGACAGGTCATAGTTCTGTGAAAATTTCCTTAAAGGGGTTGTCCCATCACAAGGATCCTATCTATACCTCTTGTTAATGTGAATGTAAGACTTTTCCTAAATACATTGCTTCAGTAAAACTGCTTTGTTTGTCCAATATCTTAATTTATTCAATTCATTGTTGACACAGCCCTTGGGCTTATCTGCTCAAAAGTCAAGTGACATAGCTGCCTGCTCTCAGGGGGGAGGGGCTAAGTGCACGGGAGCGAGCCTGTGTCTGTAGCTATTCCTGTGTCTACACCACGTGTGACCTAGCTTGGGGGGGGGTGATTATATATATATAATATATATATTATATATATAGAAAATGGAAAAAATGGCAGCACTCCAATATTTAGAAAAAGTGTGGGTTTATTCCAAGCAGCAACGTTTCGGTTCTTATCTGAACCTTTCTCAAGCTTGAGAAAGGTTCAAATAAGAACCGAAACGTCGCTGCTTGGAATAAACCCACACTTTTTCTAAATATTGGAGTGCTGCCATTTTTTCCATTTTCTATATAAAGTTGAAGATTAGCCACCTTCCAGTTTGGCTTTGCACCCGGTTTGTATGCTGTGCTGCTTCTGCATTTTTTTTCTAATATATATATATATATATATATATATATATATATATATATATATATATATACACACATATATACCACCCCCCCATACA
Source organism: Leptodactylus fuscus (assembly GCF_031893055.1). Lineage (NCBI taxonomy): Eukaryota > Metazoa > Chordata > Amphibia > Anura > Leptodactylidae > Leptodactylus > Leptodactylus fuscus. The sequence continues at coordinate 38,683,621 of NC_134270.1, read as the reverse complement.
GCGGTCAGCAACTAACGGGAAGATGAGACTCCACGGACTGTTATACTTTATATACATAACATCTGAGATTTATATTTGGGAAGTATGTGAACGCTGGGGGACTGATCTCACCATTCAAAGCGCTGTATGTCCGATGCCTAGCTGCATCGGGAGCGTGCACGCAGGGCCAGCGGCATAGAAGCCATGTCATCTCGCCGCTGGCTTTGCATATGTAACCCTGCCCACCAATGATGCAAGAAACCAGGAAGAAAGAAGATTTTACAGCAGCGAAGACTGGTGCGTATGCCTTTAAAGGGGTTGTCTCATTAAGTGAAGACTCTAGAGAGTTTCTCCCGCTCCACATTCATCCGGAGGGCAACTAGGCTGAATGTGGGTAAGGCTGGTATTGGTCAGCACCCCATTCACTTCAGTGGGAGCATCAGAAATAGCCGTAGTAACAACACTCCACTTTCTCCGCTTTCATTCACATCAATAGGAGCGCCAACCATCACCAGCCCTGCCCACATTCACCAGTGAATAGGGAGCAGGAAAAAGGCCCGTCAGTCTTTACTTTAAGCTAGCCAAACACAATAGATCGGCCAACCATATAATGTATAAGGGGACCTTGGAGATAAGGAAATTTGCCGTCAATGGTGTCCGATAGTGACTTTCTCTCTTCTTTCCATTCAGAAAATATGAACAATCCACTAAAAGAGCTGCGCATATACATGATGGCGACAGGAGAGACAGCTGTGCATGCACATGGGGGTGACAAGAGACAGCTGTTGGCTGAAGCAGCATTCACCAGCATCAATCTATAGTGAATGGCCAGCCTTAGGCTATATGCACACATTGCAAATTACATGCAGATTTTAATACGGAAAATCCACAGTGTAATTTAGTAGCATATAAATCAATTTGATTTTCCTAGTCTCTTGTATACAATGCTGTTCCTTTCACACGTGGAAATCTGCAGCAGGTCAATTCTCTGTATTTTCACTCATTTCAATAAGAAAGGTCTAATGTAAGGCCAAGTCAGCCAGAAAAAAAATCATACAATATTGTATACTTTTATGTCACACAGACAAAAGTGTGCAAACGCCTGAAGAAGGAGTCTTTGTGCTCTGAAAGATGCAAATGTAATTTTTTGGTTTCGGCAATAAAGGTATCGTAACAGTTTTGTATTGTCGATACAAAAGTATAATAGGGATAAAATTGCCACCAAAATCCACGACAAGAACTGACTTTAGAAGGCAGATTTTACTGGACAGACCGGTATATATCATGGTGACCTAGTATAGGAGAACGCTTTAAGAAGCACAAGCTAGTTTCTTCAAAGGAAGGTGATGCCTACTGTAATTTTAGGTGGGAAAGCCCGGCCTGCGTCTACAATCCTTCATAAAAGGCAGGGACAATTATCTTTCAAAGGGTTTCTGGCTTGGTTTATAACACAGCGCCACCCCATAATTGTATCACTTTACAATAATGCTCTTTATTACATAGGGGATCAAAAGATGGAAGCACATGAGGCTGCGGTCACATGAGCATTCGGGGAACGTTCAGGGACTCCGTCCCCCATCCTGCCCTGCAAGTAGGAATTTTCTCTCTGCCAATTTCAGTCAGAAAGTCACCGGACCCCATTATATTCTATGGGGTCCGCATGTTTCTGCAAGTACCGTATATACTCGAGTATAAGCTGACCCGAATATAAGACGAAGCCCCTAATTTTACCACAAAAAACTGGGAAAACTTATTGACTCGAGTAGAAGCCGAGGGGGGGAAATGCAGTAACTACTGGAAAATTTAAAAAATTAAAATGGTCGGAGTTTTTGGGTGCAGTAGTTGCTGGGTGCTGGGGAAGGGGAGGGGGTATTTTGGTTGTCTGTCTGCCCCTTCCCTGAGCTTGAGGACTGTTTTTTTATCCCCCCACTTGTAATTCAGCCTGGCAGAATATAGGGGATCTGCAGTGCTCCTATTAACCCCTTCCCGATGGAACAGGAGCACTGCAGATACCCTATATTCAGTAGACCGAGCACTGTCAGACACAGGGATACCTAATGTGTATGTGTTTCACAGTCATTTTCTACTTTCATATGTATTCAAGGGAAAGGAGGGATTTAGAACTTTTATTTGCTTTATTTTTTTATTATATTTTTTTAAAGCTTTTTTTTGTCACTATTTTATGGGAGATTCTATACATTATTTATTTATTTTTTTTTTTTTTTTTTGCTTGATTCGAGTATAAACAGAGGGGGGCTTTTTCAGCACAAAAACTGGGCTGAAAAATTTGGCTTATACTCGAGTATATACGGTAATTGTTCTTTTTTTTAGAACAGCGAAAACCCCAATGCTAGTGTGAACCTAGTATATGAAGCAGGGAACCGCAGCTACCCCATTCACTTGAATGACAAAAAAAAATTAAAAAAAAAATACTCCTTTGTTGATCACCTGACACTCCTAAGGTCCATGGCGATCTCTACTTCATGGTCCCTTTTGACATAAAGGAGATGCCATTTAGCCAATCACTGGCGAAGGCAGGTCACCACTGTGGGCAATGATTGGCTGAGTAGTCACTTAAGAGTGTGCCAAAATGGACCAAAGAAGAAAAACTTCGGAAGATCTCAGGAAAGCCAGATCCACAGAAGCAGTTTGGTGGTGGTGGTGGCGGCAATATGTGTGGTGAGGTGATTTTTTTTTCACTATTTTCTAAATAATTTTAATTGGCCGAAAAACCTTTTACGTTAGGTTCACACCTGCGTTCAGCACTCCGTTCTGTGCTTTCCGTCTTCTACATGGAAGAAGACGGAAAGCACAGACCGGGTCCGGCCGTGAGCATTTTATGCTCTCCGCCGCAAAACCATTTTTTTTAATCCGGACACAGAGTACTGCATGTCCGACTCTGTGTCCGGATTAAAAAACCCAGTTTCGCGGCGGAGAGCATAAAACGCTCACTGCCGCTCACGGCCGGACATCTTTCTCACCCATTCAAATGAATGAGTATGAAAGAGTCCTGCAGGTTTCCGTATCCTGCTCTGTTTTATGCAGGAAATGGAAACCTGCAGAACGGAGTGCCGGGCGCAGATGTGAACGAGCCCTTAGCAGTAATCTAGTCCCAATAATATCAAGTGAATAAAATATCCTAATCCACGAATTACTAGAAACTTGTATGTCCATGACCGACCCCAGAGCCTGGCCGAGCTCCTCCAGTGCATTGGGCAAGGTTTCTGGTGTAAAGACTTCACTTCTCGGAATGGAATTCCCCAAAGCCAGCAAGGAACACTTGGAAATTTAACTATGAACAGAGAAAATATGCTCCACTGTGTAACATGATAAAACAGCGAGAAATAATATGCACCTGAACACAAGCGTAGCCTGAGGAAGTCGTCAATGTGACTTCAAACATGTGAGACAATAAGAAGGTTTACTACACTTTTAGTAGAGCAGTGTTATTTCCATGCTATATAGATCTTGTGCCGCTAAAGGCGCAGCTTTCTTTGGATTTGAAAGAGAACTTCCATACATTTTCCCAGGGGACGACTACACGGCCTAGAAGACTTCTTATGCTTTGATGATTCCAACAAAAACTTCAAACCCGCTCAAACCTTCACTTAACTATACTGGTAAAGGGCAGCCACCCCGAAACAGCTGTCTGCAGAGGAGTACAATTTTGGCTTATGCCCTAGTTGTATACCAAGCAGGACTATATGAGACTACAAGTAACTTCTTAATTACCGTATATTATACAATTATTAATGTTGTATCATTAATTCCTAGCACTGTATAATTTATACATCGTTGGTTGCATTTTTACTTTCATAGGAATCCAATCACTAGACTTTTAATGAATTAGAGGAGCTTTACGTCTGACTGTCCACGAAAGAGTTGGAACGTGGAAATATACAGCAGATGAAGTTGGTCAGTGGTTTGGCCTCCCGACTCCAATGTCCTGGAAGACCTGGTTATAGTCAGGCATTGACGTATAGGATTGATGGCTTCCAACAGGTGGCGCTACATGCAGAGGTTTCTTTACGTAGATAAGTAGTTCACTCGTCACACAATGAAGCAAGTACTCTTCTGACATCATATCCAAGAATCAACTCTTCTGTGACATGGCCCGGCTCAACCTTTGGTTGCTATAACAATTTTATGCCTCAAAATACCTGGGTTAAAATGGCAATGACAGACCACGGCAAGAGAGATCTGAAGCAACTTCTCAGTTCCCTTCTTAAGCCTCGTCACTAGTTTTCCCCAATCTTGAATATAGAAGTGACTGGTGCAAAAAAAAAAAAAAAAGCCAAAACAAGTACTAAATTTTAAGTTTAATTTACTTAGACCTTGGTCATACTGTAGCAACATCCAAAAGCAGCAAGGCTTCAGTCTAAGCTTTTATTTGTGGCTATAGTATTCACAAAAAGTGGTTTCACTCCCATATAGTCAACTATAATGATAATTGTAATTGCAACGGGGGCAAGAACATGGCCGAGGAGCTGTATCGGATCGAAACCTTGCTGCAGCCAATCGTCAACACGAGAGAGGGAGATTTTGGTCACAAACAGAAGCCAGATTGTAAAGGGCAACACGGTGGCTCAGTGGCTAGTATTGCAGCACTGGAGTCCTGGGTTCAAATCCTGCCAGAGACAACATCTGCAAGGAGTTTGTATGTTCTCCCCCCATACTCCAAAGACATACTGATAAGGAAAAATGTACATTGTGGGCTCCATATGGGGCTCACAATCTACATAAAAAAAAAAAAGCTAGATTGTATGTTCTTAGCCTTAATATGATGTGTTACAGATTTTGGAGCCGAATCGGAGTTGTTTTTGGTCAAAAGCTTATGTAAGAATAGTCTTGTGTTTTGCTCACAATGTTATAAAGGGGTTATGTACTCCTTATCCAAAAATACTGACTAGCAGTACTCTGAGCATTGGTAGATAAATCTCAAATAGGCAGTGGGAAGTATGATTGTAATGTGTACAGGCTATCGTATTTAGGTCATAGGGTGCCCATGGTGGTGTTAGTCAATATAAATGTAGGCAAATACCACAGCACTCAGGTTGTTGAGGGTTTTCTTCAAGTCTTCAACAACATCTTGTACTACCCCGAGTGCCGTGGTATTTCCTTACATACGTTTACTGTGTAAACCCAGCTTTAAGATACATGCCCGCCTCTGAATATAAGTTTGTCATTTCCATATGGAATTAATGTACATAACAAGTTCAGCAATTGTTCAACTACATTGTATCCTCCTCCTAAGCTACAGACTGTTCGTAGCTGCAGGCATTGTTCTGCTGGCTTCAGAGCTGAAATCTACAACAGCCCAAGCTGGAATGTAGATATATGTAAATTGGCACAATATGTGCACAGCTTCCATATGGCTCCAAGAGATATGTTGTCTCACACTGGCAGTAGGGCACATGGATGGCACATGGATGGCATTATTATTGGGATTCTTATCATACGTTCGCCCATTCCATTTCACAAGTGAACGGATGGCTAAATGTCACAAACCCCAACAGGTGGTTCATAGGGTTTCAAGAAGCAGCTCCCATCACTGCCAAGACGTCTTCATGAAGGTATAGTGCAGATGGTACATGGGCAAATAACTTTAGAATTTCTTTAAATTTTCTATGTTTTCAGGGTAATTTCTGCTGAACCAAACTGGTCAATTCCCTAAATACAAGGACTCATAAGACTCATCTTTATAACCATCCATTCCCCTCACTTAAGACAGGGTCCCACTTATATTAGTTAAGGCAACAATCTAGATACTGGCACGTCACTCTGAACGCACAACATAACAATCCTTTCCTAATATTCTTTTGTATATGGGGGGACTGGCCATTTTTAAAGAATCGGAATAATGTCAGCAAATTGTATTTTTACCGTAACTGTTTACTCCAAGATCCTTTCTTGATCACATTATGTTCCATTCTATTAGACACACGTATCGAGGCTTACAACATCTCTAATCCTTTCCCTCAAGTCCCACTACAATGTCTCAGTCTCATCCTCTACAGTCTTGCCCATCGCATACAGAATACCGATCAAACTAGCAGTCTCAACTTTCAACCAAGACTTCTTAAGATGTCCATAACCCATAAGCAATATCTATCAAATAACTTTAGACTGTCGAAGCCAGTTCCAACACTCCAGAAGCAAATCTGAGTCTAGATAATAAGATTTCCCTGTTACAAAAAAAAAGCGCAGGTGAAAAATTAGGCGACGGCGGCAGATATCCAGGTATGCTGGCTACTCGCCTGGTGGGATTTGTTCCTAAACTGGAATACTATGGAGCAAGTAAGTCCATTCCAGAAGACAAGTTGACTTTTTAGTGACCCAACAGTAAGAAGTTTCATAGAAATGTACAAAAATCCACGTAAAAAGTTGAGAGTGCAACAGATTGTTTTTGGCACGTTTTACCTGGCTCCTTATACATGTGCAGACCCAAACAGTACATATTATGTATTTACTTAGTGTTCTATTTTATTGTTACAATATAAAGTAATACAAAGATACAAAGTAGCTCTACTGTCAATAGGGAAAGTAAAACTTGCATTATGACCACAATAATACTGCCGCCAATGCACAGCAAGGGAAATGTTTCCCAAGCAGACAGCAATGAATAAAATCAATGGCATATAAAAGATTGACACAAGATCCATTCACACCAGGAAAATGGAAATTACGATGGTTATGAATAGGACTATAGAACATTCTGATGTCACCACATCTGGGCTTGGGTTTAGGAACATTTATAAAAGTTTTACTGACATGTCACCATGGATTTCAGAGATACTAGTAGACCGGGTCAACTCTAAGATTACTACTAAAGAAGGAATTATATCATTGCCTGCTTTTATGAAACCCATAAGTCATAGAAACCCTACGTCTAGCATGATAGTCAGATAAGAATCCATCACTACTCTTGACCTCCCATATAGACCACTTGGCTTTCTCAACAGGTTCCTCTACATCAACCTCCCTCTAAACAGGTGCAACAAACATAAAACCCATGAGAAGATGTATATAAGGCTACACTAGTAAAATAGACACATCACAACAGAAGTAGTAATGCCTCATAGCCCTGGCTCTTGTACGCTATATCTCCTGTGAGAGCAGCAGTTGATATGTTCCTACTTGTTGCTCACAATTACTGTCTCCACCTGCTAAACGTGAAGCTGCAGCTAACCCAAAATTGGCATGGACGCACAATAAATCCAAGTGATTATTTCTGTTTCTGGATTGGGGAAGGAGAACAGGACAAAAATAGCCACAAATCATTTACGTTGTAATGAAAGGAGGGAGAATACGGCTGGAGATGGTGGAAGAAGAAGGTTCTGATGGACCATCAAAGGGTTTAGGAAGGATGGTGGAACTGGTGGTTGTAAAGGACGTAAACAAGAGTAACCTTATAGACCAGAGGTTGTGAAAAAGAAAGAGGAAGACACTAAGAGAGTCATTGTGTATGTGAGGGTGAAAGAGTCAACATTCAAGTCAATACCAAACCAATGAAGAAGACTTACTAACGTATGATGTCATAACTTAAAACTAAAGAGTAGTTCAATAGACAGATGGAATGTGTATACACAATACCGAAAATCACTACTACTAGAAGGGGGTGAGCCCAAATCTACTCTTCACAGGCTTCAATCCAGGTGACATGCTGTTCTACGGCTACGTCTCCATCCCTAACCGTGGGCACGCTAGCAATATTTTCTCTATTAGCGGGTCCAAGAGAACAAGACAGGAGAATATTACTGCATGATGGGCGGAGAGAGACTGGATGGAGGATTTTCAGTAATGGCTAAAGGGTGGGCAAAGGCTTTGCAGGGAGTGCATCTGTGTGATGGACACAGAGCCTGAGAGAAGTATTTCCTCTGTTTTTGTTCTCCAAATGCAAACACTGCCCTCTTGATTCGGAGCTGTGCCAGAACAGTTGCAGCTTCAATCTCCAAAGAGCACAACGACCCGAATAAGACACCAGAGCAGTAAAAACAAACCCCACAATGCAGGCCAACCTGAACCTACAAAACCCAACCTGTCATCCTATACATCCCATATAACCTAGGTCTTCTCTGGTGCAAAAAATGCAACACATAAGGGACTTTACCATCCATAAAAGCAAAATTGATGCATAGGGAAGCAAGGCAAAGCTAGCTTTGTGAACAGGCGGACATGGAGAGCTGAAGCGAGCAGCTCTGCAGACACTTTACCGTACACATTACACAAGCATCAGGATTGAAAAAGAGGGAGTCAGACTGCGGAAACACAACTGGAATGAAGGGGGGGGGGGGGTTGTGGTTTATCTGAGACAGGAACAGATACACTATCAAAACAACCCACATACTGGAATGAAAGATTGCCAATGAACAATACTGGGATTTAAACCTGCATATACGTTACCCTCCCCCATGAAAAAAAGCAACCCCCCCCCCCCCCCCCGGATCCATTCCTCCCCATTTACACTGAGTGCCCCCAGAGAGTAAAGGGGGAAGGGGGGTCATGCAACAGTTTGGAATCAATCACACTTAAACAGTAAAAGTAAATAGAGCTTTCTCTCTGCAAACAGACACCCAAAAAATACCCAAAATGGTAGTGGGACACAGGCTGCAAGTTTAGCACAAATGCAACATTTTCCCCATTGAAACATATGATATGATGCATATACAGTACGCCATTGCACACACTGGAGTGTAGGAACATACGTCTACAAATGAATCCCCCCCCACCACCATGCAGAGCTGAGCACACTCATACGGTCTACATGGTACTACGCAGTGATTTATCCCTCTCACCATCACTACACTGGTGGAGATAGGGCGACAGCATCTCAATGATGCTGAGAACACCCAACACACAGCAGTAAGAAAAACCGAGCCACATCCAATACATCAATGTGAACATTACACAAAGGGTAAAACCCTAAACTGTAGAGAGAGCCCACAATGCACCAGCCATGAGAAGATGGTCTACCACTTACTACACATCTACAACTGCCATGCAACAAGTGGGTGCACAGAAGACAGGGTTAAACATTGTGGGCACCACATCGCCTTCCTTTCCCTTTCACTAAGGCTCATCTTTCTGAATCTTTGCTTTTTGTCTCCCCATCTCTCTCCCTCCGATTCCCGCTTTCCCTCCCTTCTCTCCCCCATTCCCTTTTGTTCTTCTCCTTTCATCTTCTTTCCCTCTCATCTCCCTGATCCTTCCATCTCTCTTTCATGTGAAATCTCTTTCCTCTCCGGCTATCCTCCCCCCAATCCTAGATTTTAGCTCTTACCCTCTACTAGCCCCTCTTATCTCTCAACCCCAACTTTCCTTACCCCCAATTACACCGAATGCTACATCATAGCAATACCCCAAATATTCCTTCTATACACTACATCTCTCTTACTTTCCACCATGGCACTGACCTTCTCCACCCATTACCCATTTACAACTATGAGCCCCCTGGTTGTGCGTAGTGTTCTGCCCCCTCCACAATACCCATCCTGCACACCACCCAAGTACCTCCAGTACTACACCATCTTCCTGACCCTCTTTACCCATTACCATCTTAGTTCTCCCTACTCAGTTTTCAGGTGTCTTACTCCCAAAACTATAACCAACCTTGGTCCCTCTACCCCCTTACTAACCCCTCTTTTCTATACCATATTATTCCCTATAGGCTCTTGTTTATGCCAATCTTCCCATGGCATACCCCACTACTGTTCCAGTACTACAACTGCCTTGTACTCCATCCCCAACACTATGCCACCCTCCTGCCCCTCTTACTTCTGCTCTTGCCCCCTTGTCTCACCAGGTCCTTCTCCCAAATCTAGTTTTGCCCCTCTCCACCATATAAATATTTCAGATCTCCTAATTGTCTCCTTCACTCGTACCCTAATTTGCACCCTATTCCCCCTCTCCAAGAGGCTACCATCTGTTCTCCTTGCATTCTCTCTCCAGCAGGTTGCCCCCTTGTACCTCTCTCCAGCAGGCTGCCCCCAGTTCCCCTCTCTCCAGCAGGCTGTCCCCCTATACTCCTTTCCCTCCAGCAGCAGGCTGCCCCCTGTACCCCTCTCTCCAGCAGGCTGCCCCCCAGTCCCCCTCTCCAGCAGGCTGTCCCCCTCTCTCCAGCAGGCTGTCCCCCTCTCTCCAGCAGCAGGCTGCCCCCCAGTTCCCCTCTCTCCAGCAGGCTGCCCCCCAGTCCCCCTCTCCAGCAGGCTGTCCCCCTCTCTCCAGCAGGCTGTCCCCCTCTCCAGCAGGCTGTCCCCCTCTCTCCAGCAGGCTGTCCCCCTCTCTCCAGCAGCAGGCTGCCCCCCAGTTCCCCCTCTCCAGCAGGCTGTCCCCCTCTCCAGCAGGCTGCCCCCCAGTCCCCCTCTCCAGCAGGCTGTCCCCCTCTCTCCAGCAGGCTGTCCCCCTCTCTCCAGCAGCAGTCTGCCCCCCAGTCCCCCTCTCCATAGCAGCAGACTGCCTCCTCTCTCCAGGCTCCAGCTTCCCTGTCTCTCCTCTCAGGTTATCCCTCTCTCCAGCTCCCCCATCTGTTCCCTTCCCTGCTCCAGGCTTCCACACTCCGCTCTCCCTTCCCGATCCCCCCGGGCTAAGCCTCCAGCGCTCTGATCTCCCGGTATTCCTCTCCTCCCCTTTCTCTCGATCCCCGGTACCTTGCTGGAGTAATCCGGCTCGGAGCCCGCTGATCAGGAGAAAGAGGCGGAGAGCGGCTCCGGGCTGACTCGCCATGTTCGGCACCTGCTTCACTCTGCAGCCTCTGCTCGGCGATAATCACATGCTAATCATATGCTAATACATTCAGAAGGAGGCCGGCACTAGCCTGGAGGACACGCCCCTGGATCCCAGCCCACTGACGCCAGTGAGGGCCGGGTCTGTGACGTCACTGTGCTCCGTGAACTGCTCTAACCACGTGTGTGAGAGAAAGTAACAAACGGCGGGAGGAGGGGGCGGGGCTAGTGGAGGAGGGGACGGAGAACAAGGCGCACCGGCACACAGTGCGCCATAACGGCGAGGTGTCAGTGAGGGGGAGGCGGCAGTGGCTATTTACAAGTGATAGGGAGATGCGTGACGACATGTGCAGTGTGGCTGCGCTCCCCCGTGCACCGTGCAGTGATTTGTGTGCCCCTCCCCCACACACATTCCAAAGTGCATAGTGCTGCCCCCTGTAGTCAGAGCAGAATACCCCCTGAGGTGAGGGGTCACACCTGGCAACACATATGGCGCCCCCTGCCTGCTGCACCCATCTGCTCAGCACTTTGCTCTGAATTACAATTTCACAACTTCCCTGCAGCTTATATCACAGCTTGTGAAAGGGCCAAATAAAAATGAGGGCTGGTTTATTTATTATACTTATATAGCGCCATCATATGCCGCAGCGCTTTCCAGACATTGTCCCATATAGGGCTCACAATATACGTTCCCTATCAGTATGTCTTTAGAGTGGGGGAGGAAAACCAAATGAACTCAAGGAGAACATACAAACTCCTTGCAGATATTGTCCTTGACAGGATTTGAACCCAGGATTCCAGTGTTGCAAGGCTGCAGTGCTAACCACTGATCCACTGTGCTGGTTCACATCTGTGTTTGGTATTCTGTTTGGGGAGTCTGCTTGGGGACCCACCAAACAGAATACTGAATGCATTGACAAGCGGTGACAAACGGACCCAATAGACTATAATGGGGTCCATGTGTTTTAACACGGGTCATGCAGAGAGGAAAGTAGTTCATGAAGCATGAACTTTTCTCTCCGCATGACTCCTGCAGACACCGCACAGAACACACCAGACCCCATTATAGACTGTGGGGTCCATTTACTTTCATAAGCTCACTGCTTGTCATTTTGTTCAATAGTTTGTTCGGAGGATCCCCATGCCGACTCCCCGAACGGAATACCGAACGCAGATGTGAACCAGGCCTTACCATGCAAATACCCCTGCACAACACCCAAGTTACCTCAGAAACCTTTGGCCAATACCCCTACAAAGCACTCATATTACCCCAGAAATCCATGCAAATACCCCTGCATAACACCCAAGTTACCTCAGAAACACCAGACAAATACCCCTACACAGCACCCATATTTCCCCTGAAAAAACAGGCAAATATCCCTGCATGACACCTATATTACCCTAGAAATCCTAAGCCAATACCCCTGCAAAGCACCCATGTTACCCCAGAAATACCAGGCAAATACCTATACACAACACCCATATTACCCTAGAAACCCCAGACAAATACCACCCATATTACCCCCAGCAATACAGTGCCAACAGTACCCCCTTCCAGCAAAATACTATAGTTGCAGTACAATATAACTCACCAGAAGCACAAGCAAAATATCACAATACAGCACCAAATACCTGCCCTGGAGCACCAAATACCACAGTCCTGCACAAAGTACCTGCCTACAAGTAGGAAATACCACAGTCCTGCACAAAGTACATTCCCAGATGCACCAAATACCGCAGTCCTGTACAAAGTACCTGCCTATAAGTAGGAAATACCACAGTCCTGCACAAAGTACATTCCTAGAAGCCCCAAATACCACAGTCCTGCACAAAGTACATTCCTAGAAGCCCCAAATGCCAAGCACCATCGTTCTGAAGTTACTCTAATGTATAAAACAAAAGCTTTTTGTCATGCATGTGACTGCTCAGGCAGGCAGGACCTTTTCTTCCATTACAAAGATAACAAACATAGCAGAAAAAAGCTTCATGTTTTTTATTACATGGCTGTGAGTGGGAATGGAAGCCATATGGAGGGGGCTCCTATGATGGAAGTATAGTAGTATGAACCTATATACCATAATCATATAGGTGAGAGATAACAGATAGTAAAAGATACCAGAACTACTGTGCAATTACTGTAGTACACAGGATGCACCCTTTTTGAAGCCTGTGATTGTGGGGGGTCAGTCATATGTGTCGTGGTAATAAGTTCCAGAGTATGGGGGATGCGCTGGAGAAGTCTTGGAGATGGTTGTGTGAAGAGTGGATAAGAACAGAACAGTGTAGGAGTTCTTGAGAAGATCAGAGGTTACAGAGAGATTAGCAGATTCGATGGCTGTTAGAGAAGGCAGGAGGAGTTGAGGGCTTGGATGTGTGGCTTGAAAGATAGATCACAATCAAAGGTTATCCCAACGCAACTGACCTGTTGGACTGGGGTAAGCGTGGTCAAGTTAACTTTGATAGATGAGTCAGGTAGGGCAGCCATACGAGGTGGGACGAGATGATGAACTCAGTTTTCTCTATGTTGAGGTTGAGAAAGTGGGAGGAGAGGAAAGAGGCTACGGCTGCAGGATATTTTGGGACTCACAGTGGTAACAGAGTGGAAATGTTTGTTTCAGACTGATATATTTAAGTGTCCTCGGTGTAGAAATGGTATTGAGAACCATGAGGTTCTATGAGTTGGCCAAGGCCGAAGGGGTAGATGGAGAACAGGAGGGGTCCTACGACAGAGCTTTGTGGGACACCTACAGAGAGAGGGTACGCTGAGCAGGTTATGCATGAGTTCGACCAGACTGGGTCAAGGGTGTAGGTGGGATTTAGAAATTAAGGTGGAGAGCTTTTTGTTGGAGAAGCAGGTTAAGGATGAGGAGCACTATGAGAAACTCAATTTTCAATTGATCAATTGAAGATACCTGCAGAACTGAAAGTGCGCTGAATTTAGCACATAGTCTGATTTGCAACGGTATATAATATGTCATAAGACGGGGGCATACCTATAGCAGGTTCAGTGGAAGCAGACTGCGCCCTAGAACCTGATGGGGATCAAGCGTCCTACTACCACATAAGATATACCATATGTCCAACTTTCGAAGGACAGAAAGAGGGACAGGATGTGCACACTGTGGCAAATTTAGCCCCATCCACTTCCACTTTGACTCCGCTCATTCCCCTCCATTCCTCTTTGTATCTCCACACGTTTTAATGCCCCTACAATCACCACAACGTGATATGCCCTCACATTATGATGTACCCCTCCAGCTACCTCTGCAGTATAAAGTCCCCCACCAGTTCCTCTGATAGTTTCATGTTCCCTTTCCAACTACCCCACAGTTTCATGTCGCCCTCTAGCTTCCTCCATGACTTAATGTCACTCTCCAGATTCCTCCACAGTATAAAGTCGCCCACCCATTGCTCCCACATTTCACGTCCCCCTCCAACTACCACCGCAATTTAATGCGCCTCTCCAGCTGCCTTCAATTTAAAGGGATTCTATCATTAAAATTGTATTTTTCTGCCTACCATGTCAGAATAGCCTTAAGAAAGGTTATTCTTCTCCTGCCTTTAGATGTCCTCTCCAGGCCGCGGTTCGGTAGAAATGAGTTCTCTTGCAGCACTGGGGACGGGCTCCAGCACTCTAACAGCACTGGGGGCGTCCCCAATGCTGCTAGAGAAATCTCCAGCGACACCTTCATCTTTGTCTGGAAAGGCCTCTCTTCACGTCTTCTTCTGGTGCTCGGTTCAAACTTATAAGCCTCGGGCCAAACTGTGTAAGTGGCCATTTTCTTGTGGCCGGCGGGCATGCGCACTTTAAACACAGCGCCGGAAGAAGATGCAAAGAGAGGCCAGATGAAGATGAAGGCGGTGCTTTAGAGTTCTCTTGCAGCATTGGGGATGCCCCCAGTGCTGTTTGCACGCTGGGGCCCGCCCCCAGTGCTGCGAGAGAACTCATTTACATACCGACGAAAACCGGAATTTCTACCAAATGGTGGCCCGGAGAAGACATCTAAAGGTAGGAGAAGAATAGCCTTTCTTAAGGCTATTCTGACGTGGTAGGCAGAAAAAATACAATTTTAATGATAGAATCCCTTTAATGTCCCTTTCTGGTGCGCTATAGTTAGGGGCCCATTTCAAATTTTGCATTGAGGCAAGAAGCTTGAAGTTCCACCTGTGTTACTAGAGGACATGAAAGGTCCACCTTAGGCCCACTTGTGACATTGCATTGGCTTACTTGACTCCTATAGTTCATGTCATAATACAGTAGCTTACCTACCGGAATCCCCCAGGTGACGTGTCCGCAGTTTACCTCGCTTTAATCCATGTGTAATGTCACAATAGCTGCCTCACTGTCTAAACCTAGGTACGTAACTGAAGCCTCCATCTAGCTGTAGCCTTGTCAGTCATACTGTCGTTTCCGAGCATTGTATCACTGAAAAATTGAAATGTGTCACATGGACTAACATGACCTTACTATTAATGCAGTGGCATAGTAAATGAATAGATACGCTCCAATTCCTGGCATACAAGTGTTTTCATGCTCTAATCCAGTGAATAGATTTTGCATAGTCTTACACACATGTACAGTCAATAGTGTATTTTGTACAAGGCTTAGTCAGTGTCAGGAGCCAGATCATGACTGTAATACTTGCACCCTCTATATGCATAACCAAGGCTCGCTCACTGGAATTCATGGAGAAAATTGTCTTGAATATATATTAAAAATCCTTATCTATTCAGTAATGTAATCTGTGTGTCTATGGGTAATAAAGGATAGAAACAAAGGGTGAAAAACAATATCTGTGCAGTTTATTGTTCTCTGTTCCTTCCTATGACATGACCTGGTTCCGGGCCAATTGCTATGTCTGGCAGTGCACACTGCATTGAAAGCTTCAATCACCTGGGGACTGTGGTGAATACCATTCTCTGTGTCACATGGGAGGACCATGTGATGTATCAGATCTGAAAGTCAGCCTCAACCCCAAAACTGGCATCTGGTGTTGATTCATTGATTCGCTTACTATATCCACATGAAATATTCACCCTCTCCTGCTCCTCGGTTGGTTTCTCTTATTGTAGTTACTATTGGAGATAAGTGGTTCATTTTGCAGATTCAGTGATCCATAGACAACAATGGATTAATCATTTCATCTATTTCTCCTGATGACAATCTCAAATTGATTTGTACTCTGCCACCTATTGACCGGCCAATCATGAAACTCAAATTGGCCAAACATATTTTCTCATCTGGATTTGAGGCATACCGGACTGAATATTTGCTGTAGCTGAGCAACAACTGCCTGCATGTGTATCTCCTTTGTTCTGCCATATAGTATTTCTCAGGATACTGCCATTTCTCACCCTACTGAGTTGACGAGAATGGGAGCCGATATCATCAAAGACTTGATATTGATCTTGTACTCCATTATCACCCTCAGCCACAAGGCTCTCCATAATGCTGCACCTCCCTACATTTCCTCCCTCATCTCTGTCTACCGCCCAACCTGTGCTCTCCCTTCACTCAATGACCTAACACTTACATCCTCTATTATCAGAACCTCTCATGCTCGTATACAAGACTTCTCCCGAGCTGCACCACTTCTCTGGAATGTTCTACCCCGGACAATCAGATTAACTCCCAATTTCTACAGCTTCAAGCGCAAACTAAAGACACATCTTTTCAGGCAGGCCTATCACAATTCCTAATGTAAAACCTTCTGTACCATAATTAGAATCCCTAAAATGAACCCTCCTGTGTTTCCTCTCCCCCATTACCCCACACGATATGATGCTGTTTCAGGCTAACTTTATATGTCCAGGCACGATCTGCATGTTAAAGGACACGACTGGTGACGGCTCATGAGTAATGACAATCACCTCTATTACAAAATTGTCTGACCACTCTATAAGCAACGCCGCCCCTGCTACCTCTTGCTACTTTATAGATTGTAAGTTCTTGCGAGCAGGGCCCTCAGACCCATTGTGTGAATTGACTATTTCTTTGTAATGTATCTTTTTTGTCTGTACTTCAACCCTACAAATTGTACAGCGCTGCGGAATATGTTGGTGCCATATTATTATTACTCTATTGGTCAGCTGTTGTGGCCATTACAGAAAGCAGACAGCTCTGTATACTGTGTAGTGACATTGCCACACTATAACAGCTCAGCTCTTAGTCACATAAATAAACTGAATCCTGCACAGCATCTAATTTCATTTTTACTTGTCTGTGTTTTTGACACATTTACTATAGAGGCGCCTGCCATTTAGTGTTTACCTTCTATGTGTCTGCACCAAAAAATCAGAATAAAATGTGTTTTTTCTGTGTCACAAAGATAGATACTATCTAATTTTGAATGCTGCCGTATTATAAAGAAATGTATTCACCTCTTTCAGAACAGGAAGGAGATAAGATATTTCGCTAAATAATGCACACGCACAATCCTGAATTTGGCGGCATGAAATTTTAATCAATATAATTTTTGTCATATTATTTATATAACGCATTACGAAAATAAATATAATTACTGTTACAATTCATAAATATGTATCTACATGTATAATATATTGATAATGTTTGTCCTCGACACTTTTGTGCCTTTTATGCCACTTTTGCATTGGTCTAAATTGCGGCAGGAAAATACGCCATAGTCGCTATTAGAAGGCTGTATCAATCTGTCTCGCCAAGGTATTCGCCATGGCAATTTTCATGAGTTAGATGAAGTAAGTGAAACACACTTCCTGGAGCTTGTTGGCCAAGATTTTGGCATATTTCCATAGTAAAAGTGTCATAAATGTGAAAGTAAATGGGGGTCATTTTGCTTAGTAAACCTCCCGCACTCTAGTGTTACCTGTGAGCTGCCTGCGGTGGGTCTTGCGCTGATTTGCACTTCTATACAATGGCATAGCAAGAGGAGTGCATCTGTTGTTACCGGGGCATAGACCCTGAGGGGGCCTGCAAGGTCCCTCTGCCACATAAAATATACCACTATTCTATAAAGCACAATAATGTTGGTAGGTGCCCCATTACAAACTTTGCATTGAGACCCTGGAACTTTAAGTTACTACTGTGTCTATGCATAGTTCTATGTAGTCCCCCACAGTAGTACGACTGCAACTGCTTCCTGGGGCCAACTGAGCCACTGGGAAGCCAGGACCTGGAGTAGGTGCTAGTGATAATCTGATTTAAGTTGATCCAGCATCGGTCTGTGTTTGCCCGGTTCTGATGCCTTCCCTGGCTAGAACAAAGCCTGCCATAGTCTGCAGGTTCAACTAAATATTCTTTAGTGTACTGTATATGGGGACTTTCTCTCTGGCTGATGTGGAACGGTTGCGACTTCAGATTTGGATACAGCAGATTAGGTTTGACTTAACTAACTCATTGATCTTTGTGATAAATACAGCCATGATCTACCTATCAGAAGAATTCTCCCATATTTGCGTAACTCCAACAAACAAATGTTTATTTGGTGTTTGACCCTTGAACCCTCTTTGATAGACTGTACTACTCTGTGGATGGTCGCATATCACTGCTCTTTTCTTTGGCTGATAGAGAGTGGCATTCAGAAGGGAATGCCATCTTACAATATCCATACCCCTTAATAAGAGTTATGGAATGGAAGTGTCTTAAAGGGCTTGTCCAGGTCCTAAAGCTAGAGCTGAAGTAGGCTGGAAGAGAAGAACTAGAGAAGGGGACAAGCCATCTCGGGACTTCATTAGGGCATGCTTGTCTTAAGAAAGGGAAGTCTTGCCAAAAATGTTGTGCTATATTGATTATTGCTATACAAGCTCCAACTTCTGAACTGGATTTTTTTATATGTGAATCTATTACTGTATGTAATGTACAGCGTAGACCCGAAGTTAATGCTTGTGATCAGAGTCCACTCTGATTTCAGGCATAGTTAAGTGTAACTCCCCCAGCCCCTCGACCCCAAGGTTGCACAATAGTTCCCAGGGCCGGTCTCAGCCCCCTATAGCTACTGTACAAGGTCTCCGCTGTAATGTACAGCGAAGACCCAGAGTTAATGCCTGCGATCAGAGTTCACTCTGATCACTGACATTGTTGAGTGTGCCAGTCCGTGAGTGAGCTAGTCGTGACCCCTCTCCAAATCCACCCTCCACAGCAGAACAACTATCCCTGGGTCTGGTCCCCACCAACCCTGTACCTTTCACTTTGGAGGCCAGCTCCCATATGGCGAGATCGCAAAAAAAATCAATAGTGCCGAACTGCCGTTTTTTTTTTTTTGCTGTTTCACCTCTGCTAAAAATTGAACTAAAAAGCGATCAAATGTGTGATCGTTGTTTATGGAAAAAAATAAGACCTACCCCAAAAATAAGCCTTACCCCTTTTTTCAGAGAAAATAATAATATAAGACCTTATTTTCGGAGAAACACGGTAATATTTTGCAGCTGTTTATTTTATATAGGACTCAGTATTACTGCAAATAAATAGAATAACTAGCAAGCTCAAAAAGGAACTCTAGACTCTGGAGTACTGTACTATTCCTCCCTATGCAATATTGTGTCTACAGGGAGTCCAGACAGACCCTTTGTGAAATCACTCTGTTACAAAAAGAGTATACTGCCTGCCTCCTGAACAATCCATAGCATAGGTCAGTGATGGCGAATCTTTTAGGGACCAAGTGCCCAATCTGCAACCCAAAACCCACTAATTTATCACAAAGTGCCAACACAGCAATTTAACCTTAATAGCGTGCGAATCCATAATTGCACACAATTACAAACCTGCAAAATATAGTCATACAAATTTATAGAGCTTTCTGTTCTACTGTGACCCTCACATAGTCCAATCTGCTCCACAGTGGCCCCCACCCAGTACAATTTGCTCCACAGTGGCCCCCACACTGTATAATCTGTTCCACGGATGAGAGGGCTCTGAGTGCCATAGGTTTGCCAACACAGGCATAGGTCATCAGTACTGAATCATTCAGAGTCTTACTCCTGGACCAAACACCGATCAGCTGATGCCGCTGCTAGAAGCAGCACATAAGGAATATACTATTTGCAGTCCTGCTGCTATTCTAGTGATTGGGAGCAGGGTTGCAGTTCCCCGGCACCACCACTACAGTGTACAAAGCTCTGTACGCTGTATACAGGTTGATACACTGTAGCAGAGGAGCCAGAAACTTCACACTACAATAGGAACAGGACTGCTTCTGGTCATATCACTTATATAAAGCTTCCAGCAGCTGCATCTGATCTTTAAAAAGAAAACATCTTTATGTAAAACAGACTAAGATTATAAATTAGGATTGAGATCTATGGGTGAATATATGTGTGCAGCACTGTGAGGTATCGTGACTATATATATCTAAATAACAGTGAAATATAATAATTGAGATGTTTGCAGAGGCCACCAAAATATTTTACATTAAAGGAAGGAATGAAGGCAAGCATCCAGAGAAGAAGCAGAATGAAGTCCGATGTATTATGTCTTAGGGCTAGTTCACACGTAAAAACCTCCTGGCTTATTTTGGTCCTGAAAAAAACCGCTTCCTAATTAGGAAGCTTTTTTTTGACATTGCCAGGCTTTTTTTGGAGCTTTTTTTTGTAAAAACCGCTTCCAAAAAAAGCCAGGCTGTTTTCCCCTCCCATAGAAGTGAATGGGCTAAAAAAAAACCGCTAGCGGTTTTTTGCAAAAAACCGCGCTGAAAAAAACCTGCGCTGTTTTTGCCTCCCATTCACTTCTATTGCTTTCTTCAGGCGGAAAACGCCTGAAGAAAGGTCATGTCGCTTCTTTTTTCTGCTAGCTGAAAAATAACTAGCAGAAAAAAAAAGCTAGTGGAAAAAAAAGCTAGCGGAAAAAAAAAGCTAGCTGTTCACATAGGGCTCCATTGTAAAGGGGCTGATTTTGAAGCGAAATCCGCTGTCAAAAAACTCCCCTTTGCCCACGTGTGAACTAGCCCTTAGAGTGTCTTGTCTTCAGGTTTAGCAGACTTGGTTGCAGCTATCACATGGGTGTTACATTAACAACACTGGAGAAGGAGATGGAGGGAAATTCAGACCGAGACAAAGAAAGGTCCACAATGGAGAGGAGGGAGTGAAAAGCCAAGGTGGGGGTGGAGGTAAATAAGTAGGGTGTTACTTCAAGGAACAAAGAGATGTTACAGGAAGGGTCATGGGATAGACAAAAGCAGTGCAGGGTGCAAAGATTACCAAGCAAACAAAAGAAAGTTACTCCCTGAAAGAATCTCATGGTTCTCATGTATAAAAACTAATGCAGGCAAAAAGTGGAGTGGTTGTCAATTACCTATAGAAGACCACCAGATTCCAGGACTGTGCGCAGCTTAGAAGATGCATGGTGATATCTGAATGGTGATAGGCTGAGATGAGCGAGTAGTATTCGATTGAGTAGGTATTCGATAGAATACTATGGTATTCGAAATATTCGTACTCGATCGAATACTACTAGCTATTCGCAGTAAATATTCGATTCAGAATCAGCGTTGATTGGTCGAATGCTATACAGTGTATAGCATTTGGCAAATCAACGCTGGTTCTGCAGCAGGCTCGTCCTTGCTGGTCGGGAGAGCTGGCAGCTTGCTATTATGAGAGAGCTTACTTTTTCTCATAGGAATAAATTGACCAGCATTGATTGGTCAGTGTACAGCAGTTGGTCAATCAACGCTGGATCTGCCGGAGGCTCGTCTGTGAGGAGGCGGAGTCTAAGATCGGACCACATCAGTATCCATTGTGGTCCGATTTTAGACTCCGCCTCCTTACAGATGAGCCTCCGGCAGAACCAGCGTTGATTGGCTGAATGCTGTACACTGGCAAATCAACACTGGTCAATTCATTCCTATGAGAAAAAGTCAGCTCCCTTGTAACAGAAAGCTGCCAGCTCTCCTGACTAGCAAAGACGAGCCTGCTGCAGAACCAGCGTTGATTTTCCACAGGCTCGTCTTTGCTAGTTGAGAGAACTGGCAGGTTGCGGTTATGAGGGAGCTTTTTACTTTTTATCAGCGCAACTGCAAGCGCTGTGCAGTTAAAGCGCACGGACCCCATAGACTATAATGGGGTCCGTGCGCTTTAACTGCACAGTGCTCCTCTTAAACACTCTCCTCCTGCTACTCGTGGACTTGGTGACTCTCCTTTAGTCGAATAGTGGTTTCCCCTGAAACAAGCATTTTTTCCCATAGACTATAATGGGATACGATATTCTATCGAGTAGTTGAATATTGAGGCTCTACTCAAAACGAATATTGAATCTCGAATATTTCACTGTTCGCTCATCTCTGGTGATAAGTACATTTACAGAAGATCAACTTTAAGAAAGTTGAATATAAGAGGGCAAATATTGGAAATGATCTGTGATCTAGTATTGGCTTATAATGCAATTGTGTCTACTCATTATACCACACACAAAACTGAAAATAGAAGAGTTCTTACATTATTATTAGATTATATCATTTGCTTTTTATAAATCTGTCCCTAGTGTATGGGAAATAGGGATATCAGACTGTGAAACGGGAATTGATGTGAGTGATCGTATTGTGTAAGTATTGAATACAGTGATGAGAATACGAGGTATCTGTTGCTGCTGTGGTGCGGTGCCTGTGAAGTTGGGTAGTGTGGCTTAGAGCTTGGAGGCTTAGGGCTCGTTCACATCTGTGCCCGGTCTCCGTTTTGCAGGTTTCCGTTTCCTGCATAAAACAGGGGCAGGATACGGAAACCTGCCGGACTCTTTCTCACCCATTCATTTGAATGGGTGAAAAAGTTGTCCGGCGGTGAGCGTTTTATGCTCTCTGCCGCGAAATCGTTTTTTTAAATCCGGACACAGAGTCAGACATGCAATACTCTGTGTCCAGATTTTAAAAAAAGTTTTGCGGCAGAGAGCATAAAATGCTCACCGCCGCTCACGGCCGGACCCGGTCTGTGGTTTCCATCTTCTTGAATGCAGAAGACGGAAACCACAGAACGGAGACCCAAACGCAGGTGTGAACCTAGCGTTAGCCTGGCAGCAGAGGTGCTGATGGGTCACTCCTTCTATCGGTGCTGTGTTGCATTGCTGACAGTCACCATGTGGTGCTGTACCCATTAGGGTTAGTTCACATAGGGCAAGGGGGGCATATTTTGGTCCTGATTTTGATGCAGGAAGCCGTGTCAGAATAGGACCAAAATACGCCTGCCGCGACTTTTCGACAGTCACGGCACTCCGAATCAGCTGCCTGAATCCGCCTGAAGAAAGGGCAGCTCGCTTCTTTTTCCGTGAGCGGCAACATGCGACTCACGGAAAAAAGTAAGCTAGCGGTCTACTTAGACGGCTATTGTGAGGGGGTGGATTATGACGTGGATTCAGCACCTAAATCCGCCCCCTCTTGCCCCGTGTGAACAGGGCCTTAGAGTAGGGATCCACTATACAGAGGTCATTGTGAAGTGGCTAGTGGGCCTTTACACCTTGATCAAAATATGTACTAAACCTCATGTTCATTATTGTGGATTTGTGCCCAGCAAAAGAGATCCCATTTTATATTCCCCAGGTCTGGGACTCTTTTCTGGATTTTTCCAGGATCCACTGGGCAGCATGGTGGCTCAGGGGTTAGCACTGTTGCCTTGCAGCACTAGCGTCCAGGGTTTGAATCTGAAAACAAGGGCAGCATCTGCATGGAGTTTGTATGTTCTCTGTGGGTTTATGTGTTATTCTGATAGATAAATTGGCTCCTCATACAAACAACTAACCGTTGGGGATGAGCAGAACCTAACTCTCCTACTCCACAATGTTCCCCATTCTTTGAGTCACTGTGAGTAAAGCAAATTTTTTCAGTCTCCTTCCCCAGATTGCTAGATACTTCTGCTGTCGAGTGAACTGCGTACCAACAATCAAGTGTGCACCAAAAGCCAGGTGCTTAGCAGACCATCCACAATGGTAGGATCTGTTATGACTCAGTCTTTGCAGTCTCAGCCTGTTAGGTTCAGACGTGGAGTGTGTGAACGACATTCGGCGCGTGAATAATCTGACGCGCTGCAGGGGAATGTTCAGCACTCATACATAGATAACGTGATGAGTTGCTTTGTGCGTCAGTGCCTTAGTGTGTCTGTGCCTCTGAAGGGGTTAAGTCCACTGCAGCGCTGAGAGGTATTACAGGCTGTGGGCGGTTCTGAGTCCTGCTCTTTACTATTTAAATCCACTGTGCATGCTGTCAGATGCCGGTCTTAAACTTCAGTTTCCTGTGTTCCAGAAATGGTCTGTCTGCCTGATTCTACTTAGTCATCTGTGTCTGAGTCCTGGCCCATTCAGCCTTCCTTGCTGCCTATTCATACCATCTGGATAATTGCTAAGTATTGAGCATACTGATCCAAGCATAGTTGTTCCGGGTGCAGTGAATCCTAGCCTTTTACTGCTTGGAAGTTTGGACCTTTTGTAGGGTTTTTTGGTGTGTGATACTAAGTCCTGTTTATCCTATCCCTTTGCATAGTATCAGCATTTCTGTGTTTCACATTTATTTTCTTCTCTATACTTTGTGTTCCCTCTTATTCACTCTTAGTCCAGTCGGACACCTGTGGTGGGCTTTTTCTGTATCTTACCTCTCCTTCCTAAATGTGAAACAAGTCAGGTTTTCTGTTTCCCTTGTGAGTTATTTCTCCGCCTGTGTCTGCACCACTCAGGTTAGTTAGTTGGATTAGTAGGGATTAGGAGCATCTCACACAGGATATTCCAAACCGCTCATTACTCTTGTTTTTGTTTTTCTTTTATGTTTTTCCTACGCTTGACTGAGAAGTTATCAATCAGTGGCCAGTCCATGGTCAGAGATCCCCATACCTTAACAGGACCTCTCCATAAGAACAACCTCAGTACAACGCTGTAGAATATGTTGGTGTTACATAAACAAGTATAAATAAATAATACTGTCATTGATATATGTAAGGCCCGGTTCACATCTGCATTTGGGCCATTCCGTTCCCCTCTCCGCATGAAATATGCGAAACGTCCTCTAAGCAGCACTTTTCTCTCCGCATTTTTCATGCAGAGACCACACGGACCCCATTATAGTCTATGGGGTCCGTCGGTTTCCTAAGGTAACCGATTTTTTATGTGGATAGATTTGCATTCTCCGAAATGGAAACCCAAACACAGATGTGAACTGGGCCTTACCAAATTTTTCCCCCTTTAAAGAACAAAGAGAATTAGAGCTGACTTTGTTACTCCTTACATTAGAGCTGACTTTGCTACTCCTTACTAGAGATGAGCGAGTACTATTCAAAATGGCAGTTTCGAATAGCACACTCCCATAGGAATGAATGGACACAGCCGGCATGCAGCCGGGGCCGGCGTCCTGCCGCTTAACCCCCTGCACGCCGGCGCTCCCATTCATTCCTATGGGAGTGCGCTATTCGAAACTATCATTTTGAAAAGTACTCGCTCGTCTCTACTCCTTACACATTGAGGCTGTGTTGTAAAATTCTTGGCAAGGTTTTGCAAAATGATAGAAAAATATTGCCATTTTTACAGGATTTTTCAAAACCACACCAAAAACTGTAGAGTTGCAACGTGTGAATACAGTCTCACTGCCAGGTGATAAGGGATTTCCTTGCAGGTCTTGCCTCCAGTTTGTTTCCATGTATGTTTCAGATCCGCTTCCTGACCTCTGCTTGTCTTAGATTCTGCTCCTGTACGTTCCTTTGGATCTATTCTATTGTGGTAATTGGCCATGACTTTGTTCCTGTTATGACTCCTGGCTAGCCCCTATGTTTTACCATTACAATCACAAATCAATGGCTACTGAACCTGGAAATTCCCTGTAGCCAAGTCCAGATCCCAGTATGGGGGTTAAAAGGTGAATATCAGGAATTCCTTTAGGTTTAGCAGCTGCTAATATCTTAACCTGTATATAGAGTATACCGTGTCATATACAGACATCTGGGCCGTCCACATGTGCTTGTTACGTTGGAGAACTGTCAAGTCTTGTCATTGGTGTGGATTAGAGGATGTTAAACTATGGCTGCTTGGAGTGACCTAGTAATATTTGGAAAGCTCTGCGTCATCATTTTGTCTCGCTGCTCTTTTCATTTTTTAGAGAAGGGCACTGATGTTCATCAGTAATCCTTTGTAGCAAAGAACACTGAACAGTTGGCATCGATAGATTTAGAGGTTTTTACTTTTAAAATGTTCATCTGGGAAATATCTAGATGGATTAAAATAGGAAGAGGTCATAAACATTTAAGATCCTCTTGGGTTGTTTGTTTGTCGGGAAAGGTTTGGTGCAGAGTTCTGTAAAATCTGAAATACTTAAACTAATAATAAAATACATGACATACAAAAAAGAAAAAGCAACAAAGCGCAATGTAAAGCGAACAGAATATTCCTGTGGCTGCAAACAAGAACATTGTCATTGGACGCATGTCAAGCATAGGCACAGGAATGTCTGATATCAATCCAAAGAAAATTTTATGAAACCAGAAATTCAGGAACAAAATTGACACAATTGCCCGATTGTTATATGCATGCTCACATTTAGAAAAAGGGCCCCTTTACACGGCGTAAGCGCGCCGCTCATTTAGACACGTATACACGTGTCCGAACGTGGCGCTTCAAAAAAGAGCCCATTGATTTCATATATGCCGATATACGCGCGCTTCCCATTGAAGCCTCTGTCTTGAAACGTTGCGCGTGTATACGTGTCTAAATGAGCGGCGCGCTTACGCCGTGTGAAGGGGCCCTAATGGAGTTTCTCACCTATAAGTAAATAAAGCTTATGGCTAGAAATTGTTAAAAAAAAACAATTGTATGGGGACAACTGATGGGACAGTGATGAAGACCACCATATGGTGAACACTGGAAGAAGGAAAAAAAAATTTCAGCACCAGACCAGAGCAAAAATATTAAAATTAAAACATAACTTCATCATGAATCCACAAGCAGGGTAGTAAGCAAAGCCTACGTGTTTCGGGAGTTAAACTTCCTTACTCATGGCATCTAAATGACAAATTTAAAACCAAAACTAACCCACACCCATAAGATCACGTGACCTCGCCGGCATAGGAATGCGTATAATCGGCCGAACAGCAAGGGGATAAACGCTTCGAAGATTTGATGCGTATAACCCCTTGGTGTTCGGCCAATTGCACGCATTCCTATGCCGGCGAGGTATTCGACGAATACTACTCGCTCAACACTATTAATAAGCACAAATTAACCCTTGGATACAAGCAGCCAATAAATGCCAGAGTAAACAAAAATCAACAAAAGAAACAATAAACCGAATCACTGAAAAATAAATCACTGAATACCCGTTTTTTTTTACGAATTGGACAACAAATCAAAGGATAATGTGGATCTCGATGTAAAAACAGATTATGTCTTTAAAAAACAAACATTTGTGTGGGATTCTAACAATTACTCATCTGGTTTTGTTTTTTCTCGACAATTGTCTTCTCATCATCATACTCCGAGGTCCATTCTCACAATCTTCCGATGTTCAAACCAATAATTACCGATGCCATGTCTCATTTAATTCTTCTGAGTTTGGTTCCGGCATATCGAATTTGAACTTTACTTCTACAGATATCAACTCCACAGATTCTACTCTGAAAGAACATTTCTCAAAAAACAATCCACACTATCGGCTTTCACGATCTGGGCCCCCAGTGAAGAGTACTGTAGCTCTTTACCATCAGAAGGGCGTTTCGGACAGTCAGTCAGGAACGCCCTTCCTCACAGTAGCGTCTATAGTGCTGTACTGTGAGAGTGATGAAGAACGCCTCCCTCCCCTCCTGATAGTACTCGTCCATAGACAAGCACTGGGGGGAGGGCTGTGAGAATCGCCCTTCTGACGGTGAAGAGCTACGGTACCGGCACCAATAGCTCTTCACCAGGGGCACAGATCGTGAAAGCCGACAGTGTGCTGAATTCAGCGCACTGTCGGCTTTCTAGCGGTATATAAAACGCATGTGCCCCATGTGGTGAAAGGTCCTCTTTAAGGACTCATACACACAACCTTGTAACAGATCTAGAATATGGTTCCCTTAGCCTGTTTTGTTACTGTACATATGTACACCTTCAATTTTATATAGAAGCTGGCTGTATGTCTTTTTCCCTCACAGATTTTCATGGGGCACCGTATGGCAACTGGAGGAATGCTACAAAGGTCTGTAATCTGGACGCACAGGTAAACAATATGCCGGCATGTAGCTTTCGTGGGTGCAGCTTTGCGGTATACTAGCTTTTTCGGTCAGTTATTGTAAGATCAGCCTCACAATTCTGTTGTTACCCTATGCTGTATCTATAGACGGATACCATTTCTGACCATTAGCTTTATAACTGCACATTAATTTTAGATGAACATAAATTGTTTTTCCAGCTCACCATATGTTTTATACCGTTTGGAACAGCTAAGAATCCTATTTTATCACATTTTTAATACACAGTTTATTTTATCATTACTTTTGAAGAACTTGACATCTGTGACAGATAGTACATCTATCATCGAGAAAGAACTGCAATGACACATAATGTTTATAGAATAACTGAACAAATTTAACTTGTAGAAATCAACATTTTTTCATGTTTTCTTGAGTGATTTCGTAAAATAATCCTCAGTCTGACCATATTGCTCACACTAATTTTCAATATTAAAAGACAGTATATGGTCTATCTACACATTACACACATTTACGGCTTCCCATTCTAAATACGTAGGTATTAATATAATATCTGCTTTTTTTGGTGAGAAAAGGGGCGTGGCCTAAATGGAGCTCCTTTTCACGCTTTATTTATTATTTGCACTAGTCAATGGGCAGAATGCATTATAAAGAGGCAATTGGCCTTCTTTGTGCCTTTTTGACCAAATGGGGGCAAAGAGCACATGGCCTAAAATGGCACATCTGCACATGTGCACAACGTTTAACAAAGAGGTGCGCTGACATCATAAATAAGCACCGCAGTAAAACTAGTCTAAAAAAAGATGCACCTGCGAAAAGTTTGGCCATAAAAGGGACAAGTGATAAATAACAGTACAGGTGGTGGGTGACAGAAGGATACTGTCCATGGTGAGCTCCATGCAGGAGAATAACTCCCATCTCATGTATGAAACCGTGATGGCACTGGTCAGTGACCGACTGCTTCACCCCAAGTGTGAGAAGGAGCGTTACCAGTAATCCTTCCTCCCAACCGCGGTCAGGCTGTATAATCAACACCAGGCTAAGTGAAGATCACTCCACACAGAGAACTAAATGATCCTGAAGACTTTCTTTTCTTTTTAGTTGACTCCTAGTATCTTTTCTATGTGCTATTCTGAGCTTGCTTGTGTTCTTTCTTGTAATACATGACTGTATCCATGTATGCATAGGTTATGGGTTCTATACCTCTGTGGAGAGGGAGCCTAATGAAACACACATATTCATTGATTAAGAGGTGTGCCCCAATACTTTTCTCAATGTATTGTACCTTAGGGTACTCTTACCCATCATCAGCTGTTCTGGAGTTATTGCCCCTCATCATTGCAAAGCAGAGTGCTAGTTTGGCTGGCTGAAAGGTCATGGATGTGGGCAGAGATATAACTTGAAGTTCTTGGGCCACAGTGCAAAATCTGTAACAGGGCCCCTACGTACCTTTTATCATTTAAAATAGTGGTATATTTTATGTCACAGGGCCTGGTAGCAACTGGTACCTCTGCACCCCTATTGCTATGCCCCCAATGTGCTAGAGGTATTATGTCTCTGACCCGAGTCTATGGTTTTTTACAATACCTGTAGTTTTGTTCAGATGAAACATGGCTGAACCAAAACTAATATTATTATACTCTGGGGTCTCTTCAGGGGAGGTGAGCAAAAATTAAAAAACCAGTGTAGCTCACCTCTCGTGTTCCTGCACGACTCCAGCAGTGCTATTGCCTGTAGTCAGTGACCTCTGAGGCCTGTGATTGTGTCGTGTCACAACACCAAGAGACTCTGAAGCCAAATCACAAGCCTTGCAGACCTCTGACATATGTTAGAAGGATCAAAGACAGCAGGGACTTGCACCGGAGCTCAGGAGAGGTGAGTAACTGTTTTTTATGTTTGACCACCTTCCCAGGGCCTGCACTTATTATACTTTGGGTCTGAAGAGATTCCAGAGTTTAATAATAGTAGTTTCAGTTCGGACGTGTTCCATCTAAACAAATCACCAAACCTCACGAAATGAATCTCACGAGGGTCGTGCAACACTGTAAATAGGTCTGATTTAAAAGGGGCATGACCTAAATAATCACCATAGTATATGGCAATAGCAATCGAGATAAAATGCCCTAGGTGTGGGTGTCCAGTGTGTACACTAGGATCCCCTGACTTGTCAGAATATATTTAAGTATTTGATACTAGACTACTTCGCTCTCCAGCGCAAACAGACTTCAGATCATTTGTGTTTTGGCCATTGTCATCTGCTTCTAATGTATTCCCACTAATCTCATTTTGTTTGTGTTTTACAGCAGTGTATAAGAACTTATGGGTGAGGTCCAGGGGGTATCCATGTAATTCTGGCAATTTATGGAATTATTTTCCATTTTATATTAAATATCTGTTTTGTAATCATCTGTGTAATTAAAACATTGCAGATATTTTTTCCTGTCTAATCATGTGTTAATTAGAATTCTGCAAGGGCACACATGAATATCAAATGAAACTGAAAAACATATGTAAAGTAACTTCCATTAGAATTGGATAATGTTGTTACAATCAGCAGCATGGGTTCTGCTGTTGTTTACAACAAATGTCTTGAAAATATATATTTATAAAAAATTATCATGTCCTATTTTTTTATGCCAGATCCAAATTACCCTTAGGCTGGGGACACATGCTGCGAACACATGACTGAATTTCAGACGGAGAAATTCTGCAGCATGTGTAAACTTAAAGCTGCCTAAGCAAAAGCCACCAGAAGTCAGGTAGTCTGAGCTGTGACACACCAGGAGGAATCCCTGCGGGTCTGACGGAGGTTTCAGCTTTTGTAATTGCAAAGGTTGAAAGACACAGAATTAAACCCGCAGCATGTCAATGACTGCCTTAAAGTGACAGTTCAGACAGGAGCTCAAAAGTCATAGATAAGTCAGTAACTAAAGGGGATCCTTGCCTGCTATTTATTTTGCTCAGATCTTGCTGTTTTGCTACCTTTAAGGGTAGAGCTGTGGTTTGTGATTATATTTCAGCTACAGCATCTACAAACGGCATTGGACTGGCCCACCAAAGGCCCCATATCAATAGAAGTCTGCCCAGGGGAGGTGAGTAAAAGTAACAAACACTTATACTCACCTCTCCAAGGCATCTGCTGCTTCTACATCACCGTCTGTTCATTTCTGGCTTGTGGCTGATGTTACACATCCCAGATGTGCCTGGTGAAGCCTGGTATTGGGTCTCAGAGGTGACATCATGGACAAGTGGTATAGACTTTCTGCATGACAGGAGAATGTCTAGGAGAGGTGAGGCAACGTGAGTATAATAGTTTTTTTTTTTTTAATTTTGCATCACCTCCCCTGGATCTCAGAGTATAATAATAAAACTAAAGGGGGCTGAACCTCATGATTATTCGTTAAAACAAATTTTGAGGGTTTTGAATGAAGTTTCTCTAGGGAGCTTATTATACTGTTTGGGGTGACTGTGTAGCATCATACTGGGGACTGTCTGGGTGCATATTATATTGTCTGGGGCCACTGTTGAGCATTATACTGTGGGAGCACTGTGATGAGCCTATTATACTTTATTTTTTTCTTCCTTTTTTTAATGTAGGTTGTGAGCCCCATATAGGGATCACAATGTAATTTTTTTCCCTATCAGTATGTTTTTGTAGAATGGGAGGAAATCCACACAAACACGGGGAGAACATACAAACTCTTTGCAGATGTTGTTCCTGGTGGGATTCGAACCCAGGACTCTAGCGCTGCAAGGCTGCAGTGCTAACCACTGAGCCACTGTATTACCCCCTGAGCCTATTATACTGTGGGGGGCTGCCATGAATCAATCTTTACTGTCTTGGAACACTTTGGAGCATTATGCTAGGGAGCCTATACTATATGGGTTCACTGGGAAGTATATTATGCTATGTGGGGACACTGTGGGGCATTATACTGGGGACACACACACTGTGGGGAGCATATTATATTGTGTGGGGCCACTGAGAAGCATTACACTGTGTGGGATCCCTATGGGGATCTTACTATGTGGAGCCACTGTTGAGCATTATACTGTGGGAGGGAGGCACTGTGGGGAAACATCTCCTCTTTCATCATTTGTTCAGGATGCTTCTCCTTCCCTCACCCTCCTCTGATTGGCGGCTGTGTATAACACAAGTCTATCAGAGAGAACTTTTTTTTTCCATTACAGTAAGAGAAAGTGGTAGAATAATAAAAATTTAGAACAACTTAAGTCTTAGTAAGGGAGAGCCTAAGGAATTGCTTTAATGGCTATAGACACAGATATTATAAGGCTGATACAATTTTGGGTTACCTATCAAAAACAGGCTACTGAAAGTAAAATCCCAATAAAATAATTTTAATGAAATAAAGCTGTGCTTACAGGCAGCAGCCATAGTGTTGTATACAGCTGTGACCACAAGTCAAACACTCTGTTGGACTCTCAGTATTGCAACTGCAGATAAATAAGATCTTTTCAAATTTGTAGGCAATGTATTCCAGCGGACAGTGCCAGGCAGTGGCCTATTGCTCATGCCAGGACTAATAGATTTAAAAAGGTTGTCCCATCTCAACAAATCTCAACAAACCCTGGCTGTATTCCCCATATTAAGGCATGTTCACAGACATTAGAAAATGTCTGCTAGATTGGCAGTGGGTGAAAACCCTGGTGAATGCTGAAACGAACAGTAACAGATGGTATAGGGATTTTCTCCATAGAAAATCCACAATTATGCATCAGCCAGATCTTAGGCTATATAGATTGAATATCTATATCTATAGATAGATAGATAGATAGATACAGTGTTGGCCAAAATTATTGGCACCCCTGCAATTCTGTCAGATAATACTCATTTTCTTCCAGAAAATGATTGCAATCACAAATTCTTTGGTATTATTATCTTCATTTAATTTTTCTTCAATGGAAAACCACAAAAAGAATTGTCAAAAAAGCCAAATTGGATATAATTCCACAGCAAACATAAAAAAGGGGGTGGACAAAAGTATTGGCACTGTTTGAAAAATCATGTGATGCTTCTCTAATTTGTGTAATTAACAGCACCTGTTACTTACCTGAGGCACCTAACAGGTGGTGGCAATAACTAAATCACACTTGCAGCCAGTTGAAATGGATTAAAGTTGATTCAACCTCTGTCCTGTGTCCTTGTGTGTACCACATTGAGCATGGAGAAAAGAAAGAAGACCAAAGAACTGTCTGAGGACTTGAGAAGCAAAATTGTGAGGAAGCATGAGCAATCTCAAGGCTACAAGTACATCTCCAAAGACCTGAATGTTCCTGTGTCTACCGTGCGTAGTTTCATCAAGAAGTTTAAAGCCCATGGCACTGTGGCTAACCTCCCTAGATGTGGACGGAAAAGAAAAATTGACGAGAGATTTCAACCCAAGATTGTGCGGATGGTGAATAAAGAACCTCGAATAACATCCAAACAAGTTCAAGCTGCCCTGCAGTCCGAGGGTACAACAGTGTCACCCCGTACTATCCGTCGGCGTCTGAATGTAAAGGGACTGTATGGTAGGAGACCCAGGAAGACCCCACTTCTTACCCAGAGACATAAAAAAGCCAAGCTGGAGTTTGCCAAAACTTACCTGAGAAAGCCAAAAACGTTTTGGAAGAATGTTCTCTGGTCAGATGAGACAAAAGTAGATCTTTTTGGGAAAGGCATCAACATAGAATTTACAGGGAAAAAAAGAGGCCTTCAAAGAAAAGAACACGGTCCCTACAGTCAAACATGGCGGAGGTTCCCTGATGTTTTGGGGTTGCTTTGCTGCCCCTAGCACTGGACTGCTTGACCATGTGCATGGCATTATGAAGTCTGAAGACATTTGGAGAAGGCCCCCTTCACATCTCAGGGACCTGGAGCAGTTTGCCAAAGAAGAATGGTCTGAAATTCCAGCAGAGCCTTGTAAGAAACTCATTGATGGTTACCGGAAGCGGTTGTTCGCAGTTGTTTTGTCTAAAGGTTGTGCTACCAAGTATTAGGCTGAGGGGGCCAATACTTTTGTCCGGCCCATTTTTGGAGTTTTGTGTAAAATGATCAATGATTTGACTTTTTTTTCATTCTCTTTTGTGTGTTTTCATTGCAAGCAAAATAAATGAAGATATTAATACCAAAGAGTTTGTGCTTGCAATCATTTTCTGGAAGAACATGAGTATTATCTCACAGAATTGCAGGGGCGCCAATACTTTTAGCCAACACTGTATATATATGTACTCTGCCAAAGCAGAGAGCAACTGGAAAGAGCAACTCCTTCACTGGAAAACTTTAGGATTTATAGTGGATATTGGGGGATATGACCCCACTGTAGGAGAAATGAGTGGCTGCAGGCAGATTCCCACTGTCTATAGTTAAAAAAAAGTCAATAGGTAAGTGATAGATTTAACCAGTTTGGACAGTTCCTTAAAGTGACTCATCTTGTTAAAGGTCTGTTCACACAGAGGAATTTTAAAAGGTTCAAAGCAAAGCCACGAGTTTCCTCACTGATTATCCTCAGACACAATGGGACTATATCAGCGGTAGTCTCATGCTGCCAGAACTATGAGTGAATCAGCCACATAATCCACAACAACAACAAAGGAATAGCCAATTACTGCTTCTTATTGAAAACAAAAGGTGTCAGATTCCGGATGGAACTCAAAATTAGCTGCAAATTCCTCCATATGAAGAGCCCCAAAGACTCATTACCCTCAGACTATATGCAGCTTATCTTTTTTCACCTATGGTTTACTATCTGTAGGGTATATGTAAGGGATTTGCTAGTTGAGCAGTTCCATAGGCTGCTGCTGAACCAGGATGAAGAGAAAGACGGAGACAGAGAGTCCTAAACTCGACCCAGCCCCTGTCCCTACCTACTTGCCAGAACTGCTCTAGGCAACAGATGGCAACTTGGTGACAGTCCTTTCTCTGAATAAGTGTAACACAGAACAAGATAAGACAAACAACACAGAAGCAAAGTCAGCAAGCAAGGGACAAAGCCAGAGAGACAAAGCAGTACAAAATTGTAATCTAAAAGAGTAGTCACAAGGGTAACTCAAAGGTCAGAGATCAGTAATACAAAAAAATAAGTAGCAGGTAACCATCCCGTTGGTAGACACTTACCTTACCATGTTTGAGCTCCTGACCAGACAGTCACTTTATCTATCAGGACAACATTTTCTGGATCTGTAGTTCTATTGCAATTGTTTTAGAGTGGTAGAATTTTTAGCGACATCAGTTCAGCTTGGAAGCAGCAGAGCGAAGACGCTTATAGCAGGAATACTGAAGTGTGTACAGAATTCATTCTTCTTAGTTTCAACACTCACTGCAAAGTTTCTAACTACTTCTGGGAGCAAAATAAGAATTTATTCATCAGGGACCTAGTCGGCCGGGGAGTCACACGCCAGAACTAGGCCGCCATGTGCAATGCTTACGAGTGGCGGAATATGACGACTCCAAGAAGTGTATTTTTTGTTCAAAGATTTGGATTTTTTAAGGTGTTAAAACATGATAGAAACTATACATTTGGTATCATTGTAATCATAAACACCCGCAGCATTCAGACAACATGTCATTGCGGCTGAAAAGTGAATGCCGTAAAAGCAAACTCTATAAGAATGCGGCACAAATGCAGAATTTTTCTAATTCCACCCCATTCTGATATTTCCCCAGTTTTCCAGTACATTGTATCATTACTAAAAAAAAAATTGATCCCTGATACCGCTCTGTGAACAGTTATGGCTTTTGGAAGGCGGGGTGTAAAAACGAAAATTGGGAAATGGCTTTGGCAGGAAGGGGTTAATGCTTATATCACCTTAGAGACCATTGCATTAAAGCACAATAAAAGTAGATAACATGAATACAGATGATTATAGTTTTTTTATTTGCATATCTGCAGCTTTGTAAGTGACCCTAAAGGCCAATGTTGAAGCCCAATTTTCACTACTATTTCTTTCCTGTTATGCCTCATTCACACCCATCTATTTTTAATGCCCTTTACATGTGTTAATTAATGCATGAAAAAAATGCATTAAAATTCATATCATTGCTTTCTAAAATGTGATGGCTACAGTATGTGTAGAGCATATCCTCGTTCTCTACCAACGCGCTATTTTATATTATAGTGGTAGAAGTCAATGTCTGCCAAGTGGAAGCTTTAGTTGTGAGTATTTTTAACTTTTCTTTTTCTAGTTGATGGACATGAAGAAGTCCTTTGTTTTTAATGGAATTTCCGACAGTAAAATTCATGACCGTTCGTTCTGCATTCTCCGGATTGATGAATCCCTTCATTATCGTTCCTGTTTTAGGGTAGGAATGCGCAGAGCTGGAACGGTAGTCATTGGTGAGACGGGATCTATTTGAGAAGTGTCCCATTGAAATATTGTCTGTGGGGCCCCCAACCATCATGACTCAGGGATGAGAATGATTAGATGGTAGATCCGCTTACTGTCCTGCAGGTAGCACTGTTCTGGTGGTGTAGCTGGAACACTGTAGGGGCAATGTGCTTGTTTAAAGGGGTATTCCCATCTGGAACATTTATGGCATTTCCGCAGGACAGGCCATGCACTTTGTACAGATTAGGCATGCATTTCTAGAACCTCCATATAAATAGGACTAAACAGGAGGTCCTCTGATCCTCTGTTTGGCATACCACTATATTCTCCAGCTAGGCATTTATGGCTAGTATTGGCATTGGGCTAAAAAGACTATCACTTATTAACAAAGGGTTCATTCCACTATTCGTACATGAATTCACTGCACAGGGTGATATGTATGTATTATTACACTTAATATCTAGGCACAGTTCAGTCTTTGGTACATAGATATCTACTTTGAACGTGGTTAGGTTCCCAGGGACAGTTGTGTCAAAAATAGATTAGTCTGAATAACCCTGCTCCCTCACTCTAGGTTTCCACCCCCACAAGCCGCCGAATCCGCATTAAAATCCGGGTCAAAAAAGAAGGTCTCCCATTGAATTCAATGGGAGTTGGTCATATCCTTTGCTCGCAACAAAAAGAAGCGGCCTGCCCTATCTTGACGCGGTTCCGCGAAGGAAACTGTTTCGGCGTCTGCATCAAGACAATCCCTCCAGACTAGGCCCATTCACTTGATCAAAATCCGGACCGAATAACTATGTGTGAACTAGCCCTAAGTGTTATGTTTTGCATATTTGATACATTCCACACTGAATTCATATAAAACGTTTATCATTACATTCACATGTGCACTGGATACCTTGCAGGTTCCCTGTTACCCCATTCCGTGTTTGCAGAGCTGAGGCCCTATTGACATCTGCATATCGGTTTCCGTTCGAGGAATCCACTTGGGGACACCCCCTCCCCGGACGGAAACCTATCCGCATAAAAAAGCGGATACCTAAGGAAACCTATGGACCCCATAGACTATAATGGCAGGTATGTCAGTTTTTGCCCCCCACCAATTTGATATTGATGACCTGTACTAAAGATAGGTCATCAATATCCTAGTCCAGGAAATTAACTAGGACAAATACTTAATAAACAGGCAAGTTTATTTATTCATTTGTATTAGAGCACCAGTTCCAGACCTCCCATAGACTATATATACCTGGGCGACCCATCTCTAACCCTGCAAGGATTTATATAAATGTTCTTGTTAGGTTAGCCTGCTGCACAAAATCGTGAAGCTTTAGGAAAAGGATGCCATAGGCAAGGCAGGGATGGATTATTAATATTATTATTATTATTTATGTTTTTAAATATAAAACAAAAAAATTAAAGTAACACTGCCCACGTCCACTAATACTACGTCCACCATTCACAGCAACACATCAATTAAAAAAAAAAAAAAACACAGAAAATGTGAAAAATAAGACATTTACCCTCATTTATTGTTTACATTTTCTCGGATATTAACCCCTTAGCGACCCTTGACGTAACTGTACGTCATGGGTCGCATGGGGATGTATGGAGCGAGCTCACACGCTGAGCTCGCTCCATACACGGCAGATGCCGGCTGTATAATACAGCCAGGACCTGCCAATAACAGCAGCGGTCGGTGCCCGAGCCGATCGCTGCTGTTAACCCTTTACACACTGCGGTCAAACGTGACCGCAGTGTGTAAACGGCGCCGGCGGCATGGGCGCCGCCATGTTTCGCCGATCGCCGCCCTCCTGAACGTCACATGAGGGCGGTGATCGGTTGCTATGACAGCCGGAAGCCTATTGAAGGCTTCCAGGCTTGTCTCTGCCCGAGATCTATTAGACGATGCCAGAGGCCAGAGGCATCGTCTAATAGAAGTGCTGCGATTTTCCTATTCACTGCAATACTGTAGTATTGCAGTGAATAGTATGAGCGATCAGACCCCCGAGGTTTCAAGGTACCTAAGGGGTCTGATCATAAATGTAACAGAAGAAAAAAAAAAGTTTTTAAAAGTATTAAAAAAATAAAAAAAATATAAAAGTTCAAATCACCCCCCTTTCCCTAGATTAGCTATAAAAGTAATTAAAGAACATTAAACATAAACATATTAGGTATCCCCGCACTCCAAAATGCCCGAACTATTAGAATATTAAAACATTTATCCCGTACTGCGAACGGCGTAGCGGCAAAAAAAATAAAAACCGCCAAAAAGCGTTTTTTTCAACACTTTGCCTCCTATAAAAAATTGAATAAAAAGTGATCAAACCATCAGATCTTTCCCCAAATGGTATCAATAGAAACGTCATCTTGTCCCGCATAAAAAGACACCACAACCAGCTCCATACATGGAAATATGAAAAAGTTACAGGTGTTAGAACATGATGACACAAAAAATTTTTTCTATTTTGCAAAGTTTATCATTTTTTTAAAAGTATCAAAACATTTCAAATACTATATAAATTTGGTATCACCGCGTTCGTACTGACACGTAGAACACAGGTAACATGTCATTTGTACCAAACAGTGAACGCTGTAAAAATTAAACCCATAAGAAAATGGCGCAAATGCATTTTTTCTCCAATTGCACCTCATTCTGAATTTTTTTCCAGCTTCCCAGTACATTGCACAGCATATTGAATGATGCCATTACAAAGTACAATTTGTCCCGCAAACAATAAGCCATCATGTGACTCTGTGAACTGAAAAATGAAAAAGTTATAGCTCTTGAAATGTGAGGAGGGAAAAACGAAAATGCGAAACCAAAAAATGGCCTGGTCCTTAAGGGGTTAAAATAAGGAATAAACATGTAGAAATAAAAACATAAATATAAAGCCCAATTTATCACCAAAAAAAAAAAAAAAATTTGGATAACCCAAAGGAAAAAAATGTTATAACTTTCAAAACCGCAAAAAATGTGTCTGGTCGTGACCCAGGAAAAATAGCCCGGTATTGAAGTGGTTAAAGTGTGTATGGTAATTTCATGCAATCATACAGTGTTTTATTATTATAGTTAGGCAAAAAGCAGTTTTTGAGATGATACGGGACTAGGGTAATATATTTAATCTATTTATGATTATGTAACGCCATATTTTATTGTGGATATTCTGCTACTCCCGAGGTCACGCGGCAGCAGCCTCAACAAACACAAGACGAATGCAAACATTTATAGCGCTCGCATTATTGCAATGCTTTTATTCGTAGCCATAGACTTCAGAGCAGTTCAGCGATCACGGCTAAAAACATGTTTTTGCGCAGATTTATTAGATGAATACATTGATGGTGGATAGACCACTATAGCATCTTGGTTTGCTTAATTTCACCGTCCCCAATTTGATCCAGTCTAGCGGATATTGTTATTTAGAGAGCTGTGATGAGGTATAATGTAAATTGTGGTTCAGCAGTTTTATGGTCTTATCTATGCAAATGAAGACGCATGATTTAGATGGATATGGATCTTCAATGCACTCAGCCAGGTTTCCATTGTACTGTACTTTAAATTTTCTATGGCTGATGGCGCATACAGTAGTGATTTAGCAGAGAGCTAATCTAAAACCAAGGCAGGCCGGCTACTAGGCTGCAACTACTCTATTGTGGGACTGCTTGGAATTTTGTATATTATTATGCAAGATTATACAAACCTGATAGATAAGTAGTCTGAGCATCCATTACACGGCTTAACTGACAAAAATGCCCCTCTCCCTATTGCGCTTATTCCTCCCAAATTAAAGATACTTACAACATTACTTACAACATAAGAGTAAAGTCTGACAAATCCAGTGATTTTGGTAGAATTGGTCAACTATCTTATGTGTATGATTGTGTCTAGAATTTTTAATAATATGACGGATGTTGGGTAGTTAAATATTATACAGCAGAGACTGACATGTATTGCATTAGTGATCAGACCCCCTGGGGGTCTAATAATTGTAATAAAAAAAACTGAAAAATTATTTAAAAAAATTAAAATGAAATAAAAATTCAAATCCTCTCCATTTCCCTAGAACATATATCTGACCCCACAAAAATGCAGTTTTTCTCCAATTCCACCCCATTCTGATTTTTTTTCCAGCTTCCCAGTGCATCGTACAGAATATGAAATGGTAACATTATGAAATACAATTTGTCCCACAAATATTAAGCCCTCATGTGCCTCTATGAATGGAAAATAAAAAGTTATGGGGTTTGGAATGAAAGTTGAAAAATGCCTGTGGCAGAAAGGAGTTAAGTGTCAAGATGTTGGTGACCGCTGAAGCCCGAGTTGTGTGACATAAGCCCGGAGGCCGAAAGAGGATGCCATGGTACTACTGGAGAGATACTAGGAGAGGTAAGGTAATGTGTGTATAGATGTTTATTATATTGCTGCCCCCCCCCCCCCTTGGTTAGTGGGCAACGAACCCTAAACAATTTGAATTTGGCTAAAGTCTAAAACTTCAGGAAAGCTACACTTATCCAAAATGGCTTGCTTCTCTTTATGTACATAAACTCATATCAGGCTAAGTTCACATCTTTGCCAAAGTCATTGCTGAAGACTTTGCCGCAGAAACTACCAAAAATTGGGGGAGAGGAAAGTCCTGAAAGTCTTCAAGGTTTAAGTGTTAGGGCCCCTTCATACGGAGGATACTCTGGCTGATTCAGAACGTGTAGACGTTCCGAATCAGCAGCGTTTAAAGCAGGTCCCATTGCTTTCTATGGGAGCCGGCATATGTGCGCTCCCCATAGAAATGAATGGGCTGCTTTTTCCCATTCATTTCTATTAGGAGCACGCGTATGCCGGGCTCCCATAGAAAGCAATGGGACCTGCTTTAAACGCTGCTGATTCGGAACGTTTACACGTTCCGAATCAGCCAGAGTATCCTCCGTGTGAAGGGGCCCTTAGGAAGAATACATCACATCATTCAACATACTGTTGTATCTAGATTGTTAGCAGGACAGGTCTCTGTAAAATAATGCATATATTACTATGAAGCTTTCGAGGGGTGAGGAAATATGGTACATAGACCTCGCCATTGCAACTCTGCGGTAAAAGGGGCACAGAGGTATAGAGTATGTTATACATGATAATGGGTCTTTTGATTGTCCGGTGCTGTTGCCTTTTCACACTTTAAGGCTGCATTCACACGGAGTAACGCCAGGCGTTTTTTGTGTGTATTTTGTGTGTATTTTTACAGCCGTAAAAAGCAGTCTCCATTGAGTTCTATAGTAAAATGCTGGCGTTTTTTTACGTCCGTAATTTTACGTCCGTAATTTTACGTCCGTAATTTTACGTCCGTAAAATTACGGACGTAAAAATACAGGCGTATTTTACTATAGAACTCAATGGAGACTGCTTTTTACGGCTGTAAAAATACACACAAAATACACACAAAAAACGCCTGGCGTTACTCCGTGTGAATGCAGCCTAAGGGTGCATTCACACTGAGTAAACGCTAGCTTATTTTGTAAAGTAAAATTACACTTGTAAATTTTGCTATCCCATTGACTTCAATGACATTTTACAGGCGTATTTTTACAGGCGTATTTTTACAGGCGTATTTTTTACAGGCGTATTTTTACACTTGTAAAAAAATATCATTGAAGTCAATGGGATAGCAAAATTTACAAGTGTAATTTTACTCTACAAAATAAGCTAGTGTTTACTCAGTGTGAATGCACCCTAAGGCTGAGTTCACACAGGGTTTTTTTAGAATCCTCGTCAGAATTCTGCTCAAAAAATCAATGGGTTCCTTTTTCCGCGAGCGGTTTGTTGCCGCTCCTGGAAAAAAGAAGCGATATGCTCTTTCTTCAGGCGGATTCTGTCTGCCTGAAGACACTCCCTGCCGACTAGTCCCATTCATTTGGGCCTAATCCGGAGTGGAGTGCCGCGACTGGATGCCATTGCACTGTACTGCACTGCATCGGCATCCATTTTTTGGTCCCGAATATGAAGCAGCCTCCGTGTCAAATTCCGGACCAAAAAACCCTGTGTGAACTCAGCCTAATGGGATTATCCCACAATAAATTTATGCATAGAGTATGTGATAAACCTATTATTGACCACTGAGACACCCAGCGATAATTACAACTAGTGGTTACAATTGTGTCCTACCGTGACATTCATAGTCTAGTGGACTGATGGAGGTAACTGAGTCCTATTTTGGACTTTGTATGGATCAGCAGGGTGTATGAAGGACCACTGCTTCATCGAAATATCTGTAGAACCGAAGTTTAGGGACCCCACTTTAGTAATTGTGGGGGTTCCAGAATACAGACCCCCACCATTCATACATTTATCACCTATTTATTTTACTTGCTTATATAGCACCAGCATGTTCTGCTACATCATTGTATGAATGGTGCAACAAGTTCAAACTAGACACTGCCATTGTGTTACTACCAAGTAAAAGAGGCAGGGTTGAATCCAGATTACATACAGACTAAGTTGTTGAGATGACACTGAGCTGCTGTGATAGAAATTAACTTAGGGTAAGTTCAGACGGGGTTTTTTGGTCCGGAACCTGAGGCGGAGGCCGCCTCAGGTTCCGGTCCAAAAACCAGGTAGCCACGACTGAAAGCCGGTGCACTGCACCGGCATCCAGCTGTGCACTACGCTCTAGATTAGGCCCAATGAATAGGCCTAGTCTGGAGGAGGGTGTGTCTTCAGACTGAATCGTTAAGCGAAACGGCCTGAAAAAGGAGCATCTCGCCTCTTTTTCCGGGAGCTGCAGGAAACGGCTTCCGGAAAAAAGACCTGATTGATTTCAATGGGAGCCATCTTTTTGGTCAGGATTTTGAGGCGGATACAGCCTCAAAATCCTGACCTAAAATCTCCATGTGAACTTACCCTTAGACTGAGATGCTGAAGAGTCAATACTAGCATTGAATTGCAAGTATCAGCAGATCATGGTAGCCTTCATCCAAGCAAAGAGTTGCAAGTTCAAGCCACTTCTTATAAGACTATTCTGAAACTGCCATGCTAGTTGCCCCATCTGAAAACTACAACCACCTAGCGTGCTATTAACTTGTGAGTACAGTTCTCCAATTACATCTGAATAACTTCATCATCCCTGAATGGAGAACCACTCCAACCCCAAAAGACCATAAGGTCCTATATAGAACGTGGCACACCATCCCAATCTAATTGTGACCCCATTACAAGTTGGTTCCTTTTAAGTAAATACCAAATAAAGTCCTTCATACTAATGATGCAAATGCATTACTGGCAATAAAGATAAGCATTAATATCAGAGAATAATATACAGTATTTGATGATTATATGGTCGGATAAAAGAAAGTCATGTGAGCGTTGAAAGCCGAGGCTATTACCATAATTAACTAGCACCTGAAAGCCTCACAATTATGAAGAATGCTACTCGGAAATATCATTTAAATAAGGTTCATACTATCAAATTATTAAATTTCTCCGGTATTCTTGCAGTAAACCTCACGATTAAGATATAAATATTGTGTTACCTGGTAAATGAGCTACTTAGTATACAGTGCGCGTATAGAACATTACAATCCATTTGGCAACATTCGGAATGTAATGAATATTGATGAATTTGGTGGACCTCCGAGAAGTTAAAAAACACTAATAAGGGAAACTCCTCTAAAATTTAAGGCAGTTTGTAAAGGCTGTGAGGCTTGTTAGCGCTTTCACTGCTATTTCACAATAACTTAACCTCAGTTTTATAGCTTTTGGGCTACAGAGGTAACATCTACTGTCTCAAAGGGGTTTTTAACCTTAGGATAGGTCGGCATTTGAAAATCCCTGAAGGTCTGACACAAGGGATCCCTATGGATCAGCTTTCGCTTCACAGGCCATGTGATACTATGTTCGTTGGTCACATGGCCTGGTCGCAGCTCAGTCCCGTTCAAGTGAATAGGCTGAGCTGCCATACCAGGCTGCTGTAAAAATGTATGGTCCTCTTGGAGCAACTTTGAGGGACCCAGGGGCTGAAAGAAGTAGTAGTAGCAATGCTGAGAGTTGTCAACCTCCTAGGCTGGTGTAGAGCTGAAGAAGGCAGCAGTGTCTCTGATGGTGGTGATAGTCTTCCCCCCCCATGGGACTGCCTGACAGTCTTTAGCATTCCTGAGCCAGGTGGAATTTGGAAGGGCCCTTGATGGTAGTTGCAGGTTGTGACTCTGGAGACACATGGTTGCAC
Organism: Leptodactylus fuscus; assembly: GCF_031893055.1. NCBI lineage: Eukaryota > Metazoa > Chordata > Amphibia > Anura > Leptodactylidae > Leptodactylus > Leptodactylus fuscus. Next base: position 38,639,274 of record NC_134270.1, on the reverse strand, counting down.
GGAAAACAGTTCCAACCAAACATCTTCCACAAAGATACAGAAGAGCAGATCTTATACAGCAGTTCCATGGGGTCGTGGGTGAGCCTGGTGATGGTTTAAGCTGGGTTCATATCTGTTCATTGGTTTCCCTTATAAGTGTCCTCCAGGGTACCAAAATGACGGAGAGCCAGACTGCTTGTTTATGGGAATAGGACGTGTAGGACAATGCAAAATGTAAATTGCTCTGTATTTTTGGGGGAATATTCACTCAGAAAGTTAGATAGGTAATCCAGAATTTTTATATAGATGGCCTATTCTTTTTTAAACCTACACCCAGAATGCCAACTATCTATTGCTATAAGGGGCCACAGTGATGCAGCCTCCTCACTAGGCACTGCAACATCCTGGTATAGCAACTAAGTCCCAATCATTTGGCTGGAGTAAAGATACGTACATACGACAATGTGACTGCCTGTTAGGACAGTGTGGCAGATGCAGCCAGGGGGTCGGTTCACAGCCTGTTCCTCTGTTGTGGCGCCGTAACCCACTGTCATTCCCTCCTTGTTGCTGGGAGTCCAGCATATCAGGGGTTAATTCCCTTGCAGCCTTTGGGCATGGTCAGTCTGCTGACTGACAGGGGTGTCAGCCTATGAGCACCTGGCTTGGGTACCTGGGTTGGCTGTTCAGTCCCGCCTTCCCTCCATTTAAGGAGGCAGGTTGTGGCAGGCCGGTGCTCTAGCTTCAAAAATCCAATTTCCATATGGTGCTGTGGCTCTGTGTGTGGCCCAGCACCAATCTATGTTTTTGTCTGTGTCCTTTTATGTTTGTGGAAGTGGGTCTCTCTTCCGAAATTTAGGCTCTTAACATAGGACTCAGTTCACACAGCCTGTCTGCTATCTGTGGTGCTGCAACAGCAGGTAATTGTAGTGGGTACGGCCCAGTAAGCTACTGGGAGCCCACAGTCATAGTTTATGTTTGTCTTGCAGTGGAGTAACTGCAAGACTTTAGAATTCATTTGTGGCTTCTCTGTCCTGCAAAGAGCTTATCTATTTAGTTTCTGTGTTTACTCAGATGGTGTTGTAACCCGGCAGTGACATTAACTGTCAGGTCTTGTTCACACTGGGGTAGCTCTGTGCTTCAGAGCCCAGTTGTGCTCCGCAGACTATTGTTTATTTTTTTTATTTTTTTAAGATGCCTGCTGACCGTAACACTGCCGCACCAAATCACTGTTGTTAGTGTTGTGAGGAAACCTCTGCCATGTGTGAAACTACTTTAACAGTTAAAGGGGTTACTTATCTCTTGATAGGCCAGGGGAGGTGAAAAAAACAAAAACATACACACCTGTTGCCGATGCGCCGGTGTCTCCCAACGCAGTTCGGTCCTGATTCTCAGTTGTTTTCTTATGCTGCACGACCGCTGAGCCCAATCGGCTACCTCTTTGGAAGGGACCTGGGAAGTCACAGCCGGTGAGGACTTCTGCAAAAGAAGACAACCGAGCTGCAGGACCGGACTGCACTGGGAGAACACCATAACACTGGGGAATGGTGAGGTCATGATCTCATTTGTTATTTTGTACCCTTCAACACTTTTTATAAAATACATTTCCTCATTGTGCAGTCCCTTTAGAAATGCTTCTTAACCCATTCAAAAGACCAATACAAGAAGAATAACTCCCATATATAAAAAATAATAATGTCTTGTAACGTTTTATTGTTAAGTTGCATAAAAAGAATACAATTTGGAACAGAAAGATTTAAAGAGCATTTACTTAGGGCTGTGTTCGCACTATGACATGGCTTCTGTTAGCAGAACAAAGGAGACATAACAGCTATAAGTGAACCATTTTCAGGCAACCTCAGTGGAAGCCATAGACTTATATTGAGGTCTGCCAGTTTTACTTAAGCGCTTATTTGCTTTTATGGCATGAATAGGGCTGCAGATGCCCAAATACCTGCACCCTAATGGATTTTATTTATAAAATAAATCATACTTCTTGTACTTACCTGATAAATCCATGTGCCACTCAGCATCACCACTCCAGTGTTCGCCACTGGTTATTTTTTTTTCTTGGCTACAGGATTGACATGGTCGTATACGATGGCAGCCAGTCACTGGTTGTGTGACATGGGGGTGCTGAAGTGAGTAATTGACTCCAATGGTCAAATGAGTATAGGGGCACATCATTGCTGTAGGGCAGACTAGCTGAAGCTGTATCACATAGGATGTGTCATACCCCCAACTACCCTAGGATACAATAAGGGACGAATTAATTTGCTTTAAGGCATACCCCTACTATTCCAGTCATTATCTGTATCCTGAGTAGGTAACAAGTACTCCAAGATTGGAACATGTTACCTAGGACAATGGGGCAGCACCTGAAATTTGCGACTGTGCCAATGAATTTCAGACTTTTAGGAGGTATGAAGGGGGATAACTAGCAAAGACTGGGCACACTTTTGACTTAACCCTACCCACAGATCCATATAACACCCCTTTCCTAGCCCAGACATGGTAAAACGCTCCGTTTTCTGACCCTACATGCCCCATTTGTGCACAATATAATGTGTGCATAGGACAATGCCTCCATACAATGTATTTTCCCAAAGTAGCTCTTCTACATAGTATAATGTCCCATGGTGGCATTCATATGGTATAATGTCCCCTCCACACACTGTAATGTCCAACAGTGGCCTCCATACATTATAAGGCCCCACAGTACACAGCCCATAGTGGCCCCTCAACACAGTATAAAGTCCCATAATGGTCTTCATACAGTATAATGTCCCATAATGGCCTTCATACAGTATAATGTCCCATAATGGTCTTCATACAGTATAATGTCCCATAATGGCCTTCATACAGTATAAAGTCCCATAATGGTCTTCATACAGTATAATGTCCCATAATGGCCTTCATACAGTATAATGGTTCATAGTGGCTTCCATACAGTATAATGTTCCACAGTGACCCTTTAATCTTGTATAATGTCCCATAGTGGCCTCCATACAGTATAATATCTCATAGTGGCCCCTTCACACAGTATAGTGTCCCACAATGGCTTTCATAAAGTATAACGTCCCACAGATATTGCAAAAATGTCAGATTAAAGATTTTTTGCGTTCACTATCCAAAAACTATTCAGATAATGAGCCTAGGCCCAGGGGAGGTGATCAAACATAAAAAAGTGTTACTAGCCGTTCCTGGGCTCTGGTACCACTTCTACGGCCTCTTTAATGGTGTCACACACCGCGAGACCCAAAGATGAAGACAGTCAGTCAGTGAGGCCCAAAGATGAAGGTGATTAACACTTTTTTTTTTATATTTGATCATCTCCCTCCCATTGTATAATAATAGCGGCTTAGTTTTGGACGTGTTCGGTCCGAATGATTTAGCCAGACAAATCCCAAAACTTCCTGTCCATGGCTATCTCTGCCCACTCTTCAGCCTCCACAAAGTTCCATGCACTCCGCTGAATAGGGGTCCGATGGAGGGCTGTAGGGGAATTGGAGGTGGCCATGGGTAGGATTGGGGATTGGTTAATAGCGGCCGTTACCTGGTGGTATAATCCAGCAGGTAATGGCCTGTTAAAAGCAAAGAAGGTCTGTTGCAATTGCAGCCTCTGCACCCCCTACAGTTACACCCCTTGCTCCAGTGTATTTGTTCATCACTTTTCGTCACATTTTTGTGACATTTTGGCTAACAGAAGCATGACTCTGCACATGTAATATGCTTCCTTTATACAGAACTGCATATTACGCTGACAGATCTGCCCTATATTTCTAGAGCATGCATACAATATTTATGAGTCCTAGCAGGACTCTTTTACTGGTAACAACAGGAATTTACGGCTTCATTAGCGCAAACCGTTCCCATATACTCCAGGGTTCTTCATTCAGGAGTTACCATACAACAAAGTTGCATTTTCCAGCATTTGTTATCCCCCCCCCCCTTTTAAGGGTACGAGCCACAGCTGCCGCACTTTAGTAGATGTAACAGCTGATCAACATGGATGGTCTCTTAGGGTAATACTGTAATTCTAGCTTAAAACACATTAACCCTTTTTTTAAAAAACAGATGCCGTTTTAACGCGTTTTTGTTCCCCGACTATCAAAACATTCCCAAAGTCTTGTGCCTGTTGAATAATAGGGGGACAGATTTTTGCTCCAGCTTTTAGAAGTGAACGGGGTTTTCCATGAATAATCATATAGACATTTGTAGACCATTAAAAGATGAATATTTTTTTTAAATGTGAAATATATTTAAAAAATTTGCTGAGTTTTAAAGCTTCTCTCTAACCCATCTTAGTGCTGACATCTTTTGTCTTGATTGATTGCTGTGGTCTAGTAGTTGTCGGAAACTCCGCCATGATTTCCTTATTCTGACAGGGACTCTACACGTATAAGGAGGCGTCCGCCTCGGGGTGTCCGCTGCAAACCCCGGGGAAACAGGACAGCAGACGGCTTGCAAGCGGTCAGCTTTAAAACCCATTCATTTGACCGCCCGTGCGCGTTTTCAACCTCTCCGCCTGGTGTCCGGTTTCTTTCCGTGGACACAAAGTCCTCCATGTAGGATATTGTGTCCACAGAAAAAAAAATGGACACCAGGCAGAGAGGCTGAAAATGCGCATGGGCGGTCACCTTTCAAAACCCATTCAAATGAATGGGTTTTAAAGCCGACCACTCGCAAGCCGTCTGCTGTCCGGTTTCCCCAGGGTTTACAGCGGACTACCTGGAGCGGACAGCAGCGGCAGTGTGAAGGCCACTTAAGAAGATAACTCGGTCACAATAAATCTTGTTTTTTGACAAGTCCCGAACCATAGAAAGTTTCTGTATTCATGGTGATATCCACTGGAAACTAGTCAAGATGACCATCTTCCATTATGGTGAAAGGGGTTTTCCCGGGATTTTAGAACTCCCATATATCACTAATTCCTATGTCTCTTGCAACGCAGAACTTCTGCAAGCAAGGAACCAGAACCTGCCGGGACCGGACAATGGTAGACACTGGAGTGCCACAGACAGGTGTGATTTTTTTTTTTTTTCTTTTTTTGCTCCATCTTCTCCGGCCTCCTCCTTGAAGTTCTGAAATTCCTGGACAAACCAGGTGGGCCACAGCCAAAAAGTGCTACAGAAAAAACCATAGTGATAGCACATTGAAGTTTTTCCTGGAGTGCTTTGCACAGAAAGTCCACCAATAGGGTAAGCGGCAGTGTTTCTATAAGTATATTTGACATGCTGCGATTTACAAAAAAACGCAACTTTTAAAAAAAATCGTAGCAGGTCCACTGCAGATATTTTTCTGCAATGTGTGGATGGGCTTAGTCAGAATTCCATCCACTTTGCAGGAACTGTAAAAAAAAGTTTCCGCAAAATTGCAGCGTTTACGATAAGTGGTGCCTCGGCCTAGCCTAAGGTATTTGGAAAGGTGAGTATGATTTTTTTTTTTTTTTTACTGCCCCGGCCTATTTAAAGATTTAATTTAATGTCCAGTTTTGCCTGGACAACTTCTTTAATGATAACCATTAAACACTATTTTATTTTTAAAATTCTCTACTACTCTCGCTACTTGGAACATATAGAATTTCTATTTTGTTACACGGCTCCAAATCCCCATTTCCTCTTCACAATGCATAGGGTTCAATGATAAAATTTTGTCTCTGTCTGTTCAAGGATGGACATTCACTATTGAAGGAATTGTCCAGCCTTTTGACATTGGTAACCTAACAATTTAATGGTATCTGGGTGTTATGTATTTAACCCTAACTAGTCTCATATTCCCTACGTTGTGCTGATGAGATCCAACCAGATCGAAACAGTGCTGTCCACAGCTGGGATTCTGTTCCTTTTGGAATAGATTTACTGATCTGGCTAAACCTCACATCATAGCAGTAAGGCTTGTTGAAAAAGTCGGCATGATGTTTAAGGGGGCTGCCCCTAGAGGACAGCAAGCAGAGGCACGATTTTCCTATTTATATCTTGGAAAAGAGATTTGCAAATTTTTCCCATAATCCGAAGTGGAGCAGTAAAAGGCTTTTGTAAGTCTCCATATGCCTGTGAAGGTGATCTCTCCTTAAGGAGTGATATTATCCGCAGAACCTACATATTGGTGATCTATCCTAAAGTTTGACTTAAAAGACCTCCACCAAGAACTGTATGGGTCCTTTCTCATTTTCTGTGCACTCCCATTTAGTCATTGCAAAGAATTCACTTGCTGTACAATACCTGGGCGCAGTAATGGCAGCGTTCATCTTCTTTGCTTGTACCGAGGAATTGTAGTGAGTTTATTTGCAGCACGTCTATGCCGTATCTTCTATGTCCTTCTTGTTCCAGGCAGCTATAAAATGTACAGGGTATATAGTACTACATCTCATGTTCCTTGTACTGTCTTGGTCTGCATTTAATGTAATTGAACTATTCAGTGCTATACATGTGGTTGAATGGTTATCTTCAGCAGTGCACTCCATGTTGTGCCACATTGAGATAACAGCCATTTACTCCGCTGTTCATTATTTCCATGTATACAATGTAGACATATTGAATAGCCCGGTACAGATAGGGTGTTTATTCATGATATACTCCAGGTGCAGCCTACAACTTTATTCTATAATGTGTATAATCCTACCAGTTTATTGAAATGATGGTTGGTTTGGATTTTAGGTCACTGTGTGATATCAGTCATAGAGGCACTGTTACTGGGAACGCTGCTTATTTATTATGTATGTTTTAAATATATTGTGTCTGTGCCATTGTGACTGTGTATATAGTTTGCATGTATATAGCTTCCGTGTATATTTTCCCCTTTTAGGGAACATTCTACTATGGAGTTGGTACACCCCAACAAATGGCTGCGGCATAGGGAGGGGACTCTTAACCTATTAATTCAAGATGGCGCCGCCATGTGTGGCTGCCTGTGTTACAGCTGCTACAAACTAAACTGACTATGCTGCTGTAACATGCTGAAATTTCCCCACTGTGGGACTATTAAAGGATTATCTTATCTTAACCAGAAGTTCAGATGAGTCTTCTGCAAGCTGCCGAACTGAGCAGACCTACTGAGAGAGTCCTTTCCGACCTCAAACTAGGAAAGTGCGTTGGGGTTCTTGTTAGAGATGGACATAGCCCAGCAACTTCATTGTTACAGCTCTTAGACAGTCTGCTGTCTGCTGTCAACCTACAGAGAGGAAGTGCTGGTTTGTAGAAGTTGAGGAGTGCTAGACCCTCACAGCCTGGACACTGCAAGCCCCTCAAGATGACAGGGATACCTGAGACTTACTCATTCACAGTCCTCATGTCTATTGGGAGGCAGGAGTCGAGTTATATTGGTGTCAAGATATTAAGCACTGGACTTTACACCCATATTGGGCAGCCCCTTGCTGCTGATAAAATCATTACCAGGCTCAGTACCATCTTCTTCAGTGGAGCTTGCAGTATTTTACCTATCTACAACCTGCAACAGTTGCTACTATCTCAGTAAAGTTGCAAAATTTTATTCAAAGGCAACTGCTGGGCTAACTATCCTGGGCTTACTATCAAAGGGCCCTATGACCACCATCACCTGGCCCAGTGAGAGTAGAGGACTCCTCACTACTGGAAGTGCCTGGGAACACTTCCCCCACCATGTGGTACACCACAGTTCCCCTCAACACTTCCACAACTCAGGAGGGAGCTTGAGGAGTTGGTTGAGTGTTCCTGGCCAATGGTTGACTACTCCTACTCCCATCTTGCAGTGAATTGTGAATTGTGTCAATTATCTAATACAGTTATTGGTATTGTACAATGAATTATTTACATAGCATGTTGGATATTTACGTTCATCGAAATCCAGTCTTTACCATTTCTGACCAGCCATGGTCATGTATGAAGGAGCCAGATGCAGGAGTTGAAGTTGTAATCAGACTGCAGAGAAATAGAGGCGTCTGAGTCTGTGGTTTGGCATTTCGACTCCATAGCCTTGGTTTAGTGGTCCCAAATTGCCTGGAGGGTCAATTTGGAAGAAATCAAATTGGTTTGAGAGGTGAGGAGTACAGTACATACATGTTGCATTTTTCAGTAGTGCCTTCCATAGTTAGTGATTGGATTTAATACCTTGTAGATAAGGTATGTGTCAGAGGCATAACTTTAAGCTCCTGGAGCCCAACTTACCATATGCTATTTATAATGCTGGGTTCTGTTTATGTTGTAGAGAGTTCTTTGGCCCTTTTCAGGCTCCGGGACCCAGAGATTACTGCCTCTGCACCCCTATAGCTATACCCTGGGTGTCATGTCTCCTCTTAATATTATTTATTATGCTTACTTGTATAGCGCCATCATAATCCGCAGCGCTTTACAGATATTGTTGGTCACTGTCCCATATAGGGCTCACAATCTACATTCCCTATCAGTATGTCTTTGGTGTGTGGGAGGAAACCGAAGTACCCAGAGGAAACCCACGCAAACACGGGGAGAACATACAAACTCCTTGCAGATGTTGCCCTTGGCAGGATTTGAACCTAGGACTCCAGTGCTGCAAGGCTGCAGTGCTAACCACTGAGCCACTGTGCTGCTCCTCTTCTTACACAGTATACAGAATAACACATTAGTCAACATACCAGTAAAGAGTATCTACTAATAAATGTACAAATAACGGACCTGAGGCTCATGGGAACATCTACTAAGAACTAGGACAGCAATAATGGGGTCAATGGGCAGAGCTCTATATGTAATACTGGCAAGTGTGAGGCATGGATTGTATCTAGTGGCGGTGAGGTGGTTGATATTCCCACCTGCTTTCAAGACATGCACTTGTTTACTCCAACTGATACAAAATGTAAAGATCTTAAATGTCAAGATTTAGAAATATTGTGTCCGAGAATAAATCAAAACGTGTATGAAAGTAAGGAAGACAATAATGGACTCAAAGAACATCTCTAACCATTGAGAAAAGGGCCGTGTAATAACTGGAACAGCTCATGAGCAGACAGGTCTCTGATGTGAACTTTGTGCTTAAAGGTGAAAAGAATAAAAGCTATTTCTGACAAGCTGAACTTTAAATACCATAAGGACATCAGAATGAACAATGGAAGGATGGCTGGTGACAAAAGCCATGAGGGAAGAGATTAGGGAAGCAGAGGAGCAAAGTCATCCGACCACACAAGAATGGCCAGATGCATGTCAATGTATTATTAATGCACATGTGTTCTCCGGCCAGAAGGGAGTCTACAAAACTTGTGATATATACATTGTCAAAGATATTGTAACATATGGATTTGTAACATTGTGTCTACAGACAAAAGATAACAGTAGATTGCAGTAGAATATAGACAGCAGATGTCTGTTGGTCACTCCATAGCAATTATATGTCTAAAATCACAAGTTGTGCGGTTTAAAATTTAAATAGACAGCCGACAGACCCCATTGTAGGTAACGGGGTCCATTGGGCTCCGTATGTGACTGCAGCCTATCTGTTGTTTTGGTCATCCAAAGGATCAGAACAATGGAAAGGCTGTTGCTAGTGCGAACCTTGTGATACCGATAAGCCCACAAAAATCCTTCAATGTAACATATATACACTGATGAGCAAAAGGGTAACAATGTTTTGATCTTATGAGTTTCAGGCTCCATATCTCACCATCCACTACAGCTTAGAACGTGAGACTATCATATAATAGACAATCATCTTGGCTGTCTCATACATAAATTTGTCTTCCAACTATTTAGCATATGATTAGTTATTCAGATTCTTGTCATGTAAGTGCATTTTTACTGTTTTGCTCCTAAAAAAATCTAAGTTTTAATTTTTATTATTTTGTAAATCCACCTTTGGCTTTTGACACTGCCTGAATCCTTCTGGGCATTCTCTCCATCAGATAAGATAAGATAATCCTTTAATAGTCCCACAGTGGGGAAATTTCAGTATGTTACAGGAGCATAGTAATACAGGTACAGGATAATACACAGTAATATATTACAGACGTAGACACACATATGCTGAGAAGAGAAGATATACTAGGAGTCCATAGCAGCTAAGGAAGAGAAGAAGAAAGAAGGAAGACTTCATAATCATTAGTTTTCTGTGCGGAGTGATATTCGCTTGGACTGATGTAGATTATACAGCCTGGTTGCGGTTGGAAGGAAGGACTTGCGATAGCGCTCCTTCTCACACTTGGGGTGAAGCAGACGGTCACTTACAGTGCTGCCAAGTCCCATCAAGGTCCCATACATGGGGTGGGATTTGTTCTCCTGCATGGAGGTCACCACAGACAGTATCCTTCTGTCACCCACCACCTGTACTGGGTCGACAGAGCTGGCCCTTCTGATCAGCCTGTCAAGTCTATTTCTGTCTCTGGTTGATATACTGCTCCCTCAGCAGGTCACACCAAAAAAGATGGTTGAAGCAACCACAGAGTTGAAGAAGGCCATAAGAAGTGGCCCCTGGACTCCGAAGGCCCTCAGCCTCGTGAGCAGGTAGAGCCTGCTGTGGCCCTTTCTGTGCAGCGCCTCCAGGTGATCAGCCCAATCTAGTTTATTACTGAGGATCATGCCCAGATACTTATAGGTTCTGACTATCTCAATACATGTCCCTTGGATCTCCACCAGGGTCGGAGCACTTCTCCGTTTACTAAAGACCACCATCTCCTTGGTCTTCCCAGCATTAATCCTGAGGTGGTTCTGCTGGCACCATTCAACAAAGTCCCGGTTTAAGTCTCTGTATTCCCTACCATCACCATCAGTGGATTCAAGTATGTCTAGACTGAAATCTGAGCCCAGGTCTCTTCTATATGTTCCCAATGTTGGTGCATACTGGTTGCCTCACTTGGGAACAAATACAGCTTTTTCTTCAACTCTACCCACAAGTGTTCGGTTGGGTTGAGGTCTTAGGATTCTGGGGGCCAATCCAGCACCTCTACTTCACTGACATTGAACCATTTCTTCGCAAATCTTGATGTATGCTTAAGGTCGTTGTGCAGTTGCAACACTATGTCGTCCTTTGCATACCCATAGTAATCGAGTGTACGAAGTAACTCGTCTTGTAGGATAATCACATATAGTCAGTGTATTGACCAAAGGATGCAATGGCACAAATCCCAAAACTGGTAACTGGATTCCTGCTGTTCCCAGATATTTTCCGTTCCATTTGATCTGGGATATGAGGCTGGTTCACATCTACGTTTTGTAATCCGTTCGGGTAGTCCGCATGGGGTTTCCCCCGAATGGAATACAGAATGCATTGGCAAGTGGCGATCTTATGAAAGCACACGGACCCTATAGACTATAATGGGGTCCGCATGCTTTCCAAGTACTTCTTGACCTACTTTGCTGTCCGCATGACTCGTGCAGAGACCGCGTAGAAAGCACACAGACCCCGTTATAGTCTATGGAGTCCGTGTGCTTTCACTGCTCATCGCTTGTCAATGTGTTTGGTAGTCCGTTTGGGGTGGTCTACTGAATGTAGATGTGAACCCGGCCTAATACCAACAATAACTTTTATCCGAGACATCATGTTTGTAAATGCAATGAAAATTTGGTGCACAATCCACAGCAATGCGTCATGTCAAATCCAGAATGTGAGAACAAGCCTTACAATAGCTACAATTTTTTATGTGTTTATGATGTCGGCTTTTTAGTCACAGTAGATTTTCTCTTCGGTTTTGCAGTTTCTTTATGCAACTTAAAAAGAAAGGATGCTGTTTCTTTCTCTTTGTGTTAAAAGACATACAAACCATATTCGGCTTCCGTGTTGCCTGCAGGACAATAGGACTCATTGCATAGAAGCTTTATGTTGAGGTTATGGCAGGTCTTTCATGGTTTGCAACAAAGGGCTTGAAGACAGAGGAGCCTCTGACCCTCAGCAGTGCTCTGAGTGCTGTATAGTCAGCATTCTCAATGCCCGTACCTGTCACCAGGTCATTGGGGCTAGCGTCTAATGAATATACCTTATCTCACAATCTGCTTCTTCTGCATTGCTTCCCTTCCTCTTGTTCTTCACCAGTTGCAGAGACCTGAATGAATGACTTGATATATCTTCTTAGCCCTTAAGGCTTGTTGACATGTGTGCCTTAACAGCAGTGAACATCAAGTTATTCTTGTGTTTCCTATAGGTACCCAGTATACCCTTGAGGGGTGAGCATTGACGGGAATGTGTTGCTATTTGATATAGTGAAATATTTTACTTTTTCTAATCTATCACTTTGCAAATGTCGATTTCCTGTATGCGATTGTGTTCCTCTAAGTTCCTCCTAAGCTTTACAACATGGAGTCCTTCGTGGAGAGCTTTCTAGACATGCTGCGTGCAGGAAAAGGGAGCAGATAAGCTGTGACATTGTTTTTTATCGGTAGTGAATGCAATGATAAGGGGTTATGTGGTGTTAGCTATAAAAGTATTAACTTTTATTCTGATTCTGTCTGCACTCTGGCGCAAAGAAAACCCTTAAAGAATTGGCAAGTGGCTGTCTATTCTTAGGGTTAGTGGGCATAGTGAAAATTGCAGAATTAGTTAAAAAATAAATAAAGTATATATATATATATATATATATATATATATATATATATATATAGCCTTTTTTTGTGTGGGATGATTCCCTTTAACTACTTATGATGAAGCCTCAGCACCCAGCCTCAATTTCATCTAATAGTGATTCTCTACGTAATCCATGTCTCATGATACATGACTCTCTGGGTGTCCTGTCCTGTACTGGGGTAAACAGATAAGTCATTGATATGAAGGGGCACTGTGTAATGCTTCAGTGTCCTTGTGGTGACACTGCAGGAAAAGTGAACACTTACTGCCACTGTTTTCCACAATTAATAGACATAGAGGTTGTCCAAATTGGAGAACCCTTTAGGCTGAGGCCCTATGTTGCGGAAACAGATTTTGCTGCGGTTCTTTGAGCCAAAGACAAGAATGGCTGCAAAAGGAATGGCTTTGGCTCAAAAAACTGCAACAAAATCTGCAACAAAAAAAAGTTACGTTTCTGCAACGTGGGGCCTTAGCCTTAAACTATCAATGTATTCATTGAGGATGTAAACAGTAGTTGATTTCAGGGGTGTGATAAGTTCTCCTTGTGCCCAAGACAGGAGTGTCAGATTGTGCTCCCCACCCTCAGCACCGCCACCTCCACCGCCTTCGCAGGCTTGCACTGTACTATATACCACCACCTGACTCTACTAGAAAGTTCTGATTGTTTACATTAAAGGGGTTTCCCAGAAACAAAATTTAGCATCTATTCTCTGCGAATGGAGTAGTAATGCTGAAGAACATCATGTCATTCACTTCTATAGCTTTGATGGAGAGCTGTACATCCATTACAGTTGCTAGTCTCATGAGTGGCGGGTGTCCTAGTGGTCATTTATGGGAAAACCCTTTTAATAATAATAACTCTTGTGTCCTAAGGAACTTTATTTAATTGATAACTTGTACCCCCTTCTCAATGGCACCCTAGGCAGCCACCTTCTTCTTCTGTTCCTTGTTCTGGCCCATCTTGACGTCCAGGTCCTGAAAAGTCGAATGAAGGGTAAAGCAGACTAAGGCCTAGTTCACGTTTGCATTGGTATTCCGTCTGGGGGAGTTTGCATGAGAACCTTCCCGAACAGAATACCAAACGCAACTGCAAGCGGTGTGCAGTGAAAGCACACGGACCCCATAGACTATAATGGGGTCCGTGTGCTTGCTGACAGATCTCTGCAGGGAACATGTGTACAGGAAAGTAGTTCGTAATCTACTTTCCTGCCCGCGTGACTCGTGTGGCCAGGACATGGACCCCATTATAGTCTATGGGGTCTATTTGCTTTCACTGCACACCGCTTGCAGTTGCGTTTGGTATTCCGTTCGGGGGGTCCTCATGCAGAACGGAATACTGAACACAGATGTGAACGAAGGGTAAGAGAGTCCACTGACCTCATAGAGAGATATTGGTACAATACAGATACCTGGATGAAGCAAAAGGTAACAGAGAGCATAAAACATGTTGTCCTTCTTTTTTCCAATCTCTGCTTCACTGTCCACTTTGATAACATAGCACCGTGCCTTCCATACCTTCTCCGCTGCATTCACCTGTCAAAACATGAAACGCAGGAGACAGATTTAAGTAATGCTAAAAATTCCTGGAGTTACTAATTACATTCAGAAATATATATGTGCAGCTTCCGTTATCTTGGCAGAACTTGAAGTGTTTGACTTTATAATACAATGCGCTATGCAGCAGAGTACAATAAATTATTCTCTGTTATGAGCTCTTTCCTTGAAAAGGTGACCAGAGGGATTGGATACAATGTCCTTCTATAGGATTATGGCCTAAAAGTCAGGACCCAGTATACCCAACAAGTCAATACCATACGGCCATGTAGTATTGATCTGTGTAATGTAAATGTCATACCTAGGTAACATTGCCGCAGTAGAACTCTGGATGTAATTTTTTAAAACATTTTCTTGTGTCACTCCTCGCTCCCCCATGTGAAATGAATGGACCTCTACAGTAATCTCTCCTGTACCTGTAACCCTCAGGTGGCAGCTCTAGATATTGCTGGTAGAAAATCTGCTGGACAGCAACGTTCATTCGTTCCTACAGTATGCATCCCTTCACTTCACTACTAATACAGTGCATTCGGGTTACATATACAATATATCTTTTTTTTCATTAGTCAACTTTATACTAAATTTGATGGCAATTTAAGGTATAGCTCTTAAAGGGATTTAATCATTAAAAAGCAATTTTTTTTCTCCTTAACGCGAAGGAAAAGCTATTCTTCTCCTACCTTTAGATGTCTTCTCCGCGCTGCTGTTTGTTAGAAATCCCGATTTTCTTCTGTATGCAAATGTGTTCTCTCGCAGCACCGGGGGCGGGCCCCAGTGCTCAAACAGCACTGGGGATGTCCCTAATGCTGTGAGAGAACTCTCCAGCGTCACCTCTATCTTCGCCTGGAACGGCCTCTCCTTGCATCTTCTTCCGGCGCTGTCTTCAAACTACTATGCATACATAGTCGGCTCTGCTGTCGCGCATGCCTGTGCAATTTTCCAGTGGCCACGTACACTGTAAATTGGTGTATGTGGCCAGCGCCGGAAGAAGACGCAAGGAGAGGTGAAGACAGAGGTAGCGCTGGAGAGTTCTCTCGCAGCATTGGGGACGCCCCAGTGCTGTGAGAGAACTCATTTGCATACTGAACGGTGGCGCGGAGAAGACATCTAAAGGTAGGAGAAGAATAGCTTTTCTTAAGGCTATTCCTACGTGTTAGGGACAAAAAATAGCTTGTTAATGATAGAATCCCTTTAAGATACACTGCTGTCCATTACGTATAATTTACATAGATACAGTGCAATATAATTGCATGATGTATCAGGCTCTAGCATGAATCCCGGGCCGCCGATAGTCTCATGAACCAAACTAACAACATCAAATGTCCCTATGATACTGTTAGTCTGGTTCAGCAAACCTAGCACAGGGTCAGGCTGCTGTTTGTCTTTTTATCATAACCGCAAAAATTCTCCCATCTTACACCCATATGAAACTGGCCCTATTTTTTCATTCGTGATGTAAAAATTCAGTGCCCCACAGGATCCACATCACTGAGTTATACTGCAGCCCTGCTATTTCATATATTATACACAGAGTCAATACATTATTCTTGTTGCACCATTGTATTCAGTACAAGTGGCACGACCATGGGTGCTATATTTCTAATGCATCTGACCAGTATTTTTTGTAAGTTTTTCCATTTTTACTTTGAAAGTATATTATACTTTTATCATAAAGATGTCCACCACTTTATGCCAGGTCAGACTAGGCGTTGTCTATAGCTGATGTTTTAAATAGGACATGTTATGTTCTATGATCTCTTAAAGGGGTTGTCCAGGAACTGAAGTAACTCTTGAGGGGAGGTGGAGGAGAAGGTGTAGAATAGGTAGATTCACCTTTCTCACCGTTCTGTTGTCCAGGAATAAAGCATACTCACCTGATATCCACCGTCTGCTGCTGCCTTCTGATTCCTTGGACCTGCACCGCTACCCTAAAGATCTGCTGGTAAGAGTTCCCAGTGTCTGGTTCTACTGTGATATGTGGTGCATTGTATGTCTGACGTTTCCCGACCTGTACTACTCTGCATGGCAGTACCGCCAAGTCCATCCCCACCATCTGGGGCTTTGGTGAACCCCATTGTGGAGTTGGAGTTGGTGCGGCTTGGGGGGTGTTGGACACTCAGCGCCATATTTACCAATTTGATCAGTGTATCTAGTACTGGTTCTCACTATTGGCTCAGAACTGCATCTGCTATCCTAACACCCTAGTTGAAATATACCACCCCAACATGTAGTACATGCATACAATTCATATACATCCATATACCAGCTTTGTGAATCTAAAATACCTTTGGTAAAGTATAGAAATGTATATGATAAGTAAGGCTTATGTATATAAAACAATAGTATGCCGTAAGTAAAGAGATGAGGTTTCTCCATAGGTTGTGGTCGTCTAACAATCGTCCTGGCAGATGTCTTATTCATCTGTCGTATCTGTTTCAGTGTCCACCACTGATACTATTAACTTTATAGAAACAACGTATCAGTTGTCTGCAGTCTACAATATGGTCACAAGTCATGATGTTTCACAATGCACCACAAAAAGAAACAAAAGACAAACACCCACCAGACTAGACTAAAAAAGGTAATCAGGATCTTTGTTCTCAAAATTGCTGAGGAGTATGTTTTCTTCCTACGAAACTTGAAGAAAGTGGTAAGGGAACCATTATACATGTGATCTCGACATGGCCCTGGCTATTATGATGTAAAAACTGTAAGTTGGAAAATTATGCACTAACCATTTGTAAGGGATAAGCTCACATAAACACTTATATATAAGTTATACATGTCTTATGGAGAGCTACATTCACAAATATTATGGTTGTTATTGGAAATAGCCAAAAACTGGTCATCAGATACATTCCCAAAGTCACCTGAAAGGATTTGGCTTTGAGGTTCAACATGTTCAATCCAAACCATTGTCTACAGGGAGAGAGTCAGGACTCGGAGGCCTCCAAACACTGAAATCGACAAATTTGGCCAATGTTTCTCTTATGTCTATAGGAGCCCTTTTAATGAAGCCAGTTAGGCCGTGTCTGCACAGCATGGATCTGCCATAGTATTTTCCAGTATCTGTGATAGCTTGGACAGTGGATTAGCATGTACCATATTGTAATTCGTTGGTGCTAATCCATGGCAATAATGAACATACTGAGAAATCCCATATTCATACACCTCATTGGGAGAATTTCAACAACGTCTTCACAATTTAATCATGGATTCGGTGCCTAAAGCTTGACAAAATCCTGAACATGTGGTCATGGTCTTAGATTTAACTCAGTCTTAGGGCAAATATGAAACCTGTACAGCTGTCACCGCTATTTGAGCTGACTCAAACAAGGGCGACAGAAGAGATCAAAATACTTAATATGTACAATTGTCCTGTCATCTTTTGTACAAAATTGGGTAACACCGATAATGCCGCATTACATTATAATGTGTGTACTGAATTGTAAACATAGCCATACAGATTAGAGTTATATTGGGCGAACCTGCCAATTTCGGCAGGACTGGCCAACCATTTAATGGTAAATAGCAAAGGAGATGATAATAGGGCTGCTGGATTTCACCATGTCCAATCCTTTTGCTTCTTAGAGGAGATTAGTTGCCACCAAAGATTTCTTCATGGCAAATATTTGTTCCATTACGTTGTCATATCTTAAGGCACATATCTATCCTGAAAAGCTCCATCCCATTTTTTATAAGCCCCAACAACTTGTTGGACAAGGTGGAAAAAATGTCTAAGGGTCCATTCACACGGAATAAACGCGTGCTCATTTTGGCAAAATACACGTGTAAAAAATACACATATAAAAATAAGGGCCCGTGTACACGGAGTTAACGCGAGCGCATTTTAGCACAATACATGTGTATAGAATACACATGTTAAAATAACACTCCCATTGACTTCAATTAAATCTTTTACACTTGTAAAAAAAACGCATTAAAAAACACGACGCATTTTTTGACGCATTTATTACACGTGTAAAAATTTCATTGAAGTCAATGGGAGTGTTATTTTAACATGTGTATTCTATTCACGTGTATTATGCTAAAATGCACTCGCGTTAACTCAGTGTGTATGGGCCCTAAGACTTCCATTGACTTCAATGACATTTTTTTACACGTGTAAAAAACACATCAAAATACACGGGTAAAAAGTAATTGAAATCAATGGGAGTCTTATTTTTACACGTGTATTCTTTACACGTGTATTTTGCCAAAACGAGCGTGCATTTGCTCCGTGTGAATGGACCCTAAGGCTGAAGCCGCACATTGTGACAAAGCTGTACTTAGTGTTGCAGATATTGCTGCGTTTTCTTGAGCTAAAGCCTGTAGTGTATTTAGCAGAAGGGAGTTCACACGAGGTATTTTGGTCAGGATTATGAGGTGAAATCTGCCTCAAAATCCTGACTAAAAAAAGGCTCCCATTGGAATCAGTGGGAGCCGATCAGTTCTTTTTTCCGGGAGCGGTTTGTTCCGGCTCCTGGGAAAAAGAAGCGATATGCTCATTCTTTCAGGCGGATTCACCTTGCCACATCCGCCTGAAGACATTCCCTCCTCCCAACTAGGCTCATTCATTTGGGCCTAATCCGGAGCAGAGTGCCACAACTGGATGCCGATGCACTGCAGTCACGGCTACCCATTTTTTGGACCGGAATCTGAGGCAGCCTCCATGTTCAGTCCAATTCCAGTCCAAAATACCCCGAGTGAACCTGGCCTAAGAGCTTCCTTTATATTTCCCATTTCTCAAAAAACAGCAAAAAATGCAGCAAAACACACAACTTTTCCGCAACGTGAGGTGGTACACTTATACACATAATAAATGTGGCGCACAGCATGTAGGGCAGTTTAACACTGATTAAAGCAGTATAAAAAAATTGGAATGGACAAAAAGATAAACCTAAGAGGATACAGCCGGTAGGAGAAAGTTTGAAGAGAGGAACACGGATCAGTAATGGATCCAATGTATCAGTTTTCCCTGGAGCGTTCCTCTAATATTGTAACATTGTATCATAATTTATATTATATTGTCTTATGTTGCTTTTATGTTTTTTAACAGAAAATAATTGAACTGCATTGTTGTTGGTGTACGTGGCAGATAAATCCCAGGGGTCTCTACACGTAGCAATAAAATGGAATTTAGTGTTGACTACAATCCATCATCCAAAGACTGTACGTATGAAAAAGTCATTTCCAATGGACATGTCTGTAAATACTGGGAATACCGACCTGGAGTCCATGGATCAAAACATTACCCTAAAGCTGACAAGATGACGGAGGTGCAACAAATGTGCCCAGCACAGATGCTATGTCACCTGCACGCAGATCCTGTGATCTCTTGGGTGAGGGGCTAAGTGAATGTCGCAGCTGTTCAGGTCATTTAACTACACAAAAGGAGAAGACAAAAGGCCACAGGATTTGGTAACATAATCTGCGACTTTCAAAGAAACAAGATAGGATGGACAGCTTGCAAAATGTTGCTCCTTCTAAAAGCACCTAATGGCCTCTTGAGTAGCGTAGACTCCAAGGCCCCAATGGGCTGTTAATCAATTTCTATGTAGACAAAGGTAAAGGCCATTATGCATGGAACCTAAATTGATATGGACAGAGAGAGAGATCCTGTTACATTTTAATCACAATTGCTGACCTTACATAATGATTATTCAGATGACACAGCCAATGGTAAGCCCTGGTAACAGTCCCCACCTCATCTGAGTGCCAAAATCATTGGATTCGATCATCTGAAATCCTATGAACAAACTGTATTTCATTTAGATAGGTTTAAAGGGTTTTTTCCAATGACGATAACTATAATTAAGTGAGTTCAAATTAATTAAAAATTTGGAATAAATTAGATTTTTTTAAAATTATTTATATTTATAAAAATGTTGTCCACACATATATGGTATGGTTATGTTCACGGGAAATCACCTTTAATTAAAGCTGGCCATACACATTACATTTTATTCTGCTGAGTTGGCAGATTTTGGTGATCATTCATACATAAACCTATAAACATTTGTCCCATATAGCAGGCAACAAGCTATATCAGTTGTATTGGATTTTTTCAGCTGCTTGTGTCTAGGCTAGATTGACAGACCCATGGGACAGTTGTATATTGTGAGCATGTGTTTGTGGGCATGTCTTGTGCATGTTTGTACGAACGATCGGAACGTTCGTTCCAGACAGATGATGTCAATCTAAAATCTAATACTTCTGGCCCACTTTATTCCAGACAAAGCCAAATGTCCATCCTGTGCAGTTGCATTGGTGTTCAGTAGTCAAAGGGTTACTCTAGAAATAGGGGGTGACAAAAAAGGGAAAAGTGATAGTATTCTGGTCCATCCATCATTGGGAAACACAAATAATGCTGCATAGGATAGCAACTCATCAGAAGAAAGGGAGCACTTCAAGGTCAACAGCCTTTCATAGAGGGCTATTAATACAAAAATTCCCATGCCATAGAAACAGAAGGTGGGTGCCATGGAGCCTATGAGGAAAACTGGCCCAAATGAGGTTGCACAATCTTGTGTTATGGAAGGTACAGACATCCTACTGGGAGAAGAAGAGACCACTGTGGAGATCGCTGCCCAATACGTTTCCAGCTGTCACCAAACAAGAAGAAGATGAGACCCCAAAGACTATCAAACCCCCCACACACCACCCAAAGACCTTTAAGCCCACCCATCCATCACCCATCCACTCTACGCCCCCCATACCCACACGTCTCAAACAAGAACAATCAGACCCCAAGGACACACAAAGGCCCATAAAAAAAATTGTGGCACTCTACCACAGGGATCTCCAGCAGTCCTGACAAGAGGAGGAGGTCAGGTTGCTTGTTCTCATCAAACAAAACTAATGCCCCTCCCATTTGTTTCAATGCAGAGAGAATACAAATGGATAACTAGTGTAATGGGCAATGGATTGTGGACCCAATGTACTTCCAAACCAGTTTCACTTAAGGCAGTATGGGGCTTCTGTACAGGGATATGGACTTTGTCTGAAACAGGAATCCAGGGCAGGACATCAGGGCAGGTAGCAGAGGTATTGCAGACGCACGTAGGCCACAGGTAACATGATACAACAGAAGCCCTAGGTCATACATTCATAACAGGTAGAAGAGGTATTGCAGAAGCCCATAGGCCACAGGTATCAGAGATACAAACATGGCAGAAGTCAAAGCCCACAGGTAATAGTGGTACAGACATAATGGTAGGATAGATGCACAGAGATACACAGCAGATGGGCAAAAGCGTCCACAGAATGATAGGTGACTCCACCATCACACTGAAACAGAACATGAACATACAGAAGGAAGGGTTGCCACACTGCTAGTAAATAAAGTGTTTCACTTACACCAAAGCACTGACGATACAGGACTGGGTGAGGCTGTAGCCAGGTACATAGTGTGTCACCACTCTTATATACACACAGACTGACAGAGATTGGCAGGAGGAAGTTTAGTAGGTGAGTGCTCTAATCCTTAAAGAGACAGGAGCACACATAGAGTTAGCCAGGCAACTAGGCCTTCTGGAACACATAGGATGCCTGCAAGTGCAGATCGCCAGCATTACAACCACCTTTGTGCTTATTCGCAACTGGAGGACCCAACGGTTAGTCAAGTACCCATCACACATTATGGCACGTCTAATTGTAAGCCCCTTTCTGCTCTGTAATCAGAGATTAATATGATGTTTGAGTTGTAAAATATCAGAGAATCATCATTTCCTCTTCAGTAAGGCCATCACATTGAGGTATCGCATGCTTAATTGCTACAATGTGTTAGCAGATTAGTATAATTACAATTATATACTGTATCTACTTGTACATGCATGCATTCATTATTCCACACATTAAAAGTGATAGAGTGGCTGTATTTTATCATTATTGTTTCAGTATTTCACAGCGCAAGTCTTCTTCGATGTAATTCACAATTCAATTTTGGGTGTGTGAGTCACGAAGAAGGAAAATATGATGGACATGGTTTTATTTGCTTACTTGTAATACAAGTCATAGAGCAGAAATGGATGTGGTATCCGAAATAGAAGAAGAGGTGGGTGTCTGAAATACAGAAAATCTACATTTTTGCCAAGCTTGTGCCAAGTTTCCAACTTTTCCCCAATCCAGAGAAGAGTAAACACCACAAAAATGCTGCACACGTCAGAAAAAAACACACGCAACACGTTAAGGCCAAGGCCCCGCGTAACGAAACATGGAAAAAAAACGCGGTGGAAACACATCTCAGCTTTTTCCGCATTGATTTCATTGCATTTTTGCAGTGTTTTCCTCTGCGAAATTTCTACCCCTATTATACCTATACTGAACACGCCAGCGTTTTCGCAGGTATAATTGACGTTACGATTTTCAAGCGTTTTTGAAAATGCTGCTTTTCTGCAGAAGTTTTTTTTTTTTTTTTTTTTTTGCAATATTTGAATGGGATTAAGCAGAATCCCTTCAACTTTGCAGGTTTTCGCAACATGGGGTGATTGAAAAACTGTGCCCCCCCCCCATACATTGTGGAATGCTGTGGAGAAAAATGCAGCATAAATTTATAGGGAAAACTGCAAACGTTCCTGCAGGCAAGATTGACATGCTGTATTTTTCAAAAACAGATTTTCCGTAGCTGTTTTTTTTCCCGAAATGTGTGGATGGGATTAGCTAGAATCTCATTCACTTTGCTGCTATTGTAAAATGCAATGATTTTTTTCTGCTGCGTTTGTGTCTAAAGCCAAGGTCACATATTGCAGAAATTTTTTTCTGCAGCTTTTACTGTGGTGTCTTGAGCCATAGCCAAGAATAGCGTTATCAGAAGAGAGAAGTATAACTGCTTCCTTCATGTTTACCATTGCTTTTGAAGCTTGGTTTTGGCTGAAAAAACACAGGTTTTCCGCACCTCAGCTAAGCCATCCTCATACAGGTATATTTTATCCATTAAATATGGCGTAGACGTTGGCAGTAGTTCCTGAACTAAACACTGAGCTGATCCAGGAACTACATAGTAACCTATAACTTGAGATGGGTTAACCTCACAAGAGGCATCCTTGCAGTGTCCGGTTGTGGCATGGCATCATCTTCAGGCCTCTAACAGCCTCTAGGTTACCATATCATACCATACCAGGCCTACTATATACCCTGGCATTACTCCTGAGGCCTGTAATTGGGTCACAGCAGTCTCATGAGACGTGCCAGTGTAAACACGTGTCAGAGTGAGCGCTGTAAAACAGAATCCCATAGACTTAAATGGGTGCTGTGTTACGCGCGCTACACATTGAAATAAATGGGAGGCTTTTTAACCCATTGATTTCAATGTGTAGCGCGTGTAAGACGATACCCATTGAAGTCAATGGGATTCTGTTTTACAGCGCTCACTCTGACACGTGTTTACTAGAGATGAGCGAACAGTGTTCTATCGAACACATGTTCGATCGGATATCAGGGTGTTCGCCATGTTCGAATCGAATCGAACACCGCGTGGTAAAGTGCGCCAAAATTCGATTCCCCTCCCACCTTCCCTGGCGCCTTTTTTGCACCAATAACAGCGCAGGGGAGGTGGGACAGGAACTACGACACCGGGGGCATTGAAAAAAATTGGAAAAAGTCATTGGCTGCCGAAATCAGGTGACCTCCATTTTAGACGAATAGTGGATTTCAAATCCGGGTCATATGAGAATGTGAACTTTGTGACTATGAGACAGGGATAGCTGTACAGGCAGGGATAGCTAGGGATAACCTTTATTTAGGGGGGAATGTTATTAAAAATAACTTTTTGGGGCTCTATCGGGTGTGTAATTGTGATTTTTGTGAGATAAACTTTTTCCCATAGGGATGCATTGGCCAGCGCTGATTGGCCGAATTCCGTACTCTGGCCAATCAGTGCTGGCCAATCAGTGCTGGCCAATGCATTCTATTAGCTTGATGAAGCAGAGTGTGCACAAGGGTTCAAGCGCACCCTCGGCTCTGATGTAGCAGAGCTGAGGCTGCACAAGGGTTCAAGCGCACCCTCAGCTCTGATGTAGCAGAGCTGAGGCTGCACAAGGGTTCAAGCGCACCCTCGGCTCTGATGTAGGAGAGCATCAGAGCCGAGGGTGCGCTTGAACCCTTGTGCACACTCTGCTTCATCAAGCTAATAGAATGCATTGGCCAGCGCTGATTGGCCAATGCATTCTATTAGCCCGATGAAGTAGAGCTGAATGTGTGTGCTAAGCACACACATTCAGCTCTACTTCATCGGGCTAATAGAATGCATTGGCCAGCGCTGATTGGCCAGAGTACGGAATTCGGCCAATCAGCGCTGGCTCTGCTGGAGGAGGCGGAGTCTAAGATCGCTCCACACCAGTCTCCATTCAGGTCCGACCTTAGACTCCGCCTCCTCCAGCAGAGCCAGCGCTGATTGGCCGAATTCCGTACTCTGGCCAATCAGCACTGGCTAATGCATTGTATTGGCGTGATGAAGCAGTGCTGAATGTGTGTGCTTAGCACACACATTCAGCTCTACTTCATCGGGCTAATAGAATGCATTGGCCAGCGCTGATTGGCCAGAGTACGGAATTCGGCCAATCAGCGCTGGCTCTGCTGGAGGAGGCGGAGTCTAAGATCGCTCCACACCAGTCTCCATTCAGGTCCGACCTTAGACTCCGCCTCCTCCAGCAGAGCCAGCGCTGATTGGCCGAATTCCGTACTCTGGCCAATCAGCACTGGCTAATGCATTGTATTGGCGTGATGAAGCAGTGCTGAATGTGTGTGCTTAACACACACATTCAGCTCTACTTCATCGGGCTAATAGAATGCATTGGCCAATCAGCGCTGGCCAATGCATTCTATTAGCGTGAACTGAGTTTGCACAGGGGTTCTAGTGCACCCTCGGCTCTGCTACATCAGATTGCTACATCTGATGTAGCAGTGCCGTGTGTGCATCAGATGTGTAGTTGAGCAAAACTGACTCAGCACTGCTAAGTCTCTGCATTCGCATAGGAATGCATTGGCCAGCCTTCGGCCAATCAGCGCTGGCTCTGCCGGAGGAGGCGGAGTCTAAGGTCGGACCTGAATGGAGACTGGTGTGGAGCGATCTTAGACTCCGCCTCCTCCAGCAGAGCCAGCGCTGATTGGTCGAGTTCCGTACTCTGGCCAATCAGCACTGGCCAATGCATTTCTATGGGGAAAAGTTAGCTTGCGAAAATCGCAAACTGACAGGGATTTCCATGAAATAAAGTGACTTTTATGCCCCCAGACATGCTTCCCCTGCTGTCCCAGTGTCATTCCAGGGTGTTGGTATCATTTCCTGGGGTGTCATAGTGGACTTGGTGACCCTCCAGACACGAATTTGGGTTTCCCCCTTAACGAGTTTATGTTCCCCATAGACTATAATGGGGTTCGAAACCCATTCGAACACTCGAACAGTGAGCGGCTGTTCGAATCGAATTTCGAACCTCGAACATTTTAGTGTTCGCTCATCTCTAGTGTTTACGTGTCAGAATGAGCGGCGCATTACTCCGTGGGAATGGGGTTTTACAGTCAGAGCACAGTGGATGGGATTCTAGTGAATCCCATGCCCACTTTGCAGTAAAAAATGTGCCGCGGACAAGCCACAATTTCCAAGGCTGGCGCAATTTTGCAGCATGTGAATTATATCTACGGAACCGTTGGCAGTTTCCCCATAGGTATAATTGGATCAAAGTTTGCAGACCTTGCAAAGTTTCAATCTAAAGCTCTGCAGAAAGAACCACGATGCATTGCCACCACGGTTTCTTCCGCAGCGCTTTTTTGCTGTGGGACGCCACATGGGACCTCAGCCTTGCAGAGTTTTTCTCTGTAGAATTTCTGCCCTTATACCTATAAGGAAAACACTAACGTTTTTGCAGGTATTAAATGACATGCTGCGATTTTGCATCTTTTGTGTGGTGGATTATTTTCTGCAATTTGTGGATTGCAGACTCTCATTTATTTTGCAGGTACTGTAAAATGCAGCGTTTTTTTCTGCAGCATAAAAAATGTGGCATTTTTGCAACATAGGGCTTCAGTCTTAGGCCAAGGTTTCATGCAGAAAATTGCATAAAGCTGGCAGTGAAAAATTTTGCCTTTTTGCCTCTATTATACCTATATGGAAAATGCCAGCATTTCTGTAGGTATAATTGACATGTGATTTACATAAACATTTTTGAAATCGTAGACTTCCCACTGCGGGTGTTTTTTTTTTTTTGCAATGTGTGGATGGGATTAGTAGATAATGTAAAACGTTGCATTTTTGTAACGTGAAGCCCGGGCCTCAGACTGTTTTTTCTTGTGAAAATGCCAGGAAATATATGTGTTTTTACAAGTATTTTCACAAGTTCAGTGCGTGTTTTCACAAGTATGATCACAAATTTAGACAAGCTGTTAAATGTAACTAAGGGCTAAGGCCCTATGTAGTGGAAAAAGAAAAAGCGAAAATCCATGGTGGAAACACACTGTGGTTTCCCAGCAGCACTTTGCACAGTAAGTTGGAAGAAGTTTCCTCTGTGGACTTTCTACTTCTATTATACCTATAGGGAAACCGCCAGTGTTTATGTAGGTATAATTGACATACTGCGACTTCCAAAATCTTTGTGGACTATGTGATGCACTGCTGTTTTTTCCTGCAGCGCTTTTTTGCTGCGGAATGCTAAATGGGTCCTTAGCTTTAAAGGGGTTGTCCCATCTCAAGGATCCTATCTATATGGTTAGTTTTTGTAAATTGAAGACTTTTCTTAAATATATTGCTTTAAAAATGCTGCTTTGTTTGCCTGCTGTGTGAACTTATTCCTCCAATTGTTTATACATTGTTTCCATAACCACGGACCTGTGAGATAGGACAAGTGATGTCACTTACTCACCACTCTGCCAGCAGGACAATTAGTTCAGCTAATTGCAGTTTGCTGATAAAGCCCCATTATCTCTCTATATAAATACACAGATAATACTGAGTCCATTCTGTACAGGCATCTGTATATTATCTGATCTGTATAAGTATTGTGATACCTCAGTGTCCTGTTGATCAAGGAGGGGGGGAGGAGAAATACAGGAAGTGAGAAGAAGAGACAACAGGCAGACTCCTGAAACAATGAGATTGCAAAACCACTTTAAGGGTGCATTCACACTGAGTAAACGCTAGCTTATTTTGTAGAGTAAAATTACACTTGTAAATTTTGCTATCCCATTGACTTCAATGATATTTTTTTACAAGTGTAAAAATACGCCAGTAAAAAATGCACCTGTAAAAATACGCCTATAAAATGTCATTGAAGTCAATGGGATAGCAAAATTTACAAGTGTAATTTTACTCTACAAAATAAGCTAGCGTTTACTCAGTGTGAATGCACCCTAAGGCTGAGGCAGAAACACAGCTTTTTTTTTTTTGCAGATTTTGCTGCATTTTTTTTTCAGCCAAAGTCAAGAATGGCTACATAAGGAATTGGAATTATATAGTAAGTTCTTATACTTCTTCCTTCTGCACAACCCACTCTTGACTTTGGTTCAAAAAAACCCGCAGCAAAATCTGCAACCAAAGAAGCTGCGTTTCTGCAATGTGGGGCCTCAGTCAATGAAAAATTCTGAATTTTTTTACTGCAGCTAAAACATGCTAAACACCCTTAGCCTCAGGGAGTTTTCTCATGCGCTATTTTTTTGCAGTTTTTCAAGACAAAACTAAGAGTAACATCTGCACTGGGTATATGGTCACTGCCAGCTTGCTGCATGATACATAGGTATTTATGGCGTTGCGATCGCTACAGACTGTGAATTTCCAGTATAGGCTAGATTTCCCCTTCAGTAAGCAGGGAAGTAGTATCTTATGTGTTGGTAATGGAGCTTTAGCTAATATGTGTGTTTTTATAGTTGCACTAGTTTTGCTGTGCGGAAACCTCACATGAATACGAATGTGAAGTTGAATATGAGAAATATAGTAAATATATTTTTATTTAGGCCTTGTAAGCACTTATGTCTTAATAAAAGTTAAAAAGATGAAAGTTTATTAGAAGATAGTGTGTTGATCGCGGTGTTAGCGTGCGCCTGTTTAGCATGCGTTTAAGAAAACTGCCAATATTTTTCACTTAACAACTTAGAATTTTCTTTTTATTCTTGGGTAATGTGCGCTGGTAAGCAGTTTAGAATCCAATTTGCTGCCTAGTAAATGGGCTGAATGGTCATTTCTTGGCTGAATATAATTATGTTACTTTTATTATTTGTTTACCAAAATTCGAAGAAATCTATCTGCCCTTTTAGTGTCAAATTATTGCGCTCTTTAATGCGTGCCTGGCATAAATCATCTGGTCATGCGAAACTGAAAATGTTTGCAATCATTTTTTTTTTATTGAAATGCAACATTTAGTCTAAGGGTAAGTTCACACGGAGGAAAGTGGAGCGCAATCTGGCACGTATACACGTGCCGGCAGATGACACTCTCAAAATGCTCCCATTCATTTCAATGGGAGTTAGGAGCGTATACGCCGAGTTATTTTGCGCCCGTAATTTTGCGATCCTGTGTTATCTATATATAGTTGACTAGCTTGTGCCTGCGACTTAGTCTGTATGGACTTCAGAATTGGGTACAAAGAGAAATGAAAAATGTGTGAGTAATAAAAAAAATTTGCCTGCTCCAGCATTTTGGCAGCTCTCAAGTTGGCCTGCCACTGAACTTGTTTCTCGCACCGTGCCTGTGATTGCTCTGGCATCTCAGCAGCCTGCTGGGATGCCATATAATGAGCGTTGATGATCTGCCTGCTCTGGCGTTTCGGCTGCTCTAAGAGCTTGACCCCTAGCTTGCTCAATCCCCCTCATCTCCACTTGAGGAGAAGTCTGTTGACTTCTGGCTACCTTCATAGATAATTTTGCGACACATTAGATTTTCGTTGTACCGGCATCTTTAAGATTGGGAAACTGCCAATTTGGATTAAAGTTTTTCCATCTCAGTGTCTGAGCTGCCTCCCTTCTCCCTTTGGCTCAACAGGACACAGAACACTTATTCAGATCAGATAATATGCAGATACTTGTACAGAATGGAATCAGTGTTATCTGTATGTTTACATAGAGAGATAACAGCGCAGCTTTATCAGCAAAGTGCTATTAGTTGACAGATTGTTCTGCAGTTTAATAGAGTATATTAGCAAAAATTCATAACAGTTGTCATTTACGGGGATAAAAAATATCCTATGTATTAATCTAGGTTACAAACTATCCATGTGCCAAATTTCATCCAAAACCGTTCATCCATTTTTGCGTGATTGGACAAACATCCAAACACACAAACTTTCACACTTATAATATTAGTAGGATACCAGTCATTGTAATCCTGTCTGTGATGCTAATGAAATGACTGCTAAAAATTGATCTCTACAGAGCAGGAAGTTCCCGTCTATTTTAAATGTCATTGGCCAGAATGAAAATTTTGGGGTTTGTTTTGTTTTGTATAAAAAATGTCTTAATATATTCCCATTTAGGTTGTAACCTCTATTGCATGGTGGACTCTACCAATGATTTATTTTGTGGTATATCAGTTTCAACCTAGTTTCTGTTTTGTGACAGAAATAGCTCTGCACGCAAATATGACAAAATCTTCAAAACTACGGTATTACAAAACTTTTATCATCTATACTCCATAATTACTCTCAAAAATCATTAATTTGTAGAACTCCTTCTGTCTCCCCCTGCCAAATATCTCAACTATTTTTCCACCACTATTCTCAAGGCAAATAAACAGGATTAACAATCAACATAAATCGACAGAAGTCTTTACTTCACAAGCAACCATTAACAGTTACTACATTAGAAGAATGGTTGTAGCTAAACATTTATTGGGTGACATTTCTTTTATGGGAGCCAACTCTTGGTGTAGCTTAGATAAATCGCTCCCCAAGCATCACTTGCTAGACTCCGGAAGTAGACGCACTGCAGCAAGAGAAAGTACAAGATTTTTCAGAGAACAAACAAACAAAAACTGCACTAGGCTAAAGCCCCATGTAGTGTTACGGTTTTTCCTGCAGCGCTTTCACCAGATAGTCCGCAGAGGTTTCCTCTGAAGACTTTCTGCTTTAATTATACCTATGGGGAAACTGCTGGCATTTCCACAGGTAGCTTCAATTTCCAAAACTGCAACAGTTTTGGAAATCGCAGCATGTCCAATGCAGGGGATGGGATTGGCTAGAATCCCTTCTACACTACACAGTGACTGTAAAATGCTGCAGATTTTTATGTAGCGTTTCTGCCGTGGGAAAACTGTGGCATTTACACCACGTGGGGCTCCAGCCTCAGGCTCCATTCAGATGACGTTTTTACTTCCTTTTAGCAGATCCATTTAACGGATGAAAAAAATACATGCAAATGAATAGCTATATGTTTACATACAGATCAGTATTTCTGGCTAAGGCCCCACGTAGTGAGTCCCAGCCAAAAACCGTTGTGTGAAAAACCACGGAGGAAACGCATTGCAGTTTTTCCCAAAGTGCTTTTCACATTCTTATTGGTACATATTGTTGTTATTTTTTTTTCCTAGCACAAGACCTTTTTTGCCATGATTCATTTTTTCAGTTCTTGTTGGGTAGTAGTTATTAATATTATTATTGTTTATTTATATAGCACCATTAATTCCACGGTGCTTTACATTATTATATTAATTCCATGGTGCTGTACATTATTATATTAATCCCATGGTGCTGTACATTATTATATTAATTCCATGGTGCTGTACAATATTATATTAATTCCACGGTGCTGTACATTATTATATTAATTCCATGGTGCTGTACATCATTATATTAATTCCATGGTGCTGTACAATATTATATTAATTCCACGGTGCTGTACATTATTATATTAATTCCATGGTGCTGTACATTATTATATTAATTCCATGGTGCTATCCATTATTATATTAATTCCATTATGCTGTACATTATTATATTAATTCCATGGTGCTGTACATTATTATATTAATTCTATGGAACTGTACATTATTATATTAATTCCATGGTGCTGTACAATATTATATTAATTCCATGATGCTGTACATTATTATATTAACTCCATGGTGCTGTACATTATATTAATTTCATGGTGCTGTACATTATTATATTAATTTCATGGTGCTGTACATTATTATATTATTTCCATGGTACTTTACATTAGTATATTAATTCCATGGTTCTGTACATTATATTAATTTCATGGTTTACATACAGTACACAAAATATACAAACAAATATAATACTAACAGTGACTGACTGGCACAGTGGTATACAGGGCTCTGCCCACAAGACCTTACAGTCTATGAAGGTTGGCAATACTTGCACTAAGAGACAGGTTTCACATGCCGTCAGTAGACGTTACGGATACAATTGTGTCCAGCTCAGCTCCGGTCATAGTTCAAAACGGAAGTCATTTGGCGATTTTCTGTTGTATCTTATGATGCTGTTTTCTGGAACAACAACCTCCACGGACCCACCATGATAATAGATCTCTAATGTAAGGCTAGCTTAAAGGGATTTTCTAGCCACTTGAAATTAAAAAAAAAAAAAAACTAGAACATTATAAACTAATAAAAGACATAATATTTCCAATCTCCTGACGTTTCCATTCCCGGGTTTGTTGCTGGTTTCTGTATGCTGGCATCCATCGATCAACAACACGAACAACTTCTGCAGCAAATCTTGTGCTATGTCATTGCAGGTCAGGTGACTTTGGTGACCGGTGATTTTAATTAATATTTTTAAAAAATTTAAGCAGCTAGACAACCCCTTTGATACTTAGAAAGTGAAGATGTGATGTGGATATCTCCATGTTTGGCCACCATCCTTCTGCTCATGACAACTTCATTGCCTCATATAGAGGTATTCCACCCCATCCTCTGTTTAAATACTCCCTCTGCTGGATGCTAGGGGAATTAAGTATTTACAGGGCAGACTATAACCCAAATTAGATCTCTGTTCCATAAAACCTCAACTGGCAACATTTTTGGAGGGTATCAACCCTGATCTAGGCTGGAAAAATCCCTAAGATTGAATGAAGAGTATGGATTTATGTCACATTTGACGGTAGGCAGATTAGAATCAGTGTGAAAAAACTCAGTGTGAACACACCCCAAGTCTTCCCTCTTTACTACTTCTGCTTTGTCAAATAATCTACAACAAAAACGTCTTACATGATCCGGCAATGATGGTGATATAAGATTTTTTTCTTAAATATGAATAGTTGGTTGCTTATGGGCAGGGCTTTAGCTCTTCGTTTACAGTTAATTTCCCCGTTCCATTCAAAGATAATGGTTAGAAGAACATTGCGAAATATTTTCCACACTTTGTACTTTGAAAACTAAGGTAATACCTTCTATTAGTCTTGAAACAATGACATTTTAGAATGTTCTCTCTTTATTGGGACCAAAAAAAATGTCATGAACATGTAATTGAGACTAAAATGTGACTTTAGTTGTATATAATATCATGTAAAAAGTACAACGCCTTAGAAATTGTTCTTAAAATATATGGTAATAAGGAGCACAAATTACAATTTACCTAGGAGAATTTATATGATGAGTACGTTACAAAATGGAAAAGTCCTACAAAAAAACGATAACGTGTAATTATAGAAGAAAAGTTGTTACTATAAATTATAGCCTAAAGAAAAATATTCTAATGTCTAATTCTCATTCATTTTATTTGTTCTCTTTAGAAAAATAATAAAGTATCTGTATTGGACAATCGCTTTTTAAAGGGATCCTATCATTCAGACGACTTTTTTTCTAAGTACCACGTCGGAATAGCCTTAAGAAAGACTATTCTTCTCCTAGCTTTCGTTGTCTTCTCCACGCCACCGTTCGCCTACAATCCAGGTTCTTGTTGTTATGTAAATTAGCTCTCTCGCAGCACTGGGGGTGGCCCCAGTGCTCAGACAGCACTGGGGGCGTCCCCACTCTCCAGCACCGCCTCCTCTTCTTCAGCAGCATCATCTTCAGCCTCTTCTTCCGGCAGTGGCTTTTAACTTCTAAAGCCTCCAGCCTTGGGCAGAGCAGACTGCGCATGCCCATAGACCACGAGAAAATGGCCGCTTGCATAGTATTGTAAGCGGCTTTTTTCTCGGGGCCTGTGAGCTTGCCCAGTCTGCTCTGCCCGAGGCCTAGAAGTAAGAAGACACCGCTGTAAGAAGAGAATGAAGAGGCCATTCCTGACGAAGATGCAGGTGGTGCTGGAGAGAGTTCCTCGCAGCATTGGGGCCGCCCCCAGTGCTGTGAGAGAGCTAATTTACATACCGACAAGAACCAGGATTGTAGGCGAACGACAGCACGGAGAAGACAACGAAGGTAGGAGAAGAATAGCTTTTCTTAAGGCTATTCCGACATGGTACTTAGAAAAAATGTCATCTGAATGATAGGATCCCTTTAAGTGCAGTTAGTTCTCATCTGCTATGTTCAGGGAAGGTTGGGGATGGCTCTTTCTGTCCTGGCTAAAAGATGGGGTTCTAAATGTTGGTCACCCCTCTATGACAGCCATAAAGGTTAAGATACAAAGTTGAAAAATGAAGAGTGGATGCCAAGCTGCCTCTTATCCAAACAACAGGTATGTGTCTTTCCTTTACTGATGTTTCATAAGGAATCATCTGCACCATGTCACTATAATTGCACCATTGGAGGTGTTACGTTGTTGTACTTGTTGCCCTTGTTTGTCCTTGTGCTCATAGCTCTCATATCTATGGGGCGATATAGCTAGATACAAACAATACTCAAGACACTGACTCTCTAGACATCTTATGTCTTGTAATCGTTTACTAGATTCCAAACAGATAAATAATATTTCATATATAAGTTGGGTGATCCTTGCAAAATTTGTTTCGCCAAATATTTGCAGGTTCAATTTGAGCCGAATTTGTTCAGTCTGAACCAGAACTGTTATTATTATACTCTGGGGTCCCTTCAGACCCCCAAAGGCCCAGATATGGTGAGTAAACATAACAAACAGTCTTACTCACCTCTTTCGGTTCCGTTACGATGTTCAGCAATAAATCGACATCCTCTTCGGACAACTTTTGGCTTCTCAAACGATATTGGTGAACTATGATCCGGCAATAAATTGGCATCCTCTTTGGGCATCTTCTGGCTTCTGAGATGATATCAGTGACCTGTGAATGGGCCTGTTATTGGGTCTCGGTGGTCATGTGAAGTGCCAGTGGGTCTCAGTGGTCTTTTGTTCGGCTGAACCCGATTTTGCAGAAGACTAGGAAAGAATCAGTTTGTTACAAACTGGTTTGCTCATCCCTAATCAGAAACAAGCAATAATCTCAATGTATTAATATATGACTCAATGTAGATGAAAATGATGTTTTATTTGCATACTACCACATACTGATACTTGTCATACTTGGACAACATGTCATATACTGGATAAACCTGATGAAACAAGTCTCCATTTTATATTTACTTTTGATGTTTTCCTTTGTATTCTTATATTTACAAATGAACTTGACTTTTTGTATCAAATGGATGACTACATTATTTGTGTTTTTCCTGATCTTATGGGGATACATTTCTTATCTGTCACATTACATATTCAAGTACATGATGCATAGCAATAAATGTCATTACAGGGTCATGCTTTGTTCTTTACTGACATTATATTTGCTTCTTCTTAAAGTTGGCTGTCAAAACCATCGCCAATTAATGTAATCGCGTTCTGCTTCCACTCTGCCGCCGAGCGCCCTTGCATTATTTTTGGCTTTTCTCTTGTCTCGAAACTGAATCTAAAACTAATGGGCAGTTGTGTTTATTCCAACATGTCTGTTCATACCGTATCTAAGCAGCAGTAGTCAATGTCAAGCAGCAGCTACAAAAGCAAATACAATTTTATGGTGTATAAACATACAGATACAAACCCAAAATCCCAGTCTATGAATTCCTTGTGAGATTACACCTCAGATGTTTAGGATTTGGGCTCCACATTCTGAGACCTCTTGCAGATGACATGTTTTTCCCATTCATTTCTATGGGCCTGTATACATGACTGTGAATTACACAAAGTGTGCGGGTCAACAGTCCGACAAAATATAGAACAGGTCGTATTCCTGCCCTATTTTGTGTTCCTGCTCCCATGGCTCCTATTCATTTAATGAAAGTGGCCATGGAAGCACGGTTGGCAAACAGGTGACATCCGCATGTCTTTTGTGCGCCGGCTGTGCCTTTACAGCCAGCTGTTCCGCCATAGTCGTCTGCAATTGGCCTAAGGCTATATTCACACTACTGAGTGAGTGAATGAGCATTATAGTGAATTATGATGCAGAGAACTGTGAAATGGCCAGATTGTTGATATACTGAACTGATGTAAAGCACGCTGCATCGTAACTCACTAAAGGGGCGTTCACACTTGTGCCCGTGTCCGACTTTGTGTCTGGCCCAAAAAAATGCTTTCCCTGCGGAGAGGCGGCATATGGACACTAGCGGTTTGCTTTTAAAATCCATTCAAATGAATGGGTTTTAAAACTGATCTCTGGGAAGCCATCCCCAGTGTTGTTTCTCTGGGCAATAGGACGGAGACCCGGTGGTTGGATGCAGGCACAAGTATGAATGCCTCCTAAGATGCATTGAGTTCCATATAGACAGCTGCGTTTAGTTCAGAAGATATAGTCCGCACATGGACACAGTGTCCTGGACAGAACTCAGTTGTATGAATATGGCCTAAAGAGTTTATAGGAGAGCTAGAGAGGGTTGTAGGATGGGTGGATACATTATTAAATGGACAGAATGTCCCCTATGTTTAGCTGAAAAGGGATATTTAAGGTCTAGTTGAGCTTCCTGTGTACCTGTTATTAATTAAAGGGGTTATCCACTTTCTACAATTGATGGCCAATCCTGCCTCGGTTCTGGTGACCTGCAGGGGCCCTGGTTGTCGGACCCCCACAGATCTGATATTGTTGGCCTATCCTAAAGATAGGCCATCAATTTTTAGAAAGTAGATAACCTCTATAATTGAGAGTAGTTAGGTTTCTGTGCTCAGAACATATAGGTTGATTTTCTGTCTCCTGACTGTGAGTAGACACCTTGCTTATTGATTTAAGCCTTGACCTTTGACATGTTTATACTGTGATTCTGATTTGGTAATATGCTCCTCTCCTGGCGTGACCTGGCTTGTGAGTTTTTCTGTAATTTACTGCTTTGATTCTAGTCTTTTTACACAGTAGGCAGAGCAGTATGTCCTAGTCCCCAGATTTACTATAACTCCTGCCATCTATACCAGTCCCAGGCTGGTGTAGATCTAGCCTCAGAATCAATTAAGACTAGTCAAAGGATCACCAGTTGTCTTCTGAGATGTGACATCAAGACACAGAAAGTGAAAGTCAAGTTAAACACTGCTACATCTGTACATGCGGTCAGTACAAAGAACTGCCACAT
The DNA here is from genome assembly GCF_031893055.1 of Leptodactylus fuscus. Classification (NCBI taxonomy): domain Eukaryota; kingdom Metazoa; phylum Chordata; class Amphibia; order Anura; family Leptodactylidae; genus Leptodactylus; species Leptodactylus fuscus. The sequence goes on along the minus strand of NC_134270.1, from coordinate 38,602,868 downwards.
AACTTATTCTGTCCCAGAAGTTCCCAGAGGGACAAAAGGACATTCTGTATAGGAGAAGGAAAGGCAGTTTAAACATCTATATAGGAACGGGCTGTTTTACTGTTAGAGTATGGCAAGTCCTACCGTAAGACACAGTAATGTCAGAAGCTACGTCAACATTTAACTCAATCCTGCCACAACTATATTTCATTTTTACATTTTGTTTTTTTGCTCCTTGTCTTCCAAACGCCATAACTTTTTCCGTTCAGAGAGCCCTATGAGGACTGTAATGACACCATTACAAAGTACAATAGTCTCACAAAAAATAAGGTAAAAAAAGTTGGTGGCTTATTTTTTGTGAGACAATTGTACTTTCTAATGGTAACATTTATTATTTAATATTATGAGAAGCTGGTAGAATTAGGAAAAATCTGCATTTGTGCCATATTATTATGGGCTTTGTTTTTATGGTGTTCACTATATCACAAAAAATACATATGGGCTATATTTTGCTGGTCGGTATGATCATGGTGATGCCAAATTTATATAATTTTTTAAATTATATACAGGGTGGGGCAAAAGGTATGAACCGGTTTTAAAGGGATATAAAACAAAAACAACTCAACATACAGAAATTATGTTTATATTGCTTAATTCAGATGGGTATTGCCTTAACTTCCTCCCTGATTCTGTCCTTAAGTTCTTCCAGGGTATGTGGACGATTTTTAAAAACCTTTTCCTTTAGGTACCCCCAAAGGAAAAAGTCACAAATGCTCAAATCTGGTGAGCACGCAGGCCACTCCACGTCACCCCTCACAGAGACGAGGCGCTGTGGGAACATTTGCCTCAATCTCGCCATTGAATTCCTAGCAGTGTGGGATGTGGCCCCGTCCTGTTGGGAGACACTTCAATAGCATTTCTTACCAGGATGACATTTTGAGGTGTTCTTACTGTTCTGGGTCTTCCAATTGCCGAAGGAGTTGCTGTTGGACCAGTTTTTTTCCAATGTCCTAGCCCAACGTCTAATTGCATTACCCCCAGGGACATTACCTCCAACAGGGATATTGAAGTGTAGTCGGAAGGCCCTCTGCATGGTCATAACAGAACGGCCATTTTTAAAAAACGTCCTCACAGCAAACCTACGATGCTCTCCCGTCCAAGGCATGGATGCTACTGACAACTAGACCCTCCCACTCCCACAACAAGGCCCTGCCCCTCTTCCCACCACCACCACAGGCTGAGCGCTAGCCGGTCAAAACCAGGTTCATACCTTTTGCCCCACCTTGTATTAACCTTATACCTTTTCAACAATCTAAAACTGAATAAGAAAAATTCTTTGATTTGTCCTACCAATAACCTTCCAATACTTCATTGTATTGTATATAAATAAGCATAAATAAAGCATTTTATTTTTCCTTTTTTTTTTGTTACTATTTTTTAATTACAGTTTACAGTATATTTATACTGTTTTGGAGACAAATAACTTTTTGTTCAAGTTTTGGAAGAGATGAAAAGGGCAAAAAAATAAATGATTGGTAGTGCACATGTATTGCCACCTGTCCATTCACTTCTGTGGGAACAGGGGCAATTCTGGAACCTCATTTCTTGTGATCAATTGGAGTTCCAACAGTCAGATTTTATATGTAAATCTTGGTAAGAAATATAAAATAAAAAAGGATATTTTTGTAGCAGAATCTTACAAAAAAAGTCTAGACGTGCCCACTGCATAACTTGGGCAGCTTAAACATGGTGTGATGGGATCCTATCACACTGAAGCTCGAGCAATAGCTCATTTTCCTATTCCCCCCAAAAACCAGAACCAATTTTTTCCAGCTTTCATATGTTAAGTAAAACCATTTGCAGAATTATTTTTTTTTTACTTTATTCACATAAGTTTTACAAAGAACATAATTTTGCACTATGATAGTTTTTAACATACTTTACTTTCCGTTCATCAAGGACATTCTGCTATAAAAGTGTAATAGCCCTGTACTCGTATAACCCAAATGTGTATGACAGGATGTATAATGCTTTCTTTACTTTGCAGAGCTCTAACCTTTAAATATGAATATTTCCCAAGTAATGTAAAATATAACATTTCAAGCCATTTCATTTTTGGTTCATCATCTGAAAAATAAATGTGACTACAGTAATATTGTATGTAAATGTAAGGGTGCATGTAACTCCTGTAAATGTGTGTATGTAACTAAATGTAAGCGTGTATGTAACTAAATGTAATTGTGTAACTATAAGTAAGTGTGAAGTTGGTAAATCCACCCAGCATTATCTCTTATTTCTTAGATATATATAAAAATGAGTTTTTGTCTGTTTGTTCTTTATACACAACCAAACCACTAGAACGATCCACACCAAATTTGGCACACAGGTACATCAGGTGTCTGGGAAGGTTTTAGACCGGGTCTCAGCTCTTTAGGACGTACCATTTGTGAGATACAGAATTCCCTACAAGCCTGCAAGTCTTTCACTCATATTCCAACTGACATACACACGGTCACATATCGCTTATCAGCCAATAGAAGCTTGCAGTCACTTAGTTTCCACATGCACACAGCTTTACTCCAGGTTTCCATAACAACCCAGCCATTTTTCTTAACTGCTGTAGGTCAGCTTTAGGGTATGTTCGCACAGAGGAATTTGTCGTGGATTTGCGGGCGGAATTCACCTCCCATCCTTTTCAATGTGAGAAAGAGATTGCAGAAGGACATGGAAAAAAGAAATGTCCTGCTCGATCTTGCTGCGGATTCCGTGCCTGATTCTGTTGTGGGGTCCACAGCTTGAAACTCCATCCTGATTAGGCCCATTCAATCAGGCCTAATCAGGAGCGGGATGACGTGACAGAATGCTTATGCACTGCATTGGCATCCCATCGTGGCACAATGAAAATGCCGGCTGTGGAAAATTAAGAGGAATTCCTCTTCATTTTCTTCTTGTGAACATACCCTTAAAGGGGCAGGGCACTGTGGATGAAACTGTTACACCAGGTCACATACACACAGCTTTACTCCAGATTACCATAAAAACCAACCACAGGTTTTTTCACTGATATAAACTGAGATACACATGATCACATGATGCTTTTGAACCAATGGAAACTCACAGGTTCTTCAGTCTTCACATACACACAGCTTTACACCAGGTTTCCATACCAACCAACCTATTCTTATGGGTCCACTGTACAAACAAAAAAATGAAATATACCGATGCAGAGCCAGATCCTTCTGCTAGTTCATAATATCTATGGATTCCAGTAACATTACATGTACTGTTCATGTTATCTGTAGGATTTGCACTTACAATGAGATGACTGCTAGCTACCAAAAATGTATCCAACTATAAAAATTAATTCTAGGGTTCCTGCTCTTTGCAAATTTTCACATTCGGAGGTATGCCCTTGGTATGCCATGCAATGTACTGTAGTTAGAGACAGATGTTAGTTGCTTGGTCCCCGGATATTGGTGGTTTTACTTTGCATGTCTCTCTGGGCTTCTGATAAATGATTTTAACAAGGTATCTAGTGGCTGCGAGCTACACATCCTGCCCGTATGGGTAAAACTTATGGACTGGTAATGTTCATGGTTTGTGTTCAGGTTAATTGCTTCCTTCTAGTATATAAATCTTATGTTAATTGACAAAAGTAAGCAGTAAAAGCAGCCATATCAAGAAGTAAATAATCATAGTAGTTTAGAACAATCTTTGCAATGCATCTGCAACTCTCATTGCTTATGTCAAATGTATCCCTAGGCCCATTTCACCCAATGGAGGCTAAAATAGCAAGGTGTGGAATTGGAGCTAGTTTTGGTTGGAATCAGAAAAAAGTTACTAAGGTTTCAAAATAAAATTCATCATTATTTTTAATTATAGTATACAATTATTAATATTAAATCATTAATACAATACAATACAGTATAATTAATTAATAGGAATTCGAAGAACTTAGCTTCTTCTTACCAGACATTTATTAAGAAGTTGGAGTCAGGCTGTGGGAATATAGAGAAGGTGGAGGCAGTGCATCACTCACGTCTCCCCTCCCAGTACCCGCCCACACTCTCCTAAGCCACGACAAACCCCACAAATGTGTATGACAGGATGTATAATGCTTTCTTTACTTTGCAGAGCTCTAACCTGCATCGGTCACATATGGATAGTATATTCTAATACTATCCTCTAAACATTTCTACATACAGAAGGCATATCCTTGTGATCCCTGACTTGCAATATCAAACACATTGTATGAATTAAAGTGTCATGTTGTCTGGTATCATAGAAAAGACGCTCCTACACCTTTAGAGTGCCAGGGCCTGAGGCTTCCTGCATCACTCACATATTAACTATCAGAGATGGTATACAGATGAGAGTGACATAGCATCTGGTACCTTTAGAGTGCCAGGTCTTGGGGTACCCACACCAATCTGACATTAGTGTTATATTCTAGGGCTATCCTCCAAGAATAGGGTCTATGTCAAATAATTTTACATAGTGATATCCCTATTACTTGCACTATCAGACATGGTATACAGATGAGAGTGGCATAGCGTCTGGTGCCTTTAGTATGTCAGATCTTGAGGGTACCTGCACCAATCTCACATTGGTATTATCTAGGGCTATCCTCCCTAGGATAAATAGGTCACTCCTATACTGATATCAGTTCTCAAATATGTTTATCCAGGACAGGATTGGGGTTAGAAATTCTTATTGCTAGAGAATATTTTCTTCTAGCTCTTTTCTCTATTTGACTAACATAGATCTCTATACATAGCAGCCTATGACTAATGCAATGCTATATAGAAAGCCGATATCTGCCTTGTGACGAATACAGAGTGCCATATAACCCCTGTGTGCTAGGTGACTAATGTGAAGTCCCTGCAAACTGCACTTTTCTGAAATCTATTGAAATAAAATGACTTTACTGGCTATACTTTATGTCAGAAACCGTATAGTACGAGGAGCACAGTGGATTTTATGTTCATACATTCCATCCTATTAGTCCTGTGCACCAAAGAATGAGATTAGAATTAGTTTTTCTGCCAAAAAAATGAGTGACAAATGTTAATATTTTTTCTAGAAGGAAAGCCAGTCATTCAGTCACTGAGGCATTCAGGGTGGTAATAAATCTAAGCATAGGTCACTCTAAAAAACTGTTTTTTCTATCCTGAATTAACCCCCAACACACACACATATTGTACAGTATGCCGGCATTTTGCCGATAGGTAAATATCCAATAATGGAATCATCGAAAATAATGATGGCTGAAATATTTTAAAGAGGTTGGCTCACCAAGACAGTCTGTTTCTATATGCCTGAGGCTGAGTTAACACTGAGTTTTTTGGTCAGGATTTTGAGGCCGAATTCATCTAAAAATTCTGACCAAAAAGACAACTCCCAAGGGGTGACTCGGTGGCTCAGTGGTTAGCACTTCAGCCTTGCAGCGCTGGGTCCTGGTATTCAAATCCCTCCAAGGGCAAAAAACCATCTGCAAGGAGTTTGTATGTTCTCCCTGTGTTTGCAGGGATTTCCATCCCATATTCCAAAAAGACATACTGATAGGGGAAAATAATGTACATTGTTGGGCTCACAATCTACATTGAAAAAACAAGAAAAACGGCTCCCTGTGATTTCAATGGGAGTCGGTGAGGTCTTTTTTCCGGGGCTGCTTGTTCTGTCTCCCGGAAAAAAAAACCGGACATGCTCATTCTTCAGGCCGATTTGACTCGCGAATAGGGTTGAGCGATCATGTTCGGAAAAAATCGGATTCCGATCGGCGATCGAGAAAATTTCACGATCGCGATCGGAATTCCGAACACGATCTTTTAAGGTGGGATCGAGATCGGTAGTATTTCCCACAATGCCTTCACACTGAGGTTCCATAGGAATGAATGGAAGCAGCCAGCACACAGCCTTAACCCCCTGCACGCCGGCTGCCTCCATTCATTCTAATGGGAGACTAAAGTAACATCTCTAGTAGCTACTTACCTCCAGAGATGGCTGCTCCGCTGCTCTACTGTTCTTCGCCTCGCTGCCGCTCCAGCTGCAGTCTTCTTCGCCTCACTGCCCCCTCCCTGCCAGGTTAGGAGAGTGTGGGCGGGTACAGGGCAGGGAGACGTGACGTCTCCCCTCTCAGTACCCGCCCACACTCTCCTAACCCGCCCACACTCTCCTAACCTAGCAGGGAGGGGGCAGCGAAGGGAAAAAAAGACTGCAGCGTGGAGCGGCAGCGAGGCGAAGAACAGCGGAGCAGCCATCTCTGGAGGTAAGTGGACACCAGGGGGGACTAAGTAGCCAGAGGATTAAAAAAAAATCCTCTGGCTACTTAGTGATTCACTACACAGCGTGGATTCTAACAGTTCTTAGATTCCATGCTGTATAGTGAATAGGATTGCTTTTAAAATCCGATCTCCGATTAATAAAAAAATCCCATTGACTTGCATTGGGATCGAGATTGGGTTCGAATGAAAAATGATCGGAAATCGGATTTTAAAATCGATCCTGAAAAGTCAGGATCGGCTCAACCCTACTCGCGAATCTACCTGAAGACACTCCCTCCTCACGACTAGGCCCATTCATTGGACCTAATCCGGAGCGGAGTGCGCGACTGGATGCCGGTGCAATCGCGGCTATCCGTTTTTTGGTCCAGAACCTGAGGCGGCCTCAGGTCCCATCTGCAAGGGCTTACAATCTATAAGGGAAAGGGGATAGAGAGAGTAAGAGAAGGTAGAGGCTTTTCAGATGGTGGTGTGGTACCAGAGGTTCTATCGAAGGTTGTAGGCCTTCCTGAAGAAGTGAGTCTTCAAGTTCTTCTTGAACCTTGTGATTGTGGGGGACAGTCTTATGTGGATCTATGGAGGGGACAGGTTGTGGATGGCTTTGTATATCAGCGTTATGATTTACTCTGATGATGGGTAGAAAGTGAAGGGATTGGCAGTAAGGAGCAACTGATGAACAATGGAAAGTAAGGTGGGCTAAGCAAGGACTGGATGGGAGCAAGATCATTTGCTGTGAGGCCATGGACAAGGGTGTTACAGTAGTCTAAGTCGAAGATTATGAGGGCATGGACTTGCATTTTTGTAGCTTCAGGGGTGATGAAGTAGAGAATGAATGTTGAGTTGGAGGCGGCAAGATTTGTTGAGGGCTTGGATGTGAGGATTAAAGGATAGAGTAGAATCAAGGGTTATCTTCTGCACCTTTCTCACTCCAGTGCACCAGAGAACAGGGGTAATACATTTATGAAGCACAGACTGCTGGCCATCAAAGTGAATCAGAGAGCTTAGTCAGCCCTAGTGTTTGAGGTAGACCAGGTATCTGCAACACCGAGACCCCTATAGTTATACCAATGGCCCTAATTAAGGGCATCATTTCATACAATATGTTCAGATCCACTGATCAGAAGGGTCAAAACTTTAGAGAAAAATATGCAGTTTTTTTTAATAAACTTCAAAGCAGTACAGGTTAGTCACACACATAGCTAAGTCTCATTTGTGTCCCTGTGTCACTCCACCTTCCTGAGTTTTCTGTAATGGTAATTTATTTATACATATTAGAGTTAAATAGCAAGGATATAAACTGGACTTATTAAGGAGTATGATGAGATAGGGAACAGCACAACCGTGTTGATGAAGGCTTCTGGAGGTTTGACCTCACCGCACTAGCAATTACTTGAAGGAATAGTGAAGCAGAACACTTTAAATCCAATATGAAAAAGTTTATGCTTGAAAATACCCCAATGAAAGAAATGAAACATTGCTGTTAACTTTGGGTGAAGAAACTTTTTAATACTTTCCCAGGACTTACATATCTACGACCTTTCCTTGGGATAGGTCATCAATATATGGTTGATGGGGGTTCAAGATCTGGGATCCTTGTGGTCTCCTCTTTAAGTGAGCTGTAATACTAAGTGCAGCCCCTAAGCAACATACGATGCTGTGCCTTGTATTCAGTAACTGCAGCTTCTTCATACATCTGATCTGTGGGGTCCCGGAGGTTGGACACCAACCAATCACATATTGATGTTCTGTTCCAAGGATAAGTCATCAATATCCCTGGAATCCTAGAAAAGCATGCATGGTGTGTTAGACTCTACGCAAGTTTTCCGGATTATATTAACTTTTCTGACCCTGTATTTAATTCAGTAATTGTCTATTCAGTCTCGTGTTCTAGTCCAATAGTATTTCTAGTGTCCCATAAAGCTAGAGTCATGGATTATCTGTTTAATCATCTGTTTGTTCCATCTTCTGCCATCACTATTATCTATTTGTTTTATCATCTGATAACCATCCTGTTCCAGTCAACTATTAGTGGCTTCCTTGTGTTCTTGATATGGAATTTATATTTCTTGTGTATTTAACTGCCTGGTTATTGAATAATTTTGACCTACTGTAAGTCCTGGGGATAACCAACATGTAGGAGGCACTGTTAGTACACTGGAAAAGGGATTGCTGTAGGTGGAATCCAGTTCTGTAGTCATGCAGAATTTCATCGATGGGTCAATGCTAGCACCATAGTCAGTATTTTTTAAGTGTTTTCCATCAGGTTAAAGTTTCCCCCACATGACTCTGAACATTTTAATTTACAAGACTCACACATTATACAGTATAATTAGTCCTTAAGACTCCAAGGTGAAGAAGAATAGAAGAATACTCTCATGTCCTTATTTATATTGGGGTGGCATGGGGAATGTTGCATAAAAGTGCACTCTCAAGTTGAGAAACTTCCAAATCTAGAAGATAATGTAACGTCTCTGCCTGTTTGGGTCTCTGCACCACACTCCGCGTGAACGTTGCGGTGCAGGAAGCATGTTCAATTTGATTCTTTGCTTAGAGTTTTTCATTGCACTGTGTGAACACTGTCCTATTCCCTCACCTTGGTAATTGATTTACCACCACATCCATCTCCTTCACCTTGGTTTCCTTTTGCCCCTCTATTGGTTAATTCTATCCTTGCCTGCGTGATTGACAGCCTGTCTACCAATCAAGACTGAGGCAGGTCCTTGGCTTCCTATAAACAGGCACTCAGCCCACACAGGCTTGCTGGCTATTGTGACTCTGTCCTTTGACTTTGTCCCTCCTTCTGCTACTATTGTATTACTGACCTCTGACCCTTCACTTCCCTTGTGACTACTCTTTTGGATTACGATTTTGCACTGCTTTCTCTCAGGCTTTGACCCTTGGGTTGCTGACTTCTCTTCTGTGCTGTTTGTCTTGTCTGCGTTCAGTGTCATCACATATATCTAGGGAAGGGCTTGTCGTCCCGTTGTCCTCTGCTGCCTGGGGCAGTGAAAACAAACAGATAGGGGCAGCGGTGGGTTCAGCTTAGGGCTCACTGTCTTGTTGTGCCCCTTCCTCCAGGGTTCACCAGCAGCTACTGGGAATTGCTCCTTTAACATTTCCCTTACAGATAAAATAGAGTTCCTTCTGAGTGTACTTCATTCGTCTGCCAAGAATGAACGAGAGGGCGCATGTTTTCTTGATCCCTTTGAAAACATCATGTATTCCTGTTACCTAACTACCAAGAAGGTAAGTGGAAAATCAGAAGTCATTGAAACATAAATGTTAAAATATTAAAAATAATGTTACTGATTTGGCTTCCGGTGTTTCAAAACGGAACAGGGAAAAATGTGAGGCAGTGATGAACTCCATAGTGATGTAGCTGATAAAAGTCTATTTCCTACCTCCATTATCCCACCAACCAGACTCTCTGTTGGAGGTAATCGGTTACTCGTGGTGGTTGTGGGTGTAGTTAGTCTTTAAATTTCTAAAATATAACTCATTTGGACCTATTTTTGGGTCTCTGCTCTATTGTAACCTGATTTTTTCCCTAGGGTCCCAGGTTTAAAATGTAAGGAACCATTAGTTCTACTGTATAAACAGCAAGAAAGCAGAGAGATGTCAGTACGACTCAGTGGGTAATTCCATTTTGCAGCTCTGTGGGAGCCGGAGGAAATCAAATAATGTAATGCATGCATTGATTGCTCACTGGCCTTGGTACTTGAATGTTCAGGATTGGTTAGTGGGCAAAACTAGAATTTGCAGGACCCCATAGCCTAGCCTGGAATGCCCTCCACCCCATGCAGTTATACCAACAACAGAATATCTAGAATTCAATTTAACTTTAACAGCAAGATAGAAATGGATAATAGTATCATGTAGCATATATTCCTTCATAGTACTCACATAGTGTGAGCAGATAAAAGATTCCCTTGTCATGTGTGCTAAACTCAAAAAGAAGACACCAAGCGGCAGAATATAGTGTAGATCTGTATAAACTTTACAAAAGAATATATATGGTGAAAAGAAGGGTCAAAGCCTGTATGCCCCCTCACCTGAGGAGGTTGTGAGAGCGTCACAACAACTTAAACCTCATGTGAGGGGTGGCAGCAACCGAGTCTTATGCCCACGCGGAACGTCTAGCAAATAGGAATGATACTGGATACAAGATCCAAGGAAAAAAGGATCGGTTGCGCTCAAATCCAGAACAACAATACACATCCAGAAGAATGGCAACCACGTGTGAGCGCAACCGGTCCTTTATTCCTTGGATCATTCCTATGTGTACTAAACTATGAGGCTTTCCTTGTACCAGTCAGGTTATTATTTATATCTAGTAGTTATATTCCAACACTTCTGCTCTCTATCAAGCATTATATTAGTTACTTGTTTCACATGGAAATACATTCAAAGCATTTCTACTAGTCTGTATAGACTTTTCAAAATGCTGCACCACCATACACTTCTACTCCCCATCTACTAACCCACTCATGCTCTTTGGTCAGCCAGTGGCTTACAGCTCTCATTCTTCCTTATTACATCTTCTCACTTCTCTTTGAAGGACTTCTCCCATGCTGCGCCCACGGTACAGTGCTTACTGCCCATTACACTTGTTCTTGACGTCTACAGTTCTGCTGAATGCTATTTCTTCAGATCTCCCCCACACATAAATACTTCAATTTCAGCCAAGAATACACATTTTCTCCAAGCAGCAACTAAACATGCTTGGGGGCGAAGGATCGGGTATACTAAAACCAATATGCCCAGCTCTTACTTTCTCTGAGTCGCCATGCCACTATACACAACTCATTGATTGTAGGACCCTTAATCCTGTTAGAAATGTTACTGTTTGGGGCAACACGGTGGCTCAGTGTTTAGCACTGCAGTCGTGCAGATCTGGAGTCCTGAGCTTGAATCCTGCCAGGAACAACATCTGCAAGGAGTTTGTATGTTCTTCCCATGTTTGTGTGGATTTCCTCCCATTCTACAAAGACATACTTAAATGAAAAAAGTACATTGTGATCCCTATATGGGGCTCACAAACTACATTAAAAAAAAAAAAAAAAAAAAAAAGAATTGTTAACGTTTATTCCCATTTTAGAAAATTGTCTCCAAGGGGAAGCATCTGGCCACAAGTCCCGACACTCAACCACTAGAGCCGTATATGAAAACCGGCAGGTGGCCTTGCTCTATGTGGTTTCTAGAATTCCAATAGAGGTGAATGAGAGCTATGGAAACAGATGCCACAGGTACTATGCTGTTTCCCCAATTTCAGACCAACAGAAACAGTGAAGCTCAGCTGTGCGACGCCACTTCCATTCACCTTTAGATTTTCTCTAACCATCTTAGTGGTGACAGTCTTTTGTCTTGATCAGTTGCCAATGGATAGGGCCATGAACTTTTTATAGTCTGGTCCAGCCATAATTTATTGTGGACCTGTTTATCAGGCCAGGACTGTACATACATGAAAGGGTAACCAGACCACAATAAGCAAATCATGGCTGGGTTTCTGGCTGGTGTCAGAGCATAGAAAATTCCTGCATTCATCGTTGTCTCCATTGGTAACCAATAGAAATGAGCAAACAGTAAAATGTTCTATATTCGATATTCGTTTCGAGTAGCCCCGCAATATTCAACTACTCGAATCGAATATCGAACCCTATTATACTCTATGGGGGAAAAATGCTCATTTCAGGGGTAGGCAACATTCTATCAAATTGAACGTACCAAGTCCACGAGTGAGCGTCGGGCTGGATCCTCCGAGCAGTCTTCTCCGTGCAGTCAAAGCGGCCATTTTCTTGTAGCACGGGCATGCGCAGTCGGCTCTGCCCAAGCCCGATGCCTGGCAGAGTGAATTCAGAGCCGGAAGATGCTGCTGGGAAGCTGCGAGGAGAAGACTTCTAAAGGTAGGAGAAGAACCAGCGTTGATTGGCCGACTGTATAGCATTCGGCCAATCAACGCTGGTTCTGCATCAAATTTTTCCATTCAAATAGCGAGTAGTATTCGATCGAATACCTACTCGATCGAATACTACTCGCTCATCTCTAGTAATCAATCAAGACAAAAGATTCTAACCATTAAGATGGTTACAGAAAATTTATGAAACTCTTCAAAATGTTTCATTATTTCTATTTTATATTTAGCTTTTACTTTAAGTTGGTCATAGACCTTATCAAGATGTCGGCTGACCACTCATTCAGTTGACAGCTAATCCTCCCAGTCATACCCACCATACATACTCTTGTATACTCAGACCAGGGACAGGGGAATAAGCTACTACCAGGCACCTCTGGTGGTGAGAGAAGAGCAGGGATGTTGAAATTGAATATGCCCAACGCTTATTTCTTCTGACTGCAGATGCTGGGACACATTCAAACACATTAGATGGTTGGTGATTTTGCAGAATGTTGCTTAGGGCCACTTTAACAATCTCGTAGAAATTTCCCACTTACACCGGGAGGAGGGAATATTGTCATTGTAGATTTGGCTGCATGACAACGCTTCTGAAGTTGGAAAGTATTCTGTGATTATGAGACATGGATGGGACATCACTTAGGAGGTCCAAGGTTGTATACTTACAAACCGAAGTAATGTAAATTAGACTCAAGAGGAGACTTGAAGGTTTGACGGATTTATCTGTCGCCAAAGACAGAACATTGATTTAAGCAGGAAAAAGTATCTGCTACAAGTTTATGTTTTTATAAGTAGTGACAATCCTGCCTTAACATCTCCCAGCGGGGCCCCATGTCTGCGTTGAATGAGTACCTGTGACATCCGTTCCAGAGAAAACTTTTCCGGGCAATCTCAGGTCAACTATTTATTTTATTCTTCAAACGGTTAACAAAACAGATGACACAAAGCCAACTCCAGACAGAGAGTCCGCCGAGCTGCGAGCCTGGATAACCTTTTTACTGGCGTATAATGAGTGAGAGGCCATCACTCACACCTACTATCCTTTTCCCAGATTATATCGAGCAGAAATAAAGATCACTTTATATTCTTGCATCATCTGCCTCGCAGACAGGAACAAACCTCTCTGACCATAAAGTTATCTCATTCAGATCGGCGCTCTGTGTACTTGTGACAGACCTGAAATCACCAGGACGCTTCTATTGGATTTATTGCTATTGTAAGGGATGGGACTAGAATCTTTATGATGAAACAATAAAGTATCAATTTGAAGTTAAAGCAAATGAGGTGTCCTGGGTCAGGATTCTGCGGGATGGATAATCTCATGACATATAAATACACATTCAGGAAGGATTTATGGCTGTCCATCCACATCAAGCATCGCCATTAACCCATTCTGAATTGCATATTCTGAGATGCCCTGTCAGATTTTAGCCAAAATGTGCTTTCCGCGATTGTGTCGCTAGCCATTATTTTGGCTCAATCCAAATTTTTTAGAATCTAAGACATCACTTAGTAGAAGCCTACAACTCAAGTAGTTGTCGGGCCTAAGATATTTTTATCATGAGCTTCAGCTATACTAACTACTAGAGATGAGCGAGTACTATTCGAAACTCCCGTTTCGAATAGCATGCACCCATAGAAATGAATGGAAGCAGCTGGCACGCAGAATTTGCCAGCTGCGTCCATTCATTCCTATGGGTGCGTGCTATTCGAAACGGGAGTTTCGAATAGTACTCGCTCATCTCTACTGACTACCAATAAGTAGGTATATTATACTTCAAACCAGGGGCTCACATGCCATGGAAGCAACCGGGGAAAGGGACAGTAGACAAGGAAGCCCAGGGTTATAATAATATCAGTTTCCTACTTTCTTTTAGATTGCATGTGCTGAGTGAATTTTATGATATATACCAGGGGTCAGCAACCTTTGTTACTCCAGTTGCTGTAAAACTACAACTCCCAACATGCTCCAATCACTTCCATGGGAGTTCCAAGAACAGCAGAGCAAGATTGCATGCTGGGTGTTGTAGTTTTGCCACAGCCGGACCGCCAAGTATTTCTACCCCTGGTAAATACAAACTAACTGAATTGTTAGAATATAATGGGTTGTTCTATGATATGGGATTGAAAACCAAAGGACCCATGTCCTGTTCTTGAACAGGGGGTAATATCCTCTGTTTATTATATGGTTAGGTTGCATTGTTTCATGTGAACTTGGATAAGTAGTGGGCTTCTACCAGAAGATAATAGGATCGCAAGGATCAGGCATATGGGTGTGTTACAGTTTCCGATTTTAATGGAACCATATTATAGAACCTACATAGTTGTAAAGATCTCCTGTTCCTAAATGACATTGACAGACAAAAAACAGGATAGGGGATACGTTGTAGAGCATAAGAACCACACCATATATCTCTAAGGCACAGTGCTCAGCTACCTCTGTTAGTCCCATGGAGTTGAGTAGAGTGACATTGTGTCCGCACAAACCCTAATCCATTAAGACAGTGATACAGGGATTCTTCTTCTCATGTTTGATGGAGGTCCCATTTGTGAGACCTCTACCGATCTACAACCTATGCCATATTCTTTAGGGGATAAGTTGTAAACAAGACAATGTTCCTCTACCCTACCTACTACATATGTGGATTTTGGATTGGAAGGAAATTTTTGCCAGCTAAAGAGGTTTTCCAATTGGGTATATTTATGGCATATACACAGGATATGGGATAAATGCCTGGTCAATAATGGTTCCCAACTCTGTCTCGGCTATTTTTGGAAATGCAATGCATGCCTCTACTATGGTTTCTGCAGGTCAGTGGCAATATTGGGGTAGGTCATAGCACTCAGACTTAATAAATCCAACCAATGTTTAAGCTACGACAACCTATTAAGAGGTTTTTCAATTACATTTTCTACAAGCATGACGTTCGGATGTACTTTTATTTTAATGACAGTATAGATGTTTGCAGAAGACCATTCGAGCCCTCACCGTGCACTCTCATAAACTGACATCATTGTATCCATCAATTATTACAGTAGCAGTCTTCCCATGCACTGCGCCATTCACAAACCTTCTATTTCTATATGCGTGAAAACCATATATCGCTCTGCATTCCGATAAACACGTTCTGAACTCCAATTGAACCCTTTGCAACAAACCTTTCTTTTCCCTTCCTCAAAATCCTAAATATAAAATTCTAAAGATGTTTTCACAGCAAATCCTTCTGGGTATAAAGGTGACTATACAATGTCCCCAACTCTGAGCAATTCTCACTTATTAACACATATAAACGTATATAAATAATAAGGTAACACGATCTATATACCCTTACTCATGGAGAATACAGCCAAGTATGGTGCATGCCTAAAGAATCAACAAAGCATGATCAGAAGCATGAGATATAATACATTTCTCTGCAAATACTCAATCTATCTCATGACAAGGAAGATTTCAGATGCAATTTTCCAAAAAACACAGACACAAACATTTGTGTACTTTTCTCACAGAAAATATTCCTATATCACGTGACACATCACTCACTTTGATAGTATGCTATGGTATTGTACATTGTAGTCAGTTACAATACACAAAGAATATAAAAAACAATACAAAGAATAGTTTGAAAATTTGTACAATTGAATGTTCTCATTCTGTCGGCCTGTTTCCTCCTTTTATATTCTTATTTTCAGATAAAGATATTTTCAAGTCATTCTTCAAAGAGAATAGGTTACCTCCCCCTGTGAAATAAATAGACAACTGTATGAGTCCTAAAAAACCTGCTATTCTTTACTATACCACCTACTCAAATAAATTGTGCTCCGGTACATACCCCATAAGAGTCATAGCCTTGAGAACACGCTGTCTGCAGATTGAGAATCCCTGCTCTAGACAATATGAGGACTTGCCTACTTTCAATTTATACATTTAAAGGGGTTGTCCCATCTCAAGGATCCTATCTATACCGGTAGCTTATGTAAATTGAAGTCTTCTCCTAAATATATTGCTTTAGAAATGCTGCTTTGTTTGCCTGATATCTGAACTTATTCCTTTCATTGTTTACACATCTTTGCTATAACCACAGACCTGTGAGATAGGACAAGTGACGTCACTTACTCAGTGCGGGCAGGACAATCAGTTCAGCTAATTGCAGTTTACTGATAAAGCCAATTCTGTTATCTCTCTATGTAAACACACAGATAACACTGAGTCCATTCTGTACAAGTATCTGCATATTACCTGACCTGCATAAGTATTGTGATACTTCTCAGGCCCGTTCAGCAAGAGGGAGAGAGAGAAATATAGGAAGTGAGAAGAAGAGACTGCAGGCAGACTGCTGAAACACTGAGATGGGAAAATCCCTCAATGTAGTGCTTTACACCCTACAGATAACATAAAAATAATGCTGGCCATACACTTCCAATAGCTGCCAGTGCTGTCCAAATGCTGTTCTTCTTGAGTCCTGTATAGATATGCCTGCCAGCACATGTCCACAGGAAATAGTGGCATAAGCTGCTGCCAATTATAGCCTGTGAAAACCAAGGAATGGGCATATTGAAATTCAACATGCCCAATTCTCCCCCCCTAAACATTACCTGCGAGGGGAGAATCAACACACTCAACCACACCTTGTACTATATTCAGATCCTGGGACAAGACTTGAAGACAGATATTGAGCCTGGTACAGATTTTGCAGTCACTCCATGTTATACCTCTGTACAGAACACATAAAGTATACAATGCATAACTCTATGGAACGTCATGGAAGGAGGTTGTTATAGAATAAAAAGAAGGAAGTTGCCATATTTCCCAGTTTGAGTAAGAGATCTATAACCGATGCCTAAAAGCCATTTCACACGGGCAATTAAACTGCCTGTAAGAAGTACTGATCAATGATATAGCAGGATCTTTGTCACTCATTTACTCTGCTCTTCATGTTTAGAGTTTGTACCAATGATCATTTATTTCCCTCTTCTCTCATATAGTTAAATTTTTTGTTGGCAGTGTAACCCCTAACTCTGTCCAAAAGCCATATAACAATGCCAGGTCTCTCTTCAGCATGCAATGCTTTGTAGCCGGGATAAAAAAAAAGATGGACAATAGCAGCCAATTCCTTAGCAACAAGTGTGAACATGTTACATATGATAAAAAGTTTTGTTTGCATTGGAGGTTTTCTTTCATCCAATAATATGTTTGTAGCTCTGAATGGAAATAGCTCTTGAAGAGTGACTGTTGTGTAAATTTTGTTTGTGAATGAATAGTTTAGTTGAAGAAATGAAACTACAATATATCAGTATAGGAAAATACATCTATGTCCTGTTAACAGCTCCTCTCCTGACTACTAAACTGCCCAATTTACTGCCAGAACCACCTTCATTGAAGATGGCTATAGATCACATACAGATCAAGTTGCATAAAAAAATCTTTTGTCCGGGCCCCCTACCTCATCCCTACAGTGAATTCTTGATAGTGATGGTTACGGGGGCTAAGGACTATAATCCACTTTAGTGTGGTTAGGGCAATCTGTGGGTCTCCTTGGCTTATGGGCCAGATGGAAGCTACAATCTCAATACTGATGCCAGTGCTTATGGGCCCCGATGTGACTGCGCCCTCTGCACCCCCTCAAGTTGTGCCCCTGCTCATGGTTATTATGAACTGGACTAAACAGGGATATTTTTGTGCACTATTATTCTACATGGCATATATATTTCTAAGCATGTCTGTGCTGGTGTAAAACATTATACCTAACCCTCTAGAATTATATACCTCCCATGCTATCAATGGAGAGGCCAAGTGGAATTCCCTATGGCAAGTCATGTAAGGTTTACTACGTTGATTAAACCAGTATTTCCAACATACAGCTGCCTGTTAACGTTAAATCTTACCCAGTCAATACCATATCAATATCCTACCAAGAACACCATTCCAAGTCAGTGTAGAATTAAAGATGGTGACCTCCGACATACGATAGCCTTCACGGACGACAGTCATACATGTCTCTTAGGGAACATCACTCAATGTGGTGACATTAGACTGCTCGCGGTGTCAAATTGTGATTAAATTCTCAATCACTCCATGGCAATCTAATTTCGCAAAGAGCTGTTTACATCTTAAAGGGGAAAATTACAATTTACATAGACTGATTGTTGATTAAAACAAGGTGGGAAATTACCGGTTAGTGGCATTTAAGTGCTTTTAATTACAGTACATTGTATTTTTGTGAATGCTATATTACATGAATTTGTTTGTCTCATAGAACTAAGCAAGCTAGCAAGAAAATATTAATGATTTTTTTTTTTAATTTATTAATTTTAAAGGCAACACGTCAGGAAAGTTATGACTCCCGGACCTCAGCCAGCATGGAATTCCAATAGGCGGCCTTCTTATAGCTGTGTCTTTCTATAACTAGGCCTGGGGTCTGGACGAAAGACTGTTTTTCCATTGTCATAGTCAGTCTTCTTTACTGTAAGTGCAGTGAGACTATGGAACTCTCCATATGGGATGATGGGATGGTTCATACATTGTGCAAGATAACGTAAAAATATCCATATCAAGTTATAGATGCTACATATCAAAAGATATGATGATCCAGATGGTTTTTATGATTTGTGGGACAGTAAAAAAAAATGTATGAAAAATAAATCAATATTAAAAGTTAAAAAATATTTCAGATTTCAAAAATAAATAAAAACAAACACAAAAAAATGAATGAATGGTTTGGTCACTTCGCCTTCCCTTTAAAAAAAAAAGCAATAAAAAGTGACAAAAATATCTATATACTAGAAAAATTATACTTATAAAAACATCAAGTCTGCCCTGCAGAAAAGAGCCCTCTTATAGCTCATGTCATCAGTAAAAAAAAGTAATAAAGTTGTGGACGTCAGAATACAGAGCAAAATAGCGTTGTATTTGGTAGAGGAAAAAAAACAATATAAATTTGGTGTCTCCGTAATCGTAATAGACTGCCAAATAAAGTTGGCATGTCATTTTAAAAAAATATGCAAATAAGTTTTTCTTGATAGAAAAAGGAAAATTTGCCCTCGTGCCACCTTTTGGAATGTAGCTACTGTGGGGAAGGTAGCTCAGTGGCAGCAATGATTTCAGAAACAGAGACACAATGTCTGGAGGAAAAACAGCAAAAATAAATAAATCTTCACGTCAGGCACAGAATAGGCAAAATAATATACAGCCTTAACTTCAGGAAAAATTTCAAACAAAACCCTGCTTGTCTGAGCTCTAACTAAAAATTAAAAAATGTATTATACATGTGGCTTAAAACCAACCACATGAACAAAACAAAATAGCACAGTACAGTCTCACCAGACTCTGTGTGTGAGGACAGATTCAGGCACTTCTCCTCGCCCCCAGGATCTACCCTGAAATGTAGAATCAGCTCTGCAGCCTTTTAAGGCCCAATATCGAGCCCAGGACACACACCTGGACTGAGGCGTATTCAAGACCCGCATTGGACCACACATATGTCGGAAACCTGGGGCTGATATACCAGGATATAACAGGATATAACACTCTGCCTGTCACCTTTTCTCTACCTATAGATCAATGAAACCTAGTGATATTGACTAGGATTATAGCCAAAAGGAGTGGGATACGCATCCGTAGACTGCAGTTTTGGGGTTATTACCCTTCATCAGTGTGAGGCAGGGGACTATTTTGGCTGGATGAGAGGTGTAAATCAGAAGGGGTGCTATATCTCCTTAGTGAGACGTTACCTTGGTGGTTCCTTGTTGTGAATTTATTTATAGATGTCTAGGAGGAATAACACAGGAGCTCACACAACATGAAATAATGAGAAAAGAAGCTCCAAAACTGTTATTTCAATGGAATTCAAGTATTTACTGAAGCAATCAGGTCAGAAGTGGTGACAGATCCTCTTTAAGAGCTTAAAGCTATGGTAAATCTGCTGACAAAATCTCTGAGGAGGAGGAGGAGTTGGCAAGTGCACAAATGGTTTTTTTCTTGCAAAAGGATGTATGATTTGTTCCTACATGTGAGAACGTGTTTCCTGTGCTGATGATTGTACAGTATAGCAGACACTTCATGGAGGATATGTTGGAAAGTCTTACAGCATCTTAGGCTCCGCTTCTTTCAATAACAGACATGACTCAGCAACCACAAAAGGCTCAGCTGTTGTATAGTGGCCAATACACGTGAATCACATGCAGCACAATGAGAGGATGAAAGGAAGGTGGAGAGGACATCCTTAGGTTGTGGTCTTCTGGTCCTAAATCACACCACTAGTCATAATATCTGTTCTAGGTTGCAGCCCACGACCTGGTTCTGAATTCTGCTTAGATCCTAATTCTATTTCTACCTCCATTCTAATTCTACTATAGTCCTGGATCCCCTGCTTAACCCCCTGTTATAGACGATAGAAGATAATCCTTTAATAGTACCACTATGGGGAAATTCAGTGTGTTACAGCAGCATGGATGATACAGTAATATATTCAAGAAAGAACACATACAAGCTCATAGCAGATAGAAAAGATACTAGGAGACATAGCAACTAAGAAGAAAAAGAAAGACTCAGGATCATTTAGTTCTCTGTGCGGAGTGATCTTTGCGTAGCCTGATGTAGATTATACAGCCTGACAGCGGATGGGAGGAAGGATCTCTGATAATACTCCTTCTAACACTTGGGGTGAAGCAGTTGGTCACTGATAGTACTGCCCAGTGGTATCATGGTCTCATACATGGGATAGGACTTGTTCTCCAGCCTGGAGCTCACCACGGACAGTATTCTTATCACCCACCACCTATACTGGGTCCAGGGGGCTCCCCAGGACAGAGATGTTCCTTCTAACCAGCCTGTCAAGTCTATTTCTATCCCTGGCTGGTATGCTGCTCCCCCAGCAGGCCACTCCGAAGATGATGGCTGATGCTACCACAGAGTTGAAAAAGTCCCTAAGAAGTGGCCCCTGAACTCTGAAAGCCCTCAGCCTCCTGAGCAGGTAGAGCCTACTGTGACCCTTTATGTGCAGCACACCCAGGTGATCAGCCCAGTCCAGCTTATTATTGAGGAGCACACTCAGGTATTTATATGTGTTTTATTATCTCAATGCCCATCCCCTGGATGTCCACTGGATTCGAGACACTCCCCCTTTTACTAAAGTCCACCACCATCTCCTTGGTCTTCCCAGCATTAATCCTGAGCTGGTTCCGCTGACACTATTTCACAAAGTCCTGGATTAAGTCTCTGTACTCCCTGTTGTCTCCATCTGTGATGAGGCCTACTATAGCAGAGTCATCGGAGTACTTCTGTAAGTAACAGCTGGATGAGTTGTGCCTAAAGTCAGCAGTGTACAGTGTGAAGAGAAATGGGGCAAGAACTGTACCTTGTGGTGCCCCCGTACTACAGATCACAGTGTCAGACACACAGTCCCGGGCTCTCACATACTGAGGGCGGTTTGTGAGGTAGTCTAGGATCCAGTTGGACAGGTGATGGTCCTTTCCAACAAGATCCAGCTTGTCCCTCAGTAGCCCTGGCTGAATGGTGTTGAAAGTACTGGAGAAATCATAGAACATTATTCTCATAGTGTTCCCGGGTTTCTCCAGGTGAGAATCATTCCGAGAAAGAGCTTTGTGAAGAAGGTGGATGATGGCACATGGCACAGATTCTGATTTTATCCTAGTTCTGGTATTCATCCTGAACCCTAGCAGTATACTGTGGTGATGCCCCAGTGTTCTTGCCCTGATATTATATCTGTTTGTTATCTAGGGCTTGCTCATGCATGCGATGATTAAGATTACATTGTCAAGCTTTTCTATTTATCTTCAACGGAGTTATACCATCATTAAATATTATATTCATTGTATAGATGAATATATTAGCAATGTTTGCCAACTACATTATGCTGAAAAATTATGCAGTGTAAATTTCTGACATTTACTTTTATAATTTGGTGCCACCTAGTGTTCAAAGTGATATCAATGTTCACGTCCTCTTAATAAGATGAGTGCTGGTGCACGCACATGCTCAGTCACTCTTTTTACAGCCAGGGTACCACCGTACAGGGATCCTCTAATCACTACAGGGTAACCAATAGGAATAGATTTTTGCCCTGCATGCCAGGGAAGGAGCAGAGCCTAGTATTATAGTTGAGAAGACATCTTCTACAATGGAAGTAATAGTGGCCTATATGGGTAGTTGCCAAAATGGCAAGAAGACTGATTCTGTCCTAACCAAAAAGACGGCTCCCATTGAAATCAATGGGAGCCAGTCAGGTCTTTTTCCGGCCTCCGGAAAAAAAGAAGCGAGATGCTCATTCTTCAGGCCTCATGATTTGGCCTCAAGACACTCCCGCCCCCCGACTAGGCCCATTCATTGGTCCTAATCCGGAGCGGTGTGTGCGATCGGTTGCCGGTGCAGGGCACCTACATTCAGTCGCGGCTACCCGTTTTTTGGTCCGGAACCTGAGGCAGCCTCTGCCTCAAGTTCCGGAACAAAAAATCCCCGTGTGAACCCAGCCTAAGAATGCGGCGATAGTATTGAGACTTTTTGTTCCTCTTACGGAGTTTTCTTATACAGAAATGTCCTAATGTTCTTAAGCCAGAATATTATGCAAATCTCTATAAGATTCATTTGACACAGGACCCTCAGTCACCTCACTTAGTCTCTTAAATCTCTATATGAGGACATAACAAAACAGTTTTTCCATAGCAGCAAATCAATCTTTTGATATTCCGTATCCGTATTATAAAGTGATACTTATTCATCTAAGCGTCATCCTTGAGCTTCATCCATTGCTTCGCTGCTCCCCATTCTGTGCCCATTAGATCGACACGAAAATTGTCTCAGATACAATCTGACCGTGTCCTTGACAACCATGTCCCCAATAAGTGGAGTTCTTAAGGTTTTCGAAATTTCACATGCAAATAAACACAGGGAGCTCTATGTGTGAAATGGAGTTTAATTGCTCGCCGTGTGCAATGTATTCGTCTCGAACAGCGAGGATGGTATCGTACTCTGTGAGGCGCATTGTACGAGATAGGGCATCTTGAAAACTCGCCTGCTAATCTCACAAGGGTCTCACTGGGGCTTGGAGTGGCCTGAGCTACGTCACGCTGAAAACAATTCAATAAGAAAATAGCACTGTGAATTAAATTAAAATCTTCATGGTAATTACTAGCGGGGAGAGATAGAGGAAAGTATAGATGGAGTTATTAAAATATCTGCGCACACAGATTTCGGAGGAGAGGAAGGAGCAGAACTTTCTGGGGGAGGTTTTTGGTCTCACGGCTGATAGATATGGAGGTGAGGCTGAGAAGAAGAATCTAGCTTATTAATATAATAATGGAGAGGTGAAAGATGAGACTACGGAGCTCATTTTCTTTAGTGCATATTATAAATCATAGCATATTATACATGTCCCCTGAAATCATGTATGTTGAGGCGTACGTAACCCTTTCAAGGTAAGCAGCTATGTCTGTACAATGGGAATAACACTGTATGGCACCATTATATTGTATGATTTATATTCTGCAAATGTGATGTTTGCCCTGAGCTAGTAGGTGAAGACTAGATACTGAATCACAAGAGTGTCCTTACTAACTATCTCTCTTAGTAGCAGCATGAGATTATATATATATATATATATATATATATATATATATATATATATATATATATTTATATTTGCTGAACAGTACGAATGTAAACAAAGCACTTGGGGTAAGATATAAAACTTACTATGAGCTGCGGAGGCCTCTCTGTCTATGTTTCTAGCTGTCTCTCGTTCTTCCCCTCCTCCTCCCCTGTAAGCTGGAGAAGCTAATCACTTATGTTTACCTCAAGTGGGTCTTCTTGTGGAATTTGAGAATTATCTTACTAGTCAAGGTAGGCACTTTATATGTCCAAGATAGACACTATATAAATATAGTATAATATAAATATATATATATTTTTTCTGTATTATACTGCATATACAAAGTCCAGTCATATTAATGTGACCACCACCTACTTTTGACGTCAACGTTAAATAAGCAATCGCAGAAGGCACGTGTCATCAGCCATCTGGGTGCAGTCATCACTGTGGAAGGCACGATGGATCAACACAAGTATGCATCTATCCTTGCGGACCATGTTCACCCCTACAGGTGAATTGTTTTTCCTCAGGATGATGGCATCTACCAGCAGAACAATGCGATGTGTCATAAAGCTCGCAGTATACGTGCATGGTTCGCGGAGCACCGGGATGAGTTTACCGCACTCTCTTGGCCAGCAAATTCCCTGGACTTGAACCCAATCTAGAATCTGTGGGACCATCTTGATCGGGTTGTTTGCGCCATGGATGCTCAATCGCGTAACTTAGCACCGCTAGGCTCTGGAGTCGGCATGGTTCAACATCCCAGTGAACATCATCACAACATCTCCTCTCTTCCTGCGCGTCTCGCAGCGGTCCGCTCTGCCAAAGGTGGCTATTCTGGATTTTGACAGGTGGTCACAAATGTGACTGGACTGTGTATATATACTTAGCATAGATGATATGAGAGGCAGATCAGATATTACGAGGACTCACGTTATACATTTTCTATTACCAGTTAACCCAGACATGCCATATTATATACTCTATACACTTTTGCCCTATAAACATACTAGGAAGTGGAACTTTTGTGATGTCCGGATGTTGTATCACAGGAGGAGTTTGGCTAAGCGCCAAATAAGTATAATTGAAACAGAGATATCACTGTTTTTATTCAGTATGTAAATGAGGAGCCATTTTTGTTTTCTAAGCTATAGTGCGCAGTTTTCTAAATTCGTTTACATATTGACCCATACTAAGGTTAGTGACCACTTATACTGCTTGGTGCCACCACTATGGGTCATAGTTATACAGAGAGTTTATATACATTATATATATAATTGAAGTTATAGTCATTAATAGTCTGTGGGACCATTGACACCATCGTAACTTAAAAATTGCTAATTAAGACCGTTGCAACAAAAAAGTTTATACTGAGCAGTTTTTTTTATATATCTATATAAAATATCAGTATAGACACATATAGGAAGCATTCTCACAAGATTCTCAAAAGCATCCTGAGGAATAGAAGCCATTACTTATTAACAGCATGGCTGGTGATTGCCAGGGAAAATGCGGTTCTCTATAAGATGTTCTATGGGTTTAATAAAGTTTATTGAAGCGAGCAGAGTAAGTGCTTGCATTTTGTATTACATTATATATAGTCTTATAGTCTTTAAGAGCAGGTACTAGAGCTTAAGACATTCATTTGTTTACACTGAACGGATCAATGGACAAGGAATGCATACATTTCAAGGAATGCAACGTTTCACTTTGTGGTGTATGTATAACACTCAACAAATCTCAGATTACAAAACTCAGTATACGGGAAGGTTATATTGATATCTTACTTTCTACAAAGAGGAGCATTGCTTGAATGATGACTTGCTATAGGTCACCATAATCCCATAACTCTCTCATATGTTTTATATACTACAGTGGACCAAATAAGTTACAACTCCTAAACCCTAACTAAGGTTAAGCCCCACTTTGCAGAAACGCAGCTTTTTTTGTTGCAGTTTTTGCTGCATTTTTTTTGAGCCAAAGCCAAGAATGGCTACAAAAGGAATGGGAAATATATGAGTCTCCTATACTTCTACCTTCTCCTCAATCCACTCTTGGCTTTTTCTAAAAAAAAATATGCAACATAAAAATGCATTTCTGCAACGTGGGGCCTCAG